>NC_142588.1:80867731-81467731 GCF_965207765.1 Zootoca vivipara | reverse complement strand
TGAATGTGTTGCAAAGGAGCAAAGCGTACCACAAGAACAGATGAACAAAAATCTAAACAAAATATAATTGGACAGGGGATAATAATGACTGCTGGCTGCCTAAGGTGTTCATTCCCATGTAATATGCCAGCACACAGTACCGTACAGCAAGAGTTGTCTAAATTAATTGAATAATTAAAGACTCTTTAATTAAAGCCCTTGATAACCCACCCACAGAGCAGAGAGCTCACTGCATCTCTGCATGATTTACTGCTGTGGCTTAACATCCTTTCAATGAACCTCTGCTTTGGATGGCACTCTCTCTCTAATGGAGAAACTCATTCATCCGCAATGCAGAGATGGCAGCAGAATTACCCACCCTTAGAGGGGCCTCCAATCTGCCTGTGCCTGAGTCACTGCTCTGGCCTTGCTTCTTTCCCACCAGGAGACATACCCAGATCAGTGACTCATGCAGAAACCCAGGGAGTGGGGGGCTCCTCTGAGAGTGAGTAATTTTTACTATTACATATTCTACAACTATGCTCTTCAGGTTAAACAGGCAAAGGAACATTTTATTTTTATATTTTGAAAGAATAAAGTTTGGGAAAAACTGGCCTACGTTTATGAACAAGTGCTGAATGACGCCAACTTGCTGTTTTCGAATATCACATCTGGATATTCATGAATGAGATTTAGACCTAAATAAATATAGCATCTCTATGAAAATTACCCCTCACCTCCGGTTTTGTTTATTTCTGTAGTATTTGTCTACTATGGAATTTGCTGCTTCAGTCACTTGGCACAACTTAAATAATCTACAACTTCCAAATGTAAAACAAAAAATCCTCTCCTTCTTTAAACAGTTAGCCAATATTGACATGATATAAACCAGGCGGACCTTCATGATAAGTTACAAAAAAACCCATAATCCTATTTTGGGGGAGAAAATATGAAAATAGAAATAGATGTATTTTGTATTTGAAGTGGTGAGTGTCGATGCTAACATATTTGGAACTCATTTCCCATACTTCAAAAGCAGATAATATTAATAGTAAAACAACAATAAATGTTTCATAGAAATATTTTCAGTCCAATTCTTTCTTTGTTTTTAATATTTGATTTTGTTCCATAGAAAATTGGCCATTTCAATTCTGTAGTTTTGATAATATAGTTATGGTTTTGATAACTGTGCTCAGACCACTCAGCAGTTTCTGTTGTGCATAATAGTAGATACTTGAAACTGGAATGTTTCCAGAGTCACTGGTGTAGTTTTTTAAGGGGTGCCCACCAGCCACATTGGCATTAATGAGAATAGTGAATTGCACCTCCTTGTCTTTGATCTTTGTGCCTGAGAAGTTTTGCCTCTCGTTCCGAATCCAAGTTATCAAATAGTTATCCATATGTGAGACTGAGTCATCACAAGAACATTCTTATTTTAACATTTACAGAGTAGAAAAAAGAAAGCTAACTGACCCGCTTGAAGCTTTAAAAGAAAAGTACTTGAGACCATCCCCGGGATTCTTATTCCACCCACAAGTAAGTATTTTTTATAATCAAGATGTTGTTGTTGTGATGGTAAACAAACATGTTAAGCCATAGACGCAGGTGCACAGGAACAACGGGAATCTTAGTCATTATCGGATTTCCTAGAACATGCAAGTTTTAGTGAGCAGGGAGAAACAAACCACGTAGCATTGTTTTACTTTTCACAATGTTTTTCAGGAAGACTTCAAGAGAACAGTGCAACTGTCTCCACATGCCCAGTGGAATTTTGGAGTTGTGTGTCTCAGATGCCACATGAGAAGCCCCTTAGGGTGTACTGGAAGTGGTCTTTCATCTGGCATGAATGCCTCTAAGAAAAAATCCCAGAAGTTGCACTATGCACACTGGCATGAGCAAAATGCTGGGCACACCCAAAGCACCGCCCTGAATTTCTAGCCTCTGTTTTCAAGGCGCTTTGCTTGTTAAACTAAGTTCTTATGCAGTTATGCCAAACAAAAGCACCTGGTGAAATGATAATATGACTGATCTACCATATGTCTACTTCTCAATTTTTCGAGATATGTCAACTGGGAGCAACTTCTGGTATTTGCTTATGTCATACCTGCCAGGGGGTAAAAATGCCCAACCCAACTGCGTGACAGACAGGCTCAGTCACAAGTTTAGGGTCTATTTGGTTTCTAAGCCACAGGAATTTGTGGGTCCACCTTAATACATAACCTTTGCCATCTGTAACTTCTTGATGCATGAGATAAAATTGAGCACTGCTTGCATAGACCTCACAATTTTTGTTTTGTCAGGTCAGGGTGGCTTCTTCTGGTTGTGCTAGTTTAGTAGCCTAAACAAAGGTCTAGGATCTTGGAATTCTAATTTCTAATGCTATGTTTCATTTATAACACTATAGGCAAACACCGATATGATTGTTAACCTCCTTGTTAACAGAATGCTCCACAGTACTGTAGAAAGCCACTGTTTTACTGTTGAAAATAATTATCCGCAGCTTAGCAAGCAAGGCCAAGATCAGAGGATAAGGTTACGAGAACTTGTCAGCAACCGTATTTGTGATAGTCCATAACATTACAAATATTAGCGTAGGCTGGCATTCAGGGAAGATTTATTTCATAAGAATCTACCAATAAAGAATGCATAGTTTATACTAACTAATTTCAGGACAAAATTATAGGGAATGCAGTACATTATGTGACCCATGAGAGCAGCAAAAAAGCCAGACTATACAACAGTGATGGGATAAAATCAGCCCAAAAACTTTATTGACAGCAGCAGACAGGGCAAGGGTTGGCATGGCATTGGGTCCCTGGATCAGTTCACCATTCCACAAGCCCCATGTTGATGGGATAGATCTGCTGGGTTTGTATTGCTCCAAACCTGCATGATAGGAGTAGGCCAGTGTTGAACCTTGCTGTGGTGCAAGCCAAGCAAGCAAGGTCTCACTGAGGGACCAGGGTGCAGATTCCAACAGGGCATATACTGAACCCATGACTGGTCCATCCTCCCCCCCCTTTGGGGGGGCCCCACACACTATGTTGACTATGTTGATCCTGACCAATGCCATTTCTGCCCTCATACAAACAATGTTCTTCCGTCTAACAAAGGAAAGCCATAATTTCACTGAGGGAAAGGTGGAAAAAAACCCAACCAAGTGCCAATCAGGTAGAGAGAGATCATTTCCGATTCTGTCAACCAGCGACCCAAAATTGCTCAGTGAAGGCTCTAAGCCAGTGCTTCCCCCCCAAAAAAAATGTTTAGGTGTACTCTCATTTTACTACTCATATTGAAATACTGCCCCTCAATGATGCCAAACTTAGATTCACAAAATGTTTAGGGGTATGCGTCCCCCTGTGTCCCCCCAGAAAAAATCACTGCTCTAAGGGTGCGTAGGCTGGAAGCTCTCAAAGCAAAATGGCTGTGAGCACCAGGGGAAGCAGCCTTATATAGGCTTTCCCCTCCCCTCTTTAGCAAGGGCTCATGGGGCAGCTTTTTCCCATGCGCTCATCACACAGAGTGTACAGCAGAATTGGCTGCAATCTATGGGCCATAGCACTGCCGGGCAAAGGGCCCCCATGCTTATTGGGCACAGAATGGGGCTTGGCAGTGTTTTTATATTTTATTTTTTTGTGTGCATGAGGCTCCAGGCTCAACCCTAGTATCACAATTGGTATTTTGAATTAAACAACAACAACAACAACAGTTGCCAAGCATAAAGTGTTTCCTTCCAGGTCTATTGCATGCACAGATGTTAAGTCTCATATGCAGTCATCCTCATGGCATCAAAACAGACTTGGAAAATCTTTTACATTACAGATTAAGCTCACATCCACAGGGTATAACCTCAGTCTAGAGCCTTGAGATATTTTCTCCAGTGGCTGCTGTGACTGAGGCAAAAGGGAGATTACTGTACTATTGTTAATAAATGATATAAATCGAGACAATATGGAGTCAAACACATCTTTCTTTGTTACTCCTCTTATCACTATTAGATGGTGAGTTAAGCATTCCATAACTGTTCTAATTGTTTTTTGAGAGCCAGCATAAAGCAGTAGCTAGAGTATGAGAATCTAGTTACAATGTATGTTTTGTCATGAGGATGCTAGCAAAAAACTCCCTTCTATATAAAGTGATTGCTCTTTGACATAGCTTTTGAACTGTTCACATGGGGGAAGTCACAAGAAATAGTTTTTATGCCTTCACGTATGATGGAAAGAATGGATGATGTGCAATGTGATGGACCCAATCAAAATGGTACAGCGGGGAATCAGTTACTACAGGGTGAATGTTTTCCACATCTTCTCAGTGGCAAATACAATGTGTGGTTTGGTGTTTAGGCTGGCATGCTATTAATCCAATGCATACAGCAGGATGCACTCTCTGCCCCGGAATGTGAGAAGGGTGATCTGCATACAGAACATTGAGATGTGACATGCCATAAACATGATTCAGCACTGTGGAGCCTGCATTGCTCCCAGGGACTCCAGTGAGCTGCAAGAAATGAAGTAGACTGGATAACTGAGGCCAACCAAACACTTGCTAGAACACATAATCATGCCTGTTGCATGGCAGAGAATAGCTTACTTTGCCGCCTCCACTGCTTGCATCCACAAGCAAGTGGGCTACAGAGCTGTTCAGGATGGTCCAGGGAACGTCTAAACCTTCTCCAGTGAACTTTGAGAATAAAATTGGTTGCATCTGCAGCAACTTGGACTATAATTTTGTTGCAGATCCCACTGAGATGTCCAGTGCATCAGCTGATCTTATTTTGTGGGGTCTTGCAGTTACTGAGGCATTGAAGACATGAACAAGGTGCCTGCAGCAGTGCTACCAATCATGTGTTTTCTTGATCCCTGCTGCTCTTGACTGATAAGGACTAGGCAGGAAGCAGCTATGACCGGGTGGGTTCAGGGTGTGGTGATGAGCCGGTTGTGCCACCATTCCTCAAGAAACCCACCTTGGACCTGTTGGTGTATGACAACTACTGCCTAGTCACTAATATCCCCATCTTGAGGAACTAGAGAGATCCACAGTAACCCAGCTGTAGGAACTCTTGGATAGTACTGATTTTCAGGACCCAATTCAGTGCCTGGGTGTAGTTGTGGGATGGATGAGGGCCAGTGAGATGACAGCTCTGTAAGTAATCAGTTCTTGGGTCAAGGAAATAAGTCACCTATTCTGAAACGGTTACATCATTGCTACTAGAGACCCAAGTGACCATAGCGGCTAGGACTAGGAGTGCCTTTTACCAGGTTTGGCTAGTGCAGTAGCTATGATGGTTCCTGGACAGGGATAGCTTAGCCATAGTGACCCACACATTGGGTCATCTCAGCAATGGATTACTGCAGTGTAGCCTTTGCAGGGCTTATCCCAAGGCTGGTTCAGAAGCTGCAGTCAGTACAGAATGTGTAGCATGACTGCTCAGTGGAGTTGCATATTGTGAACATAGCAGAGGCAAGTGCATTGGCTGTCAATTTGCTACTGAGCCTGGTTTGATGTTTCGCTGTTAGCTTATAAAGCCCTGAACAAATGTATCTGTAAGAGTGCCTTCTCCCATATAGACTGCCCAACTCATTGAAATCAGCGGATGGGACTCTTACAGCCACTTGTATTCTGCCTTGTATTCAGCAGGTAGAGAGGTCTTTGCCTACCTGGGAAATTAGGCTTGCATAAACTGCATTATGTTTTAAGCATGTAGTAAAAAGGTGTTTGCTCCAAGAGGCATCTTTGGATTAGTAAATGTTGCTGCATACATGGCAACCAAATTGGACTACTATATATTTGTATATATATATTGTTTTATACTGATTGTTTTTGTTGCTTTGTAATTCTGTGTTGTACACTGCTTTGGATTTTAAAAAAATATAAAGCAGTATATAAAGATTTTAAATAAAATAAAATGCAGGATTTCTGCAAAAGCTGGCCTTGGGCCTAAGCTACTTCATAGGGTTGTTATGAAGCAAAAATGTGGCTTTGAGCTACTTTAAAGGTTGTGTAATAAATACATATTGGAAAGGGAAGAAAGGAAAAGAAGAGGAACCATGGAGGTGGCAGAGGGAAGTTGGCAGGGAGCAACTATAAGAAGGATCGTAAGAAGAGCCTGCTGGATCAGGCCTGCAGCCCATGTAGCCCAGCCGCCTGGTCTCACAGATGGGCCAGCCAGATGCCTCAGGGAAAGCTGCAAGCCAGACCTGAGCACAATAGCGCTCTCCCCAGGAAAGGCTGCCATGCAGCACCTTCTTTTCTCTAACAACCACACTACATTTTGTGATGACTAAGAGACAGTTCCTTTGTACCCAGGAAGATGATTTAAACTTCATCACATCTTTTCCTTCTGCCAAACTTCATATTCTGAGAGCCACTTCTAACTTTTAGTTCGGAAGGGGTAAAATCTTCACACAACACTGCTTGTTTGAAACAGATATTATACTTTTTAAAATGAAAACTTGAAGCTATTGGGGGGGGGTAGTTTATTTGGGGATTTCCATATAAATTAGGACGTAACTGACAGTGAATGTCTACCCAGACCACCTGTCATGTATGCTTTAGTTGAGTTGAGCTTCCTGCATTTCAGGGGGTTGGGCTAGATGGCCCTACAATTCTGTGATTTTATGGGTACGTGATTGCAGCCTGAGAGTGTTATTTTCATAGGATTAGCATGCCATGACGTCAGCAGTGATCACAGACACTGAGTTAAAAGCAGTAGCTGTGTTCAGCAACCAAAGTTCTGAGGTGACTTAGTGGATGGTGGGTGAAGTGAACTCCATTGTCTCTACCCATCTCTCTCACCCCTATATATCGATGGCAGTCACTCTCCCACTTCACAAACCATTGCTCTGTTTTGCTTGTGGGAAATGTACCCTTTAGAAGTACTTTTTGTGTGGTGGCTAACACTGTGTTAGGTGTTTATCAGCTACAATAACCTGAGAGCCAGAATGCCATAGTTGTTCAAGTGGGGAGATGCATATTCAAGTCCCCACTCAGCCTAACCGAATTCATAGGGTTGCTGTGAGAATAAAATGGGAGAAACCACTTACGCTGTTCTGGGCTTTGTGGAGTGAAGGCAGATTTTAAATGTAGTATTACTAATAAAATGCTGATGATGAGATGTGTGGGTTGCGGTACATGCCACCCCAGGGTAGTGCTACATGTCAGAGTGGATTAGAAACAGACCCAAAAGAACTGTATTTTATTATTTTATGTGAGCCATCTTGGGTAGACTTCTGGATCAAAAGGAAGAACAGAAATAAAATAGAGTAATTAACATAGAAACATAGGAACTGGCCTTATATTGAGTCAAACAAGTGGTCCATCTAGCTCAGGCATCCCCAAACTTCGGCCCTCCAGATGTTTTGGACTACAATTCCCATCTTCCCCGACCACTGGTCCTGTTAGCTAGGGATCATGGGAGTTGTAGGCCAAAACATCTGGAGGGCCGAAGTTTGGGGATGCCTGATCTAGCTCATTATTATTTACACTGAATGGCAGCAGCTCCCCTGGCCCTACCTGGAGATTGTAGAGATGGAATCCGAGACCTTCTGTATGGAAGGCCAACTGCTCTACCACCAAGCTACAAATATTGATAAACCCTATGTCAGAACTCCTAGGGACGTGGGTGGCGCTGTGGTCTAAACCACAGAGCCTAGGGCTTGCCGATCGGAAGGTTCGAATCCCTGCGAAGGGGTGAGCTCCCGTTGCTTGGTCCCAGCTTCTGTTAACCTAGCAGTTTGCAAGCACGTCAAAGTGCAAGTAGATAAATAGGTACCGCTCTGGCAGGAAGGTAAACAGCGTTTCCGTGCGCTGCTCTGGTTTTGCCAGAAGCGGCTTAGTCATGCTGGCCACATGACCTGGAAAAACTGTCTGCGGACAAACGTCGGCTCCCTCGGCCAGTAAAGCGAGATGAGCGCTGCAACTCCAGAGTCATACATGACTGGACTTAACTGTAAGGAGTCCTTTTTTTTTAAGTCAGAACTCACTCCTACCCAAACCTCTACGGCTATAGTTGGAATGAGGCGATTAAAACAAATACACTTGTTTTGGCTGCAGTGACTTAGCGCCTCCTAGTAGCCCCTGCAAAAGGATGTAGTAAGAGGTTAATGGAAGGCTGGTCATCAGGTTTGCCCCATGGGGATGTGACTGAGCCTCATGGAATCTTCCTTGTGGAATGCACAAGGCATAGAAAATAAAGTGTAGGGTAACGCAAGGTATGGGCTCATAAGTGGGCATTCACATTTGTAGGTTTGAATTGTCCTTTCTTTTTGTGTGGAGAAGAATCATGCCCAGGGGTGGAGTGTATGCCTGTGCTGCCTGGGGCGGTGCGTGGGGTGTGCCCCCGAGGGGAGTGCAGCAGGCGTCCTTGGCGCACCACAGTTCAGGGTAGGAGAGGCGCAGGGAAGCTGCTGCCCATTGTCCTCCTGCTTACCTCCTCCAGGTCAGGCCTGTGCCAGGAGCAAGCGCCACAGCTCCTTCTTATGTGGAGCCTGCTGTGAGGGAGCCTGTTTGAGCCCCCTCACAAAATTGTATCCAGGCCCATGACCCCCATGCCCCTCCCATGCTATGCCTCTGATCATGCCGATCTAGCCTGCATGCATTATGAGGCTATGCATAGTACACCTGAAGCACTCATAATCTTACCCATGTATTGGCAGCATGCACAGATGAAATTACTTTTCTTGGAGATGCAAAGAAAGTTTTGGTTGAGTGAATGCTGATCAGCTGTCAGATTGAGAGATCTCCCTTAGCCGGCCTGCTTTTCCTTGGACCTTTGCTTTTCCTTACTCTAGCTCCTCTGTCAGTTGTTCCTTTACATAATTCTGCCACCACTTGGAAATACTCCCATTTTTGGCTGTTATCACTTGATCAACCGATCTTGAAAAATCTACATTGGCTCCCAGTACATTTCCGAGCACAATTCAAAGTGTTGGTGCTGACCTTTAAAGCCCTAAATGGCCTCGGTCCAGTATACCTGAAGGAGCGTCTCCACCCCCATCGTTCTGCGCGGACACCGAGTTCCAGTACCGAGGGCCTTCTGGCAGTTCCCTCATTGCGAGAAGCCAAATGGCAGGGAACCAGGCAGAGGGCCTTCTCGGTAGTGGCGCCCGCTCTGTGGAACGCCCTCCCATCAGATGTCAAAGAGAAAAACAGCTACCAGATTTTTAGAAGATATCTGAAGGCAGCCCAGTTTAGGGAAGCTTTTAATATTTAAGAAATTAGTGTATTTTAATATTTCTGTTGGAAGCCACCCAGAGTGGCTGGGGAAACCCAGGCAGATGGGTGGGGTATAAATAATAAATTATTATTATTATCACTATTGCATCTCTTAACCTTAAGCACTTGTTATACATTGCACTTGTGAATAAGGTAAATTAGCAGAAAGGAAACAATAAATAAATCTGTACTGTATGTGAATATGTTTTATTCTAAAGTGAAATTTAGAGAAGCTATTAGGACCAAGCCACACAGACCCTGTTTAAAAGAAAAATGCGCTTAAAATAAACACATCATGATTTATTTTTTGAAAACGATCATTTTGGAACGTAATAATTACAATGGCCACACTGCATTTTGGATATGATGGACAAGTTCAGACATAGCACTGGCTCCCTTTTAACTGTGGTTAAGAAATGGCAAGCCAGCTTTGGGAAAGTATTCAGCTCCCTCCCACTTCCCTACCTTTCTCTGGATCAAATTGCCCTCTCCTGCCTTAAGAGAAATTTCAACACTTCACATACAAATAATCCACTTCCAGAAGGGTAATCCATGTTAGTCACTCATAGCAAAAACAACAAAGAATTTTAGGAGCTTAAAGACAAACAAATTTATTGTAGCATGAACTATACATTAATTGCAATAAGGGATCCAAATGCAGGAATAATGTGTTGTTTTTGTTTCAATTTTGCTCCCAGTTCCAATTGCCTGATCAAAGAACTTGGGTAAGTTCATTATTTATATTTTCAATTTAAACACTGTAGAAGAAATTGCATAAGAAACGTGACATGAAAACTCATTTACTTCACTGCAACCCTACAAGTCTTTCCCTGCTAATTATTTTAGCTCTCCTAAATCACACTTGTGTCTTATTTTACTTTTCATCAAATGCTAGTCTTTACTCCATTACACGTTCTAATGAATGGGAGTCTGCTACAAAGGACTGTATGTGCAACCATTTCCAAGAATTGTATTAAGATTTCTAGAGGCATAAAATTGTTATGCCAGTGAGTGATCCAAAGCTCTGAGCTTACAGCAGCACAATTGCGCACACAAAGCATTTTACTGTGCTAGTGTGGGCTTTGTATGCCATCTACTATAGATCAGAAGCCATCAAATTAGGGAGATTAGATGACATCCCTCACAGATCACAGCGCTCCCCTCACATGTACAAGCAATACATGCATGTGTCAGTACATGCATAAAGCAGAACATGCAAAACACACAGATGTGTGCTAGTGGCTGCCACAGCTAGGAAGTACCAAGCTAGGTTGTGCAACCCTGTCATCCACTCACACATTTTTGAACATGTGATGGGGGACCTGTCTGAGCACCCCCCTTTGAAGCAATCTTTTGCAGATGAATCCATGTAAAGGAATATTATATAGTCAATATTTAAGTATATTTCCCTCCCTCCCACCCCAGGGAAACCCTATCGCTCAATCAGAGCAAACATCAATGGGGTTTTCTATGGATTTATGTTTGCCCCAATTCAAAGCTAAAGAGCCTGGCAAAGGAGCAGGGCAATGAGAAAAACTCTTGGACCTGTGCTCTTTAGACATGGAACAAGTGGAAGTATGGATGGGCCTACAGTTGGCTTGGACAAAAATGAGAAGCTCAACTGCTTCTTGTGGCACTTCACCAGTTCACCTCAGTACTCTGCACGTGACCATTACAATTTACTTCTCTCTTTGTTTTATTGTTTTCATGGTTAGTAGCAGTACTTTGTACAGCTCCATTTTTTAATTGTGAGCCCTGAACCTGGGGGATGAGAATTATTGATTGATTGGACAGTTTATTAATATTTTCTTGGCGGTGTGCAAAAAATTATGAAATAGTGGACTACCATCCATCAGACACAAAACAAAAGGGAAAGGAACAAGGAGGGCAAGCAAATTCAAGTACCAGTTCTTCATAAATTATATTATATTCTTCATAAATGTTATGATGATGACCAGGTGGATTGTCTGCTGATGGAGGCATTTCTGACAAAGAGCAAAGTACACTGCAGTTTTTCCAACCCAAGCTATACAGTGGGAGTGAGGAGACTCACCTCTCCCACTGATGCAGCCAGATATATTTAGCTTGTGCATCATGGTGAACATTGGTGAGGTGAACAACTACCAATAATTATAGCCAGTCACATGACAAGGTCTAACCTCCATAAAGGTTTTCAGGTCAGACTTGCTCCTTTTTAGAACAGCAAGGGATTTCAGGTTCAAATGAAGACCACAGATCCATGTTTTTCAAACCAGATCAGCTCTGAGAAATGAGAGGTGGGTGTGAGGGGTCTCATTTAATGAGCAAAATGGATATAAAGCTGAGGAGTGCAGACCTTCCCTGCTACACATCTTTTCTGCAGTCTGTCTCACAATGTCACTTTTCTGGCTCCAGTACCAAAATAGTGATCAGATTAGAGAAAGGCATTTGGGGAGAAGGGCTACAGAAAAATAAGTGATGGGAAGGTTTCGTATTTCAAGAATGTTACAAGTGACTAGCAAAAAACTGGCTGAACGTCTTCAACCCCAGTTTGTTCCCGCTGTCACTTGTAGGTTTAAGGCAGTTTACAATATTTTAACATTTTCCCTCCCTTGCTGTATCCCACTCCTTTCTCGCTGGCGGATTAGAGAAAGAGATGAACAATGAAATTCCCAGCCAAATGACCTCTCCCGTTTTCCTTTCTCCCATTCGCATGAACAAATCCATACAATCCACTCACGAGCAAATCCATACAATTCTTCTTGAGGGTCGCTAAAATAGACCCCAAAATAAAATGTATTGGCAATGACAATGAAAAGATGCTCATATGGTCTAGATTTTTCATATTTCTTAAAAATGCACTAATTAACATAGAAAATGAACATCTGTATCATTTTTCGTTTCCCATGAGTAATGGTGGTCAGCCATTTTGTGAAACAAGCCTTCAGTGGCCTAATTTATGAAATGCTAGGGTCATGTAATCCTCAGATTTCAAGGTATTAAGTCATTATTTATTTTTAACAGACCATTTGCCCTATATATCTGCTACTGTTTTTCTGTTCCTAGCTAATAAACTTTGACATAAAGTGACACAAGGCCATGTTTGATGGTATCAAACCCATCCAAGATGCTTATAAATACCGTCTCCCCTCCAGTTATGGCCATGTCTACATTTTTGGGCCTGAACTGGGAGAGCGTGCAGGTTTGCGTCACCCAGCAGTTTATAGCCTCTCTGGGACTGAAAGGGAGGTATGGGATACAAGCAGCTTCCTTTTCTAAACTTCTGAATGCAGATAGAATCAGCTATTTACGTATGTAAATCAAAATTTGTAAGCTGTATAGCATTAAAATATGCTGGGTTTTTAAATTTTATTTTTAAACACACTTAGCTCAGATTAAGAGCATGCATTGCTTAACCATAAGGAGCCTGTGTATGAGAGAGAAAACAAAGAACTCTCTTGCCACCCCCAGCTCTAGGAATGTCTCTGTAGACGTATAAAATCAAATTGTTGCCCTGAATTTCTTCTTCTCTTAATATGAGGTAACATGATGTTGGTTCTGGATAAGGAAGATTGTCTCCCTCGGTGAGGAAATATTTCAGTGCCAGACATCTATTCCATCCATGCATTCACATATGAATATTGGGGCAGGAAGGGATGAATAGGGGCACTATTTCTTTAATCACTCTCCTTAAAGCCTTCCTCAATCTCGGCCCTCCAGATGTTTTTGGCCTACAACTCCCATGATCCTTAGCTAGCAGTACCAGTTGTCAGGGATGCTGGGAATTGTAGTCTCAAAACATCTGGAGGATCAAGGTTGAGGAAGCCTGCCTTATACCTTGATGCCTGGAGGAGAGCTGTTCTTTCAACAGTGAATCGGCTCAGGCTGGGAGGCCGCATTGCTTCATGGCTGTCAGTCAGCCTGTCCCCCTCCTCCCAAATATCCTCATGTACTAGTGATAACTCTGAAGATCCTGCCTGACTCTCCATTTTCTCTGTTCCTGTGGTCCCAGGGGAGATTTTTGTTGTTTTTTTGGAAGGGTGCGTGTGTGTCTGTGTACCAACAGGAACTCGGGCAACTTGAAGTGGGCAGTGGTGGCTGGTAATATTTTGACTTAGGGCTGCCATTTTTAACCATGCTGTTTTCATCATAAGATGACTTGTATGGCACTTATTTAGGAAAGTGTGGCATTATACTTGTGCAGAGTGATATTGTCTCCTCCTCTAAAAAATAAAACAAAACACTGCACATCTATGGGCAGGGAAAGAGTTTCCATGCAAGAGGGCCCAAGTACGATTTTCAGACAAGAATGACTCCATACCGCCTATATAGAAATTAAGCCTATATTCTATATAATATGACTAAAAATTTTGAGTACATGAATACAAGTTCTTTGCCAAAAACTAAACATACTTTTAAAATGTGATGGACATTTGCTTCTAGTTTCATGCAGCCCCGCCCCCACAAAAATCAGTTCAACTATTCATTATCCAAAAGACTCTTTTCTCTAAATTAAAATAACAAATACTAAGCTATAGAAACAGCTCCTCAAAGGAGGAAACACTCACTGTTTTCTCTGGCCTAATGGTCTGTCTATTCCCATACTATTTCCAACAGTGGCCAGCCAGATGCTACTTGGGAAGTCCGTTTCGTACCTGCTAAGTCCCTGTTTGGTGTCCCCAGCTTGACAATCAGATGTACTACATCTGAATATGGATGTTCCATCTCCTGCCTAAAATATATTCTTGACTGACCTGTCCTCCATTAATTCTGCAAAGAGTTAACTATGCTATTGCCCGTTACAACACAGTATGGCATTGAACTCCATATATTTATTGTGCAGGTTGTTGTTGGTTGTTTTTTTTTTAAATGCTGCCTTAAAAGTTATGAAGCAATTATTTCCTTTTATAGTTCCTGTTCATGTTTTGAGATAATTTCTCTAATTTTACATTTCCCAGTGTTCACAGTCTGATATCACTGATCATGCAGCTTCCTACACCAAAAGGTTCAAATATTTTGCTCAGCGGTAGAGCACATGCCATGAAATTTTTTGCTATAAAGGATTTTTAGTAACTGGGCAGGAAACCACCCCTGTCAAAATTCCTGTGATTAATTTGAGTCAGTGTTGACTGGGAGTATAATCTTTTGTCCTGCTATTCACACCTGAGCACCGCCCTGGAATTTGTGATGTGATAGCATGTATGCATTTATGAATTAATGAATGAATATGTACATATATAAAGCTTTTGCAGAATGCTTTTCTTATGCCACTATGTCAGAGTTTCCCAAACTTGGGTCTCCAGCTGTTTTTGGACTACAATTCCCACCATCCCTGACCACTGGTCCTGCTAGCTAGGGATGGTGGGAGTTGTAGTCCAAAAACAGCTGGAGACCCAAGTTTGGGAAACCCTGCACTACGTCATCACTACTTTCACATATCTCGGAATAGCAAACCAGGGAGCAATGCAGTAGAGAAAAGTATAACCAATGAGCCAGGAATCCTTCAAGCACAAATGTTGCCTCAGCCATGGACTCACTAGTTGGCCAAGGAAAGTCACTGTCTTCTAGCTTCAACCATCATCTGCGACATGAGAATAATGCTACTGGCCCGCTGTACTTTAATGGTTGCTGAGATGATGTATGTGAAGCACTATGAATGCTTTAAAAAAGTGCTATGTAAATAGTAGAAGTAGTAGCAATAATAGTGTTTCAGGTCAGAGGGAGTGATTCCTGGGCTTGACCTGAGAAACTTGCCCTTCTATTTTTGGAAACTAAGCAGACCATTCACATTCTGATGGTCTGAGTTTTTGCTAGTAGCCATTGTTATATAGCTATGACATTCTTGCAGAGTTTCCTTCCCCTTCAACTGCTGATATGTCCTCTAGACCCGAGTTCTGCCTCAGCAACCTTCCCTTGGTTTTCTTTGTCTGGGAACATCTGTTCAGATGGGGAAACAATGACCTTTTGCCTCGACTGAGGCAAAGAGCTACCCTAGCAGGCACTAAGAAGATTAAAGGAAGGCTGCACTGATAGCTTTCATGCTGCTCCAGTGGTTCTCAGCAGTGAGAGGAAAGAATACAAATGGGCAAAAGGGCTGTAGGCAAGCAGAAGAAAGAAGCTGGTAATCTCCTCCATCCGTGTCACTTCACTTTTATTCCCAGTTTATTTCAGGTCTATTTCAAAAATAAAGGGGAATGCAACTGATTTCAAGTATGCCCCTTAAGGAAGAACTAATCATTATGTTACATATGGGGATGCTGTTAAAATGAGTTTGATTCTTGCCCTTCAACATCCAGTACAACTTACTCTGAATCCTGATGTTAATAATTTAACATGTTTCACCACCTCTGCCATGGCACCCAGTTAGGTAAAGAAACACCCAGCATCATGAAGATGGGGGAAATTGAGATAGATGCTACCAGGTTGTAAGGAGACTCAACATAGGGCTGCCATTTTTAGTGGCAGCATCACCTTCCTTATAAGTTTTAGTTCCCCCTTTAGCTTTATGTCCTCTTTCAGATGCTGCTGCTGAATGACCCCAGAATATTTTTGCAATTGCACACTCTTTAATTCTGTATGGATTAATCTGGTATAAACATCACTCACTAATTATATTCTTCACGAGTTGTTCAGAATGATTTGTTCATATTATGTTGTCTTACTGTATGTAAGCCCTGTTTGGGCTGGCTTTGAAGGCAGAGGATTAAGCTGACTGTTTCATGTTGATTAAATTTTATTATGCCAATTCCCATATGATCTGTGTTCCTCAACAGGCAGCCTATGGGCACATCAGGCTCACCAACTGGCCCCTCAAGTTGATTGCAGTCATACCTTTTTTCTTTTGCTAATGCTGGTTGTACCTTAAATAATGCTACTCCCATAGGTTCTTTCCTGAGCCCTTAGATCAGCTGGCTGTGTTCCATGTTTTAATTCAGGAATGCCCTATATTGAATAAAGTGACTTACTCTCAGATTGCCCCTAGAGAACTAAATCTGTTTCTAAAACTTAATAATAAATTCAGGCAGTTTGGAGAATTTATTTATCTATTGCCTTCTTGGTTCCATGGCCCATTCTTCACATAGGTGAGGAGTGTGAGAGTGTGGGGCTTGGCCTTCTCCATCATGTCACCAACATTATGGTGAGGTGTGTCAGGTTTCCTCTCTATTGATTCTACGTCACCAGGTGAAAACTTAGCTTTTCTAGAATACTTTTCCTGAGGTCTATTTTAATGTTATAAACACTTGCAATGTTGGTTAACGATGGGATTCTTAGTTGGCTGTTTTTATTGTGGGGTGTATATTTTTAGCTTTGCAGTAAGCAGCTACAAGTGCTGTATAAATAGAAGAGAATGCAGCAAAGAAGTATTTGAATATGTAAGTAAGCAGGAAGTGATGCAGCCAGGAACTGGTGCAGCCATTGGAAGCAACATAAGCATGTGACTGGTGATAGGATCCTGGGGTTGGGTGGACTGGCAAGCCTCATAAAACTGCCATATGTTGTCCGTGCAGCCGCTACAAGTCAGATGTGCATTAACTAGGCAGGCAGGATCAGTGCACTGGCGGAGGAAGAGGGGGGCGGGGGAAGCACACCGCCCCCGGCAGGGTGCCATTGTGGCTGCCTCCCAGTGCTGGACGCCACCCTCCAGGATGCGCGCCAGCCATGCCCCCCAGTGACGGAGCATGAAGCTCCGCCACTGGATCAGTGAAATGCACATACTAGGAAATCAACTCTGATTTGTATACAATGACTAGTACATGCATGCCTTAGAATGGAAACAAGCCTTAAAGCCATGGTAATTGCTTGCTAAAGCCATTTCAAACAGGAAAAGGAAAATAGGTTAACCAACTAATGCTGGGGTCTGTGGGAAGGAAGAATGTTGACCCAAGCACGATTTTAAAAGCACTTGGTAATGAAACTTATTCAAATATTTAAATATATAACTAAGCCGTTCCTTATCCTCCTAGATGCATGTCCCCCCACCAAACCAGAAATAGGTGGTACCTTACTCCTAAGCCATGTGTCACTACTAATCTGCCAGAAGGCCAAAACCATTTCCCTGCTTCCATCCCTCCATCACAGGCAATAGTAAAACAGCAAAATTATTTCTCTTAGCAAACAATTAGAAGTGATTAAATGCAATGAGAAATAAAATGGCAGATTTATTCTGGGGGAAAGGAGAAATAGGAAGGAGTGAAAAACAAATGTTATGATAATGCTGAACTCTGTAGGCTGATAATGACATTGCTCTTCTAGGATGGAATTGCCTCCTACTCCAACCAGCATCATCATTACATATCTTGGCCCTACGATCAGTACCCGTCACAACCCTTCATATTGACAAATGCCCTGTCCACTTGCATCTGTGGAGAATGTTTTAGCAGCTGAGTGATTATGAATCAAAACCCAGAGCTTCCAGCCCTTACTGCTTCCCTCTGCTTTCCCATTTGTCTCCTGACAAGTAAATGTATCTTGACTTTCCTCTGAGATTTTTTTTTTTGCACAATGTTTGATGAAAGACATTTGGCAAATTGGCAGTGGAACCCTGTACATTGCAATTTGTAGTGAGCATTAGAAGTCTGAGCATGGAATGGAAGAGCAGGCTACAGGCGAAAAGGAGAGAAAAATACCAGCGCTAAGCAGAATATGAATAGTCATTTCAATGAAATGAGCAGACATTTATTTTGGACTAAAAAGAGAAAGTGCAAACCAAATTACTATATTTATATTGTATCTTAGTATGAAAAATGTAAGCCAAATAAGTCTTCTTTCATATATATTTCTCCGAATGATGAGTAACACTGAGCCTGATGGAGCCACTTTTGTGTAAATGCAATGTAAGTGAGACAGTTCACAGATTCTCGGACTCATGAACTAAACCTTATTTACTATATTGGGTTTTCTGCAAAATGGTTATAATTAGGGTGCGGGGGAGTAGGCTTACCCTAGGGCAATTCTGTAATCATTCAGGACAAAGGGTGTGATTCTACGAACTTCTTTCAATCTGAGTAATATTATTACGGTAGTTGTCAGTTCAGTGTTGAAGTGAGAAAATTATTAAGGTTATTATACATTAATCTTGAAGTTGCAGAGTAATCTGAACACTTCATTATTTGCAACGGCATCCAGTAGTGTTACTTTTCCATCAAGCAGAGGCTGCAGGCATAAGCCTTTCCTGAAGAACCTTTGCTTCACCTTCTGGGCATGCATCTCTTCTACTCATTGTAAATGCCTGATCTCCACTGCTACCTTATTCTTAGGGGCATGCAGTGCTATTGCATAAGTTGGACTGTGTTCAGTGGAACTTACTCCAAAGTAAGTGCAGTTAGGATAGGAGCCTTGGATACTCATGCTTTTGTGAAGCATGTAGCACCGAGTTGACACTTTGTGAAATAGTTGCAGAAGCATTAGTAGTAGCCATTCTTATGTCTGGATTCATACTGTTTTTATTTATGTATTCACAAAAAGTCTGGAATAGCTACATTAGGTGTGATCTTCCAGCCACACATTATGAAAAGCATTGCTCTGGAGGTGATAAAAAAGCTATGCCATTCCTCTGTCTCTGGAACATTGGCCTAACTAAATGTGTTTGACATCCTGCTGAATTTTGTTCTGATGGGGCAAAAAGCAGGCAAAAAGAAGGTATAGCAGGGTGGCTATACCTTATTTACTCTACATAGCTCTTTATCCAGTACCACATATGTGTACCATTGTGTAGCTCCTTAACACACAGAGAGAGGCATCCTGGAAATTGTTTAGGACTACTGCCCAGCCTGTCCTAAGTCTGCCTGCCTACAAGGAGCTAGTATGCGCCATGGCAGCAGCTGGCCACAGAGGGCGAGGGCCAAGAAAGTTGCCCAGCAGAACTGGTGACAGGGTGGGGGTGCAGACACATGGCAGGGAGAAGGTGCCTCCCACCCTGTGCCAATGGTTGATCGAAGCCAAACCTTCCCTCACTCAGGCAACTTCTGGTCAGCAGCAGCAGTGAGCAAGGGAAGGCCTATTTATTTATTTATTTGTGACCCAGATGCATGTAAGTGGGAGGGTGCCTGTAGAGCAGGCTTCCTCAACCTCGGCCTCCAGATGTTTTTGGCCTACAACTCCCATGATCCCTAGCTAGTAGGACCAGTGGTCAGGGATGATGGGAATTGTAGTCTCAAAACATCTGGAGGGCTGAGGTTGAGGAAGCCTGCTGTAGAGTATGGATGGATTTATTATGATTACAGACTATTCAACAGGAAAATATTATCTTTTGTGGCATTACACAAACATATCTAAACACATAGAGTAACAACAGTAAAGCCTTGAATTAGTCCAAGGTGGAGGCTCAGCACTAATTTTCATGGAGCAAGATGGCCACTAGAAAATTGGATGACAGGCTAGAAACATAAACTGATTTATGTGTAACTGCTTTTTTCTTCCATGAATTATAAATCGGTAAGAAGGTTGTGTTACCTCTAACAAAGCTGTAGTATCTCAGAAATGTAGTATCAGTTAAACCAGTTTATGTTGGTAATATTTCCTTATCAGCGTATAATAACAATGTGGAATAAATAATGTGTCATTGAAATAGCAACAACTTTTATTGTTTCTTCTAGTTAAAAAAGAAAAGCAGAGTTTTCAATAGTACACTTTTTAAAATGGAGCTCTTTGTTGACCAGATTGTGCTAATTCTCTTTGGAGTACAAGAATGTCCTCACAATGATTTCCCCCTCCTCCTTGCAGATGTCAGCTATAGAAAACATGGCTGAAAAGCTAGAGAGTTTTAGTGCCCTGAAACCAGAAGCCAGTGACATCATGCAATCTGTCCCTTCCATGTTCAACTTCAGAGCTCCTCCCAGCACCCTGCCAGAGAACCTTCTTCGAAAAGGCAAAGAGCGCTATACCTGCAGGTAAACTCTCCAAGCGAATTACCCACAACAGCCTCTCTTAACATCTCTCTTCTCTTGCAAGCCACTGCTGTTTATTTTAGAAATTACTCAAGATTGGATGATGAATAGGGATTATGGTGGGTCACTGGCATTTTAAAAGGTTCTTTATTCAGCAAGACATGGTCATAGTGTTTGATTCTGTGTTTGTTTGCAATTACAGGAGAAATTTGTCCTGCATTACCTTGAGCTTGATAAATGAGGCCAAAACATTACATACGCTGCCTTGTTCCAAAATTTCCTCATCACCTTTATATTAATACATGATCTTTTCCCTCATAAATTTTTTCTGATCATGAACTGCAAGACTGTTTTTCACTTGGTCTTTCCTTTGATAATGCCAGTAGGGAAATTCCACAAGATCTGTGAATGATTAGATGTGTTAAAAAAATCTGAGTAGTCACTGCAAATATTTGGCTCAAATCAACGTTGTCCTAAAGAAATCAATGGAAGTTTTGTCTCAGAGTTTGGATCCATCTTATAGACATCTGTAGCCTTTCAGGTCCTAAGTGGCAGTCCAGTTGTTAGACTCAGAGAGAGCTTTTCTGTTGACCTCAGAATTTAATGAATTTCACACATCATTATGGTGCAAATGTGAATTGGAAAATTTGTTACAATTTAAATAGTGAATGTTCTGGATAATGCCATTGACCAGTAACACAGTTTATACTCACCCATGTCTGAAATAATATTGAGTCTTGTTGTTAATTTATTTCAGTAGGTGGAAGGATAAATGATTATGCACTCCTGTCACTTTTAAAAGGGGAGGGGGAGTGCATGTGTACCTCTGTCAACAATGCCCCAACATCCCATATATTTTCTTATTCTCTCCCCACCCTCCAAAGAATGAAATTGACTAGACCAAAAGCTATTTCTGATCTGACATAGTCAATTTTACCACTTTCTTTATTTGTGTGGGACTAGGTTTCTGTATGGAATTATTAAAACAGGCCTATTCCTTTACAATACTCTAGCCCTTCATTATGTTTAGACAGTTGTGAAGGAATTGATACTGAGCCAAGCCTACCTTCATGGTAGCTCCATTCAGAAAAGTTTGGAATTATTCCCTTATGATCACCATCTGTGTACTCGAGGCAACAGCAATCCCATGTAAACGTCATGGAACAGACATGGAGTCTGCTGATTTAGACAAAACCACTGTATCACAAGTTTGCATTTATCTGAACAATGTTGCATTTGTAGGCTCTTTTGACAAGCTCTGTTGTCTTCTACTCCGGCTGGTATCATTAGATTAGATCATTAGATCCCAAATAAAGGCCCAAACCATTTGCACAAGCTCTGCATTTATTAATGCTGGTTGTGCATTCACAGTGCTTGCTTGATGGATGATGCTACTGGCATTCTACAGGTATTTTATATAATAATAGAATAAGTCATGGAGTTGTAGAGTTGGAACAGACCATGAGGGTTATCTAGTCAAACCCGCTGCAAAGCAGGAATCTTTTGCCCAACATGGGGCTGAAACCCTTGACCCTCAGATTAAGAGTCTCATGCTCTACTGACTGAACTATCCATCATGAGCCATCTTCGGCTTGGTTTGAAAACCCCAATGTTGTGGCTGTTTGGTAGCATATAAATGAAGATAAAGGTATTTCATATTTCCAAACATAAGCTAATTCATGTATTCCAGAGCTGGTCCCACCATGCAGCACAGTGAACTAGCCGGCTTCAGATCACAGGGCTGCAGTAGGGGTGTAGATGAGGGCAGGAATTTTTGTTTGAATGTTGCAGCTAGACTCTTTAGGTGTTGGTCCTTGTGGAGAAGGGGCACCATCTGGGCTCCAGTTCATGCAGCAAAATATATTGGGCTGGCACTGTAGTATTCTTTTTCATGGTCAAGTCCTCACAATGTGATTTTACCTTGTCTCCTTCATGTGCCACACAGCTATTATTTACTACACAAATATATCTGCTTGTTTTCAATTCCCGCCCCCTCTAGTTGCAGCAAATATCAGCTATCTTCATGTAGAGCAGGAATGGGCAACTCTGGCACTCCAGATGTTGTCAGATTCCGAGTCCAGCCCTAGTCAATATGGAGTGTGGGCAGGAATGCACCATCTGAATTTGACAGGATGAAATGATCTCATAATGGCTTTACTTGGTCAACAAGTGATATTCAAATTATCTATAATCTTCTAGAAATGTCATTTAGGATTTATATTTTGGATGGATATTTTTAGGGAAATGTTCCTGATTTGGCAGAATAATCTGATGCTGCCATTTCAGTTTTATATTTATTTTTTAGCTTGGTATTTATGACGCTATCTCATTTTCAGAATGTTAGTTTATGTGTTTGATAACTGTCATATCAGTTTATCTGATCTTTCTGAAAACATGTCAGCTACTTCCAAGTCACACTATTATAGAAGCATACCTTGATGGATTAGGTCTCTTGAATTGTGTCTGATCTGATCTTTCACAGATGGAACGATGCCACATTTACTGACACATTGAATATGCTGAACAATTTAAAACCTCTTTCCATCAAGCCAAGATTCTAAACCTTGGATAAAAGAGTTCCCGTCCCCCATAAGCATTTAGCTGGGGAAGTGACAAAGTTAATAAGTGTTGTGTGTCGGGATGAACATTCAAATGAAAGTCTGCTCTCATAGATTGCTTAGGGTTGCACTGGAAAATTCAGACATCACCACCTCAATCCATAAGGTTTTGATTCAATATATTTATTGAAGCTACTTTCAGAAATATTTAAATACAGTGGTACCTTGAGTTACAAATGCCTCAGGTTACAAACGCTTCAGGTTACAGACTCCGCAAACCTGGAAGAGTTACCTCGAGTTGAGAAATTTGCCCCAGGATGAGAACGGAAATCATGTGCTAGCGGTGGAGCGGCAGCAAGAGGCCCCATTAGCGAAAGCACGCCTAGTTAAGAACAGTTTCAGGTTAAGAACAGACTTCTGGAACAAATTAAGTTCGTAACTAGAGGTACCACTGTACACCAAAGAAGCAGTTCCATCCAGTATTGGTTTGAAGTTAGGACTATGCACTTTATTTCTCTATGTATCTTAAAGCAAAACATTAAAGCTATCTTTATATACCATTTTCCAATAACAGATACTGTGGCAAGATATTTCCAAGATCTGCAAATCTTACCCGTCACCTGAGAACACACACTGGAGAACAGCCTTACAGGTACAAGATGAATGCTTCTGGGGAGTAGCCACAGACTCTTATTGGCTGTTAGCGCTCCATACTGCAGCCTTTGACCTCCAAAGAGTTTCCACTCTTAAAAATGAAATGAGGTTTTAGAATGTGCTATGTAAAACACAGTTGACAATAGTTTCTAATAAATGTGTGGGGAAACGTGGTCCAAGTGCTTCAACACAACCCCAATGGGTTGCTCACAAAACCCTTCGGAGGCAAAAGACACCCAGGGACTTGAGAGTTAATAACCATAGTGCTGAGCATACGTAGTTTTGATTACTGCAGGTGCATCAAAAGTGGATGGATGAAGCATTCCTGATAATGTGAAATTACACATGCTGGCCCTTCTGGTTTTGGAGTTGCAGATGCACAACTCACCTGGAGCGGGGAGAGGGGGCTACACTAGGTGTGACATTATACACATCTGTGTATGTGTTATGTGTGACAATATGTGTCTTTAAACAAACATGCATATTTTGTTTTTAAAAAAATGCAAATCACATCCAATCCCATTCCCACCCACCCCCACCACCCTCTGTATATATATAAGGGTCTGACACTTCTGTTTCTAGTGTATCTGAAGAAGTGTGCATGCACACGAAAGCTCATACCAAAATGAAAACTTAGTTGGTCTTTAAGGTGCTACTGAAGGAATTTTTTTATTTTACATCCAATGGGGTGGGTGGGAAGGGAGGTTAATATTTATCAGAATCATAGCAGTCTTGGTAGGGGTTTTTCACCTGATGCAAACAGACACCTCTGAGAAGACATAGCAAGAAGGAAAATATTAAGTTCTCCCTTTACAGCTGTCCTTAAATGTGTCTATTATTATTAAAATTCTATATCACCCTTCATCCAAAGATCACAGGGTGATTTACAATATAAAGACACAAGAATACATGTAGTAACAAACAAAAACAGTAACAACCCCCAAACAGTTTAAAATACCAAAGGCCTGGGAGAAGAGGAATGTTTTTGCCTGGCACCTTTGATACATATCTTTAACCTCCCTGGGAAGAGCATTCCACAAGTGGGGAGCCACCTCAGAAAAGGCCCTTTCTTGTGTTGCCACCCTCTGGACCTCTCACAGAGGAAGCACACTAAGAAGGGCCTCAGATGATCACAGGGACTGGGTCAGTTCATATAGCTGGGAATCCTGGAAGATCAGCTTCCTGGCTTGCAGGCCTTTTCCCACCTGGCCTGGAGAAGGTAGCACCCTGACTGATTCCAGCTACATAGATTCCATCTATATCAAGGCCAAACTGTTGTGGCATGAACAGCAGCAGTCTCTTTCAGGAATGTCTGAATGGAAACAATTTTAACTGAGCTTTTGTGGGCTTACCAATTTTAGTAAAAATTAATTAACAATAATGGTAAGGTTCTCACTTTAATCAAAAACGGAGTTCTAAAAACATAATTTTCTTACTTTGCATCAAATCTGATTTCAGTATTTGTTCATTCACCCTGCAAAAGTGTTGTTTTATTTCATTTATTTAAGATGTACATTTAATTCCCACAAGCATTTTCTGTCCTATTATTCTCTTCACAAGCATACATACTAATCTCCATGTCCTTGGTGCTTTTAACCCACTTCCTCATTGGTAACTTTCATTGATCACTGTGGGCCATAACTGGGAGAGCCTTTAGGAAATCTGGCCCATGAGAGCAATTCACATAGTGAAATGAGAAAAGAATTTTAATTGTATAAAATGGAACTTTCACTTAATGAAATCAATTGAAGAAACTCGGCTCATGTTCTAACAAAACAAGCACAAATCAGTACATTTTACGCCTTGCAAAGAAAGGAGAAAAAGCTCATTGTTTGGGATAGATTTTTCACTCAGTCCTGAATTTACTTGGGAAGTAGGTTGCATGTAATTTAATTCATGTTTTAAGAGGTATCTTGAAACATGTTATGCTCTTCCACTGCATAACAGCCAGAAACAATTAACAATGTAATGCATAATTTCTTCCCTGAATAATTGACTTAGCACACAATGTAACAGACATGTTTTGAAGTTCAGGAGAAATAGACGATTGTGGGGGGCAGTGGGGAGACGATGGTGATGAAGACTGTTGGCCAGCTGCCAGGAAGAGAATTTGGAATAGTTATAGTATGTCTTAGTAATGGCTGAAAGGGCAATACAGTAAAGACTTCAGGGACTTCAAATCACTACAGAGTATGAAAATTGATGCCTCTGGTACCAGAGCGATAGACTAAACTACTTGCATTGGCACAGTATTAAAGATTTGGATTGTTTATTTCTGCTTTTGGGAAGATAACTGAATTTCCTCCAGGATTAGCAATTGAGCAAGCTAATTCCTCAATAAAAGATTTTATCACACAGTGTAATTTTTAACAGGGAGGGAAGTGGTCTTTCTACCTTATTTGAGCCTTAGAAGTAATTTGTTTCATGTTTTCCCTCTTCTCAAAGTGCTTAATTGTACGGTATTGGCAACAGCATGAAACAATAGGCTGGCGCTTCTCTGCTTTTCACACCATATATGCTTTAATGCAATACTTTAACAGGCTATCAAAAATTATGTCCCGTTAACTCTGAAATACTGAGATATTTCCTGTGACTATACCTTAACATTATTTTGCATGAGCCAAAATGTATATGTGAGTACTGTACATGGGTGGTGGGGAAGGGGGGGGGGAGAGATAGGAGACAGGATGTGCAGTTGACTTGTGCTTCCTGCTCCCTAGATTTCTCTGCCTTGTTCAAAATCAATCCTGCATGTCTTCCTTAGTGGAGACGTATGCAAGCTTTGTTTGGGAAAGATGCACAAAACCAATTTCAGACAAGATAGGGAAGCATAAGAAACAAAAAGTGCAACAAGTGAGTTGTGCATCCTGCTCTCTCTTATCATTATCACAGCCTAACAAGCTCCTGAAAATTCACACTGGCCACAAATCCCTTCTGTTTTACAGTATTAAAAATATGGAATCTTTCCCGATACCAGAAACCACACTTAGGATTTTCAGAGTAAAATCTATACTACTTATTTGGATAAATTTGTAATGAGATTACTGTGCCCTTTCTGAATAGGTAACAAGGGGGATCACTTGAAGCATAGAAACCATTGCTCTACTGGAAAGTAAATGCATAAAAATATTGAAAATACAGTCTTTCAAGCAGCATTTTGTGATATTTTCTGTTTGGAAGATATTCTAGCTACATTCCTGCATTGCAGGGTGTTGGACTACATGACTCTTGGGGCACCTTCCAACTCTACTGTTACCCTATGATTCTATGATTTGTTGTTCAGTTACCCTCTGCTCTTTCACCTTATGCTGTAGTTCTTGAAATAACTGGATAGGAGACCTGCAATGTTTGCTATTTTATTGAAAAACCAAATAAAATATATGGGGTGGGGGAGATATTACTGGATTGTTTTAGCAAAACTGTGGTGGAGTTTAATGGAATAACATTAGTAGTACAATGAAATTTTAAAAAATCCTTCCAGTAGCACCTTAGAGACCAACTAAGTTTGTCATTGGTATGAGCTTTCGTGTGCATGCACACTTCTTCAGATACTTCTTCATGCATGCACACGAAAGCTCATACCAATGACAAGCATAGTTGGTCTCTAAGGTGCTACTGGAAGGAATTTTTTTTATTTTGTTTTGACTACGCCAGACCAACACGGCTACCTACCTGTAATTAGTACAATGATTCACTGAGTTAGTGTGTTAAAGATTTATTGTACAATGTTGGTGTGATCCCATTAAAAATACATATTTTTTAAAGTTAAATTTTGGTATTGCGGCTTAGAACATCTCTTGTGTAATTGAGATGGTTGCTCTCTTGTTTCATTTGAATTATATTCCACATACTACTTTCTTATTTGATATTTGTTTTCAGATGCAAATACTGTGACAGGTCTTTTAGTATATCGTCTAACCTGCAGAGACATGTTCGTAACATCCATAATAAGGAGAAACCCTTCAAATGTCACTTATGTGACCGGTGCTTTGGCCAACAAACCAACTTAGATAGACATCTCAAAAAACACGAGAATGGCAACATGTCTGGTATGTACCTATCATGCTTTCTGCATTAAAATAAATCATTTAAGGGGAATTCATGAGAGCATACAGGTCTGTTGTGTTGGATTCTTGTGACACTGCAGATCATGCTTTCCATCCCACAACTATTACAGGGCTCTTCCTATGTCAGAAGAATACAATGGGCTTGAACATTATCCTTAGGTTTTTATGTACTTTTGACTAAAATCTTAAATACATGTCAGAAATCAGATCCGAATTTTGATCCAGGAAGTTGGTATGGTGTAAGACCTGGGCAGCATCAGCCTAATATACCAGTTTTGATAGACAAAGTTACGTAGACTATTGTGTACAACTAGCAACATATCCAAGTTTATCTCCATTGGATTAGATGAAAATGGTCATCTATTTTAAGACTAAAATGAGAAAAATTAGACACATAATTTTCAGATGCTTGCACTCTGAAATAAATATACACCAAGTTCTATAAACGTCAGCAGAATCTAGGCATCATACTGTACTTTTCAGTATGTGAGGTGGGTCACCCTAAGAGGGCTTGGCAACTGCCTAGGGTTGCCATATGCACCGATTCAAACAGTGAAATTAGCATCGTCGGGGTGTGTGTGCATCACTCTTTGCCTTCTTTGGTTGATTTCCCACAAAAAGCTCAACAACTTTTGTCCGGATTTTTCGATGTTATTTAATCGAGCCCAGAATCAGAATGCTTAGTTTCTTTGATCATTGTAGCAGTCAGCTGTGTAAACTATGCTATTTCTCTCCACACTTGTTTTCTGTGCTACAAGCAAATCTGGCAGCCCTGTCCCACTTCTTGTTTTGAGAAACTTTCTTTGGAGATCCTTTCCTGAGGACACCTATAGGATGGGATGGGTCCATAGGACTGTGCACATCCAGTTCTTCATTTGTTTTGCTCACTTCCAGCTGAACCATTTCTATTATAGTCTAGTGTGTTTCATCAAGCATTTCTTTTTCTTGATTTGAGAAGACGTGCAACGATGACATTTGGGAACTTTGGCACTATTTTTTTTCTTTTGCTGTTTTTATTGTATGTTTCCTTGAGACACTTGTGAAGAAAGCAGTTAACAAATTAATAAAAATTAGCATAATTCTGATAGGATAAAAAACCAAATATTTACTTTTCTGTGAAGGTACTGCTACATCTTCACCTCATTCTGAACTTGAAAGCACAGGTGCTATCCTAGATGACAAAGAAGACTCATACTTTACTGAAATTCGTAATTTCATTGGGAATAGCAACCACAACAATTCAGAAGAAAGGTAAGGTGCAACTTCTCTGTGTTGCAGACTTTGTTAACTGTTGTTTCTTTACTGCTGAAGTGTTATTTTTCCAGCTTATTTCCAAAGGGAATTGGGCAAAATCAAGGTGACATACTCCCTTTAAAGCCAGTGGGACTGAATCACAGTCATGGAGTTTTTTGATATCATTGTAGTTTGATTACACGGAACTTTCTCTGGATTGTCTCCATTACATACAAGACATAAAGTTTTACACATCTATCATAATCGTGCAATCCCCAAACTAACTTAATTTTGACCATTTCTAACAGGCAAAACAGCAGGTGGTGCTGTGGGTTAAACCACTCAGCCTAGGGCTTGCCAATCAGAAGGTTGGCGGTTCGAATCCCCGCGATGGGGTGAGCTCCCGTTGCTTGATCCCAGCTCCTGCCAACCTAGCAGTTCAAAAGCACAAAGTTCAAGTAGATAAATAGGTACCGCTCCGGTAGAAAGGTAAACGGTGTTTCCGTGTGCTGCTCTGGTTCGCCAGAAGCGGCTTAGTGTCATGCTGGCCACATGACCCAGAAGCTGTATGCCTGCTCCCTTGGCCAGTAAAGTGAGATGAGCGCCACAGCCCCAGAGTCGTCAGGGCTCCCTTTACTTTTAACAGGCAAAACTACTACAATTAAGGTGTTTGCTTTGTTTTCTACACTATCCTTAGCAATATACTCAATTCGTATCTTCACAAAATCTTTTTGAAAAAATAGTTTGGATCTCCTGGCAATTAGCAAAATTAAATGTGCTGATGTTAATGTGGCCAAAGTAAGCAGGTCAAACTGGATTACATACAAAATACAAATCAGTGTTTTCACAAGAAATGTCTCATGCATTAGCAAGTTTCAATCATTCCCAGTTCAGCAATATGTGCTTGAGCTAGGAAAGAGAAGTTTGAAATTTCCTCCAAATGGTGAGGAATTGGGAAGGAAATTACTAACCCTCTGGCAGTATATAGCATTTGGATGCCCATGTAATCTTATTGGACATCACTTTCTCTTCAGGGATTTGCACCAATTTTCACTTTTTGCATATAACCAAACACCTGATTCAGAGCTAGAAGCTGCTCTGTATTCATTGTGTGTTAGTGAGACATTTGTTACAGATGCAGAGGGGGCCAGCTGCACCACAATTTACCATCCACAAATTCTCTGAAAAGGCAAGCTTGAACCATTTCCAACCATCAACTTACAGGTTGATTTACTATATCAACCTATGCAATGCTAAAGCAGGCCATGATTCTTATGATGGCATCACTAGGGACACTGCTGGAAAAGACAGTGTGTATTTCATAAAATACTGTTTCAAAAGCATACAAGTGGATCCATAATGTGGGGCACTACCAGGGTGAGGCATAAACTTCCCTGTATTCTGGGAATAACAGCTAGCAAGGATACATTCCTAATGAAGATCAATATAATTGTTCAACATGAATGTAAAACTATATTGCCACCCATTTTGTCCACTACACATTTCAGTAAAGAAAGTGTACTGTGCATATTAAGTAAAACCCCTACTACTACTACTACTACTACTACTATACTACTAATTTTATTATTTATACCCCACCCATCTGACTGGGTTGCCCTAGCCACTCTAATGCATCAACAGACTATAAATCAATATATGATTCAAGTGCATATGTCAAGTGCATATTTTGGATTTGAAACAGCACTTGAATTGGGGATAAGCATAAGCTTTCCACAGAATTGTAACATGGTGTGTGATTATGTTCTGGGTCAAATTTATTTTTAAAATTTACTGCCTTCTCTCTCACATTAATTTGCTTTCCATGTTCAAGTGCAGAAATTGCATATGGCTTATGACTTTCTATTTTTAAAGTTTCTCGCTCATTTTTATGCTGGGTCAAAACTAGTAGGTATATATTCATGAAGGCAGCTGATAATACATTACATACACATTCAAATTTTCTTCTTGCTTGATTGTCATGGGTTAGTTTTTTTCACATCTGGTCTCAACATGTCCTCTGATAGGAAGTCTATAAGGGAAAAAAGGTTGATGGGTCATCCAGTGTTTCCTTTCGAAATTTTGATAGATATTTCATACTTGGCAAATTACTGCATATGAAAAGCATAATTAGCAAATCTGTTTTTTTAATCATGTGGCTTTCATTACTTTGGTTTAAATCCAAGTCCTTTTTCACTTCAAACTGCCTTCTTCTGGCATGGTTTAAAAATCTGGCAATCCCTGGTTTATAGCTCATAGTTTCTTAAGACTGTCCAAGAAGTTCTGCCAGGGCATCCTGATAAAAGACGCCAAAGATACCCACAAGTGAGATGATGGTCACTTTTTTCCAAGATCATTGCAAAATTTTGGGTTTCTTTATGGTTATTCCAAGATAATTTCCTCATATTTAATGGATCCTGTAATCCTTAATGATAATTGGTTAAATTCTATTTCTTTTTGAAGTATAAATAAAGGAATACAGACGTGTTGAGCAATGTAGACAAAAGTTTGTTAAATGATCCAAAAGATTATTGTTTGTGGGTAACCCTACATGATTTAGGCAATTATGGGATAATGTCTGGTGTGGTTTCATTTTATATAGCCTAACAGACAATTTATTGGAAAATCTAAAAGCAATCAGATGAAAAGTGAAATTCCTTTGTATTTAGAAAGGGGTAATTTTTCTCTACGGAATGGGTTGAGAAGGAATGAGAGCTTCCGGTGAACTAGAACATTTGGTTACATGTTTGAGTTTAAAATGTTATGATAACAAGGCAAACCAATCAAAACCTATCTCCATTTAAATTATACAGAATGCTTCATAAAATAAATAGAATATTTTTTTGGTGCGCAGTACTAAACAGTGTCAGTAATTCACATGACTGCTTCTCCATGACAAAGGTCACAATGTTTTATGGCATTAAATGCATCTAGGCCTATTGATTTCACTTTGAAACCAACGTGTTCATAGTGCTCGGTACCTCCCCAACACAATACACACTGCAAGCCCAAGATCTAGGTAGAAGGCCTTTATGTAAATGGGTTTAACCTGTTGTATATATTTTTATTTTTATTCATGAAATATGTATTGCACCCTTGCCCCAAGACTGTTATTCTATTTTGTCCTCACAACAAGCCTGTGAAGTGGTCACCCATTACTTTCCAACTATGCTGTGAAGCAGATTGTATGCTACTGATTGTTGTTATGCTTATTGCCCTGTGTTTAATAGGGCAGTGATAGACAGTTAAGAACATGAATATTTTTTTTTCTTTTGGTCAATGGTAGCTATGCTTGGAATTTTACTTTCAAGAATAATGAAATGTAGTAATCTAAAACTCAGATGTAATAGTGAGAAAAGCTATCTTCAAAGGCTTACTGGCCACTTAATGAAGTGAACAGAGTGGTTATTGATTTTAATTATGGCAATTACAAGGTCCTGTTTCTGCAACTGCTAACAGGTAATTTTGTTTTCATTTCATATCTATTTTTTTGAAGAATTAATGGAAGTCACTTTAAGGATGAAAAGACTCTGGTGACAAACCAGAACTCAGACTTGTTGGAAGATGAAGAAGCAGAAGATGAAGTAATGATGGATGAAGAAGATGAAGAAAGTGAGATAACAGGGGGGTCAGTTAAAGAACCAGCTGTAAGCAACATATGTGAAGAGGGTGACTATGAAGAAGCAAATGCTTTGGAAATGAATTGCAAGACTTCTCCTGGCAGGTAGGAGCAAGATCAAAGCAAGATGGTAGAAAATACAGCAGAATTCCCAATTTCTAGGACTTAATCCAGGTTCTGTATTTGCAGGTTGACCTAAATATGCCTGTAGATAATTATTTGTGGACAAGGTTTGGAATATTAAAACTATTGTGCAACTGAGCAGCTTTCTAAGGTCTGTGATCCAGAGAAAGTTAGCCACACTTTATAGTTTCATTTACATCAGTAGAACCTAACCATATAGTTAAGAATTTAATTTTTAAAAAGAACCATGCCTATTATGCCCTCAATTTTGCCCAAAGTCTGTTAAAGGAAAGACCAGACAAAATATTTCAATTACTATTTTTAAAAAATCACTGATAATTTGCTTTTCAAAACCAATCAGTATGCCAATCTTTGGACGTTTCATAGGTATAAGGAAGATGAGTTTAATAAAACTGGACTTTCTGCGTTGGACCATATAAGGCACTTCACTGATAGCCTCAAAGTGAGGAAAGTAGAAGAAAGCCAGTTCAGTGAAGCTGAACTGGCAGCGTTTAGCACCTCCCATCTGCCAGAAGACTTAAAGCAGCCATTGTGTCGCAAGTCCAAATCCCAGGTAAATCTATTTTATTGTGCTTTCAGGATAAATTGTAATCTGCTTGGGAAGGGTGGGGAAAGTGATGGTGGGGACTGAAACAATAGATTGGGAGGAGACAAAGAAGGCCAGTGCAGAGTCAATAATCCTGAGAGTAGCAGAGGAGCAGACAGTCCCGTTCAAATGTACACTGAAAACGTAAAACATTTGTTGCTGCATATACCAACAGTAAGAAACCTCAAAAGGCCACCTCAATTTGTTTGACCTTTTGGGTTAATGCACCTCTGTTTTTCTGGCCCATGGTGGATGAACAAGTGCTGCTGCATCAGCACCACATACAACCGAGCTGGTGCTGAGAAAATGGTGGACAGACACTGCTTAACTGCAGTTAAGAGATCAGGAGGACACCATTGGATCATATGCATCTTCTCTTTTTCCCTTTCTTCACTAGTACAAATATATCCAGGCTAATGACACCGGTTCAACCACCAACATTAACAGTGATGTTTGTTCTTTGAAACTGTTTCCAAATCCAGGTTTTCACACCTGGCTAAGAAGATTTGACCTTGTGTTGTAACACCTGTAAATTAAGGACTTTTAAAGAAAAATAAAGATTAGTGCAAACCGTAGTTAATGTTGGTGCCGATGTAATTCCTGACATTTGTTAAGATAGATGGAGGAAATATGCACTGGAGAATGGGATATTAAGAGAAAGGGAGAGCACAATCCTGTGGTCTGTTCCGTTCCCGTATTCCTAGACAAGAGAAGTCTGTACTGGCCCTATTATTCATCTTTACTGGTTGGTACAACTGAGATGGCTAGGCTGTCTAGTTGTAACCTGAAACTATACTTTTCTGGAAAGGAGTCAAGTGTGCTTACCATTCTTCACATGCTAGTAGAAATTTTAATGTCCCCAGTAGGCCCATGAATACTGACAATCCTCGTCAGTTTTCTACTTTGCAAAGGTTAACAAATTACGGTAGTTCATTTAAACTTGTTGGAGAAGATTTGGAACAGGCCACAACACAGTGAAATCCACGGGGATCCTCTTAACTTACTTCCATGAAGTAAAGACCATAGTCATGTAATTAGGTTTTGAAATCACTGAATTATTCTGTACAAACACTCTTATACCAAGGCAATTAACCCCATTAGTGCAGCATTTCTCCAACTGTGGGGCATGAAGGGTTGCCAGTTTGGCCACTAGTGGCAAAATAACTGCAGTTTTGCTCAACTGAGGGCCTAGCTGGAAACACACCAGTTTTTGCTGCAAGGGAGGCATAGAGAAGGCAAAATACCCTTGTCTATCCAAACATTGTTGTGACTGCCTTTCTGACTATGCCCCCAGCTGCCTTTTCTTTGTTTCCATACTACCGTATTTACTCGGGTCTAATGTGCCATTGAATCAAATGTGCACCTTAATTTTCACAACGTAATTTGGCCAAAAAAGGTGAGCATTAGATTCGAGTAAATATGGTATATGAAGTTCTTGGGCTCTTCCCTCTGCCACATTGGGGGCCCATAAAGTAAAGTACATTCACAGATCCAAAGGGTTTAACAACACAGGCCTAGCAGAGTTTCCATTTTTGCTGTCATGAGCCTTCAGAAACCTTGTGAGAGGACTTTGTGGTACAGGGTGAATTTCAAAATGGTTCCCAGGTGGGAGCCATACTGCTGATTCCCACTGAATGAAAAGGTTCTTCCATGATAGAACTATGACTCTCTAAATGATATTACTGAATATCTTATTTTGACTTCTTCCTTCTTCTTCAACTGTAGGCCATTGCTATGATGCTTTCACTCTCTGACAAGGACTCGCTCCACTCTGCACCCCACAATTCATCCAATGTGTGGCACAGTATGGCAAGAGCTGCTGCAGAATCCAGTGCCATCCAGTCCATTAGTCATGTATGACACCGCCAAATGTAACAGGATTGGGACCAAGTCCAAACTAGCAACATGGCTCTTTGCTAGAAGACTATTTAAAAGACTGCAGAGCAGAATGCCTTAGAAATCTGATGGGTCACATTTAAAGTCAGGTGACCTTAAACTGAATGGTTTGAAAGAAAGAAAGAAAACTATTTATTCTCAATCTTTTGTTTTGCACAGCGAAGGCAGCTGCTGACATTTTGAGGATCAATGCGACTTTCAAAATACATGGATCAAATAGACCTTGTTGGGGAATATGTGTCTTCCGTGCCACCTGCTTGGGGAGGGACTTATGGGTTAAGACGTGTATTGTTACACACACATTAGCACTCCTTTAAACTAAAACAGAATTGGTTTTTCCTTTTTGAGTCCCCCCCCCAAAAAAATGTAGAATGTTAATTGTAGGCAGGATTAGGAAATTAGGAACAGTTGCTTTTCTATACAAATCCTCTTCATCTATGCTTTATGCGTTTGAAACCATTTAAGGAAGACAGAACAGTTCCCTCGAATGTACATCAACCATTAATCTAGAACCTAATGACAAGGAATATTTTGCCCCCTCCTTAACTTTTGCCTTCTGAACTGCATTGTAAAAATAAAGAACCACATGAGACAATATGTAAGACGTCTGTGTATATTGTAAAAAAAGAAAAAAAAACTTGGGAGTGTTCAGCAATTAAAGGAGGTGAGTCTTTCAGCATACTACATGCAAAAGACCACAGTCATCAAACATACCACTATACTGTAGTTCAATGTTTCCCTGATCAATGTAATGACATTTTAATTTTAGACAATCATGTCACTGTTTTGTTTGTTTCATTTTGTTGGTGTTCATTTGTTGCTCTTGATTTCTTTCTTTATTGGTATTGCGTGTACATGTATTTATTTGTTGGCAAACAATTGTTTGTGGATTAAGAAAAAAGCACTCTTGCTAAATGTAGCACTGTTCATATGAAATTAATAGCACTGTTCCAGTTTTCTCCAACCCCACCCCACGTCATTTTTCTGGGCACCCATGGACTTAAAAAAGGAGGCAAACTGATCTGCATATATGTTCGTGCAAACAGTGTTTAAAAAAGATTTCTTACATTCCTCTTTTACTATCATTTTTTTTCCTTTTACTGAAACTAAATAATGAATAGAGGTGATTTAGAGATTTTTTTGTAATACAGCAAAGATGATTCAAATGTATAAAACATTCTAATTTTTTCTTCATGAAAGCATGATTCTTCTGATTAAAAAAGAAAAAGAAAACTGTACCCAATATTTTATGCCGGTTGTCTGCGAGCTTGTGTGATGTTACGTTCATGTTAATCCTATTTGTAAAATGAAGTGTTCCAAACTTATGTTTAAAAAAGAAAACCCCCAATAAATAAATGAATTGTATTCGGTTATTTTGGGGGAAGGGGCGGGAGGGGGCCAAGAATTTCGCCCTTTTGGTGAGGGACCAGATTTTATTTTCCTTTTTGTTTATTATCTCATTTTGAAATAACCAGCAAGTTGAGGTACTTTCTTTAAATGCTTTGTACAATGTAACTGTTATGCATTTCAGTACATTACTATGGGAGGATCAAATTTAAAAAAATAAAGGATTACAAAATGAAGACATCATTTTCACTGGCCTTTTGTTTTGTTGGCTATAGAATGGATTTCACACCATTTGTATGAAATTTCCCCTACTAGCAATATTGCTAACTGCACACAAACTCTGCTTTTGCAAAAGGACAAAAGCAAACCCACATCCCTGTTGGCCTTCAAAATACTGAAGTCTAGAGCAATCAATACGATTACTCTGTTTTCTCACAAATGCTAGACATAAGATGGTTACAACAATCACAGTAGGTTGGGGAAGAGAGAATCAAGGCAGTCAAACATGTACAGCCTTCCCAGGCCCACACTGGCATGGCAGTTTGGCAGAAGCTTGGGAGGTGGCAACACTTCCCCTTGTCAGTGGTGTTAGTTGTGAGAGACAGAGAGAGGGGGGGGGAGAGGAGAGTGGACCACCATTCTACGGCTTGTTGGGGAATGGTCTAACCCTGGAATGCCTCCTCTTTTACCCACAGAGAGGGAGATCTGCAAAATCTTATGGTACCTGGGATGACTGCCGGGGGAAACTGATTTATTCTGTAAATTGTTTATATATGTAGATTTTTTTATTTAAGGTTTTGGTTACCTGGCAAAAAGTCCCTGTCTAGACTAGACTAATCTAGGACTGAATAAGCGAAAGCAGGTTACCAAACAAACAGTGAAGGCAGATCCCTTAGGGTAAATGGGACACTGTCGCATCAACTTCAGCCTGCCCTCAGCTAGATCCCACTTGCTTACATATTTTAAAACCCACACAGGGGATGACGGCATTGTGCTTCTTAGTCTCAGTATTGCCTTCGTAGAACTCAATACTGAGACTGATAGTGGCAAAACTAGTTGGCTCTGCCTGTCACTGGTTCTGGCTTCACCTACTCTTGGCCTCCTGCCTTCCTTACTACCAGCCCCAATGGACCAGCCACCACTACAATCAGAACATATGAGGGTATTATTAATGTTCTCTTTTTGTGAAAGTTAATAGCGCGCGCACACACACACACACACACACACACACACCACAACACACAGAGTAAACAATTGTATTTTCTTCCTCAAGCACACCAGGAAACCATCTACTCAGCATAACCATCTCCTTTTGGATGCCCAATTATGTTGTCATCAGAAGTATAAGGCTTTGCGTATGAATATTTAAATATTGAACAGCCATTGATTGACCTATCCTCTGAGTTTATCATTTTACAAAACTAACTTAGTGAGTGGCCAACACCACATTTTGTAGTAATGAATTCAATAAGTGAATTATGTATTGCAAAGAATTTCCTTTGTGCTGGACCTACTGCCAAAAAATTCCATAAGATCCCTATGTCAGCATCCACAGAGCCCTTGCATAAGTGGAAAGCAGTCTGATGTGTTCATTGTGTATCTTATTTCCAATTCTGGCTATATTGCCTCACTTTGCTGCAGACTCTACTTTGGAAGTGAGTGACTGCAGTGGGAAAAGGGCACATGGTGTTCCTGGCTCTAGAATTGTTTGTGGGTTATCATCATCATCATCATTACTGAGTGTCTAAAGTACAAGTGCTGGACTTGTTCCTTACACCAATTGTATCAGAGGTTGCTTTGGAATTTAGTGATCCAAAGTTATCCTGCCTCATACAATATATTTTCATGGGCAGGGAATCCCAGAGTATTTTAGCCAGACAGTAATTGACAAGTCACTTTTTTGGGTTAATTTATTTTGCACTTGACCTATGTCTGCCTTTCCTACATAATGTCCATTTATTTGCACAATTGCAGCAGTGAATGAAGCAGTGATGAGTCAAACACTTCTAATTATTTCCTATTCTTTTCTCTTCATCCTTTGATTAATGATCACATACTGTATATCCAAGACCAAAGTGACCGTAGGGTTTGTTATCACAGGCTAACTGATCACAGAAAAAACCTTCAAGTTACTTCTAATGTACAGTACTGTAAATGTTATTAAGGGACTTTCATGTGGCAGCAAGTAAGTGAAGCAGAATAAAAAACCAAAATAAAGGGTGCATATTACCATTCAATACATCAATCTGAGACCATGCCAGACTCTTGAAATTAACAGGACATGTAATCAATGGCTTTAATGTATTTGATGTTTTAAAGGGTGCTTTGAAATATTGTTTAAAGAGTTGAGCACCTGGAAATCTGAGTTTTGTCGCACACTAGACAACAAAGTACAGGTATTTCCTTCACAAAGAAATGGCACTCTCAGAAACCATTGGTTCGGGCCCTATCCTCCAGAGCAGGAGAAAATAAGCTTGCTCCAGCCTCCATGTGAGCAGTCCTTTAGATATTTGAAGATGGCTCAGTCTCCTTTTTACCAGGCTGTTGTTGTTGTTTAGTCGTTTAGTCGTGTCCGACTCTTCGTGACCCCATGGACCATAGCACGCCAGGCACTCCTGTCTCGCACTGCCTCCCGCAGTTTGGTCAAACTCATGTTCGTAGCTTCGAGAACACTGTCCAACCATCTTGTCCTCTGTCGTCCCCTTCTCCTAGTGCCCTCAATCTTTCCCAACATCAGGGTCTTTTCCAAGGATTCTTCTCTTCTCATGAGGTGGCCAAAGTATTGGAGCCTCAGCTTCACGATCTGTCCTTCCAGGGAGCACTCAGGGCTGATTTCCTTAAGAATGGATAGGTTTGATCTTCTTGCAGTCCATGGGACTCTCAAGAGTCTCCTCCAGCACCATAATTCAAAAGCATCAATTCTTCGGCGATCAGCCTTCTTTATGGTCCAACTCTCACTTCCATACATCACTACTGGGAAAACCATAGCTTTAACTATACAGACCTTTGTCGGCAAGGTGATGTCTCTGCTTTTTAAGATGCTGTCTAGGTTTGTCATTGCTTTTCTCCCAAGAAGCAGGCGTCTTTTAATTTCGTGACTGCTGTCACCATCTGCAGTGATCAAGAAGCCCAAGAAAGTAAAATCTCTCACTGCCTCCATTTCTTCCCCTTCTATTTGCCAGGAGGTGATGGGACCAGTGGCCATGATCTTGGTTTTTTTGATGTTGAGCTTCAGACCATATTTTGCGCTCTCCTCTTTCACCCTCATTAAAAGGTTCTTTAATTCCTCCTCGCTTTCTGCCATCAAGGTTGTGTCATCTGCATATCTGAGGTTGTTGATATTTCTTCCAGCAATCTTAATTCCGGCTTGGGATTCATCTAGTCCAGCCTTTCGCATGATGAATTCTGCATATAAGTTAAATAAGCAGGGAGACAATATACAACCTTGTCGTACTCCTTTCCCAATTTTGAACCAATCAGTTGTTCCATATCCAGTTCTAACTGTAGCTTCTTGTCCCACATAGAGATTTCTCAGGAGACAGATGAGGTGATCAGGCACTCCCATTTCTTTAAGAACTTGCCATAGTTTGCTGTGGTCGACACAGTCAAAGGCTTTTGCATAGTCAATGAAGCAGAAGTAGACGTTTTTCTGGAACTCTCTAGCTTTCTCCATAATCCAGCGCATGTTTGCTATTTGGTCTCTGGTTCCTCTGCCCCTTCGAAATCCAGCTTGCACTTCTGGGAGTTCTCGGTCCACATACTGCCTAAGCCTGCCTTGTAGAATTTTAAGCATAACCTTGCTAGCGTGTGAAATGAGCGCAATTGTGCGGTAGTTGGAGCATTCTTTGGCACTGCCCTTCTTTGGAATCGGGATGTAGACTGATCTTCTCCAATCCTCTGGCCATTGCTGAGTTTTCCAAACTTGCTGGCATATTGGGTGTAGCACCTTAACAGCATCATCTTTTAAAATTTTAAACAGTTCAGCTGGAATATCATCACTTCCACTGGCCTTGTTATTAGCAATGCTTTCTAAGGCCCATTTGACTTCACTCTCCAAGATGTCTGGCTCAAGGCCAGCAACCACACTACCTGAGGTGTACGAGACCTCCATATCTTTCTGGTATAATTCCTCTGTGTATTCTTGCCACCTCTTCTTGATGTCTTCTGCTTCTGTTAGGTCCTTACCACTTTTGTCCTTGATTATGGTAATCTTTGTACGAAATGTTCCTTTCATATCTCCAATTTTCTTGAACAGATCTCTGGTTTTCCCCATTCTATTGTTTTCCTCTATTTCTTTGCATTGCTCATTTAAGAAGACCCTCTTGTCTCTCCTTGCTGTTTTTTGGAAATCTGCATTCAGTTTCCTGTATCTTTCCCTATCTCCCTTGCATTTTGCTTGCCTCCTCTCCTCCGCTATTTGTAAGGCCTCGTTGGACAGCCATTTTGCTTTCTTGCATTTCCTTTTCCTTGGGATGGTTTTCATTGCTGCCTCCTGTATAATGTTACGAGCCTCCATCCATAGTTCTTCAGGCACTCTGTCCACCAAATCTAAATCCTTAAACCTGTTCCTCACTTCCACTGTGTATTCATAAGGGATTTGATTCAGATTGTATCTTACTGGCCCAGTGGTTTTTCCTACTTTCTTCAGTTTAAGCTGGAATTTTGCTATAAGAAGCTGATGATCTGAGTTACAGTCAGCTCCAGGTCTTGTTTTTGCTGACTGTATAGAGCTTCTCCATCTTTGGCTGCAGAGAATATAATCAATCTGATTTCGATGCTGTCCATTTGGTGATATCCATGTGTAGAGTCGTCTCTTGTGTTGTTGGAATAGAGTGTTTGTGATGACCAGCTTGTTCTCTTGACAGAACTCTATTAGCCTTTGACCTGCTTCATTTTGAACTCCAAGGCCAAACTTGCCAGTTGTTCCTTTTATCTCTTGATTCCCTACTTTAGCATTCCAGTCCCCTGTAATGAGAAGAACATCCTTCTTTGGTGTCATTTCTAGAAGGTGTTGTAGGTCTTCATAGAATTGGTCAATTTCATTTTCTTCAGCACCGGTAGTTGGTGCATAAACTTGGATTACTGTGATGTTAAAAGGTCTGCCTTGGATACGTATCGAGATCATTCTGTCATTTTTGAGATTGCATCCCATTACAGCTTTTGCCACTCTTTTGTTGACTATGAGGGCCACTCCATTTCTGCTACAGGATTCTTGCCCACAGTAGTAGATATGATAGTCATCCGAACTGAATTCGCCCATTTCCTTCCATTTTAGTTCACTGATGCCCAGGATGTCGATATTTATTCTTGTCATCTCATTTTTGACCACATCCAGCTTACCTCCACTCATGGTTCTTACATTCCAGGTTCCTATGCAATATTTTTCTTTACAGCATCGGACTTTCCTTTCGCTTCCAGGCATATCCGCAACTGAGCGTCCTTTCGGCTTTGGCCCAGCCGCTTCATCAGCTCTGAATCTACTTGTACTTGTCCTCCGCTCTTCCTCAGTAGCATGTTGGACGCCTTCCGACCTGAGGGGCTCATCTTCCAGCGTCATAACTTTTATATGCCTGTTGTCTTTGTCCATGGAGTTTTCTTGGCAGGGATACTGAAGTGGCTTGCCAGTTCCTTCTCCAGGTGGATCACGTTTAGTCAAAACTCTCCACTCTGACCTGTCCATCTTGGGTGGCCCTGCATGGCATAGCTCATAGCTTCTCTGAGTTATTCAAGCCCCTTCGCCACGACAAGGCATTGATCCATGAAGGGGTTTACCCCTTATGAGGGATGGTTGAAGGAATTGGGTATGTTTAGCCTTTACCAGGCTAAACATACCCAATTCCTTCAACCATCCCTCATAAGACTCAGTTTCCAGATCCCTGGCTCCCTCCTTACATTGTTTATTCTGTTATCACCAGGTTGGGCACTGCATTGTTCTGTGAACAGCCCTGAGACCTCTGGGTATAGGGCGGTATATAAATTCAATCAATCAATCAATCAATCAATTTCCTTTTGAGTGAAGACAGTGCAAAGGAGATGTTCAGCAGTTCTGCCCTCTCTCTGTCACCCAATAGCATTTCTTTGTCTTCACACAGCAGACCTACTACTTGCTTGTTCTTCCTTTTGCTTCGAACATAGCTGAAGAAACATCATTATTTTTAGCCTCTCTTGCAAGCCTCACCTCATTCTGAGCTTTGCCAGCCTGACCTTCTCCCTGCAACTGTTGGATACTCGTTTATACTCGTCCCAGAGATCAAAACAACCTGCTTCTTCCTCACACTTTGAATTTGGAAACTGGCTTGTAATACTAGACTAACATTTAACGTTATGTATGTGCCATTGCTTTCTTTTCTATTAATATTAATTAGATAGAGTTCCAGATTATGATCCCCTCTCCAAAAGTACAATATTGAAAGAACAGCTGTACATAATAATTATACAACGCAGACACCCCAATCAAATGGAGCATGTCCTCCCTGCACATAGCGTCTGTTTTTAAAAGCCAAAATTCAGCTGAGCAGCTGCTTGGTGGGGACGTTGAACTGAACCTTCTCCAACTTCCAAACAACTAACAGCTATGACTGTACCTTTTTTTTTAAAAAATGCATACAATTCATCTTCCAAATATGGATGCATGCATTGAAACCTCTGCATCCATAAACAGTGTCCCTAGCCTACTCTATCTGGAGTAAGGTAACACCAGCATGCTTATAACACCCAACTAGATTTATCTTTTATATGTAATTCAGATGAGGTAGTAGGAGTGCTGAATTGCTGTTTGAGATCAGCAGCAGGTCAATAAACTGAAGATCAATCCAGCTAAAATGGAGGAACATTGGTAGGTCTCCCCAGGGAGGTGATGTTCAACCTGATTTGTAAAGGACTGCACTTCACCTGAAGGATTAGATTCTCGATATGGGACTACTCTAAGCCAGCTTTGTCACTAGAAACCCATGTGGCATTTGTGGTACATAGCATTTTTCAATAACTGAGGACTGGTAGATCAGCTGTGATCCCTCCTGGACAGGGCTAACCTGGCCACAGCTATCCATGTTCTGATAATCTATAAATGAGACTGTAATGAGTCTGCCTTGGAAAACTGCAGATTAGGCTACTAATTGTGACTAGGAGATAGGAAAATATATAATCAGTCTTGAAACCTGGGCACAGTTCAAAGTGTTGACATTCATTTTATAAGATGTAAATGGTTTAGAATCTGGGTACTGGAACATGGACCTGCCCGAGCATTGAGGGCATCTGCTAGGTGCATCTGTCATTTGAGATTTGTGGAATGTTGTCTCCAGGGAGCATTCTCTCGCACCTGTGTTGTCTTTCTGATGCCAGAAAAAGAGTTTTGTATTTTCCCAGGACTTTTAATATTGCTGAGACTGTTTTACGTTGCATCCTCCCCGGTGTTATATTGCTGTATAGCTTCATGCTTATGTATTTGTTTTGGCTATTGTTGTTTCCCTTCCCCTGTCCTGGAAATATTTATATTGAAGAAGAGCATATACAATTTTAAAAGAAAACCATAAATAGGGATGTGATAAAACAGTGGTTCCAGGGTCTGAAAAGACTGGAGGTGATTGCAGTGGACCACACTGGAGAAAGCAGATTGCCAGGTTAAGGTATCAAGCTTTTAAAATTGTAGTGGATGTTTTGCATGATAAAACATTCTGCTTCTTGAGTAGAAACAGCCTTTTGTTTATTTCACATCAAATTCTGGGTGACTGACATGGCAAAAATTCCTTAGACTTTCCAGGCTGCTTTTAATGCAAATGAATTCAGTGAAATGAATGATCAGCAATGAAATGCATCTCCATCCCCATGCTCCTGAAACAGAGGGAACGGCTGGGAATGGTCATTCTGCTAAATTATCAGTAATTATGACACTGATTTTCTAAGAATGCTGAAAAATTCTTAACAGCTGTTTGTTTTGAGCCCCAGCTCTCAGTTCATTAACATATGTTCACACAAGCAGAAACTATATTAATATCTCTGCTACTCCATGTCATTCCCCCCTCCCCAAAACTAACACTTGAGGGCAGCTAAAGATTAGATAGCTGGCGATAGACCTGCCAGCATGCACATATGGAAATGTTCAATTTGTAATCTGATTACAGCACCAAAAAACCCCACACAAAAGCCCACTTGATACCTGTGGCAGATATATTTCATGGTTAAGTGCAGAAAATTCTCAACAGCGTGTCAAGTTTCCTATGGCCAGCCAAGTCAACTGATGGAAGTAGCTCTTTAATTCCTGGGGAACCTCTTCAAACAGGCACATGTCAGGCCCAATTTGAACTCACAGAGAGGTACGCTAATTGTTGGGCGGTATGTAGAAGCATAATGCAGCCATTTGCAAAACTGTGCCCCTTGTAAAGCTTTGCATGTGAGAGATGAAGTGCCTGTCTTTGTTCTAGGGAAGGACATGGGCAACCTTCCAGCTTCTGAAATCTCTTGGCGCATGTTTTGCTTTGCCAGAGCTAGGAGGCGGCGGTGTGGGGAGAACGACAGGGGACTGGTTTCTTCCATTACAGAGACTCATTACAGGAGGTCTGATCAGAAGATACTCCTCCAAGTAACTGGAGGGGGCAGGGAGCAAACCTGTTAGACTGTAGCAAGTAGTTATCCTTTGTAGGCAGTGCCATTCCCAAGCAGCCGAATCCTAAGGAGCACTTCGAAGTTTAAAGAAGGTTGCTAAGTGGGCAGGGTGTTGGTGGTGGGAATGACAACAATAGAGCTTTATACAATTATGATTGGGGTGGAATGAGAAATGTTTCTGGTTCTTGCAGGATCCTCTAATAAAGTTGTTGGTAGGTTCAGGATGCAGTGATGACTACTAGCTTAGTTACTGTTTGGAAAACAATAGGGAAATTCAGTCTATTCCCAGTCCATGTCACTTTCACAACTGTTGATTTATAGGTCTATTCTATTCCATTTCTGCATTACAATAATCATCATCATCAACAACACAAAATGTAATTTAAATACATTTTTGAACGTATTTTCCCCTGAAAACACACATTTCCAAATGTATTAATTTTAAAATAAGCATTTTAAAATGTATTTTGTTCCATTTTTAGAGCCAAGAATTTGCAGCCAAAAATGTTGCAAGGCAACATCTGGAGAAGTGTGAAATCTGAAGCATAACTAGGTTCCAATCCTATATTGTCTTTTTTCAAAGAACAAACTCCTCAAGCAACCTTCACACTAAGAGGCAGTTGGCTGCTGGAAGGAGAATGCTAGACCAGAGATGGACCTTGGTCTGATCTCTGAAGGCAGTTTTTATGTACTTGTGATGTAGGAGTCATTGCGGATATCCAACTGAATATGAGACAACAATAGTATAATGGGCTGCCCCATTCTCTTTTGCCCAGTGAATAGAGAACCATCTCTCTTTAAGGACATGTGTAGCCCAATAGTTGATGGGATATAAAAGAACAGGTTTTCCTTAATAAGCACCATCCCAATGTTAAAAGTGACCTAAAGTTACCGTAACTCTATCAGCAGAATAGCCAGTGAATGGAAGAATTAGGCAAATGCTGAGCTACATCTTCCACCTCCCTCAAACCTATTCACAACCCTTACCCATGCATGCATTTATACACAGTCTTCTACAGACACACACAAACTCTTGGGCACACACAAACTCTAACTTGAACGCGTGCAACAAATATAACTCCCTCAAATCTTGGAGCTAGGGCAAGAGAGTTCTATTAGCACTGCAGGGGCTCTTTCCTATCCAATATGACCTTTCCATTTGCCTCTATCATTATAGGGCACCCTACAATGGGGAAAGGGATGGATTCTGCAGATACAGTAGGGGGTGAGGCTGAGAGAATAGCCCAAGGCTAGAATATGTGGCTAGGGTGAGATTCAAACCAGGAACCCCTCATTTTAGCTTCTTAATCGCTAGCTTAAACCCAACCCACAGAAGCAGGCATAGATAGAATGGTTTTTGGAAAATTTTGCATGTACTCTGCTTTTCCCAATATGGTACATGCATAATTTTTTTGTAAAGAGGTTACATTCATCCTGCCAGACGTATTAATGCCCTAGGATGAAAAAGAAGGAGACAGAAATATATTGGACTCTACGCAAGATCAGGCCAAGCCAGGGGATGGCAGAGGGGTAAGTGAATGTGTATCAAATGGCAAAATGCCAACAGGGCTTCTTTTTTAAATATACAGTATGCTGAACCAGTTAGGTCAAGAACAGGAAAGTTCATCCTGTCTCACGCCTCCTAGAGTCTGCACAAAGAAACACCCGCCATTGGCCTTCACATACCCTAGACTCTGGCATTTAAGATAACACTGAATTAAGCTGAAATGTACCTATTGTTTGTGTTCTGCACATGTCAGATCAGAATCTGGCCTCCTCGCATCGCTATTACTTTCAGGCAATAACATTTTTCACCTACCGTCTATCAGAGGAAAATATCTAAGTCTTCACAGAACATGAGATCCAACTTTAATCCAGCTTTGCCAAAAGGGAGGAGCTTAGGAAGAAGGCCAAACAAGTCTTGTTGGCTGAGAAAGTATCATCTATCAATTTCCCCACCAAAAAAGAAAAAAGAAAGGATATGAAAAAGTGCTGCCCCTCATTTTCCTGCCTACCACACAAACGGAGCTTCATAAATAAGGACATTTCAGCCTGCTTCATCATGACTTTTGAGCAGAAAGATTTATTTCAATAAATCCTCTCAAACTGTGCCTCTCGGGCCAAAGAGCCCTGTTGTCCAGATTTCTCAGAGAGGCCTACAATGCCTAGTCTCCTAAGGGTTATCAGTTATGTCATGCATTATAAATAATCCAATCAGAGCAGTGGGAAACAACATTTCTATTTAATACCAGGAGAAACAGTGGAAGTCAGCGATTGATACCAACACAATGATGGGAAAAAGTGTCCAGAGGTGCTACTCACATAATCTCATTTTACAACATCTTGAAAATTCAATAGAAAAGTGCTCAGCTAACAATACCCCAATGGCACGCTTCTGATTATTGTTCCAAAATGTTCCATAAGACCCTGAACAATAAGAATGCTCTCTAAATATATCTCAGCACAAACAAATTGTTTCTCTGTTTTGATTTTTTAAATAAACTGCATATTGTTAGTCAACAATCGGTATACCCTTAAAATCTATGCATCTCAACTGCTGGTACATATAAAGGGAAATGAGGTATTGGGTTGGGAAAAAGTTGACACAAAAGTATCATTTAAAATCATTATGGGAATCCAGTATCTGTTTGCCTACCCTGAGAAATGATCATGGCTCTTTAGCTTTTTGCTTCTCCCCCCAAAAACATGACACTGCACCATTCGGAGTTTCAGGCAAATGTTGAGACAAATATATCTTTAGTAGTTCACATAGGAACTAGAGCACATGAATTTAAGAAAGAGGTAAAATGCACAGTTAAAAACAAGGATTCTGAGGGATGCTTTTGCACAACAAATGAGATAATTGTAGTATCTTCTTCCCAAACCCATAGTGTCTTGTAGCAATTGGATCATTTGACTTATCCATCTTTTCCTCGTCTTATAATTAATAGTAATCCAAATCTCCATTGTACAGCATTTATTCCTTGCTCACTAAAGCAGCTGAAGACTTTCTTATTCTTATTTCAATAATAAAAGTAAGACAGCCCCTGCTCATTATCCTTTCAACTGAAGCAAGATATGACACAAAAGGAAAATGGATTTGAACCAAGGGGGAAATAAAGAATTTAAGTACCAGTTGTTAGTTACAAGTCTGTGTCCAGTTCTGGGTACCACAATTTAAGAAGGATATTGACAAGTTTGAATGTGTGCAGAGAAGGGTGACCAAGATGATCAAGGGTCTGGAAACCAAGCTTTATGAGAAGCCGTTAAGGGAGTTAGTGGTGTTTAAGCCTGGAAAAGCAGAGACTGAGAAGATATGTAATGATCATCTTCAAATGGAGAGAAGATGGCAGCCCTGGATCTCTTAACCTTCCTTGCTCTGCTGCAAACTCTCTCAACAACTTGATCTTCAGAGAGATGTGCGAGCTCAGAGGTGGACCACTGATCCAGAATTTCCACAACCCTTGAATCTTCCTTACATCATTACTGAGAGGTGGGCTATATTCCAGCAGAATTAGGTAGTAGAAACCTGAAGTGCTGGAATTAACTGTATGACTTTAAACTGTAAATGGGTGGGGGATAGAATGTTTATAATGTTTTATTCTTTAAAAAGCAAAACTGTAGGATGATATTGTTGTGGTTTTGGAAAAGCATATCAATGAAAAAGTTTCTGTCCCAATTCATGTAAAGGAACTTTTTTTATTTAAAAAAATGCAATTATTTGACTGTAGACTCAACCATTCTACCAACACATAACTCCCACTTTATTCTACTGCATGTGTCAACCAGACTTCAATAATCAGATGACACCACCAAATTCAGCAAGAGAGGTTGCCCCCTCAAATCTATCATGCATTACTCTATCTCTCTAGGATATCCTGAAGACTGCTGCCTGATGCCATCTCTCCATGCCTCTTGCAACAAAAGCTGAAGCCAGTTAGTGGCATTGGCAGAGTGGCAAAGCAGCTCAATTTTCCCTACCGTGATTTATTTTGGAAACCCTGCAGTTAAGTGACTGTTAAACACATTATTTATTGTTAATCTGCCTTGTAGAACCCAAATAGGCAAATATGCATTTTGTGGGATTTTTTGAAAACCTTGTCAGTAACCATAGCCATCATCTCCTGTATATGTGGGATCCCTATTTTTAGACTTCATTTCTGCAAATACTTAGGTTAGGACTTTAAACAAAATCTGAAGAAAGTAAGGCTACTGTAGGCAGGGCACACTTTAATTGTGTCTAAATATCCAATATCTTAACCCCCCTTTCAGAATACACAAAAGCAGCCCTGAAGATTAAACAACACATTGAAATACTTTTTTCTAAGTCACCATTGTTTTAAAAGCAAACACAGCCTTAAAACTGTATTATATAATAGTGTAAGCAAAAGATGCTGAAAAAATCATTAGCTAAAAAACGAAATGTTGAATTGTGTTACAGAATCAACTATGGTGAGTAAAATAAATGTGTCATGAGTGGCAAAATGAAATGAAATACTCCTTTTTGCTACAGGCTCTTAATCTTGGTGTTTATTTTTACAGCCGTTAATATGGACTTTTTAAAGCAGATCCAGAAAGTGTCTTTAACAAGTCTAACTGTCAGCTGCCATCTCCCAAATATGGCTTATGCCTGGAGCTTGCAATCCTATCTCTGTTTCACCTACAATCCCAGTTGCAGTGATTATTTTTGTTTGGCTGTGCCGAGGCATTAATTTTATAGATTTGCCAAAGATCTGTTTACAGTCGATATAAACACAATGTACTGAGTTCAGAAGAACATCAGAAGAGGAAAATTCCAACTTCTGAAAACACTTAAAGATGATCAAACACGTGGAATGGACTAATAATTTTTTGGGGGGAATTTTGACTCAACTGTCAGGCGATCAACTTTGTTCTCTCTCTAGGGCATTGGGACGTTGCCCTCGTTAGAGCTCTGTAATGAACTGAAGCTTGTTTAAAGAAATAGAGACCCCATTATGCAGGAACTCCAAAGTATAAAATATTTCACTTAGGAATTAAGCCCACCTCCTCCCCAATCACTTGACTCTTTCAAAGACCTTCAAAGCACCTTATTTTTGGCATCTGGTGTAGATCGTAACATTTGAGCTCTGCCAGCTGAATACATTTACATATACTTTGCACATTAAAAAATATAGTTTTTTCCTGCCCTTTGGCTTGTATAATAAAAAGGTACAGGCACAATTGCTGGTCCTGCTCAAACAGTAATTTGAATAAAATTTTAGAGCCAAACTGCAATGAAATCCACCGAGACCAATGCAAGTGGATTCAAAGGAATTTATGTCTATCCAGCTTTGTAACTTTGAACATGCTCCCTGGTCCTGTGTAGCCCAGGCCTTTCCAATTCCACTCCCTCCTCATATTCACTTACTTTAAAGCTATAGGCTCTGTTCAGGACCAGTGAGCAGGAAGTCCTTCTCTGGACCACGAAGGACCCTATTCATCCCATCCACCCTGTTCTTTGAGAGTTTCAGAACTGAAAAGGCATTTGGGATTATACATGAATTCATGGAGGATAATCAGTGACTACAAGGACCCTCTGTTTACAGAGGGAGTAGATCACTGTGCACCAGTAGCTGAGGTGTTTATGCTATCTGTTGTCAAAATGGATGTTCACTTTCTTGGAAAGGTCCTTATATGCAGCTCAACCAAAGTGGAACCTAGAACTCAGAAAGTGTGACTAACAGTGACAGACATGTCTCTGGCCTGAACAAAGTTTTATTTCCTATAACTAATGGGAGACCTTTCAGAGTGGTAGGAGTCTGTCTCAAAATTAGCCTTCTTTAATTAAATATTCAGATTCTGGATTGGGATGGGATAGATTCCTACCCTGTGAGAATGCTCATCAGGAGGCTGAAAGGCAGGAGAATTCCCTTCCCTCCCCCATAATATCATCCAGCCTCTCAACAGAGTATCAACGCAGGAAATCCCACAGATGTGTATTCCTGGAATTCCCTTCCCGTCCTGCAGGAAAAAGTTGCAAAGGTGAACAATATAGCGGATGGATTATTGTTATAATTGAATCAGAATAGACTGAGTCGTTCAGAATTATTTCATCTCATCCAAAGGCTCTGTGAGAATATGTGAACTCTATGTCTGCAAAAGCCAATAATTGCCACATGATCATATATGACATAGAGCCGTTTCTCCAAAAACTACTTTCTTTGTTCTTTGAGAAAGCAGCACCCCACCCACCCAGTATATACTTTGTTATTAGGAACATCAGACCTTGTGGTATTAAAGCTGCATACAATTCACTTTTGGTACTTGAAATCGCCTCTTGATTTTGGCCAAGCAAATGTTGGGGACTTTTGTTTCATCTTCAAGTCAAATAATAGGAAACTGCTCACATTCCTGGAGCCAGAGTGTCTCAGCAGTGGGGCGCCTAAAACAAAAGCACCCGGGGGGCCATAAGGGTGTTTAATTTGTTTATTGTTTCTAAAATGACTTTTATTGCATTGGAAAGTCTTGGAATTGAGAGGCCTTGAGAACCAGTTCCTAAGGTTTCCATACACGAAGTGTATACGCAAAGGGGTTTTTGATGCTCACCTCTCACTGAAAGTCAATGGGAATAGGGGACAAGATTTCTAATTCAAGGCCTCCCCACCATTCTAAGCTATGCCTAGGCAAATAAAGCCAACTATTTGAATATTCATTGCACAGCCTTTTATTTGATAACCAGTGGCAGCATTTTTTGGAGATGAGATCACTTCTGAGCTGACACTTGGGGCTTTATATTTCATGAAAACATTTCATGAAAACAGGTTTTCTATATTGTTTGTTTGAAGATGATCACTTCAGCTCCAGCCAAATCCTAGGGCAGGTTCACCTGGCTGGATTGTACAGCCAGAGCTCTGCATATTTAGCAAGTCCATGATCACACCATGCAAGCAAAGAACCTGGCTTTCAGGTGCAGACTTTGGCATTCTGAAAATCTCAGCTTCTATTTTGTTGAATTTTTCAGTTATTACAAACATACAGAACTAAACCAACCAACCAAACAAAAAAACAAACAAAAAGGGTAGTAGGGTTCAAGAATGGATATATACTTGCGTATATTTGGAAATATTGAAGCCATTGGGGGGGGGGACTTTTCTGCCCGGAGTTTGCCAGAGAAAAATGGAAATGTTTGGGAAAAATGCAAAATAAAAAATCAGCACTTTTTTTTAAAAAAAGTACTCTTAATATATTAAAACTAACTTTGCTACTTTAGGAACATAAAATGCATTATGTATAATTTGGTTTACCAAAGAATAATCATGTGTGGCATATTAAAAGTACAGTTTATTCAAACAATAATTGCAAATAAAGTTTATTTTTTAAAGTTTTGTTACAAACAGAGGCACAAGTTGCTGAACTGTAAGGGACCTAGCATCTCTTTGGTACTGGCAGTTTATGGGGGGCAGGCAAAAAAACAACAACACACCAATAAAAACAAACCATCAACATATACCCTGGGTGCTCCCAAGCAAGGCACAAAGGACATTGCCCTCTCCTGTTTATCTGCAGCACATATGTAGTTATCTGATAATGTTTCCCACTGGTTTCTGCCTTGCATTATAATGTTTGTAAGTAACAGTTCCTTTTACTATTGCTAAATATGAGTAATGCTAGCAATGTAGCCAAGTTCAATAAGAAGAGCCTTGATGGATCAGATGGGGAAAAAAACCCAGTTCACTTAAATAAAATAAATAAATAAATAAATGTAAAAACCAGTTCACTTTAAGCTAAGTGCCTGGGTATCTTTCTTTGGGATTCTTGCTTGCCATGTGTACTTTTCCATCACCCTCCCCACATCTGGCCTGTTTTTGGTTTTTACATGATCACTAGAAGTATGAAAGCCGCGGACCACATAAGCAAACGTCTGCCTTTGAATGTGTATTTTCAGTATGCGACCTGTCTTTTATGAGTTGGTTTCTGTATTTTTAACACTGCTTGGCAGTGTTTTCCAAGGGGAAAGACCTGGCTGAACCAATGAACTTACATATAAATGACTCTCCCTGCCCTAGATATCTCTAAACACTTACTTAGTCAGGTCATTTGGCTGGCTGAGAAAACACCAAACACAAAAACAAAACACAAAAACTAAGAAATAACTTTACTTCAGTAAATATCTGACAACAGCTTATGATGGCAAATAAAATAAAATCAATACTGGGCCATATACAGCTTTAGACTCAAGTATCTAAAGGACCACCTGCTTCCATATGAACCTGCTCATTTGCTGAGATCATCTTCAAAGACCCTTCTTTGAAGTGATGCAGGTAGTGACCAGGAAAAGGTTTCCCTGATGCTCAATTTTTGAATGCTGAACTAACTTTTGCAGGAGAAGAGTCTGAGGAACTGAGGCAGATAGTGGTTATGAGAGATGAAGTTCTAGGCCTAAAAGACAAAATAAAAACTAGCAAATCACCAGATCCAGATGACATACACCCAAGAGAACTCAAATGTAAAATTGCTGATTTTCTCACAAAAATATGTAGCTTGTCTAGACCAGCCTCTGTACCTGAGGATTTGGAAAATAGTCAATGTAACACAATTTTTAAAAAAGAGATAGAGAAAGGATCCTGGAAATTACAGGCCCCTTGGGTTAACACGTGTCTTGGGAAAACTAATGGAATTTATTTTTAAAGATACAGAAGAACAAGCCCTGCTGAAACATAGCCAGCATAGCTTCTATCTACAGGGGCAAGTCCTGTCTCACAAACATACAGTACTAGAATTTTTACAGGATGTCATCAAGCACATAGAGGTGATCCAGTCGTGGTATCTCAGTTTGCAACCGCAATCCGTTCCGCAGAGCCAGTTGCTCCCCGAATCGCTCGCTCGCCGAAAGCATGCTTTTGCGTGTGCCGAAGCACCAATTGAGCGCTTCTGCGCACTCACGCACTATGCAGATCCCTTCTGCACATCCGAGGGCCGCGGAACCCGGATGTAAACACTTCGGGTCCGCGGTGGTCGCAAACCGAAGCGGTTGCAAATGGAGGCGGTTGCAAACCAAGGTTTGACTGTACTTGGATTTTCAAAAGGCTTTCAACAAGTTTATTCACCATTTACTCCTAGGCACTGTTGTTCATGTGGCTGGTAACCTCCAGACTGGATTGCTGCAATGTTCTCAATGTAGGGCTGATCCTGAGGCAAATCTAGATGCTGCAGCAACTACAAAACATCAACTGTTCACTGGGGTAGGCTATCTCCATCACGTTATGCATGGCTGCCAATTGGATACCAAACTAAAGTGTTGGTACTGATGTACAAAGTGCTATACAGCTTGGGGTGATACCTAAAAGATAGTCTTATCTCTTGTACAGTCAACCAATCACTGTAGTCTGCAGGAGAGCACATCTTGCACCACAATTTTACCAGGAGGCCTGTTCTTTATGATGCCAGAATTGGGACTTTCGGGCATCTACCCTTTGGTGGCACCTCCCATTACCTACATATCAGACAGGCTCAATCTCTATTGTAATTTTGGTGCCTGTTGACAACTTTCCCTTGTTCAGCACAGCAAGATTCTAAGTGGAGATCTTTATCTGTACTGAAATTGAAATTGTTTTTATACATCTAATGGTCCTTACATTTGCAATTGTTTTATTTATTTTTATTGTGCTGTAAAATTGCTTGAAGAGGCTTCATAGGAAATGATTCATGAAAGCCAGCAAGTGAGCAAGAGAAGCAGCAGTAGCTCATGATGCTATATATGGAACCTTTCCCTTTTTCATGTTGAACTCCTAATTTTCCATTTCTAACCTCCTAAGCTTCTTACAAAATCTGTTTCTTCTTTTAACAGAATCATGTCCATTCTAACTAAATTTAGGCTTAAAATAACATAGCAAAAGTTAATGACAATTTATCCAGAAGTGATGAAGAGTAGTAGCATATGGCCATTTCTGTGGTTTGCCAAGGAATGGGTAGAGAATATTTGTAAGGAAGAAAAAAACCCAAGGAGGCTTGGAATTTTCATGACTGCCCCAGTTCACATGGCGTGCACTGCCCCTTGGGAATGAAACTGCGGCAATGCAGCATCCCCTTCCTCCACAAACCCTCATTAAACAGCCTTTGACATTAAGTCAAAGGTCTTGAACAAAGTTCCTTATTTTTGCTCCGTAGGGCAATATTTTATGCCTGTTAACACACAGAGCCAACCATTATTTGTATAATTAATCACTCTCTCCATCTTTCTCCGTCTCTTCCATCGGAAAATAATTACTAAAAATAAACAGAGAAATAAAGATACTTGTGTAATGGGAAAACCAGAATCCCAACTGACTGTAGGATTTTATCAGTAAGGGGTTGTTTTCCTTGCCTGAATGTGATTTAAGGCAAACCATCCCTGTTTAAAGGAGAATGTCCTTTCTTGCCAGCTTGTCCCATGTTTTACTTTTTCTTCTCAAGAGGATTAAGCACAATACTCAAAGGGAATTTGAGCTGTGCAACCTCAGTTTTTGTTTCCTATTGCTCTCTTGTGGTCACTCAGAAGAACTACATATATTTCGCCTCAAGAGGTAAATGTTTATGTGTGTCGGAGGTGGATGTTCAATCCTGGAAGACAGACATGCAACAAACAGGCCAGCCACCAACTGGACACAGAAGTATTTCAGACATTCTGAAATTTTATATATATATTCAAACTTTAAAACAAGACAAAACAAAAAGGTGATAGAAGTGGTGAAATAAAATTTAAAGAAACCTCTCAATGAGGGCAGCATATGAGCAAAGCCTTCCCATAAGAACAGAAAGAAATATGGCTATGCCCCAAAAAGTAACTGATCTTTTTCTAGTGTTCCTGCTGAGCAATGGAAAACCTTGAGGGGGTTTTCAAGCGTTTGACAGATACTTTCAAAAATCCCTGTTGCTTAGTGTCACTTCTCTCTACTATTTGCCCCTAATGTCCCCAACCAAAGAATGTATTAGGTTGAGGGAGATGTTAAGGGATGAGTGGCAAGGAAGACTCACTTCTACACAGGAGGCCCCATAAATCCTCTTCTTGGCTGGAAATGGTTGAGAAAGTTGCATTATCTGCTGGGGATCTGCTGCAAATTCATGTAGTATTCCGTATCTTCTAAGTATGTAAGGACTGAAAGACTTAAGCTTAGAAAAGCAGCAATATTAATGGCTGTGGTGTGAGCCAGTATGGTGTAGTGGTTAAGAGCAGTGGAGTCGTAATGTTGTGAACTGGGTTTGATTCCCTGCTGCTCCACATGCAGCTGCTGGGTGACCTTGGGCTAGTCACACTTCTATGAAGTCTCTCAGCCTCACTCACTCAGAGTGTTGTGGGGGAGGAAGGAAAGGAGAATGTTAGCCGCTTTGAGACTCCTTAAGGGATAAAGGTGGGATATCAAATCCAAACTACTACTCCTCTCCTCCTCCTCCTCCTCCTCCTCCTCCTCCTCCTCCTCCTCCTCCTCCTCCTCCTCCTCCTCCTCCTCCTCCTCCTTCTTCCTCCTCCTCCTCCTCCTCCTCCTCCTCCTTTCAGCACTTATTAAAACCATACTTATCACCCTCCCAGGCTTTTGCGGATGTTTAATTTCTAGTAGGGTGGTTACTGATTTTAATTCTGATTTGGGTTGTAGCTGCATTTTATATGTGGTAATGTTCATGCTGATGCTGTAATTGAAAGCTGTGTTCACTGCCCTGTGAATGATGTGAAAGGCAGAAAGGTAGAAATGTCTTAATCTATACAGTATATATAAAAATGTAGAGGGTGCATGTTTGTTCAAATGAACCTTTCTCCACAACCGCTTACCCAATCGTCCTCAAATTTGCCTACAACATCAGGAGCGCATGTGAGAGTGTCTCTATCCACTTACATTGTCCATACACACACCTAGGACAGGTAGAAACCTAGATTTGTATACAAAAAAATTGCCCCCTCCAGTGGACATCCAACAAACAACATCCAACATACTGCCAAAATCCCGCCCACTTCCCATCCACCCCTCCAATCAAAATCCAACATACACCCAATCCTGCCCACTCCCCATCCACCCCACCAAACATCCAACATACTGCCAAAATCACTCCCACTCTCCATCCACCCCACCACCCCGGGACACAGCCCACCCCGGAGACCAGACCTCTGTCATGGACCAGGCCACCCCAACAGTAGCCCACTCCCCAAGGACCCCCTCCCACCACTGAGGTACCTACCCCAGAGACCCCCCACTCCCCAGAGATCCCCCCTGCCCGATCCACAATCCACGTTCTCACAGGAAGCAACCTGCCCCGACACTAGGCCTCTCCCCAGGGATCACAACCCACCCCATAGATTGCACCCCTACCCATCCCGACACCCGCAGGGAGCAGGCCGCCCCGACACGAGGCTCCTCCCCAGGGATCCCCGCTCCCCAAAGGTCTCGCCCTTCACCATCCCTCCTGATGCACAACCCGCACCCTCCACTGATATCTCGCCCGATCCATGATCCCCACCCTCCTCGGAGATCTCACCACTGCAACGAAACAGGCCGCCCCGTACCCAGAAGGCCGCTACCCCCCATCTCGCTGCCGCCACGAAACAGGCCGCCCCGTAGCCAAAAGGCCTCTACACAGTCCGCCTGTCCCCCATCTCCCCGCCGCCAGGGAACAACCACCAGGCCACTACAAGGAGAAGGCCTTCCAGAAAGCCCCCTACACAGTCCGCCCCCCCATCCAGCCCCCCAACCCGCAGAAGGCCTCCTGGAAAGCCCCCTACACAGTCCGCCCCCCCCCAAATCTCACCACCGCCAGGGAACAACCACCAGGTCGCTACAAGGAGGTCTCCCGGACTATCCACCAACCCCAACACAGTCGACATCCCAACACACATCACACCCACACCAAGGAACATCCACCAGACCCCTACGTATTTCTTTATGTTTCCCCATTTCTAAAAAATTCCCTTTAATTTACACCTTCTTTATACCTCTACACAGATCAATCAACACCCCAATATCCAGCCCACCCCAGGACCCACCCCCACAGGGAGACAGACCTCATCCACTATCCAGGTAACCTAACTCCTGACCCACCCACCTACACAACTCCCATCTCCTATCATGCCAACCCCACAACATTCCCCCCCACAGATAACTCTAACCATTACAACTTCCCCAATACCCTCTATACCTAACACACCCCTACTTTAATTTATACCTTCTTTACCTTCACAAATCTCCTCAACCCTCCCCTCCCAACCGCAACACCAGGACCACCGAAGGAAACACACCTCCCCTGGGTGGAAGAGGGAATTGGGGGATTCACAGGGACAAACCGAGGGGGGAGGGAAGGAACAAAATAGCTCATGGATCGGGACAACCTGCGGACACTCACAGGGAGAGGGGGCGTGATATGTCATGGGTTGGTACAGGGTGGGGGGAATCACAGGGATAAGCCGGGGTGGGGGGGAAGAGGAGACGGGATACGTCATGGACCGGCACAGGCTGGGGGGAGTCATAGGGATGCGCCTCCGTAAACAGAACACAGGGGGACTCTGAAGGTGAGAGGAGTCTGAAGGGGGACTCTGAGTCTCCATTTAACAGACTGAGCCACAGCAACATGTGGCAGGGCCAGCTAGTAAATAAATAAAATCATAAGGCTTGCAGGAAGAAAACTAAAGTTGTGTGTTGAGGCCTTGCTAAGGAGGCCTTGCTGGACACTTTCTATGATCTCACTTGACTAAGAGGTAGGCAGCCAAGATATAGGAACATGGGAAGTTGTCATATACCAAGTAAGACCATTGGTCAATCAAGCTCATTATTGTCTACAGACTAGCAGTGGCTCTGCAGGTTTTCAAGCAGGAACGGTTCTCTCCCAGCCTGACCTGGTGATGCTAAACCTGGAACCTTCTGCATGCAAAGAAGGTTCAACCACTAAGCTTAGTCTCTTCCGCATTTAAGGATCCAGGCTGTTATGGCTTTAAAGGTCAGAAACAGGATTAGGATTAGCTTGTTGTTGTTTAGTCGTTTAGTCGTGTCCGACTCTTCGTGATCCCATGGACCAGAGCACGCCAGGATTAGCTACATGTCATTTTAATTCACATGTCACAATGCAAGATACAGACTATTTCCCCCCCCCCTATGTGAATCACTTCAGTAATTTCAAAACAAAGCCCATGCATTTCATAAAACATACAGTAATATTTAGTGTAAGGCTGCTTCTAGAGTAGAAAACCCTCTCTAGAAAAGTGCCATGGGATGGCTGCCTACTTGCCAGCTTACCTGCCTGCTTGATCCCTCAGTTATGAATTTTCCAGGAAGCAGTGGAAGGGTCTGGGAAGCTGACTGCTACTTTAACTTTCTCACAGTGCTCCAGAGCAATGCTAAGTTGGGCACTCTAGGGCTTTGTGGAAAAATGAAAATGGTGTATGATTTCAAACTGCTGCCACCATAGTCTACAACGAAGGGACTAGGCAGCAGCAGTACTGTACTGATGGACTTCGCGTTTTTAAAATTTTAGAGGCATCCTGTGCGACACCAAAATTCAGTGTGCCCCACTGCCTCTCATCTTCCACTGTTTGTCATTGTTGCGGTGCCCCCTGTGGTGCCCTTTCGGCTTGGCACCCATGGTGGGAAAACCAGCTGTACTCCCCTAAATCCGCTTCTGGCAGCAGGCAGACCAAACAGCAGCACTGGTGTGCATCCTGACAGGGCTCTTAGGGCTAAATAACTGTTTATTTCACTAATCCTCAACTCAGTAATCCTTACAACAACCCAGTAGCATAGTATTTTTATCCTTGCATTGCAGAATGAGAGTGACTTGACATGTTAGTTTGCCTAAATTTAATACATGTATAGCCAACCAACTGCCCTCCAGATGCTATTGGAGTGTAACTGCCATAATCCTTGGCCACTGAACATCCTGGCTAGGGCTGATGGGAGTTGTAGTCCAAGAACATCTGGTGGGCATCACATTGGCTTCCTCTGGTCTAAAAAGTTTTTTACTGGATTCAGGGCAAAAGCAAGTTCTGAACCACCTGGTTTGATTTATTTAGCCTCATCCCAAATTCACACATTATAGTATCTCTTGATTTTCTATCCTTGAAGAGGTTGATTCTCCATTGTGGGTTTTAGTCCTTTTTAGGGCAATGATTTCTCAGATTTCTCAGACAAGATGATTTCTCAGACAAGAAGCTACAGTTAGAACTGGATATGGAACAACTGATTGGTTCAAAATTGGGAAAGGAGTACGACAAGGTTGTATATTGTCTCCCTGCTTATTTAACTTATATGCAGAAATCATCATGCGAAAGGCTGGACTAGATGAATCCCAAGCCGGAATTAAGATTGCCGGAAGAAATATCAACAACCTCAGATATGCAGATGACACAACCTTGATGGCAGAAAGCGAAGAGGAATTAAAGAACCTTTTAATGAGGGTGAAAGAGGAGAGCGCAAAATATGGTCTGAAGCTCAACATCAAAAAAACCAAGATCATGGCCACTGGTCCCATCACCTCCTGGCAAGTAGAAGGGGAAGAAATGGAGGCAGTGAGAGATTTTACTTTCTTGGGCTCCTTGATCACTGCAGATGGTGACAGCAGTCACGAAATTAAAAGACGCCTGCTTCTTGGGAGAAAAGCAATGACAAACCTAGACAGCATCTTAAAAAGCAGAGACATCACCTTGCCTACAAAGGTCCGTATAGTTAAAGCTATGGTTTTCCCAGTAGTGATGTATGGAAGTGAGAGCTGGACCATAAAGAAGGCTGATCGCCGAAGAATTGATGCTTTTGAATTATGGTGCTGGAGGAGACTCTTGAGAGTCCCATGGACTGCTAGAAGATCAAACCTATCCATTCTTAAGGAAATCAGCCCTGAGTGCTCCCTGGAAGGACAGATCGTGAAGCTGAGGCTCCAATACTTTGGCCACCTCATGAGAAGAGAAGAATCCTTGGAAAAGACCCTGATGTTGGGAAAGATTGAGGGCACTAGGAGAAGGGGACGACAGAGGACAAGATGGTTGGACAGTGTTCTCGAAGCTACGAACATGAGTTTGACCAAACTGCGGGAGGCAGTGCAAGACAGGAGTGCCTGGTGTGCTATGGTCCGTGGGGTCACGAAGAGTCGGACACGACTAAACGACTAAACAACAAGGGCAATGATTGCACAATATAGCAACTGCATCACCTACAAACTGTCACCCCTTCACTGCCTTGTTATAAATGAAGTATACTTGTATAATGGGAACATCAGAATTTCGAGTGGCTATTGGAATTTATCAGCAAGTGGTTGTGTTTCTAGCTTGAATCTGATTTAAGGCAAGACATTTCCCATTAAAGCAGGATACCCTTTTTATCATCATTGTGTATTTTCTGCTCAGAGTATTCTGTGAAATACTCAAATGAGCATTTTTCCAAGTCACATGATGTCTTCTTGGAAGGACCATCTTGCTTTCTTTAATCTTTGTCAGGCTTAAATATCACTACATAACACTCACAGATGTGGTTTGGGATTCTTCTCTTCCTGCTTTTCTCTACTTTCATCAATGTTGCTGTTTTGGTGGAGTGCATCAAAAGCCTTTCCACAGGCTGCTCTACGCAAGCTATATGTGATGGCTTGTTTTATTTGGCATTCTTTTCCAGTGTGCGATTCATTGTCATCAGGTTGATTCATAGTTGGGAAATTACTCTGAATCCTGGCAGGGCTTGTGGTTGATTAAAGTCCAGAAGTTTGTGAGTGAGTCTACCAGCACCTTTTTGGGTCCATTTACAGTTGTGCACATTAAAGACCACTGATAAATAGATGTGCAACTCACTTGGTTACAACAGCATCATAACTTTCCACACAAACATGCAGAACTGGCTCAGAAACTAGCACACATGTCTCTTAACAGTATTTCCAAATTATTATTAGAACATGTTCTACCATGTCAGACCAAAGCTCAATGCAACCCAGCATTCTCTTTCAAGCAGTAGCAGCACAGCAGTCACCAGCCAGCCAGCCAGTTCATTATGGTGTTAATTGTTTGTTCTCAACATCTAGTAATCAGGAGTATATGGAGGTTTGATTTAGCTGCCATAGAGAATAATTGTGAATAGACTTAGCTTCCATGAATTTGTTTAATCCTGTTTAAAAGCCAGGTAAGCTAGTGGCTATCAACACATTCTGTGATAGCCAATTCCAGAATTATATATTTTGTGAAGGATCACTCTATCCTATCACTTTGGAACCTGCTGTCAATTCATTTTACTGGTCAGCCCTGAGTTTCTGTATCATGAGAAAAGGGGGAGGGGTCCATTTTAAAAGCATTCAGGATTCAAACACAGCTTATTAGCCCTCATCCAGTCTACCACTGCATCCAGGGTCCTCTCAGCCATACCCAATTCAGATGTTACAGCTATTTTGTAACTGGTGCCCCTCACACTTTCTCAAAATTCTACTGGCCACAAAAGATTAGCAACTCCTGCGGTAGAGGGAAGGTTATGTTTATTCACTTATGCCAGTTTCTTTTTTTAAAAAAGTACTAGGTGGGTGCTCCTGATTCCAATAGTTTAGTGAAAAAAGCTGGCTAAGAAGCTTGTTCCACAACTCCAAGACAACATAGGAGATGGGTGAAAAATCTATTCTACATAAAATTATGTAGTAAATTAATCCTTGAGTGTACTACTTCAAATTGCAGGAGTGCAATCTCCTTCCCAATGTGCTTGACTGCAATCCCATCTTGCTTTCTTCACTTATTTGTGGATATTCTTCAACATTCTCAAAAGTCAGATCTGGTTGCCTTCTACTCATTGGAAAGAATGATATTGCAGAGAGGTATGCGCCATTTTTTTAGTGCTTCTATAAAAACCTCCCCTCACACAGCAGGCAAGTGCATTAGGGAGATGACTATGTTAAACTTCTTATAAAAATACGGTAGCATTCAAAAATATTATGAACATACCCCACACATGCATTCTGAAGTGGTACTCTCCAGAATTCTTCTAATTAATTCTGCATAATTTTAGGCATATCCATGTTTTATGACTGGGCTCTTTCCCACACTGCCTGGGTAAATGTAAGAAACTAGAACTGCTCTTATTACTGCCCCTGCTCATGTACCTAAAACAATAAGAGAACATACAGATTCAGCCAATAAATCTCCACCCCTGCCACTCCACATCTGCTCTCCATGCCAGAAAAAAGTTTGAGAGAAAAAGGTGGTAACTCTTATCAATAACTGTGAAAATTGTACTGTATTCAGTTAGTGTACGTAACACCACACACACACTCAGCCTTATTTACTGCCAAGCATTTGTTCAGAACCCCGTTGGGTCAACTAGGGTTGCCATACATCTGGAATTTTGGGATTCGGTCGTCAGGAACAGTGTCCAAAATAGATGAAATGCCGGGAAAATCCAGTTACGTATGGCAACCCATGTTGGATGTGCCAATTTTGACCAATTCCGGAAAAAAACTTCATTTTTTTAAATGAGATTTTGCAGAAAAAGCTCAACAACTTTTGTCTCCGGATTTTAACTGTCTGAAATATGGCAACCCTACCCTTGATTTTCTTCACCATAATTTACAACAACTTTCATGACCACTAGGGTGCAAGTCTCTCTCACCACCTGCTGCAAGGAGACACCATCTCCTATTATGGAACCTAGCAGACTCCCCTCCTCCCCCCACTTTTTTTTGCTTTTTGAGTCCTTGTGGTTTGGTTATCCAGCAAAGTTAAGTTGGTAAAAGAAACCCAATAACATAATTAGGCTATTTTGCAAAATTAGTACTAAGCAGGGCTGCAAGCTTTAAGTCTACTGATTAAATCAATTAAACCATGAGAGCTTTCCTTATAGATTAACATTCCCCCGGCATCCTGTCCCACGACTAATTGGTGGGCTGAGAGTAAATGCCTCCCCATTGGGCTTTCTTCTATTTGGACCACATCTGATGAAAAAAAGAAACTTCAAACAAAGCTTTTCCTTCCACTTTCCAGCCAAAGCCTGTGCATATTTTGCATATCAGGGTGAAACCGCTATGGATTTTCCTCAAGCAATAGAAACCACAAGCAAATGAAACAGTGCTCAGCTGAAACTGGAGGGGTCAACGTATTGTTTAAAACATGGCTCCCTCAGGAGACAGGTGGCGAGTTTCTCTTACCGCATATTCTGTCCTAACTCAGGTGGGGAGTCAATGGCAGGTGTTATGGTGGCAATGAGCAGCTGAGAGGATCCGAGAGCAGCAGCCTCCTTACTCACAGGAAACTGACTGAAGAAGACTCGGCCAGCGGCTCAAATTTCTTGAAGCCAAGACATGGAGCCGTTGAAGGATTTGAGGCCTGCTCCTCCCAACAGTCCTTCCAGGCAAGGAAGGGGGTGAAGCGACCATAACAGTTGAAGGATTTGAGGCCTAGTGCTCCCACTGTCTCTCCTCAGACCAGGCCAGGCAGGCTGAAGTGGCTGAAACTTGAAGGATTTGAGGCCTAGTCCTCCAACTATCTCTCCCCAGGCCAGGCCAGGAAGGTTGAAGTGGCCAGAACTTGAAGGATTTGAGGCCTATTCCTCCAGCTTTCTCTCCCCAGGCCAGGCCAGGCCAGTAAGCACTGAAGAGGCCTAATTACTGACCTTCACACAACCTGAGGCCTTTTATTGAGGGGGGAGAGAGAGAGAGAGAGAGAGAGAAGAAAAAGACTGTTTGTTTGGGTTGTACCACTTTGAATTACAAGGGGTAGTTCACCCAAGGACTGCTCCTCACTACAGAAGTATTCCCTCCCTGCAGAAAACTAAAGGTGAGTCCGGACAGAAAGCTTTCTCCCTTCAATCTAGATTTATATGTGCAGGGATTAATTAAAAAAAAAATCAGGCAGGAGCTTGGAGTCCCTACGGAAATGGTGCAGCGCACATTCAGGCTTATCATACCTCTTTAGTGGGAACTAGTCCACAAACTGGTGCTCTGCCCTGAAATGGTTTCGTTTTTGCGTGAAGGAAAGTGGTCTGGTGTTTATTCTAAATCTGTAGAACTCTCTCTCTAGGGGAAAAAACTAGCAAAAGCCCGGCGTTACCAACTTGTAGATATCAGGTAAGAAATGTTGCATTTGGGCCTGCGCCTTGTAATCTAATGCGATTCTTGCTGCTATTGGGTGGTGGTGGTGGTTGGCCTAGACTAGTGCCATTTTGCTTGCTTAATAATAATAATAATAATAATAATAATAATAATAATAATTTATTATTTATACCCCACCCATCTGGCTGGGTTTCCCCAGCCACTCTGGGCGGCTTCCAACAGAAAAATAAAACTCAGTAATCTATTAAGCATTAAAAGCCTCCCTAAACAGGGCTGCCTTCAGATGTCTTCTAAAAATCTGGTAGTTGTTTTCCTCTTTGACATCTGATGGGAGGGCGTTCCACAGGGCAGGCGTCACCACCGAGAAGGCCCTCTGCCTGGTTCCCTGCAACTTGGCTTCTCGCAACGAGGGAACTGCCAGAAGGCCCTCGGTACTGAACCTCAGTGTCCGGGCAGAACGATGGGGGTGGAGACGCTCCTTCAGGTATACAGGACCGAGGCCATTTAGGGCTTTAAAGGTCAGCACCAACACTTTGATCTGTGCCCGGAAACGTACTGGGAGCCAATGTAGATCTTTCAAGACCAGTGTTATGTGGTCTCGGCGGCCGCCCCCAGTCACCAGTCTAGCTGCTGCATTCTGGATTAGTTGTAGTTTCCGGGTCACCTTCAAAGCTAGCCCCACGTAAAGCGCATTGCAGTAGTCCAAGCAGGAGATAACTAGAGCATGCACCACTCCGGTGAGGCAGTCTGCGGGCAGGTAGGGTCTCAGCCTGCGTACCAGATGGAACTGATAGACAGCTGCTCTGGACACAGAATTGACCTGCGCCTCCATGGACAGCTGCAAGGCCCCTACTCTCCTTTCTTTTCTTTGTAGTTTGGAAATTCTGTCTACAATATTCAGTGGGAAAACCAATGAAGCATATGATTTTGTACATCTGATCATTTGTGCCTTCTGAATGTGAATTCAGCAGCCAGGTTGTTCATCAGGGCAAGAGAGTTTCTGCATATTGCACAGATTTTGGCCCACTGGCAAGTAGTTTCCAGGCCCAATTCAAAGTGCTGTTTTTGACTTATAAAGCCTTAAACGGCTCAGGACCTCCTTTCTCCATATGAACCTACCTGGACCCTGATATCATCATCTGAGACAATCTTTAATGTACTGCCTCCACAAGAGGTCCGCAGGATGGCCATACAAGAACCGGCCTGTTCTGCTGTGGCTCCACTTTTGTGGAAAGCTCTCCCCAGGTAGGTGCCAGGCAAAAACTCTCTTTTTCAACCAAGCCTTTGGCTGATTAACATCTTATACCCCTTTTAAATGTGTTTGGTGGGGGGCATATTGGTTTGTTTGTTTTGTATTGCATTTTTACAATATACTTACAAGATTGTACAGTTATACAGACTTAATAAATAAAATAGCAAAGAGTAATGATATTGCTTCAATTTTGACTTTAGCCCTGTACACCACTAGTGTGCATCCCCAAGAATTTACTCCCAGGAAACTAAGAAAAAGAGTCCCTCAGCCCTGCCATACGCCTTACTAGATCAGGTGCTACCTGGATTATTGACTCAGGATATCAGGACCTCAGTAGAAACCTTGTGTGTGGACATGTCCTAAAAATCCATATATCCACCAAACTGCTGATGATACACAGCCAACAAACTACTCACACTGGTTTACTTTTGCTTAAATCGAGAGGGCTCGACTACAATGTCCAAGTACTCTGATGTAAGTGGTCTGTGGACAGCAGCCAAAGTCAGCTCCACCACTTAATAAGAGAGAGGAAAGAGACGGCATTCTGAAATGAAACCTCATGATTGCATGTCATCCTCAATTAGGCATAAGGATAAAAGGCTAAAAATATACCCAACACCAATCCCGATTTAGGCTCATCTAGCACACTGTCTGCTTATCTTTTTTTTTATTAAGCAGATGTACTAATGGAATTCCACCAGCAAGAGTTGATCAAAACCACCATCATGCTTTTAAAAAATGGACAACATAAGTTAAAACAAACAATGCATACCAAACGCTCATGCCAAGAGCTTTTCTGTCAAATTGTTGGAGATACTAGCAGTTATTCAGCATCATTCGCAAATGTTTCCCTTTCTCTAAACATAAGAAGCATCCTTAATATAAACAACAGCTTCTCCTTTTAGAAGTCCAAGGAGCCAGGGAAGCCATACAGCTGAAAAGGGAATGAATGAATCACTAACAGATATGGGTTTTGTTTTTTTATCCTGATCCTGTTATTTTGATAGCATAGGCTCTACTTTTTGCCAGTGCTAAGAGATGAACATCTTTAACACATAACCTCCTGTTATGGGAAATGATTTGTGATCATGATGCAGGCTGAAAGTCCCTAGTAAAGGTGGTGCGACTTGCAACACCATCTTGTTCTCTGGGATCTTGCTGCTGGTAACCACAACTACAAACACTCTTGTTTAACAGGAGGTTCCACCCTCTGGCCCAATCTAGTATCCGAAATCTACTCCCCCCCACCCTCCTTGAAGAGCTTTGGTGGAAAGAAATCTATTACAGGAAGGCAGCCCCTGGGGCCAACACCTGGTTTATGTTAGCCTAATACAGAGTAGCCATTTATTTTTCTGTACCGCAGAATATACGAAGGCCTGTCTCTACTTTTCTCCATTCAAGGCAAAGGTAATTGACAAATTCTCTATTCCACCTTAAAATGTAGCATTTAGCAACAGAAAAGATCAGCAAAATAATTGGCAATTGTAGTATTACGGCATATTTTAGGGTTCAGTGATTTAATCATTGTTTAGATTTATCAGCAGGTTTTTTAAAAACGAACTAAGAAGATGCCCTAAGTAATCTCACTACTGTTGTCGTTGTTGTTGTTGTAGTATTTAATGCAAGTACAGGAAGGAATGCATGTACGAAAATTATTGGGCCTGCTACATCATATACACGTTTGTCTAAAAACATGTTTCTCATTTCACAACGGTTGCTTTTATCTATATGCAAAATTAACTGTTTGATCAATTAGTCAAACAAAACTATTTCAGTTAAATAATAATGTACATTGGTGCGCATATAGTTGGAAGTATGACCCCTCACCCATCTGTTAGGGATTCTATAACTGTGATTCCTGCATTGCAGGGGGTTGGACTAGATGACCCTTGACACTATGACTCTATGAAATTACCTAAATATTTTGCAGCTCTAAATAGCTCATGCAGGACACTCATTTAATCTAACCAAAAAGCTGTCCATTGCAAGATCAGTACAGCTTTTGTGATACTGTTCTGTAATTTTTGTAGGCCTGTTGCAAGATAAGTTTTTGTAAGCTCAATTCACTTTGTGGCAATGGCTGTTTGTAGCCATTAAAATGTAAAAGCCAGCCTAAGGATTTCAAACTAGCACAGGCATCACCAAACTTCGGCCCTCCAGATGTTTTGGACTACAATTCCCATCATCCCTGACCACTGGTCCTCTTAGCTAGTGATCATGGGAGTTGTAGGCCAAAACATCTGGAGGGCCACAGTTTGGGGGTGCCTGAACTAGCAAGATATTGTCTAGATTGGTATTTAGTGACAGTGCAATTAAATTGTGTTGTGTTTTACAAGCTCAGTAAGCAAATCTCAGCACAGAATCCTTTTAATTGCTTTGTGAAGCTTGGAATCTCCAGTGACCACCACTCCAGTTTTGAACTTTATATGGATGCTGTAGTCAAATGAAATATCACAAAGGTAGAATAAATCCTGGGACAAGAACCTGGGGTTGGTAGTATAAAAGCAGGAACATTCTGGCTCTGACTACATCGGCTGTTACATATTTACAGTGAGAAGGATTTTGGCTGCTCCCCGACTGTTACTGCCCACTGTGTTGCCAATGGATATTTGGATGTGTTTCTTAAGCTTGCCTTGCCATATGTATTCTGCTATGGGAGGGGTTTAATGTTATGAACTGACACCTATCCAGACCAGCTGGTCTCCAGCTAGGACTGTTTGCTACTGTTTCTTGCCATGCCCTGGTCGGCTCAAACTACTTTTTTTTTACAATTGCATGAGATGTGGAAATTCAACAGGTGAAGTGTTTTCTAGCATGCTGTGATGGAATCAATTCCTGCTATTGGTTTTGTGCCTCTGAAGCAGCTAAGGGCATATGTTGCCACTTGCTGGAATAAATATGTCTGGCGGCAACCCTAGATATTACTCCTGTCTCTATAAAATATGTGGAAGAGCTTTCCAAATATAACAAGCAGACATCAGATGAAGTGCAGGTTTGCTGGAAGTCTGGAGAGGAATTTATTGTAGAGAATGTACATTATTTTGTCCAACCGGAACAGTGCTTACTGCTTGTGGGGGGATGAGGACGCTTTGCACTGTGAAGATTCAGTCTATGGCAGGTGATGTGAAAGAGTGCCTAGTACAAGGCAGTTTTCTATGTCCCCGTCAGTTCAAAGGTAAAGTGGCAATAAGTTGAGGATCTGGAGGTCTTGCACACAGCAGTCTCCCAATAACTGATGCAGATATTGTTTGATGCAGCAGGTGTAGCATCAAAAGTGGATAGCTCAGTTGGTTAGAGAGTGGTGCTGATAATGCCCAAGGTTGCAGGTTTGATCCCAGTATGGGGCAACTGCATATTTCTGCATGGCAGGGGGTTGTACCAGATCAGGCTTCCTGAACCTTGGCCCTCTAGATGTTTTTGGCCCATGATCCCTAACTAGCAGGACCAGTGGTCATGGATGCTGGGAATTGTAGTGTCAAAACATCTGGAGGGACGAGGTTGAGGAAGCCTGTAGTGTACTAGATCATCCTTAGGGTCCCTTCCAACTCTACAATTTTATGATTCTATCAGATGTAATTAATAATGGAGCAGCGAGATCAATATGAAGTTGAAGGAATGGGCCAAGAAACTAAAATGTAATCAAAGCAAGACAAGTATTTATTCATTTTATTTTTATTTATCCCACTTTTCCTTCTGAAGAAGCCCACGTATTCTTGGTGAGTAGGACCCTTGAGCCTGCAACAGGGTACAGTTTATTTTGGACAGGGGTTCATAGTTCTAGAGTTCTCTTTGGACCATCCCTTGCTCCTGTAGATCCAGAGGCTAAATCTGTATGCAATATATAATAACTATCTTGATGATAGTTGTAGTGGTTGTCGTCATGAGTGCTTTTGCAGTTTACCTAGTGAGCCAACGGCATCTGTTCATGGAGAAGGAAGACCTGGGTGTGGTCATAGTAGTATGAGCTAATAATTGGAGTAGCTTAGAAGATCAGGTGCATTGATTTCACAGTAATTAGCATCTGTTGTTAGTGACCAAGCCAGCCAAAGTTCAAGGAAGTCTGGATAAAAGGAGAGCACAACTCACCATAATGTTCCATTTTAAAATAAATCATACACTTGTTCATCCTCTGTGTCCAACTAACAAGTATACTAGTATAACTCTTGGAGAAATCCTTATGGGCATGGAAATTAAATTTCTTCATGAAGAAGCCTCTAGGGAGTGGGGAAGCTGTGGCCTCCAGAGGTTGTTGGACAGAAACTCCCATCATCTGGAGGGCCACAGGTTACCTACCCTTGCTCTAGGTTAGGTCAGGGGTCGGCAACCTGTGGCTCATGGGGGTAGTTTAACTGGCCCACGAGCTGCCCCCTAACCGAGCTGCCTGCTTGACAAGTCCCTGCGCACTGCACTAAACCAGCGTGGCGTGGGGACTTGCTTCCGTGGTGCCGAAAATTGCATCTGCACAGGCACCGGCACCTGAAATCGTGGGCGTATGCGCGCAATCTGGCCCACGGAGGGATCTCCGCTGGAGTGACCCGGCCCAGGCAAAGTAAACCTTGCCAACCCCTGCTCTAGGTGATGGAGACTGAAACAGCCAGACACCATAAATACAACTATTAATAAATAAAACCAGCTGATATCATAGGGCAAAACTGGACTGCTTAAGACACACATAGCTTCCCGTATCTTTGTGTCTCTTTACTTTCTGTTTTGCAACTCTTGATACTGTACAAACAATGCATGAAATTGGTGTCTTAGGGGCAGAAAGATACCCAGTCCAGTTATATCATTCCACTGTCTAGTTTGTTTTTAGTCCAGGTAAGTGATTTGTATCTGCCAGTGGTACCGGTTATGAACTATTGTTATGATGGATGATCATTCCCATAGGATCCTCTTAAGGAAATAATTCAGTAGGTGGACATTATGGGGTGTCGTTGCCCACCTGACCTCTGGTTGGTTGGTTGCATTGCTGTTGCTTACCAAGAGGTAGTGGGACAAGGCAGGGGACAGGTTAGTTCAGTGCAAATGTAGCAGAGGTTAGGAGCACTAGATTGGATTGGATCTGCCATTGTGTCTGTACCACACCTCTCTATCTCCCGGTAAGGAGCATCAACATGGTCAGGTGAGCAGAGTCACATCTACACACCCATATCTTCTGCAGCTGAAATCATATGATGGATTTAAGGCATACCAATACAGTTCTGATTCAGGTAGCTGAATGCATCATTTTAAAATTTCTAATTTCCACAGTGGATACGTGCAAGGAGCTCCAGCCCATATGGACCCTCCTCAGTAGTAGGTATGCAAAAGAAATATGTTTAGTTTGCATTTCATACACACCTGCCTAATTTGTGCCTCCAAAACCAATACATAAACCGACATGCAGCTTTCCTTCAAATTTCACATTTGAAGTTTTGTGATTGTTCTTCAACCCCCCCAAAAAATCAAAAATACAAATTCATATGTACACAAAAATATTTATATTAGTGAGAAAACATAGAAATGCATTAAGTTAGGGGACATTGCTTGCACAATGTGTACATTTGGTAAAATTGCATACAAAAATTGTATATATTAGAGGAAATGTGCATGAAAAGGAGTGTGAATTTTCATGTACTGTACAGTTTTGTGGGTTTTTTCATCGCAAACTGATGCAAAAATAGGCTGACTTGAAACTATGATGGGGGGGGGACTGAAATTGACAGATTCGTCCATTCCTACCCACTTGTCCACACAACCTACAGATGTTTGCATGTTGCGGAGGAATAACACATGGGAAAATGTTCCTGAATTTCTCTGCACCACTTCCTGTCTGTGCATTGCAGAGCCAGACTGGGAATGGGAAGCTGTTGACTAGCTTCCAGCAAAAGTTAGACTGCCTTGTTGCCTCAGACTAATGACTGTGTTGTCCATCATCCTGTTTCAACAGCAGCCAGCCAGATGCTTGTAGAAACATATGGACAGAGCATAAAGATAATAGGCGTTCTTTGTTGTTTGACCGCTTTTTGGAACGTTGAGTATAGGGAGCTGCCTTTTATCAGGTCTTTGTTCATTTAGCCCAGTGTTGTCTACTCTAATTGGCAGTGGGCATGGCTTCAGGCAGAGGGTATTTCTCATCAACAGCAATTTGATTCTTTTTGTTTTGTTTTTTACAACTGGAGATGCCAGATTGAATCTGAGACCTCAACCCCTAAGCTATGGTTCCTCCCATAACAGACTATTGCCCCAGTACTCTGTTATGTACTTGCTCCCAACTGAATCTCACCATCCTGTGGGTGCAAAAAGTTACACAGGAACAGCTTGCCAATATACCTGCAGAAAACAATTAAACAAATATAACAAAACAATACTTTTGCCCACTACTGATGCCACTAGAATGGACTGGCAGCTGTGTGTCATAACAATAAGTGTTGTGTAAAATTGGCCCATTATGCAGCTCAGAGCAGGAGATGAAATTCAAAACCTGTTCTCTTACCTCCTATTACATCTTTATACTAGACCTACTAGGGGTCTGCAGTCTTGATTTTGGCAGATAAATACCAACACACACAACATCCCTCCTGCAATCCACAGACCATGTGAGACTGCATTCCCCTCCAGGCTGTCTGTGCCAACTGCTTTCTCTCTTGCATGATCCCAACCAATCTTTCCCTCTCCTTCTTAGGCCAATTTCCATTACCATCTTGAGATCTGAACCTTCCTCTTTGTCTCTCTCACTCCTACCTCTTATTTAATGGGTAGGTGTTGTTTTGCTTACTCTCGCTCTTCCCTTAGTTTTGCCTCCCATCCTTGACACATGCACTATAGTGGCAAGCCTTCACTGACACAAGTGCAATGCAATGTAGTAAAAGATTGGATCTTAGGATTGCTGCATTGATTCCTCAGCATGTCTCCCTGCAATATGATCCATAAGCCAATTTCAATTCCTTAAAAAAAAAGTTAAAGTATCATCTGCTTCTTCCTTGAGATTTCAGATTTATGTAAAAATGGAAGCTCTATATGCTGTTTTTCTTTTGCATTAGGATTCTGTCCAACTTCCAATTCCCAATTTAGATTACATGCTCAGAAAGCAACTCCAAACGTTTACTGCGTTTGAAGGTCACAGCGCTATTGATTGATTTCCAGTTATAATGTATGTTGTCCTAACATAAGGAGCGGGTGAGGGTTTGCATGGCTGTTTTTTCTTCTCCAAAATCTGGACTAAATCCAAAAATATGAGGATCAAAGCATCTGGACTTGTTGCTTTTATGTTTGGCACATAAAGAGGCTGGCAGTCCCCAATGTGGTCTTGGCTGGGCTCAAGTTGTTTTCCTTCTCTGATGTGAAACAGTTGGGACTCACAGACCCTCCAACACTTAAAGTGGACTAAATAAAAACTGGCTTTTAAACTTGCCAAGTGCATGAAAGTGCCAGTCCCTACAGTTTTTCAAAAGTTATTAGCTATGGCATGCTTTTTCCCTTCCCTTTTCTTATTTTTTAATGAAAATATGTTCTATAAAATTGGACATTTGCTTTAGAAATAGGTAAACTCATTTCACAAGTCTCAAATTACTGTTTTTGATCTGGCTTCAGTCTCTCTGGTCAGTTGGATAATGTGATGCCCACATGTCTTTGATAACTTTGATAACTGAAATTGGCTCTGGCTTTTACTACAGGAGACCAGCCCCTTATTTTGCAATGTGTGAAGTTCTTGAGAAGGTGGTGGTCAAGTGGAAAGAGTTGCATGTGGTTACTGAGGGTGGGTTCAGAGGTTTGCTGTCACTTCCTTTACATGGAGTGTCCTTAGCAGCCAGGGACACAGCCAGTGTGAAATAAGGAATGCCTGACCTGATGTGCCTTGGTTAAACTGCTGCTTCCTGGTAGCAATTTGTGAGAGTGTGGGAGCCAAAAATGTACTGTGCAGTCATGCTAGGATAGATCAGGATCAGATGCTACTTTCATCCATGCAGTTTCACTGGGCCATGAACATACATAATATATGCTGAACCCAAGTCATTGTGGATATACCCCCAGGGAATGCAGGAAACTACCATGCATACAGTATGCCTAACTGTATGACTGGACCCTATATCTGTTAGGCAACAGATGCTTCCGCTAGTACTCTATTGTCCAATCTGATAAACTGTTTTGGTTATATATCACCACATAGGGCCAGTCACTAAGTTTTCCAACAACTGATCCAGTACATTGATCTGCAGACCCTTTTGCCTTTGTAATACAATTTCAGTACATAAATAATGGGTCTACATGCTGTGACTATTGCTTGTCTGGTAGCCTATTTATTATTATTATTATTATTATTATTATTATTATTATTATTATTATTATTATTTCAACAACTTATACAGCCTATAAATCAGTGATATCTGTCTCTTTATTTACGTATTTTCTTTCTTCGTATTATCGCTAGAAAAACACTGCTGAAATGCATTCTTTCCACCTGAAATAAGTTAGAAAAATAGCTTGGTCCAGTACTAACACTTAGTCACAATAGCAAGTCGTATTTTAAAAAAGAAAGTTTTGATTGCAATATACAGTACAAGTAAATAAGCATATGTGCAATTATGTTCTGGGTGCAATGTTTAGCAGTGAGATTTCTGGTTTTATGGGTCGCATGGTTAAAGCTGACACTGAGGGTGTGAGAACAGGTAGAAGCAGTGATTAATCCCCCGAGCACCTTTAGTACTGAAACATTCTGTTTTATCTCAGAGGAATTTCATTCAAATGGCAAACTCTGTTGTTGGATAAAATATTGGCTATTGTCTCATACCATAATAAACGGTTAAATGAGGCGTTTTTATTGAAATGAAACCTGCCACATGCATAGTAGGAGAGAATATCGAGTTACAGCCATGAAACCATGTCAACTCAGTTCCACTAGATGCAGTGGGGCTTACTCCCTTACTAACCTGCAGTTAATTTGCACACTTAATATCCCTGACAATATAAGAGGGGGCCAAGCAGCCTAGTGCATAGAATTTGACACGGTGTTAGAAGATTTGGGTTCAAATTCACATCTACTGTAGAATCTAGGAGTCATGTTAAAAGTGTATTTAATTAACTACGTATTACAGTGATTTACACACCACCTTTCAGGATACAAGTATCAAAGATGCATTAATAAAAACCTCAATCACCATATTAATAGTTTTCCAATTGATTTATATCCCACCTTTTCATCCAAGGAACACATGGTTGTATACATGGTTCTCCCCTGCTCATTTAATCCCCACAACAAGTCTGTGAGGTGGGTTAGGCAGAGAGGCAGTGACTGGCCCAAGGCGTATGTGGTTCATGGCCAAGTTGGAATTAGAACCCGGGTCTCCCAGGCCCTAGTCTGGCACTCTAACCATTACACCACACGGGCTCTCATGATGCATCAGGTTCCTTTCCACAGGCCAATTGGTGGGGGAGGGAGCAAGGGTGTAGTTCTGGTGGAGGAGACCCTGAGGTCTTATTTGTCTTCCTTTTTCAACAGGAATCCCCCCACCACACACCTTGGGGAAGGCTAAGCCAGAACTTTAGGAAATCTAGCAGTTCTGCCCCTTTTCACATCTGTGAAGCAGGCATATGAGCCTAAACCCAAATATGTTGTATGCTGTTACTCTTTTACCTATTAACAATCTGGAGGGAAGGGTTATGGGAATAGGTCATATCACAAACATGTTATGTCTGCATGAAACGTCACGTTGCAGGCCCAGCGCTGGCGCCTTCCCTGATGGGTGCATACGTCTATATTATTCAATGAAAATCCTGCCCAGTGGCCAGATACATTCAGGTGGGTTGTTGGAAAGGGGAGGACAGTAGTCCAGGAAGCACAGAGACACTGCAACTAGTCTGTCAACACTTGAAAAATCCATTACGAAGTTCAAATAGGAAAGCAGGTTATGGAAACATCAGCTTAAGACAAACGTTTCCAGTCACTAGGACTCCATTCATTATATGCCTGAGTGGTTCCAGGAACAACAGAAAGAAAGCTATGCGGTATTATAATGCCAAGTACAAGAAAGGCAGTACGGATGTTCTCTTGAATCTCACTCATGGCAATCTCCAATTTTTCATGCTTCCCCTGCTTTGACCTGCTGCTTGGTCTCCCTCTGGAGTTTGGTGCTGATGGCTTGTCTTTGATCAAAGTGCTGCCACTTTCAGTGGGTACAGTGTGGGAGGAAGTCAATTTAGCACCCTTTCAGTGAATAAATACTGCCTGGCTTTATTTACCCACAGTGTCACTTTCTAGAGAAACACCAATTCTTTGCCTGACCAGGCCTCTGTTCATATGTTATCCAGCGTAGCGATCATCTTGTGATTGCTCTCACCCTACACCCAGTAGCGCATGAAGAAAGATTCTGATGCCCACAAAATAAAATACGGTAAACGAATAAATAATGTAGGAGGACCAGCTTGTATTTTACTAGTCAAATAAAAATAAAATATTTGTATTTGCAGATACTACAGTTAGTTGCTGGCATCCGTTTGTCTCAAGAGACAATGGAGTGCGCCTCCAGGAGTGAAGTCAAACCCTTGCGTTAGCAGCACCAAAGTGACCTCCCCGGGACACAAGCCTGGACAGTGTGCATGGAGATCCTGGGCTGACAAGACCCCCCTTTTGGCCTGGATGCAAACTCTATAGGTAAAAAAAAGTAAAGGACCTCTGGACGGTTAAGTCCAATGAAAGGCAACTGGGGTTGCGGCACTCAATTCACTTTCAGGCCAAGGGAGCCGATGTTTGTCCACAGACAGCTTTCTGGGTCATGTGGCCAGCAAGACTAAACCACTTCTGGTGCAGTGGAACATCGTGACGGAAACCAGAGCGCACGGAAACGCCGTTTACCTTCCCGCCGCAGTGGTACCTATTTATCTACTTGCACTGACGTGCTTTCAAACTGCTAGGTTGGCAGGAGCTGGGACAGAGCAGCGGGAACTCATCCTATCGCAGGGATTTGAACCAGCAGCCTTCTGATTGGCAAGCCCTTGAGGCTTATTAATGGTTTAGACCACAGCGCCACCTGCATCCCTGTAGGAAACACGGAAAGATAGGGAAGGTGTACTGGAGGTGGCATCACTCTGTACTTTCCCAAAATGAGGGGATTGCTAAAAAGGAAGTTGGAAGGCAAAGTCAAGAGGGTCAAATCATCCTTAAATGCTTGGGTGTTGTTTAAAACCACCACAATAAAAAGTAAGAAGAAACTGGAAATTCTCTGAATAGATAGATATAGAAAGTGGAGTCCCGAAGGACTAGAATTAAGGCCTCTGCTTTTAAATTTGTTCATAAATGATCTAGGGTTAGGGGTGAGCAGTGAGATGGCCAAGACTATTGATGATCCTAAATTGTTCAGGGTCATGACTGGTGACCAGCTACAGCTCAGTGGTAGAGAACATGCTTTGCAAGAAGAATATCAAGTCCCTCTCATTACAGTTAAAATTATTAGGTAGCAGGTGGTGAGATCCTGGAGTGTCCCTGCCAGTCTGACTAGATGATACTGGGCTTGATGGACAAATACATTGCTTCTTATGCACTATGGTTGTTGTTGCTATTGTTGTGTGTATATACAGTATGTAATTACTATTTACTTAAGGTCATTGAAGCTCATGCACCATTCTGTCGCTCATACTGTTTTGGAGATCTTGGCATATCTAGTGAAACAGAAGGTAAGAGGTGAACTTTGTGGTTATAAGCTCTTCTGCTGAGGTCTATACAACCCCCTACCACTAATACTTGTACCCGTCACTATACCCCCTTTCTTTATATTTTGCAAATAAGGAATTTTCTTATTGCAAATGAGGATTTTTATTACAGTGTCAAGATGATAAAGTATAGTTTGAAATCTGTATTAGTGTTGAATACAGGTAAACGTAATACTGGGAAAGCATGCATCCACATTATGCCAAGAGGAAAATCGAAACCATGGCATAGCCTTACTGTGATTATCTTCGTGACTTGTTTCCATCACTGTGAGGAAAACATGAGCAGCCTTTAGCAAATCCAAGTTTGATCAGGGGAGCTCTTTTGAAAGAAAGTAAGAAATTTCCAAACTTTTTACTAAAACCCCGACAGTCAGGATTAATAAAACAACATGCACATAGCAAGAACAATATCATCATTGCTAATCAACAATGAGAAATGTTGCCTGCAAGTCTAAACAGACCACAAGAATGTTGGAAAGAGTGAGTTTTTGCTATAGCTTGTGGTGAGGGAAGAACATTTGCTTATGCTCACAGTTGGCTAGATAGAAGAAGAAAAGGCGTGTTGCTGCTCTGTGAAGGCATTGTGCTTGGTTGGCCTCATATCCAACATGATTCTGATTTTCAAAAGCACGGGCAGAAACCTCAGGATTGAAGTGGGCAGCTGGTAACTGTCTCCCCTGCATAACTTAAGTTTTACGAAGTGCAACTTTATACAGGAAGTTATCAGCTGGGAAGGTATGTAACCTACCAACTGAGAAGTTTATGGTTAAAATGAGAGCCTGAAAGGAAACAGGTCATAAGAAAGAAGATGAACCAGTTTCCTCAGCTATCTTTCAGCCCCCAAATCGGCAAAATTCAGCTTGAAATTGCTAACTCTTTATTCTGCTGGCCAAATATTTGATGAGGTCTGGGGACACAATACAAAAATATCCTGTGAAAGTATGTCATTTCTTAAGGGGGACAGAGAGAGACTCGGATTAAAGCAGTTTTAACATGGACTAGCACCTTCCAGGTCCTCCCCATCGGCCACCAGCCATCTCTGTTGTGGGGAGCCAGTGACTCGTTGCAGCTTCAATGAAGGGCCTATGGCAGGGACAGGGCCACATTCTGTTATAGGCTACCTTATGAGGGCCAAATGCCAATAGTGGGCGTAGCCAAAGACAAAGAGGATGTGACAATGGATGTGACCCCTACCTTTGTACAGTAGGCTACCTTCCAGCCATACCAAAGCCATTGGTTTCTGCACCCACCCACACCTCTCCATCCAGATCACTGCTCAGGGACACATTCCAGCCTAGCTGTCATGGACTGATTGGATGCAGAGGAATAGTGGGAGGAACCTGGTGGGGCACTGAGGGAAGGAGGCTCAGAGCCGAGGAAGTGGTGGTGGGACAATGATGATGAAGAAGGAGAAGACTGGGAAGAAGTGTGGAAACTGACGAGGTAATAGGGCTTCATGAGCTGGGAGAGTCTGTGGCAGAAGGCAATAATCAGAGACAGAAGCTGAAGTAAGAGGGTAGGAGGAGGGAGGTCAAGAGGCAGAAATGAATCAGGTTGGTGAAGAAGCAAGGATGTCTCCCTCCTGCTGCATCAAACACCTCTCCCCCTTTGTCTCAGAACCAGAAGAGACATGAAAAGGGCAGAGGAGAGGTTAGCTGCATGCAGGCACAGTCTCTGATTACTTGGAGGAAGACCACCGGGAATGAGCTGCTCTGCTCATTAGGGCTTTTTTTCAGCCGGAGCTCACTGGGACCCAGCTCCGTCACCTCTCAGGTTGGTGCCATTGCTCTTCTAAGACAACAAGGGAGGTGTTCATGGTGAGTTCTGGCAATTCTTTTTCTAGAAAAAATGACATTGGGCCTAACACTTAATCAAGTTGTGGAGATTGTGGTTTTGCTTATAAAGAGTTAACTCCATCTTTGAGCTATGTTATTACTGACCAGCATGCTCCTATGACACTGGCAAAAGCACTTGAGCTGGGCATGGAACAGAGCTGGTGAGGCATGTTGCTTGCAGAGGGGCCAAGAACTAGGGCTAAACACAGGGGCCTTAAGGGCTGCATTTGGCCTCCAGGAGCACACCCCTGGGTTATGGAGTTTAGGGAATAGATGTGGTTTGTTTTTTTAAGCAAACCACAAAAACTCTCCAAGCCTCCCCTGTCCCACTTGCCATCTCTAGCCCCACTGACTCACCCACCAAGTCCAGCATGGATCATAGCTGGCTGAGACTTGTGCTGATGCCAGCTGAGGTGTTAGCACTGCCCACTCCCATGGAGGGCCTGCAGCTTGTGAAACCTCATTAAATAAAGAAAAAAACACAGCAATCCCTTAGCCTTTTAAAAAACCTCATAATCAGTATTAATACTACTTTTCTGGTGCCAGATGACGTGGACCACAGTTGAAAGCTTAAAAGGACAGTGGTCCTGTAAAAGATGATCTGTAACAAGGTGATTTGGTCAAAAGTGGATTTTATTTATATCACACTATATCAGTAATTAGTGAGGCATTATTGAGCTATATGCTTTCTTCTTACTTTTTTAGTAGATTTAATTTTGTAAAAAATAAAAACCCCGACAGAACAGTTGTGAAACTAACACCACAGTGCAATAGGTCGAGAGATTTTGTCCAGTACTAGTGTAGAACATCTGCATCAAATGAGATGCAGGGTTTTATCCAACTCAGTTTTATTTGAGCAGGCCTATTGACCTTGGTCATGTTCATTAATTTCAGTAGGTCTAAGTAGGACTGATGTTGGATAGAGTCCAGAGTTCCTGTGCCCTATATCTGACTATCCCCTAAATGTCCTTTCAGATGATGGTGGTGACACATTTGAAGTTCCTTGCAAAATTCATCTGTATGTAAACATTTTTCTTGATGTTCTGGCATCATGACGTCTAAAGGGAGATAAAGGCAGTCTGTAAATAGCAGTCTGTAAATATATGAATTTTGCAATTTCCCCCATTTGTCATTATAAAAGTTTAAGGGAAAATTTCAAATTCACATCTTTATTTACTTGCCTTGTGAAACTTCAGTGTTTTTGGCTTGCTGGCCATGTTTGCTTATTTGCAGTTTGGGGAGGTTTCCTGTCATAAAATCATTACGATTTAGAAGGGATCTTGGTGATCATCTAGTCCAACCATTTGCTCAGTGCAGGATCTGCAAAGCAGGATGCTGCAACTATATCATCCCCGACATCACCCAGGCTCTTCAGCACGTGAGAGCCCACTATCTCTCAGATCAGTCTGTTCCGTTGTTGAACAACACTTGCCAATAGGAAGGTTCTCTGAATGTTTAGATTATTCCCTTCAGTTTCCACCCAAGAGATGGTCCTTCAGGTATTTGAAGACTGCTGTTATGTCTAACCTTAGTCTTCTCTTCTCCCAGTTCTGATACTTTGCTCTTTCAGTTGTTCTGAATGGTTATTTGTTAGTTGGTTTAGTTGTATTTTTACTTTGATTTCTATTTGTTTACATATTTGGGGAATGTTCAGCAAATCCTCAAAGGGGATTTTTAAAGGCAAATTTGGGTCAGCCCTTCTTTTCACAATGGCAAAGACTTCAAGAAATGGTCTACTGCATTCTGTAGTGGTGCTTCTTCTTCTGTGGCAATGCCAATAGTATGAACACAGGCAAAGGGAAAGACAATTTGCCAAATACTCCAGAATGGTAAAGATCATCAATCCAGGCTCAACTGACCCCATTTGCAGCCTGATGTTATGGAGATGAGATGAAGGCTTGCAATTGTTTTGCTTCTTAGATACTCATGAGCATGTGTCATGCAAATGGGCCATGCACATGAATCGCTGCCAGATGAGTCCCATGAAGTGAAAGCTGCAATCTGGAGTATTACAGTTTAGAAGTCTGTCGGGCATCATGCCATGTGCATGGCCAGTCTGTGCGCTTACCCACGTATCTTGGGAAGCACTCTGGAAGTCATCTCATGTCTGTCAGGTATGGTTCCAAGCTCTCTTTGTTACAGGAACTAATCAGAGAGACCCAGTATGGTGTTCTAAATACTTCATGATTTTCATTCGGATGTATGCTTTAGGTTGATCAAAATTTCCGTCCTTTTGTAGTGGAAAGAGGAGGGCTGGTATGGCAATAACATATATGGAAAATAGTCACAAACCATTTATAAGTCCCTGATTGTTAACAGGTGGTTCTTGCAAAAAGGAGATGATAATGGCATTTCTGCTCCCCTTCTCCCCCAAAAAGGTGCCGATAGTCTCCTGTGTGGTACCTTTTACTCTTTGCAATGGAATAAAAAACAAAACCATTTAACACCACCCTCTTTTGTGTTTGTTCACATGGGAAATGCATGTTTAGTAGGTGTGATTGGTATGTTTCTCAGAAATGGCATGTGGCAATGAAAAGTGCAGTGCATAAGGAGTTCAGTGTCAGTGGCTACCTAGATGCTTTTGGGAAACTTGCAAGCAGGAGCTGAGCACAGCAGCATTCTCTCCACTTGCCAGCAGCTAGCATTCAGAAGCATACTGACTCCGACAGTGGAGGCAGAATATAGCCATCAAGTTTAGCAGCCATTGATTATGCAGTGATTAAAAATTGCTTAAATTCTTCTTAGCTGAAAGAACACTTTGTGGCAAGAGCTTATTTTATCATAAATAACCACGCAGAGGTAGAACATAATATTCCCACATTCACCAAATGATGGCCATACATAGGCATTTAGATTCTGCTTGCCCATCTTCCCTTGGGTTACCAAAGTCACATGACTTGCCAGATTGCTTCACCTCTTTTTTCCCTAGCTTGCAAGGTGGCTAGTGGATTCTGGGAGATTCCGCTGTGGACACAGCCAAATGGCAATAGCCTCTAAATCTTCTTGTATTAGTAGCAGGATGGCTTGCTGAAGATGGATTTTATAACTGTGGGGCACCATAGATAGATGCACAACTCATCCCAGGGTAATCTTACTAATCGTTTTAGAGTCTCTTAAAGTAATGAAGATTATATCAGTGTCAATGGATTTTGAAGAGATAAATCTCCAGTGGGAGTGCAAATGCAGCTAAATTCTGCTGCTGTCAGATAGCAAGGGCACATACATTACTGGTTGCTGGCAAAGTATCTGCTCATACATAAAACATATTGCAATCAAGCTGCATCATCCACTTTTACTACCAAACTTGAATGGTGGGGGGCGGGGGGGGGCGGAGAGAAGTGAATTGGTGGCAAAAGCTTGTGGAGCTTAGAAGATATACTTTCTAAATTGCTCACTATTTTCCTGGACAGTTTTTCATTTTGGGGTGTGGGTATAAAAGTATTTTAGTGTTTGGGAAAATGAGAGGTTGATGGTAGAGGTTGACTTTGGCACAGTATCATGGGCGGATGATGAGATGTCTTCTCATTATAAGGACTGGCCATAGGCAGGGGAAAAATACAACGCTGCCAAAAGCTGGAGTTTTCTGAGAATTATGATACAAACATGAGCTTCATTCTGCACTAAAGACAGTGAAGACAGATTTAATACATCTTGACTACTATTGAAATGCTGGTGTAACAGAGTTCTTTCAATCATCATCATCTTGTGTATCAAGTGATTGATATAGCACATTAGTGTTCAAAGGTCATCTCTCTCACACACTCAATAATCTTTACAACCTTGGAAAAGTAGTGTCATGCTCCTTCTGGGCTAATTTGTCCACCTTTGATCCCCACCCTGCGCTCAGCTCTCATCTGTGGCTCCTTGAAGCATGTCCACACACCAGGAATGGCTTCGACTGGCTGGCTTAAACCAGTTGAGGGCAGCAGATTGGTCTCAAACCCTCATTGAGTTAGGGACATCACCTGCATGCAAAGACAGGCTCTGGTGGATTGAGCGGACAAGACCAATAGTGGTTCCAACAGTCAATAAGATGGTTTCTGTATGTGCTGTAGTGGGAAATGAGGGGCAGATGGGGCTCATCAACCTGGGAAGGTAGCCCATCTAGCAGAAGGAAAACTCTGAGCCTAAACCTTCGCTGCCTTGCGGGATATCTTTGGGAGAAGAAAAGGCTAAGGAGTAAACCCTACACACATCTGGAGTGGAGACCCTAAGACAGTTGGATGGCACCTGGAACACCTCTTTCCAGCAACTCCTGCAACCAAGCTGATGCAAAGCGTATTGCTCTGCTTTCCTTTCCATCAGCGAGGCCAAAATCTGGGCAGCCCAGGACCTCTATACACACTGCCCAGGCTTGCACCCCAGGAGGGTTACTTCAGTGCTGGTAACGCAGCAATTTGACTTCACCGCCACCCGAGTTGCACTCTATTGTCTGAGACAGTCAGATGCTACCAAAGTATTCCACCCATATTGCAGATAGGTGGGACGAAAGCTAAGACCATCTATGGAATGTATGGTAGAAGTAAAACATTCTGCTTCAAAGCTCATTCTGCTAAAGTAGTTCTCGGCTGCTGCATTACTTGTTTTTATTGTTTTTATTTAAGACCATTTATATACCTCTTGGTTGTAATAAAACTCTAAGCAGTTTACAAGAAAATTTATTTGCTGCCTTGACTATTACTGCAGAAAGGTGGAATAGAAATTAATCATATATGCTATACATAGTTGCCACATACCTGGTAATGTTGTTCACTTTGTCGGAATAGCTTTCAGGATCACAGGCATAGATCTTTTCACCGCATCTTACTTAATCCTCTTCACTGGAAATACAAGCTGGTACCTTCTGTATGCAAAGCAATGAGCTATAATAGCAATGACTGTAGAAAGGACTAGAAAGGATTCAGCCTGTGCATTTGGGATTGCAGGACAACCTGCATTTCCTAAGCTTCAAAAAGTTCGTTTGCCAAATTATCCCTCAGCTGTGTGTTATTAAAGATTTGAGGGCATATCCAGGCAATGTTAGGTAATTTTGCATCTTACCGTTCTGAATAAACAAGAGAGAAAGAGATGGTTTTGAGCACGTATTTATTAAATATTTGACCCTTGGACAACTGGGACTTGAGAAGGCTTACCCTTTGGTGTGATTTAGTAAATACCCGGATCACACACATTCTGCTTATGCAGTGAGCGGGGAAGTCAGGGTGTGCATCTTACAACCTTTGTTGAGGCCAGATCTCTATTGGTTGAACCATGGTTACATTTCTGAATACTTGCTTCAGTGACAAATGGCTGATAAAGAAGAAACACAGAAGATCCATGAACATGTTTATTTTCAGCATGATATATAGGTACAACAGAAAACACTGCATTAGTGAACACTCTCATGGCTGTCCCTGGGAGGTTGTAAGTGTTTAATGAGCGGGCTGCAGCAGGGGCGTAGTGGGGGTGGGGCAGAAGGGCCATAGCCCTGGGGGCACAATTTTTAGGGGACACAAGCCAGGTACCTCCCCCAGGAATCTCCATCCCTCTCTGCCTGCTGCCGGGGGCCTCTGGACCCCCAAGCCTGGCCTTGCCTTGCCACTGTGTCCCCGGCCCCCTCACTGAATGGCTGCCTGGTCGGGGAAGATTTGCCTGTCAAGGGCTGCGTTGGCTGGCCAGGCTCCTTCCTACACAGGCGGGCAGGGGCAAGGTGCAGCCCCACTTGGCTCCGGAGGCCAGGAGTGAGCTGGTGTGCATGCCTTAATAAACATGCAATGAAACGCATTTGCTTCCCAGCATCACTTAATACACTGCAGCAGAGCTACCACATGAATATAATCTTAATGCGTAGTCAACCATAGTTGAGATAAGACATCCTGATGAGGAGGAAAGTGGCTGGCAACAATGGCATCCTTGCCACTTTAAATATGGGGAGGCCAGCTTTCAATCCTCTTGGTCACCAGCATTTTGATTTCTTGTACTGTATAGAGAAGCACTCTTATGGAATTTGCCCAGGATAGTGGGTTTCCCCTTCCCCTCCTGTGGGATAAAGTAGCAACGTTATAACCACTGATGCTTCTGAAATGTCTCTTTGGCTTTTAGGGAAGGAATAAGAAGGTATAATTCCCATGTTTGTCCTGCTGGCAGCTTCCAATGCTGTGTTGGTTATTACTTAGGCAAACAGAAACCTGCAGCCAATCAAAATAATATGCTTGGCAGGAAAGCTGGGCAAAGTTTAATAGCTCGGGTTCTTCAACATAAAAAGGATAAAAATGGACTAATAATTTCTGGCAGGGCGGAGCAGGGAATATTTAAAATTCTGATTGTTTTCCTATGAGGTTAACATTATGATTACTGAAGTCTAACCTAAAACATGCGGGTCTATTCCCATGAGCTGAAAGACAAGTAAAAATCTACTGGATTTAAAGCAAGGGTGCCAACTGTTCCGGGTGTCCAGGTCTGGGTGTCTCCATACTCCTTTCCAAATGCTGGACTGAATATGTTTTCTGTAAGGAAGGGCATACAGTTGAGACACTCTCCATGGCCTCAAAGCAGAAGGGAATTGCACTCACCATTTCCTCCTCCAAATCCAGAGCAGAGCAGCCCCACCAGCTGGCTGCAACAGCCACTCCATTTTAAAATGTGAACTCTGCCTACTGGCGATAATATTGCCAAAGAACCAAAGAGAAAGAGTTTGTGTGTCTGAAGTGTTATGATGCTGTTATTAAAAAAGCCATATATGGCAAACAGGCTGTACCTCGGTCAAAATGTTCCACACTGTATTAATTTTTGCACAATGTAAAATTTTCCTTCCCCTGCACCACCTTCAATGTGTTCTGGGTCTGCCCCCCCCCCCGGCAAACCTCCAGAGCAGATTTGGAGGGGGTGCTGGGTGTGGTCTGGGGAAGGGGGGGGTCTGTATCACAACGGTAAATCCTTGCACTAATGGAACTAGGGCATTGGATACCAGCCTATATCTGGAGAAATGCAGCTGGTTTCAAAATGTACATGATTTCTCATGTACATTAGAGAGATAAGTTGACAATGAACACTGTGAATGAGTAGAATATGATTTAAAAAACAAACAAACTGATGGCTGCACATTAGCCTGGGAAAGTAATTCCCTAAATGTTTTAATGGTTTTTACATACTCACAAGCATGTCATCTCTTAAGAATGGGATAAAACTTCTCATATGAATGAGCTGGCACTTGTTTTCTCTGTGTGCTGCTCCGTTGTTTGTAATTATGTTTGGCTGCATTAAACTGTTCCTTTCTATCTTTAAAATTCTAAAGCCTCCAGATGCAGTAGTGAAATCTACATGGAAGCACAGAGAATTATAAGACAGCCAGAATTCATGGTAAGCAGCTTCAAAGCAACTACATTCTGAGGTGTCAAACTGTAGGGAGGGATCTGTCAATTTTAGTTTTCCAATCTTAAGTTCAGTTGCCCACATTTCAACATCAATTTGCAATTTTTTTAAAAAATCCCCAGTCGTCGTGAAAAATTGTCAACAATTTTTTTTAAAAGCCCTCAGGAAAATTTGTCAGCATTTTAGTACAAGTTTCTCACAGGACACACATTTTTGTATACCATAATGACTAATACATTTCTGCAAGCAATTTCCCCATATGCAATACATTTTGGCATGTTAGTTTATATGAAGTTTTATGCACACTTGCATCTCATACAGTGGTACCTCGCAAGACGAATGCCCTGCAAGATGAATTTTTCGCAAGACGAATGCGTCTTGTGATCTGATGGTGATTCGCAAGACGAATTCGTTTTGCAACAAATTCGTCTTGCGAATCGCGGTTTCCCATAGGAATGCATTGAAATTTAATTAATGCGTTCCTATGGGCAAAAAGAAATTTCAATGCATTTCTATGGGAAAACGCGATTCTCAAGACGAATTTTTCGCAAAACGAATTGACTCGCGGAACAAATTAAATTTGTCTTGCGAGGCACCACTGTAGTTGCATTTTTGTACACACTATTTTGTTGGAGAACTGCGTTGGCAAATTCAGAGAAGTGCAAATTTCGAAGGATAGCTGCATTTCCATTTGTGTATTGTTTCAGGAAGTTCTAATTAGGTAGGTTTGCTTTAAAATGTGAACCAAATCAAATTTCTCCTATTTCCCCCACATCAGAGTAAAAATTTGCAAAGACGGGTAGAGCACAATGTGCTGCAAACTGACTTTTAAAGAACTGTATCTGAAGCGAACACAGACTGTCCAGTTCTCCCTTCCCTTGTCTTGCAATATATTACTATGACAGCACAATGGAAAGCGTAATTTCCAGTGAGAACTGAAACCTGAGTGAAGTGTTAAAATGAGAGAAAGGATGTCAAACCTTGCTAAAGAGATGCTTGGAATAATAAGTGGGAAAGGTATGTGCTTTCTGAGGGAAAAAAAGATATTCTTGTGAACACAAATACATACACTCTTACTGGGTGGTATTCAAGCAACTTTTACTCAGAGTAGACCCACTGAAATTAATGGACCTAATTTAGTCATGTTCATTAATTTCAATAGGTCTGCTCTGAGTAAGTGTTAGTTGAATACCACCCACACAATTTGGTACAAAATTCAAAACTGCTGAATTCAGGATGAATTTGTACCTCTGATTTAGCATTTCTGAAGCAAAATGTAATGTTCCAATACTCCAGCATGGTATATATTTTACAAGAGGCATCATAGCATTCACTGATTTTGAGAAGCTTTCAAAACTAATCAGTAAGCAAAATGATTGTATCCAGGCACATTTGTAATATATTTTACTGTTTTCATTGCTGGCACTATGCTAAGACCATTTTAGAAGAAAATTCACGGAGTACTCATATAAAACAGAGTATAAACAAGTCTGTTAACATTTATGGCACATTTATGAAATATAAAATATACATTATATATCCCCCATGCAAACAAAATATGCATAATAGCTACCTGGGCAGATTCTACATGTCAATGTAATATACTAGCCAATATTTTAACCCACATGCAGTACAAGCCTATGCACACTTCCTTCAGAGAAAGCCCCATTGAACTCAATGATATTTACTTCCAAGTAAACATGCATATGATTCTGCAGCCAATCTCTTCCTTTGGTATTTGACTAGCAGGGAGAAAGCCCATGATAAACTGACATAAAAAGTCATTTCCAGGCCATCTTAAAAAATCCCCACCACATTCCATAAAAAATAGTTTGCTGTTCACCCCAGTACTTATTCCTTATTTATAGCCTATCCCCCAAACTGGAAAAATAAAATGATCACATTTACAGTACATATTTACAATCCCAAATTCAAAAAGTTGGTAGAGAAGTGTAACAATGGTCATTTCTTAGGAATTATGACTGAACGAAATTTGTTTTTTGGTCAGGGTGTTGCTGTAAACAAATTTCAAGATATATATGTTAAGGGCAACTGACTGCAAACCAGAATGCATATCTTGCCCTCTGTGCATCTATTTCAGAGTATGTAAACCAGTGAATTGCCACTGGTAAAATCAGTAGCATAGTATTTTTCTTGCATTACTCATGTGGCATTCAGAGATAATGGGAGCAGGGCTAGCTGCAGAGGTTGCAAATGTGTGGAGAGCCTATGGAGGAACAGCTACAGCTGTTCACTTCAGGCATCTGTATTCAATCGATGGATGGTGAAGGGGTTGGACCAGAACCAGCAACATTGCCTTACTTGCTCTTCCTTGACAAGAGTAACAAGTGAAAAGGGATGTGGACTTACTTAAAGCCCTGGTTTGTTGGTTTGTTGTAAAGGAATGGCTTTTGCCATTTCTCAACAGGCTTGAAACAACAAATCAGACCTCTGGTTGGGCAAAGCTACACACGACACTGATTATCATTTTTCTAGAGGAGCAATCCCACATCCATTTCTTCTTCTCTTCCTGTAACATTTAATATGGAAAACATGATAGCTATGCTAGCTCCTTGCACAGCCCATTGTCACCCCCTTATAGCATTCAGTAATGATGATGAGCAAGGACCAGAAGGAGCTGCTCTGTTAGCTTCCTGGAAGGTGGGGTTGCTGTGGGTTGCTAGGAGGAAGAGGCAAAGGGAAGGTTGGTGTGGTGCAAATTCACCAGCAGGAGTGCTTAACGGACTCTGCCAGTGTGTCTGCACTGCACCAACCTCCCTGCCGCCTCACCCCTCACAGGGAGAGACTCACCTCCAGGGAAGCTAGCTCTGCCTCACCCAGGGAGCTGCTTCTGACAACATTAGAGAAATGATGACTACAGTGGAACCTCGGTTTATGAACACCTCGTTTTACGAATTTTCGGTTTACGAACGCTGCGGACCCATCTGGAACGGATTAATCCACTTTCCATTACTTTCAATGGGAAATAAAAAAATTCCTTCAGTAGCACCTTAAAGACCAACTAAGTTTATATTTTGGTATGAGCTTTCGTGTGCATGCACACTTCTTCAGATACACTGAAGAAGTGTGCATGCACACGAAAGTGTGTATCTGAAGAAGTGTGCATGCACACGAAAGCTCATACCAAAATATAAACTTAGTTGGTCTTTAAGGTGCTACTGAAGGAATTTTTTTATTTTGCTTCGACTCAGACCAACACGGCTACCTACCTGTAACTTTCAATGGGAAAGTTTGCTTCAGTTTATGAACGCTTCAGTTTAAGTACTCCGCGGACCATCTGGAACAGATTAATCCACTTTCCATTACTTTCAATGGGAAAGTTTGCTTCAGTTTATGAACGCTTCAGTTTATGAACAGACTTCCGGAACCAATTGTGTTCATAAACCGAGGTACCACTGTACATAGTGTGCCACATTCCCCATATTAAATGTTATAGAGTGAAAACAGGGGAGGAGGAGACTTTGCTGTTTTTGATGGCAATCTAGTAGTCCGTGTTCTACCTCGTGTGGAAAAATAATGACCAATCTTACACAGTGTTGAACGGATTCAAAATGTTTCATGGGCATGCATAGTGGCCCATTACAAGGAGTCTTCACAGGAGAACTAACACGTACCCAGAGCTGTTAAAGTTCATTAAGTAAATATTACCTGATATATAGCTTCAGTGAAAGTCACCTCATTCTCCCCTTTATAGCTGCCTTGTCAAAGAGCAGAAGAAAATAAAATTAAACCCCCATCCAGGCAAAGTTTATCATGCTAAAGTGCTGCAACTTGCTTGTCCTACCCATTCCAGTGGGACTTAAATGTGACTTCCTTTGGGTTAGGGCAGTTGAATGGAAGCTCACAATCTGCTGTGAGTAGCTGAGTATGCACCAGGTGCCAAACTAAACAGAAAAGTGTCAGGGACTAGGCAGAAAAGCTGGTCAGAGGAACTTAGTCTGTTAAGGCTGAAGGAGTGAGCAGTGTAACAGGTAAAAGATGGGGAGGTCTTTCTGAACTCACAAGTCAAACCCCAGAAGCTCTTTTAGCTTGGAATCCATGAAACCAGACGGGGGCATTTTGTGGGATTTGGGCGGTACCACTGAATCTTTTATCCAATTTAACCTGATATGCCCAATTACTTATGGGTTTATCCACAAAGTGATTTTACCATGTCAACTATGTGTGGCTGTGTTGTCAGAATGTGCCCCCATGTGGTGCAAACTGGTATTTTATGACAGCAGAATGGAGATTTGGTTGCCGTGGTTCACTTTGTTGCGGCAAAAGATACCGACTTGCACCCCAGAGATTTGCTCAGACATAAATGAACATGGTAAAGTTACTTGGTAGTGACTTTTCATACCTCCGTAAAGAAAGTGAGAATTGGGCTTTCAGTTGGGCATCTCTATAGCCAGTTTGTTAGTTGTATTTAATTGTTTGCTGTACTACCAAATTTCTCGTTATTCCTCCTGTCTGCCTCAGAAGGGACCTGTGTGCTGTGCTTTGTGCTAGAGACAGATAGAAGCAACTAAGTTTTAATAAAAAATGGGAAAACGGCAATGGTTGTTTCTTTGTCCTAACATCCCTCTTGGCCCAACCTGAAACCAGTTTTGCACCAAGTCCAGTCTAATCTAATTAAGTCCACATTACACCTGCACTCTGTTTTGGCTAGTAAAAAAAGGCAGACTTTGGGGCTTCTCCATCATGTCCAGATTCCCACCACCACCTTTAAGATTTTTGTTGTTTTGCAAATTACCTTGTGAAACGATGGTCCTGAAAAACTGTATTCTGTTATGGAAAATAAAATCAAAAGCCAACATTTACTACCAATATTGTTTTCTTTCTAGTTCTGCAAGGCACAGTGGTTTCAGAAGAACTTTGTGGGCATGGTTTCTATCTGGAATTTCTGAATGGTGAGAGAATTTGCAACAGGGGAAAAACCTCTAATCTCTCTAGAGCAGGGATGCTTCCATCATTCATTGGCCAGGCTGGCTGGGGGCTGAAGGGAGTCCCACAACACTTGGACTCTGCTCTAGAGCTTTATCTCTGTTGATGTAAAGCGCTAGCATCTGTATCCCCAATGCATAACCAAGCAAATAGGAGTAGTTAATTTGCACATCATTGATGAAGTCCAGATTACTAGGTATTCAATGTTAACTAGTGTTGAGCAGCTTTTTCAAGCTGAGCCATAAAACTATTATTCTTAACTGGAGAAGAGCCATAGCTCAGTGATGGAGCATCTGCCTTGCGTGCAGAAAGTGCCAGGTTCAATCCCTGGCATCTCCAGGTTGGGATGGGCATGGGCCCTGCCTGAAAATTGCTGGAGAGTTGCTGCCAGTCAGTGTAGATAACACTGAGTTAGATGGACCAATAGCCTGCCTCAGTATATGGGTCCCTATGCTGGTACTTGGAGTTACTTCAGCAACTACGACAAGTTTGTCATTTCATATTAATGCCACAATTCAAACATTTAACACAGACTAATTTGTATATGTGTCCTTTAAAAAAATCAGAAGTTTCATCCCTTGCACTTATTCCCATTTATAACTCCTAAGGTCATGATCTGCCTCTTCCCTTGCAGGCTTATCTGTATCAAAAGCTTCACCTCCCAAGTTTAATGAGCTGGATAGCCACTCATATTCATATTGGTGTGTGTGTGTGTGTGTGTGTGTGTGTGTGTGTGTGTGTGTGTGCCTGAGCCTGCATGCAGATCTTCCTGGCTGGATTGGGGGGGAAATACTTTTCTTCTGCCAAATATTTGCTGCCGTTGAAACAATGGCTACTATTTGCTCTGAAAATATGTTCCTTCCTTAAACACAGCTTGAATAATAAGGCTTGATAAAGGCAGCTAACTGAGTAACAGTATTATTATTATTTCTTTTTTAAAAAAAAAGTATTAAAAGCCTATAAAGATTCCTCTTGGTGGAATTTTTTTAATAAGCAAGGGTTTGGAATATTTCTGTTCAAGAAATGATTTATCTTAGTTGATTGATGACAGGGATGAGAAGATTTCTGCATTTTGTGGGCATAAAAACACAGGACTGACACTTGGAAAGGATACCGAGAGTGGATTAATCGGGAGGAAGCAGGAGGAGGTCAAGAATAAATAAACAGAACAGAGTTTAAAAGTTTTAAGAGGGACCCAGCTACTTAATGGATAATGTAGACCTGCACAAAGAAGTGTGAATTTTCCAGTCCAGTTCAAGCAGAAATGAATAGCAGCTCTCATTTCCAAAGTTAAATACCGTCTGTGCATATAAAACAGTTCATTCATTAGTCCAAGTGTTCCTGTTGTGGCAGTCTTGAAAAAGTATTCCCTTTCTCTTGAGTGTGCTCTTCATAAGACAGAAGTTTTGGAGGACCACCTAGAGAATTACAGATAAACACACTTAGAAGGTTGCATAAGGCATCTTTGATGAGATTTAACACAGATTATAGTTTATACTCTTAACAATCTAATAAATAAAGGGGTGTATGCTGTATTAGGAGAAGGCTTGGACTGGCCGGCTAAAGCAGGCGAGGGTAGCTGATGCGTCCCGAACCCTTGGTGAGTTAGGGACTTCCCTGCATGCCAGATAGGCTCCAATAGATTGAGCAGACAAGATCAATAGTGGACCCAACAGTCAAGAAGGGAGTTTCTGCACATTCTGTAGAAGAAAGTGAGGGGCGGACAGGTCTCATCAATCTGGGAAGGTAGCCCATCTAAGAGAAGGAAAAGGAAAACTTCTCTAAACCTCCATTACAGAATATCAAGGTGGTGTACAACAATGCACACTCTCTATGCTCAATGTATATTTGTACAGATTGGGGGGGGGGGAAGTTGCAGGGTATCATTAGTGTTATTTCAGCCTCTGACTGAGGGAGCTAAAAACAAAACCCTAGCATCAAAGACGGGAGTTGGTGCTCCAGTGTGGATTCTAATTCATATACAAAACATATGCCTGCAGTTGAGCACTGGATTTGGCCTGGAAGAAGAATTGAGGGGATCTACAAATAGATTGACCATTGCTACAACCTGAGCACTATGGGGCATTATTTAACCAGCTTCAGCCTCACCTCTAACCTGCAGTATTAGCAGTAGACTAAGGCTGCATGGCTGCCACTGGTTGGTCTCAGAGCATAGCCCCCAACCTGCAATCAGTCAATTACACTGCAGTGTGTGGTATCTTACTCCGCCCAGCTTATTTCTTACAGGCTCTCTACAGTTACCTTCTTTGCAAGATGGTCCCATCCATTTGTAGAGACAAGTGCATTTGCCATTTCGCACATTGCATTGGGATTTATTGGCACATTGGCACTGCTGAGAGCAGTTGGGGCCATATTTGCCTGGCCCACATTCTGCAAGAGATAGCAAATTTTTATGTCACAGAGTTTTAATTTTTAGTTTTTACTATCCCCTCTCCATCACCACTGCCACTCACCCCACCAGAAATGCTTTAAAACAGAGCGGGAGAGAACATGAAAATAAAGAAGGCATGCTAGGAAATAAGGAAACATCAGATTCTTCTCTTACGGTACTCTTAATCAACAATTTATTAGCATTTAATCTGTAATATGAATGGTTTGTAGCCAATCAGTTGATTTAATCTAAAAATAATCCCACTTTGCAATGCTTCAGTGAAGGTGAGAGGATTCTTAGGGGAGAAGATATTTTATTCATAAATATGAAGTAATTTACTTTTACATTTTTTATTTTTTAAAAAAGATGGCAATGACTCCAATCCAGTGGAGGATGTCACTAGCGGAAAGGAGAGAGGCAATTCTCACTTATTCCTCTTTTGCTTGGCAGTATCCCATGCCTAAACTGTTCCAGAGAGTTGAACTTTCAGGAGGAATGGAGCATTGGGGGAAGGAGGAATTGTCAAAAATCACTTTCTCCCCTCCACCCTCTGCTAATGAGAGCCTTCACTTGATTGGAGCACATTATCACAAGCAACATTTATTTAAAATTAAAAAAAAATCCTTCCAGTAGCACCTTAGAGACCAACTAAGTTTGTCATAGGTATGAGCTTTCGTGTGCATGCACACTTCTTCAGATACACACGAAATGCACATGAAAGCTCATACCTATGACAAACTTAGTTGGTCTCTAAGGTGCTACTGGAATGAATTTTTTTTTTGTTTCAACTACATCAGACCAACACAGCTACTTACCTGTAATATTTATTTAGTTAAACAAGTGTGTCCTCCCTTTTGTCAATATTGCTCTCAGAATAGGGAAAGGAACTAAAAGAATAAAGGACACCCCCCCCCCCAAAAAAACCAACAACCCTAAACCGCTTAAAACAACAAAACATTTTTTTAAAAAAAATCACACTAAACAGTGGCAGAAGCAAAAATATATAAAAGGATTAATGCAGAAGACTAATAGCAATCTGGTGGCATTTAAAAAGGTCTGAGAACATGAAGGGCAGGCGAATGGGTTGGTGCTGCTTTTTTAATGGCTTCCATGCTTGGTTACGTGAAAGAGTTGGTTCTCCGTCATTCTCATTACTGATTAAATTTAGGGTGGGTGGGTGCCTGAGGAATTCAATTTCTGTGAATTCTGATGCAAACAGAATTTATCTGCACCTCTCAGGCCGATGTGCGGATCAGAAACGACCCTTTAGTAGTTGTACTTCTTCAAATTCTGCAGACCTCAGCTCACTAAATGTACCCAAACGATGTATTAAAATATGCATTCTGTAATAAGATTGGTTTAAAAATGAACATACTGAGACATGTATATTGAGGCATATTTAGATATTAATTTCCATGTGATTTTTTTCAAACAAAAAACATTGCAGATATGGAAATGGGATAAAGCAAGCTTATGAATAAACCTATGAGGACTTACATGGACTGAACTGACCATTTCTGCTGCAGGGTGCTCATTAATGAAAACCTCCATAATTCTACTACTACATTTTCCCATAGACACTTTCTCTCACCTGGACTGTGATAAAAGACAATAGACCTTTTCTTTACACCATCTGAGCTATTACATAACTAAAAGCAATTTGCTGGGCAGTTAGGATCGCTTCCCCCCACCGGGAGAATTCTTTAGTCCTATTCAGACACTTCAGTTCTTTCAATTAAGGGAACGTTGTGAGACAGGCTCTTGCAAACACCTCTGGGCCTGATTTTAATTTAAGTAATAACCACATTTTCATGTTCATAACAATGTGTATTTAAGACATCTGTTTGAAAGTCTGCAATGTTAATTTAGCAGAAAAAAGCAACCTAATAAAAAACCTATATATTCTCTTGCTTTTTTTTTTAATTAACATTATGGTTGTTTAATGGGTGCTTTACCAGAGTTCAAATTAAAATCAGGCCTTTTATCTTTATAGCTGCTGCACAGAGTCACAGCTGCTCATGGTTATATCACAGATGAACTCGGCCTAATTGAAAATAAAAATGCAAATAAAACCAAACCCATAACAGCTTTTTAAGCTTTGGGGGTTGCACAGACTGTTTCGAAGAAAATAAAAGTGACTCCTACTTTTCTTTCCTTTTTTTCTGTTCCCCCCCCCCAAGGAGTACAAAACTTCACTCTTATTTTTTGTGCTGAGCTTCCCTCTTGTGTTCCCCAGTTGTCTAAACAAAAACACTATCTAGCTGGAAAAGCTCTCTGCATTCAAGTAGCCTTACTCATTGTACTGTGTGGTCCCTATTCAAACCACAAGAACTGAAAGATTGGAATCTTGAGCAGGGAATGGGGCAAGCTAGGAGTCATTTCCTTTCTTTTAGGCTCTTGGGTTGGAGCAAATTCCGCGTTTCCAACATCCTGGGGCACTTCATTCACACTGGCTGTATTTGAAAGCATACCATGCCATTTCCCTTCTGGGTTGTGGATCTTGAAGTTGTAAGCAACAGGCTGTTTTCCATCCCTTTATAGTCGGGACCACATTTCAACAGTGTATTGTTGCTTGTTCATTTGCTTCAAGTGGAGACCATCTGGGTTTAGACCCAGTGTAAACATTAAATGAGCCTTAAGGCTTGTAATGATGGGACCTCTGCAGCTTCCTAGCGATTTCCCCTGGCTATAGGAAAAAAATAAATGCTTGAGAATAAATCATGATTGCAAAGTCCACAGATATTCTCTCTGGTTAATCCAAAAGGCCAAGATCAGAGTAATCCGCTTGAGTTGAGGGTGGATGGAAGTGTCTGTGGCAAAGGTCTTCCAAAGACCTGCTTGGCTCACATAAGCCAGGGAAGTGTGTGTTGGTTCCATAGAATCATAGAGTTGGAAGGGTCCCCAAGAGTCCTCTAGTCCAACCCCCTGCAATGCAGGAATCTCAGCTAAAGTATCCATGAGAGATGGCCATCCAACCTCTGTTTAAAAACCTCCAAGAAAGGAGAGTCCGCCACCTCTCATGGGAGTCTGTTCCACTGCTGAACAGCTCTTACTGTCGGAAAGTTTTTTTTTCTGAATGTTTAGTCGGAATCTCCTTGCTTGCAACTTGAAGCCATTGGTTCAAGTCCTACCCTCCAGAGCAGGAGAAAACAAGCATGTTCCCTCCTCCATGTGACAGCCCTTAAGATATTTGAAGGTGGCTATCATATCTCCTCCTATTCTCCTCTTTTTCAGGCTAAACATACCCAGCTCCTGCAAGCGTTCCTCATAAGGCTTAGTTCCCAGACCCTTGATCATCTTGGTTGCCCTCCTCTGCACATGTTCCAGCTTGTCAACATCCTTCTTAAATTGTGATGCCCAGAATTGGACACAGTATTCCAAGTGTGGTCTGACTAAGGCAGAGTAGAGTGATACTATTACTTCCCTTGATGTAGACACTATACTTCTGTTGATGCAGCCTAGAATAGCATTAGCCTTTTTTTGCTGCTGCATCACACTGCTGACTCATGTTAAGCTTGTGGTCCACCAAGACCCTTAGATCCTTTTCACATATACTGCAGTGGCAAGGAAAATAATTGTACCAGTTTCAGGGCTAGTGCACACACACCCCTTTTTTGAGAGGGTGCTAGGGAAGTGAGGCTATGCATCTGGTAGACCCAAAGCCTCTCACAGTATAACCCCCCACTGTCCTGTTTGGGCCTACTACCACCCTTATTATTGTCCAGTTCCAAGGGCCTTCTGCTGGTTCCCTCACTGAAAGAAGTGAAGTTACAGGGTTGCAAAAAGCAGCTTGTGGGTGCCATTTTGAGTAAAAAAAAAAAAGAGTCCAGCGTGAAAAGGGTTAAGCAGTACCTCCCCATCAGGAAGGGGAAAGGGCAATTCAGTCAGGACATTGTTACATGTGTCTGCTGTGTAAGATCATTTAATTGCAGCATGTTCCTTATTTGTTTATTTAAATGTGTGGAGCAGTAAAAAATGGCAGCCCCCTCCAATCTGCAGCCTTAGGTGGTACAGTCTATTCTACCACTTCAGGGTTATCACGTTATTCCAGGATCTTACCAACATCACACCTGTCCCCAGTTGTGCCTGGTGGGCAAAAGCACTTTCCAGTAACTGGGTCACACCGAGTTGATCCTGCACACTCACAATGATGTTTGCATTTGTCTCCAAACATTCCAGCTGGACAACCTGAAAAAGCAGAACATTGGCATATATGCAATATATATTTCCATTGTAAGAAAGACAATGCAACGTAACTGAATAATTTGCCTTAACATTTCATTTAATATCAATACCTCTTGGTAGGAGTGCTTCCCATGTTCAGAAATTGCATGGCATGCCAGTGTTTGAATCTAAAGCAACTTCAGCATAGCTAAACAGGCCCCAAGATGCTCCAGCACTTTGGTTGACTTAAATAGGAAATTTACCTTTTTCACAGTGTACCCCTTGGAAACCTGGGGCACACACACACAACCCACTTGCTGGGAGACATGTGGCTCCATTTTTACAGTTGCATGGATACCAGCAGTTGAGACCATAAAATCCAGATGGGCAGGCTGAGAAGTGAAATGATAATGTTATTTCAGAAGATGCACCATTTTCACAGGATTTTGTCCCACACTAATTGCAATGTTGGAATGCTGGAAGAAGACATCTGAAGGCAGCCCTGTATAGGGACGTTTTTATTGTTTGATGTTTTATTATGCTTTTATATTTTTTTGGAATCCACCCAGAGTGGCTGGGGCAACCCAGTCAGATGGGCAGGGTACAAATAATAAAATACTATTTATAATCATCATCATCAAAATATGAAGAGCCTGCCAGATCAGGGCAGTGGCCCACATAGTCCAGCATCCTGTTCTCTCAGTGGCGAACCACATGCCTGTAGTAAACCTACAAGCAGGATTTGAGCACAACAGCCCCCCCCCCTGGTTTCCAAAAAATACAGTAGTATTCAGAAGCATTAGTTAGTGCACCCAACTGTGGAGACAGAATACAGCTATCATGGCTAGCAGCCATTGATGGCCTTATCATCCACGAATTTCTCCAATCTTCTTTTAAAGCCAACCAACCAACCATCACTGCCCCCTGTGGGAGCATGTTCCATAGTTTAATTATGCACTGTGTGAAGATTTGAACATTTCAGTAAGAGGATAGGCTGGTATGGTAGCTAGGTGGACCTTCATAGGAACCTGACTTATACCAAGTCAAACTCATTCGTCCATCTAACTCAGTATTGTCTACACTGACTGTCAGTGGCTTCATAGGGTTCAAATGGGTGTGTGTGTCTTTGCAGCCCTACTTGGAGATTGTGGGGATGGAACCTTGCACCTTCTGCATGCAAAGCAGAGATAAGGCCCTTCCAATAATTTAAACTATGTACTGCTTCACAGATGCCTACACACATCCTATATAATAAAGTCCAAGTGTCTCTGCGTCCAGTCCCTGTGTCCCTGGGTTTGCACTACTGTGCATGTGCCCCACGGACACAGGGATTGGACACAGAGACTGGATGCACACACACACATGCTCCCCCCCTCTGCCTCCCGTTTCCCTGTGGCCGCCAACCGCCGCTCCCGGCCAAACAGCGCCTCACTGCGCTTGCGCTAAAGCGCGAGGAGGAGGAGGCTGCTTTCTTTTCCTTCCCCCCCTACGCTCCCCCCCGGCGACCAGCAGCAAGCGGGCGTCGCACACACACACACACACTCTTTTCCCCCGCCTACCGTTTCCCTCGCAGTGCAATCGCGAGGCTGAGTGTCTGACTGACTTTGGTTGGCTGCGGCGGTGGCCACATAGCGCTGCGGCGGCGGCCGCCGGGGGGGGGGAAATGACAGGGAGAGCGTCGGTGGGAGCAGCTGCTGGAGCGGCAGGGCCGAGGCCTGGTCCTCGGGCGGCAGCAGCAGACAAGGAGGGGGCTCAAGCCCAGGGGGAAGGCAGGAAGGAAGGAGGGCCCTGGCCACCCCTACCTTCTCCCCTCCCCTGCCTAGGCATGGACCGCGGCAGTGGAGGACGAGGAGGCGGAGCAGCGACGGAGGAGCAGCACCGGTGGCAGCCCAGGAGAGTCCGGGCGCGTGTGGGTGGAGAAAAGAAGGGAGGGGGAGAGAGAGAGCAGGAATGGGCGGGGGGAATTGCATGTTCTAGCACCAGAATCGGGGCAGTGGGGAAACCCCTAGCCTCTGGATCAGGCCCCAAAGAAGCCTCTACGAATGTCCCCGAGGTTGCTAGAGCAACAGGTCTGCTCTAGCACCCGTTATTTTAACGGGCTTCAAGATACTAGTCACTCAATATTTTCTTCACATAGCAGCAGAACATTTTGACAATTAGTTTTAAGGAGATGCAACAAGATATTAAAATTATGTCTGTGGTTATTCTTGCAGAGGCATGCATTGTTATTGCCAAGCTAGCCTCTTGGCTTTGCTTCCTTGGCCGATTACTTACTGTAGTTGCAGGAATGTCCGTAATAACCTTCTGTGCACTGACAGCAGCCAGTAAACCGGTTGCAGGTTCCGTTATTCTGACAAGCGCAATCTAGCTGACAATCAGAGCCATATTTTCCAACAGCACATTCTGCAGGGGGAGGGGGAATGTCCAGAAAATCTTACTAATCTAAACCAAAAACTAAACAATGCTCCCCTGCTAAACAATCACAAGGCAACAGGAAGATCTGAGAAATATTGCAAACTCAAACCCTGCTGCTACTTCTTCCAGATTAAACATGATTTTACATAGATGAGAACATTGCAAGTAAAACTGTTTCAACTATCTGGAGAGTTTCAAAAGCATTAGTAACAAACCACATCTCTTTTATCATGAGGTTTTGGGGTAGTTTTGTGTCTTCCCATGAAATGTTCTCAGGAGTTATATCCAGTGACCACTACTCTACGAACCAATAAACTCAGCACAGCGTAATTTGGTCATTTATAATTGGGTTGTCTGGATGAGGAGAATTGCACCATAAATCCCATGCAAATATGTAGGGAAAATGCTCGTCTGTAAACAACGTAACGAAGGAGAATAGAAATACTACCTTTCTCACAGTAGCGTCCCGTCCAGCCAAGTCCACAAATGCAGGTCCCATTCACGGGATCACAGATGCCACCATTCTTACACAAACATTTTAGCTGACAGTGGGGGCCATATCTTCCCTGGGGACACACTATAGTAAATTAACAAAGTGTTTTTTTAAGAAGAAACAATAATTTAGTGCAACACAAAAATGAATGTCATAGCTAAGGGAGACAATCGCCATTCCCTAGACAGCTTCCCACTATACAGGAGAAGCAAGAGACTTCTGGTCTTTCAGGTGTCATTGGGAGTCCCGACTCCCATCAACCCCATCAAGGATGGTTGTGGTTGTAGTCCATTCCCCACTTTGCTCAAAACACAATGAAATTGTAAAAGACAAGCAAATCTATACTGTACTTCAAGCCAGGAGAACAGGTTGTAACATGCACACACAAATAAAGAAAAGGATGAAACCATGGATTGTTGATGGGGTGATAGCCAGATCCCCCAGTGCACTCTAAATGTGAAGCTGTCTTTTACAAAGTCTGAGTAATGTACCATCTAGCTATGTCAGTATTTGTACTGATTAGCTGTAGTGCTCTGGGGTTTCGGGCAGGAATCATTTGCAGCCTTGAGATGTCAAGGATGGAACCAGAGACCTTCTGCATGCAAAGCAGTGAGCTACAGCCTTTCCCCATGAATGCTGTATTTTTCCTCAAAGGAAACTGAGTGTTAAGGCAGAAATGAATGAAAGGATTTTTAAAGCCCATTCGTTCTCACAGGGATGATTTTACGAAGTATACCCTTGCCCTTTCCATATGATCTTTATAAGACAGAGAAAGAACTTTGCTAAAAAAATTAAATAGATCAGAATACATTTTAAAAGAACCATTTCTTTATGGAAACACCGTTGAGCAAGAGCTGGGGATGGGTGGGACAACAGACGAGAGAAAGAAGTGGGTAGGAGGCAATAGCATGACAGTGGTATTAAGACTTTTGCATGCATTAGCCTCCAAGATTTGTTCTGGTTGTCTAAAAGCTGATCATCTCATACATTGAAGGCAGTTGGGTCCAATTCGGCCAGGTGGACAGTAGCACTTGCCCGTCACCGAGTCACAATGTCCTTTACCACAGGAGCAGAATAAGGCACAGTCCTTCCCATAGTGATGCTCTGGACAAGCTAAAAGGAAGAAAAAAGCAGCATGGTTTGCCAGCTCATTGCAGATTGTTAAATCTGCAAGTTCTTTTTCTTAGGAGAAGGCTGTTCTTTTTACTCTACTAAGGCTGTGTACACAATACAGATTTAAAACATATTCAGAGAATTAACCCCCCCCCCCAATTTCCCGGAAACTGCAGTTTGCTAAGGGTGCTGGGAATTGTAGCTCTGGGGAGGGCAGGCTGCGGTTCCAAGGATACTTTTGGGTGGGCAGAATGTGCCTTTAATGTGCTTTAATAGCATGGCATGTACACAGCCTGTTTGCTAGAAAATATTTAGCTTTGTTAGACATTTTGTGTTAAATAAGCCCCACTGCTTCCTCACCAGGGGCTGGGATTGCTCCATGTTTAAATGTGTGCCAGCATTTGTAATCACTGTGATGTATGGAGCTCACTTCCTCATGTCCAGTGCATGGGCTGCCCACAAACATTCGATTGGCTACTGTGGGAAGCAAGACGCTGGCCTAGAGAGGCACTTACTTTTCCCACAGTCCGCTCCGATGAAGCCAGGCAGGCAGTCACAGGCTCCTGTCACAGTGTCACAATGCCCTCCATTCAGACACCGACATGCTTTCCTGCAATGCGGGCCGTATGTTCCTTTGGGGCATCCTGTTGAAGTCAGGGGAAAGCATCTCTGAGAAAAGCCATTCAGTGCACAAACCTGGGTTGTGTAGACACAATGCATTTCAAGCAAGTGGCCTCTCCTCCCAAGAATTCTGGGAACTGCAGAAGCTACAGTTCCCAGGATTCTTTGGGGGAAGTCATGTGCTTTAAATGTATGCAGTACATGCACCCTTTGGTGTGATCTTGGCAGCCCTGGTTTACTCCAATCACATAAAAAAACTGGGTGGGTCCTGATTTTAGAACAAAGGGGCCAAATGGATGACAGTAGATGACTTTTCCTCATGTTATCTTCCTGCAATTCCTCCACTCACCCAATACTTTCCCCTCAACTAAGCTCACTTCTAGGCTTCAGCTGAGGGGAAGAGACTGCAGTGAGAGCTGGGGAACATCCAAGTTCAGACCAAATGGTTTCCCTCCATAACTTCTTATGGGATTTTTATGCCACCAGCCTCTTGGCTTCTGAGCCACGAGAACCCCAACATTGAGTCAACCACAAGAACCAAGGTGACACTCCTACCTAAAAGACCAGTACCAGCTTTTTAGCCCAACAGGGCCATGCAGCCTCCATCACTGGTCAAATCCACACCTCACATCTAAAGCACACATTTTCCCGTAAAGAATCCTGGAAACTGGTTTGTTGAGGGTGCAGGTATTTATAGCTCTTTGAGAGGCAAACTACAGTTTCCGGGATTTGGGGGGGTGGAGAGAGATGCTTAAAATGATACGGGCTGTATCCGTATCATCATTGGAGCAGGCAATGTTGAACCTACCTGGCTCACCATTCTGAAAGGACCACTGCATAGCTACTCTCGTATCCTTCAATAGGTACCACCTATATCCTGAATGTGTCATTGTTTAAGCAGGGATGTTTATTAGGATGCTTTCTCCCTTTCGAATGCTTGGAAAAGTCTATCTCCCCCCCCCCAACAAGTTTAGATGCCCAGTTGGTTGGAGACAAGGCGACGTGAATTCAAAAAGTACCGGTAACCTTGAGCTACTGCAATACCTAAGAAATCTCTTTTGCTGCAAATATACAGTCAACACCAAATCGAACTATCTGAGTAGATCAGTTTCCCCCTCTCTTTAGGCAAGTTAAACACACACACACACACACACACACACACAGAGAGAGAGAGAGAGAGAGAGAGAGAGAGAGAGAGAGAGAGAGAGAGAGACTCAAATTCTGCTGCTTTTGGTGTCTATATTTGAAATCTCGGTTCCTGGCAGAGAAAACTGAATCACTCCAGCATCCTTTTTTAATATCTACCAAGCGGATAGAACACACCCTCCATAGAATGACCTCATTTGGCTTGTCTTGCAATGAATGTCTCTTTCGCCCACCACACTTCCCTTATGGTCACTAGTTGGCTTTTGTTTAAATAGTTTGCTATTTACTCTGCATCAGACACCTGAATCTGAATCTCTCTCTCCCCCCCCTCTTTTGTCCCCACAACTCTTACTTGGCAAAGCTCATGGAATTGTTTTCCAGTTCACACTGACACCGTTTTGTTCCATGACTGGAAATGGTTAGGGCAATTCATATAATCCTTCCTCTTACCAGTAAACTTACCCTCCTAACTTGCTATTTATTTCAGTTCAACTGCAAGCAATGGATCACACACGTCTGTGGCCAACATTTAACTCAATTATCATTTAATACAGCGCCCTTGTCTGTTCCCACTTTCCCAAAATGGGCTGTCTGAAGACAGTGTGGCCAGTTAACACACAGCCCTGCCGTTTTCGTATGCTAAGCACCCATAAAAAGACGGTTTCAGCTTCCAACTGCCAGTTATCTAATAAAGACATTTTCTAATTTAACAGTTTCCTGTGTATCTGTGTTATGGTTTTTTTCTTCTGGGAACTGCAGGAATGGCAGCCAGCCCTCTAAGTCATTTCCTGATTTCTTCCTTCTGGCCTGGATTAGTCCTGCCATGACCATCAGTTCTTAAATCCTTTCACAGCAGTAGCAAGTAGCTTTCTTTACCCAACCTTATTATTTTTATTTTAAAAAATCTGCAAGAACAAAACCAAAACCAACCAACCCCCCCACAAAACACACAAATTTCAAACACCACCATTGCCTATAACTAAGGCACAGAGGCAGTGAAGGATAGGACATAAGTATTGCCTGCTTCAGGTTTTGCGCAGGTTAGATAGATGTTAGAGACCTAATGTTTTTGAAAAGTTAAACCTGGAAATTGGGGTTTTTTTTGTTCATCTGGGGTGGTGGTGCCCTCTTGCCCCCCTCCATGGAGGAGCATGCTCCCAATTCTCTCTTTTTCTCCCACCACCCTCCACACACTGTTTGATGTTCCCAGTAACAGCTTCCTTCTGGAACCCAGATGTTCTGAAGACCCATAGTGCAGTTCGGCTGTCAAAACTGAAAGATCACCTGAGATCTACTGAAAGATTACCTGAGAAACTGGTGGGCCAAACTAGCACATGCTAGCACAAACTAGCAAATGCATATCTGCAACATGCTTGGAGTAATAATAATAATAATAAGCAAACAGCATCAGCTGAGGAAGCTGATTATTCATGGAACTGATAGGCAATTTAACCATTTTCTCCTCTGCTGTGGTCCTAAGGTGAATCTCAAATTACTATTTGCTTTAAGGGAAAATCACATTGGTGCATCTGAAGCAGAAATGGTTGATTGCCACGCTCACCCATGGTCAACCCTCTGGGAGTGGCCTGTCAAACTAGGTGTGATAGAGGTATAAAAGCAGCATCTGAGTATCAGTTTTTTTGTGGCCCTCCTAGCACCCTGCCCAATGTGTCCACGGGGGGGGGGGGAGAGAGATGGACCCATGGCCACCAATCTCTGCTCAAAAACTACCTAGGAAGGAGAGTCCACCACCTGTTGTGGGAGTTCCCTCCACAGCTCTTACTGTCAGAAAGTTCTTCCTGATGTTTAGTCAGAATCTCCTTTCTTGTAACTTGAATCCATTGGTTTGGGTCCTAGCCTACAGAGTGGGAGAAAACAAGCTTGCTCCATCTTCCTTGTGACAGCTCTTTAGACATTAATTCCTCTTAGGAAGGAATGAAGATGATCACAGAGCTGCCACTGAAATCAGCCAAGTTACCCCCCCCCCCCATCCTAACACCTTGTTCAACTGATCACTGTCCCGGTATCATTATGGTGCCTCCTTTTCCAACCAGGTCCTGGCATCACTGGGGGTGGGGGAACAAGAGTCTGGCTTTTCAGCAGCCGTTCCTGGTCTCTTTAATGTGTAGCTCCACCCTTAACCATTGCTTGTTGCCATTCAAACACCTTGTTTTGGTGTGCCTTTCATCTGGATACAGCTGAGTGATGCCATGACATTTACGATTCACTAGAGCAAATTTAGATGTTGGGGTGTGTTGCTATCGTGCATCAGACATATATGCCCTTGCACTGATTTATGGGTGAATAAAACGATTCTTATTGCTAGGCTATCTGCTTCCTTTGGTCCCTGCCAAGACACTATTTCAATTCTTCACTCCAAAATTCGTGAACATGAAAGCCCAGTTGCTCTTGGCGGCTAAAAGCCTCTGCTTACCAGCCAGCTACACCTTTTATGGATAATTTCTTGTGCTGCTTTTTCTCTCTCCCTCTCATAGTACTATAAGTATAGCAATTGTTGCCAGGAAAGGTTTCCAGCTATATCCAACCACATGCTGGTTGGACTCAATCCAGCTCAAGTTCTTTGGGAGAGGCTTTGTACACTCCCAAACTTAATTTTTTTTAAAAAAAAAGCATACTAAATGTTCCTGCTCTGGAGATAGTAGAATCATAGAACTGGAAGAGACCCCAAGGACCATCTAGTTCAACCCCCTGCAATGCAGGAATATGCAGGGGATTGAACCTTCAACCTTGGCCAAACCAGGCTGATGGTTAGACCACAAGGGTCCCCTTTTCAGCATTAATCTTCAACCAAGCACCAGTGATGCATGAAGCCGCCTTACACTAAAACAGACTGTTGGTACATCTAACCCAGGGGCAGCCAACACAAGCCCCCCCCCAGATGTTTTTGGACCACACTTGTCATCCGTACCTGCCAGCATGGCCGATGGTCAGGGATGTGGGAAACGCATCTCAACAACTTCTAAAGGGTACCACCTTGGCTATCTCTGACCTACCCTAATATCCTCAGCTCTGAAGGCCAACCTAAATATTATACAAAGAAGCATGTGAACAGATAGTTGCTCTTGTCAGGTAAGGTTCGATGACATGCCAGCAAATTCAGGTTGTGCAGTTGTAGTTAACTGGGAGGTCTCCTGCAACAAACCCACTTCCCTCAAAGTTCTAGCTTTTTGTGATAAGTGACTGGAAAACATGGGATAACAGTTGATTTGATAACATCATCTAACCTCCACATAGACAAATCAGAATGAATGCTTGTTAAATAGCTAATGCCATCAAAAACCTTACTGCAAAAAAAAGATGAATGCTCAGTAAATAGACTGTTTGGAACTGCCCATTGTTGAGAGACATCTAGCTTGGTCCTGTCTAGTAGTTTGTTCTTCATGATCTCAGGCATGAGCGTTTCCTAGACCTGCTATCCAAGAGTAAAGATGAAAACCATGTATTCTGCTACTGAGATATGTTTTCAGTCCATAGATACACAGGTTCAGGTATGCTCATGCAGAGCAAAGATATATGATTTGGGAGTGGAGAATTCTACTTCTTTCTCTCATTTCCTTCATTCTCATTTAGCTAGCCCAATGCACTGAGTCATCCGTAGGAAGGAGCAAGTTTGGCTGTGTTTGGTACAGATGTCAGTGTGGGGGTACTGGGGCTACCATGTTCTCATAGGATCTTCCAGTTATGCTTCCTTGCAGATGTCTTATCTCCTCTCGTCACCATTCGCCAAGCTGCTCTTGCTGTGAAACCATCATTCCAATGGTGTGAGCCTTCCACAAGTGTACTGTATCAGTAAAATAAACAGATGGTGTCCAAGAACAGTGCAAATATCCTTTTCATGAGCAGTAAGGCTTTGTAATAAAGCTAGCCAGGGCTGAACAAAGCATCTTCCAACAGTTATTATTCTTATTTACTGGAAAGTAGTAAATCATTATGGGACCCAGGTGGCGCTGTGGTTAAACCACTGAGCCTAGGGCTTGCTGATCAGAAGGTCGGCGGTTCGAATCCCTGTGACGGGGCGAGCTTCCATTGCTTGGTCCCAGCTCCTGCCAACCTAGCAGTTCGAAAGCACGTCAAAATGCAAGTAGATAAATAGGAACCGCTACAGTGGGAAGGTAAACGGCATTTCCATGTGCTGCTCTGGTTTGCCAGAAGCGGCTTTGTCATGCTGGCCACATGACCTGGAAGCTATACGCCGGCTCCCTCGGCCAATAATGCGAGATGAGCGCGCAATCCCAGAGTCGGTCACGACTGGACCTAATGGTCAGGGGTCCCTTTACCTTTAGTAAATCATTAAATTAGTTTTTGCTCTTGTAAACATGAACAACTGACAAAGACAAATGTTAAGCACCATTGAAATAAAACAGAATGCAAATACTTGTAATGCTGTGCTGGACTGCAAGACGCAATCCGTCTGCAATTACTATACGATGTATTTCACATTGTATGCCCTTTTATTGTACTAAAAGCTTCACAGGAGCAATCTTTGTCTGATTGTGCCCACAGGACTTGATCCGGAAATATCTTTGCCACTTCACAGTGGCATCTTGTAGGGCAGGAGTAGGGAACCAGTTGCCCTCCAGATATTGCTGGACTAAACTTATATAATCCAGGACCACTGGCCACATTGCTAGGACTTATGGGAGTTGGAGTCCAACAATCCTTGCTGTAGCAGTAGTGTGAGGGAGGACACATTTACCACTACTCCTCCAGCCGTGGTTTCCTATGTTTGCTGCAAATGGGTGCAGGTAAGCCTTCCACCCTTTTGTAAAAAAAAAAAAAAGTCAAATTTCTGTCTACCGTAGGAAAACAGAGGCAGCCCTGGATGTATGCTCAGCCAGTTCACAGTTGCATGCCCATCAACAGCTGAGTGGGGCATCAAGGGTTGACTTGCATGTGTGAATGGCAGCTCAAACACCACAATGAGAATGGTCAGATCATCCCATATCAGATCACTGCTTTACACTGGTGGTTGTTCTGTTCACACATTCAGTAGCTGCAAAGACACAAAGCAAACAATGTGCATGCATGTGTGAACTCACCTAATGTCTTTAGCCCTGGGCTAAAATGCCCTGTCTTCCTGTAATATCAGTGCAGAAAGAATGGGGCACACCAGAATAACTCCTAACTTATGTGCATCAGACACAGCCTGCCCCCCAAAAAATCCCGTCTATGAACTAAAGGGAAGGTGTTTTATTCTTAGAAGAGGATGCGAATAGCAAGAAGAAAATGCTAATTTGAAGCTGCAAATAAAAAGATAATGAATTACAACCCTCCTTTTTAGCCAGTGTTTCTTATCATTCATCATCTTTGTTCCATTCCACAAATCATTTTACTGAATCTGAAGAAGTGTGCATGCACACGAAAGCTCATACCAAAATAAAAACTTAGTTGGTCTTTAAGGTGCTACTGAAGGAATTTTTTTTCATTTTACTGAAGTCACTCTTAAGACACATGGCTCTGCTGGTTTTTAAAAAAGTTATTATGAAGAAAGTCTTGGCCAACTGGTGGTATGTCCTTCAGGTTACTCTGCATTCCTTGACTCAGAAGAGCAATTTGTCCTAATTTGATTGTTCCTATGAAGGTTGTGCAGTGTAAAGGCTGACTTTAACAGATTGCTTTTGATTTATTTTTACTTGCATGCAGCATGTCTTTTTTATAACCACCATCCACACTCAGTTGAATGCTTTGAGCTTTTGGGAAGCTTTTGGGGGGGTAGTGTGTGCGAGTCAGAGGCAATGGGAGATATGTGAAACAGCTTTTAGAGATGTGTGAAATACTTCTCCCTACAAACTTTTAATTTTACCAAAAATATTTTGACTTCCCTCAAAATTCCCAGGGACATCATCTCTGAAGTGTAGCAACTCTCATATTCACTAACAGAAATAAATATCAATTAATATCAATGTCACCTGATAAGCCAAACATATTTCCTAAATCAAGAAGATGCACCCAGCTTGTTTTCCACACTGCCAACTGTACTGAACACCCTTTTACAGGAGAGATAATCAATTACAACCATTTAAAGACTGTGATAAATATGCTGATTGATTCATCATACCAATCCACCAATTAATGCTTTTAGCACTAATAAAATTGTTAATGGATAATTGGGAAAGAGTCCTTTACCCAGCAGAATGTGCTTTGCAATAAATTCCTCCCACCTATAAATCAGTCCTTTTATTTAAATTTATATCCCACCCTGTCCCATAGGCTTAATGTGGTTTAGAACATTTTAAAGTGAAAAACGACAGATGGAGTATAAATATGCACATAAATATATACTGAACCTGGGTTTGCCAGGTGTAAATTTAGGCGCAGTACCAATTATCAACCCTGGTTGCACAGATTTTTAAAAAAGCATTTCCACAGCCGTTTTAAAGCAAAGTACAAAATACAGTTATGCATGACACCACACATGTAGACCAAGACAGTGGTTGTGGATACAAATTTCCTTCTGCACTGCACCTGGAAATGCACCCTTTGGAACAAACTACAGTATCTGAGTTTATTAATATCAGCTGTCAACATGGAGAGGAGTACACCCACATGCACAAACAAGAACCATTCGCTGCATGAAATTAAGTGAAATCATTTTGCGATGGCTGTGCCACATCAAAATGAGTGTGAGATTTGAATTGAGTCTGGGCAACATGGGCCATGTGAGTTCATGACTGACCAACGATTAGTACCCAACACTCCGAGTTCCAAGTCCAGCCTTCCCATTATTATTATTTTTTATTATTATCTATTGAATTGATATACCACCCTATACCCAGTGCAGTTCACAGAACAAAATCAGAACATAAAACCACAAAAGATATATTCAAAATAAAAACAACAACCCCACTGGCTTATGCTGGCTTGAGGTTGCAAATACAAAGGCCCAAATGGTTCGAAATGGTGTTTAACTTCCAACACATCACCTACTTGCGTGCCAGAAAGACTACTAGAACAGATATTTTAAAATATAATCATGTGAATATAAGTATAAAACATTGCTCTGCATTCCCTAGGAAGAGCCCCACCATTGCTAAGAAAACGAAGGGCCAAGTCCCTCTTAAAATCTGATCCTAACAATCAAGCAAAGGCGAATGCTGATAAAGCTAGAGTGACACTTACGAAGGTCACAGCGGATTCCGTAGTACCCTGGCAGGCAGCCACACTTGCCGGTGACATGATGGCACTCTTCATTCTTTCCAGAGCACTGACATACTTGGTTACAGTTCTCCCCATATGTGCCTGGCAGACAAGCTGAGGGAAGAGGAAATGTAAACCGATGAATTACATTTGTCTTGGTAAACACAGTGCTCAAACAAAGAGCCGGGTAGAATTTATTCAATAAGACCGCTGCCTGCAGAAGAATGCTGCCCTCTGGGACTTTGGGTTTATTACGTTTGCTTGGGGATTACTTTGTGGTTTGATTTTGTTTTGCTCAGTCAATTTGTGCCCAACTGTCATGGGCCAGTTGCAATTTTCTTGTCACTTAGAGAAAGTCATAGGTTGATGTCAAGGAAAATCGACTAAAATAATAAAACTCAGGAGAGTCTCCCAAATATGCGTGGTGACTCTCTCGCCCACAGATGCCTTAAAGCTTCAAGTCAGCTTCAAATGCTTTTGCTGTTTCTTTCTTGATTCTCTCTCTCTGCCGAGGCGGGGAGCTCATGCTAAAAGTCTGCGGTTTATGCTATGTGAGCTATTCTCCACCACAAATACAAGTGTATGTTTAAATGGTGTGTTTCCAGTGACATGTCATGGGAAAGCATCCAAGTTACTTAGGGGCTGGTTCACACATGCAAGGACACTTGATCATATCACATGACAACTCACATAGAATGATAGAATTGTAGAGTTGGAAGGGTCATCTAGTCCAACCCCTGCAATACAGGAATCTTTTTGCCCAATGTGGGGCTTGAACCCGCAACCCTGAGATGAAGAGACTCATGTTCTACCAGCTGAGTTATTCCAGGCGGTTAAACCAATTGATTAACATGAATTGGTTAAAGTTAACATTGAAATTAATTGCATAGCATTTTTGAAGTGATGTGAAAGTGCTATCTATGATGGCCCATTCACACATGAGAGTCATCACTTCTTGGATCAGTTGGCAAGTGATGAATGGGCATGTATGAACCGGCCTCAAGTGTGGTGGGAGAAATAAATGCTTCATTTCTGCACCTGCTAGGGCATTGGAGGAAATCATGTGTACCAAACACTATAGACCTTCAAAGCAAGAACTGCACATGTGAAGCACCCTTTGGGTTCAATGAGTCAAAACCTCAGTAAGGTCCAGTTTGACCATAATGGGAATCCATAGTTTCCTGCTCTATGTCCTGGGTTTATGGGCCTACCCCTCTTTCTCCTTTGCAGCTTTCTCCCAAGCCTTTTCAAATTAGCCACTCTGAAATTCTTGTTGGTGTGCTTTCCTACTGTTTTATGTGTCGTAATAACTCACTTGGTGTAACACGAGACTCTTCATCTCAGGGTTGTGGGTTCGAACCCCACATTGGGCAAAAGATTATTGTGGTCCCTTCCAACTCTACAGTTATATCATTATGCTAGACTAGTATCTTGAAGCCTGTTAAAATAACGGGTGCTAGAGCAGACCTGTTGCTCTAGCAACCTTGGGTACCTGTCTCTCTCATCCCCGGAGAGCTGCTGCCTTCTGGGCTCCCTTGCCAACAGAAGTTCCTGAGTGGGCAGCCTGGGGTGGTGGTGGCGCGGACAGAGTGAGAGCTGCTCTGAACCCCGAGAGACTGAGCTCCCTTAGGTGCCGGCCAACGCGCTCCATCTCTGTGTTCCAAGTCCCAACGGCTGTCCGTGGGGCACATGCGCAGTTGCGCAATTCCACGGACACAGGGACTGGACGCAGAGACACTTGGAGTTTATTATATAGGATACTCTATTTCTGTGCTCCACTTTCCATGCCGGTTTATTGTTTTCTTATGCTGCATTTTGTATTTGCATATCTTATTGTCAGGTTGGGTTGGTTTTTATTGTAAGCTGCTTTATGCCAGAAGTTTCTCAAAATTTATAAATAAGGTATGCATTTGAGGTATAGATTTTAAAATAAATTAAATGAACCACCTTGCTCCGCACACTGTTAATTCTTCACTTCTTTCACTGTGGAACTCCCTGCCCATTGACTTGAGGCAGGTGCCTTTACTGTATTGTTTTCAGTGCCTGCTAAAAGCTTCCTTCCAGTGAAAAGCTTGTTTGACTAGGGCAAGCCTACCCAGATACGTAAAACTGATATGTCTTTTTAACATTTCACTTTCTTGATGCATATTTATAACATCTTCTCATGTCAGCTTGTTTTTAACGCTGACTTCTCTCCAGAGTTTTAATGTAAGTTTTTGTTGTTGTTGTTTAGTCGTTTAGTCGTGTCCGACTCTTCGTGACCCCATGGACCATAGCACGCCAGGCACTCCTGTCTTGCACTGCCTCCCGCAGTTTGGTCAAACTCATGTTCGTAGCTTCGAGAACACTGTCCAACCATCTCGTCCTCTGTCTTCCCCTTCTCCTAGTGCCCTCAATCTTTCCCAACATCAGGGTCTTTTCCAAGGATTCTTCTCTTCTCATGAGGTGGCCAAAGTATTGGAGCCTCAGCTTCACAATCTGTCCTTCCAGTGAGCACTCAGGGCTGATTTCCTTAAGAATGGATAGGTTTGATCGTCTTGCAGTCCATGGGACTCTCAAGTCTCCTCCAGCACCATAATTCAAAAGCATCAATTCTTCGGCGATCAGCCTTCTTTATGGTCCAGCTCTCACTTCCATACATCACTACTGGGAAAACCATAGCTTTAACTATACGGACCTTTGTAGGCAAGGTGATGTCTCTGCTTTTTAAGATGCTGTCTAGGTTTGTCATTGCTTTTCTCCCAAGAAGCAGGCGTCTTTTAATTTCGTGACTGCTGTCACCATCTGCAGTGATCAAGGAGCCCAAGAAAGTAAAATCTCTCACTGCCTCCATTTCTTCCCCTTCTATTTGCCAGGAGGTGATGGGACCAGTGGCCATGATCTTGGTTTTTTTGATGTTGAGCTTCAGACCATATTTTATGTTAACCACCTAGAGAGCTTTATAGGATTAAGCGGTATACAGATTCTGGTGATGAACAAACGAATGGATGAACAAATGAATAACCTTATTCCTTCATGACAACACACACACACACACACACACACACACACACACACACACATTAGGGGACTTACTTCTTTCGCAGCCACTGCCCACAAAACCTGGAGGGCAGCCACACTCCCCGCTCACGTGGTTGCAAGGGACACCTGGAGGGCATTTGCAGTGCTCAGAACAATTGCTGCCATAGTAGCCAGGCAGGCAACCTGGAGAAAATAAAAGCAAAGTCATCTCTGTTAGAAGTCTGAATATACTTCTAAGTACTGTGACCCATCCTCTCCCTATGGCTCCAAATGGCCCTCTTGCTGTTCCCTAGAATTCTCCCCTCCACATGCCATTGTTCAACCCCTATTGTTGTCTGCAGTGTTTTCCAGCAGCTTCTGCTCAGGATAAACAAGTTGAGTGACCCATGCACAAACCAGGAAGAAGAAGAAGAAGAAGAAGAAGAAGAAGAAGAAGAAGAAGAAGAAGAAGAAGAAGAAGAAGAAGAAGAAGAAGAAGAAGAAGAAGAAGAAGAAGAGGAAGAAGAAGAAGAAGTAGTTTGAATTTGATATCCCGCTTTATCACTACCCGAAGGAGTCTCAAAGCTGCCAACATTCTCCTTTCCCTTCCTCCCCCACAACAAACACTCTGTGAGGTGAGTGGGGCTGAGAGACTTCAGAGAAGTGTGACTAGCCCAAGGTTACCCAGCAGCTGCATGTGGAGGAGTGGAGACATGAACCTGGTTCCCAAGATTACGAGTCCAGTGCTCTTAACCACTACACCACACTGGAAATCTCTCTCTCTTTCTGTGTGTGTGTATGGGGGAGAGGGAGAGGGAGAGGGAGAGGGAGAGGGAGAGGGAGAGGGAGAGGGAGAGGGAGAGGGAGAGAGAGAGAGAGAGAGAGAGAGAGAGAGAGAGAGAGAGAGAGAGAGAGAGAGAGAGAGAGAAACAATAGCCCAAATGAGCATGGTTTGACTAGGCTCCCCAGCCTTCATTTATTGGAAAACTATGGACAACTTCAGGTCAGTGGGATTTGAGATGTCACAGAGCAAAAGAGGGCTTAATGGGAACTTACGCTTGTCACACTGTTCTCCTCTCCAGCCTTTTTCACAGTGACACATTCCAGTCTGCGGGTTGCAGGAGGAGCTGTGCTCACAGTCACACAGCCCTTCACACCTCTCCCCAAAGGAACCATTTGGACAAGCTGTGGATAAATTGTGAAACACAAGCAAAATGAATACGTTCTCTCCCAGAGGGCAGGGGGTTGAATAATTTGAGCGCAACCACCACCACCTAAGGAAATAGTCAATATTTATCAACAGGGACACCTCGAAATTATGAGTGCCACGCTGAAGGTCAAGATTGGTAATCTGAAAGGAGTGTCATAGAGTTAAACTTTGAAAAGCAAAATTCCAGAACGGTTTGTCTATATTACGAGCGTCCCAACCACACACAGTTGAGGCCTACACATGCTGCACATCCTCTCCAGGTATTTTTCATAACTCAAGAGTCTCGAAAGTTTCTCATGGATTGTCAATGTACACTTAAGTATGTATGGGTTGTGTCCCATGTGAGTCCTATTCAGAGTAGATCCCCCTGAAATTAATGGACCTGGCTTAATTTCAAAGGGTCTACTCTGAGTAGGACTAACATGAGATACAACCCTATGAATGTAGACACATCAGTTTGCTAATACTTTACTGTATAGCAGGGGTCAGCAAACCTTTTCAGCAGGGGGCCAGTCCACCGTCCCTCAGACTTTGTGGGGGGCCAGACTATATTTTGGGGAAAAAGGAACGAATTCCTATGCCCCACAAATAACCCACAGATGCATTTTAAATAAAAGGACACATTCTACTCATGTAAAAACACGCTGATTCCCGGATCTTCCGCAGGACGGATTGAGAAGGTGATTGGGCCGGATCCAGCCCCCGGGCCTTAGTTTGTCTACCCATGTTGTATAGGAAACAACCTGGACTTAGAATTCCACGGATGAAAGAAAAGTTGAGATCCAAGGATGACAGTGTCCTCCATGACCATTTATATACAATTTTTGTGTAGTTTTTTTTTAAAATCACACATAAATGAGATGGAACAGACTTTCGAATGAACACATGTGAAAGTGGCATGGACCAGAAACTGAGTGATCTGTCCACCCCTAGTTTCTGTAAAGCATTTGGCCTGTTTGTGAGCTATTCAAGATTTAGGACAAAGGTGGAAACCAAAGTCAAGAGTCCCACTATTTACCATCAAGCATAATAGACAATGGGGTCCTTGACTTTGGTTTTCACCTGAAGAGAAAGAGAGCGGGTGTGTATGTAAAGGAAGCCGTTGAGATGATAGGTTTTGAAGGAGGAGAAAGAAGCCATACCTTGAAAGGGGGAAAAGGAAGACAGGAGTCCCCATACCTGAAAGGACAGCAAAGAATCAGAAAACGCAGATCGAGCTTTTGCATTTGATTCATACACTAACTGGCTTATGGTGGGCTGTTGGTCCACTGGGAGTATCTCTGCTGGCAGGAACCAGTAGAGAGCCCCAAAACGGGGCACTCCAAGGCAGGGAGTGAGCAAAACAGAACTGGCCCAGGAACCACTGGATCCTGAAACAGTTTATCTGCTTTCGTACAATGGCATCAGACCAAGCCGTCTTGCTCTTCACCTTCCACTGCAGCCACTGTTGTTGCCCACCACTAGAGGGCGCTCATTTAGATTGCATCTTAAGACAGAAACCCTGAAACCATTCATTTAGGCCAGGCATAGGCAAACTCAGCCCTCCAGATGTTTTGGGACTACAACTCCCATCACCCCTAGCTAACAGGACCAGTGGTCAGGGATGATGGGAGTTGGAGTCCCAAAACATCTGGAGGGCCGAGTTTGCCTATGCCTGATTTAGGCCTTTTTACCGAAGTCCCATTAAACACCAGTGCAAATGCTCCAGTGTAATGGATGTCATTACCACAGCTTTAGAGCTCCTATCTTAAGGCTTGATGCAGGACCAAAAATTGTGTGGGAGAGTGCAAAGGCACATAACTGCAAGATGTAGCGAGTGCAGAAATGGCACATAATCACAAAGGGATACAGCAACACAAATATTTTCGATTATCACGGGGGCTTTTATAAAGTTAAAAGAACTGCGATCCTTACGAGTATCACAATGGTCCCCAATCCAGCCTGGACGACAAGTGCATTTCCCAGAACGATGATCACAAATTCCACCATTGCTACAGCTGCAGTTCTGCTGGCACCTTTCTCCATACTTCCCTGCTTCACACTCTGCAGTGAAAGAGAACAGACTTTCACCAGTTTATGAATGAAACTGTCCAGCCTGAAAAGAACTCAGTCTTGGCAGTTGACGACCTTCAGCTCTGCTTAGATTAAGTTTAACCAATGTAGGTTTATTACTAGTGTACTGTTACTCACCCAAGCCCTTTGGGGACGAGGCATTATATGAACTGAAATGAATATGGAAGCAATATTGACAATATTTTCTCGAATTTACCCAGTTCACAAGCTATTCCGGTCCAACCTTTGGGGCATAGGCACTCTCCAGTCGCGGGATCACAAGTAGCCTGATTTTTACAGATGCAATGCTCTAGGCAGTCCTTACCATACAGACCCGGAGGGCAGCCTGTGGACAAGAATATATTTTAGCTTAACATGAAAGGACCATCACTAAAATTGTGCATAAGAGTCCTTTTAAAAAATGAGGATGAGGCATGGTCTGCATTCGACTGTTGCAAAGGACGCTTTTCGTACCTCATATGATTATTGTATTTTAATATTCTGTTGGAAGCCGCCCAGAGTGGCTGGGGAAACCCAGCCAGATGGGCGGGTTAATAAATAATAATAATAATAATAATAATTATTATTATTATTGGTGGTTCAAGAGTGCCATTAAGGGAGATCAGAGTAGGGAGCTGCCCTTGCTCACTATTATTCCTCAAGAATTTCTTGTTGTTGAGGAATGAAAAGCAGCCACAACAGCAAATGCTCTTAAAACTGTGTGGTTTGAGTATTTTGCAATTTAACTTTGAGTGTATCAAAGGTCAATCTCACAGTGCAAACTTGCAACCCCGATTTCTTATTTGCAATGTTGGTTTGAAAACAACAGCAAACTCTCAGGAACAACCCAGACATTATAATTAAAGAGGCAGACAAGGGTGGAGCTGTCGTCATCATGAACAAAACTGATTACATCCAAGAGGCCCACAGACAACTTTCCAATACTGCCTTTTACATGAAATTGGACTCAGACCCCACACAAGCATACAAAAAAGAACTGAACAAGATTATTAAGGAGCTACCCCTACACATCCAAGAACAGATCCTCACAAACACACCAGCGGAACCTCGGCCAGGAACTTTCTATCTTCTACCCAAAATTCACAAACCAGGAAACCCAGGACGCCCCATCATCTCAGGTATTGGCACCATTACAGTGGGTGTTTCCGGCTATATGGACTCTGTTCTGAAACCATATGCTATCAGTGCTCCCAGCTACGTACGTGACACCACAGATTTTCTGAGGAAAATACAATATTTGAACAATCTTCCTAACAATACTATACTAGCCACTATGGATGTGGAATCTCTATATACCAACATCCCACACAATGATGGTTTACAAGCCATAAGGAACACCATTTCAGATAAAACCACAGCGGACTTTGCTACCAAACTCTGCCACTTTGTCCTTACCCACAACCACTTCAAATTTGGTGATGACCTGTTCCTCCAGATCAGCGGCACAGCCATGGGCACCCGCATGGCCCCACAGTATGCCAACATCTTCATGGCAGATTTAGAACAACGTTTCCTTAACTCCTACCCACTCAAACCTCTCCTGTACCTGCGATACATTGACGATATTTTTATTATCTGGACACATGGACAACAGACCCTGGAAACCTTCCACCAGACATTCAATGACTTTCACCCCACCATCAACCTAACAATGAACCAATCTATGCAAGAAATACATTTTTTGGACACTACTATAAAAATACAGGATGGACGTATAGACACCACCTTATACAGAAAACCAACTGACCGACAAACATATCTACATGCTTCTAGCTACCATCCCAAACATACCAAACAATCCATCGTATACAGCCAGGCCTTACGTTACAACCGCATCTGTTCCAACTCTACAGACAGAGAATCTCACCTAAGAGATCTACAGCAAACCTTTTTAGAACTAAAATATCCACCTGATGAAGTTAAACAACAGATCAACAGAGCCAGACAGATACCTAGAGAGAACCTGCTGCAAGACAGACCCAAAAAAGAAAATAACAGAACACCACTAGTCATCACATACAGCTCCCAAGCTAAAACAGTACAACGCATCATCAGAGATCTACAGCCTCTCCTGGACAATGACCGCTTCCTTTCTCAAGCTCTGGGAGGAAGACCTTTCATTGCCTACAGACAGCCACCCAATCTTAAACAACTCCTCACCCACAATAATACAACCACCAGACTTAACATGGACACTGGTACCAGAGCCTGCAATAAACCCAGATGCCAACTTTGCTGCCACATACACCCAGACAACACCATTACTGGCCCCAACAACATCCAACATACCATCTCAGGACTATTTAATTGCTCATCCTCTAACATTGTGTATGCCATCAAATGCCAACAGTGCCCTTCAGCTCTCTATATTGGACAAACAGGCCAAACCCTACGCCAAAGGATAAATGGACATAAATCTGACATCAGGAACCAGAAGACAGAAAAACCAGTAGGAGAACACTTCAATCTCCCAGGACATTCTATACAAGATCTCAAAGTAGCTGTCTTACTACAAAAGAATTTCAGAAATAGACTGGAAAGAGAAGTTGCTGAATTGCAACTTATCACCAAGCTCAAAACCATGGAGGGACCTGGTTTGAACAGAGATATCGGGTTCTTATCTCATTATACATGATAAGCGATCTTCAGCCATCTCAACCCTTGCTTTTTCATGCAAAACCATTTGCAGTCGTTTGCGGTCATCAACAGCTATCAGTCAGTCAATCACCCATTTCCACCACCCTTCTGAGTGATCCCCCCTCCCCATCCCCACCCCTCCCCACCCCTTCTCTACATAAGTGCCTGGAAACTTCCATTTCACTGTATCTGAAGAAGTGTGCATGCACACAAAAGCTCATACCAAAATAAAAACTTAGTTGGTCTTTAAGGTGCTACTGAAGGAATTTTTTTATTTAACAGCAAACTCGCACTATTATCTATTTTAAAACCTCCTCACACAGAGAAGCTATTTATACCTCTCCTTATTTCTGAATGGATGATGACGATGAATTTAATTTATTGCCCTCTCTGCACGCCAAGGGCCCAAGGTGGGTAACAACAATTTAAAATACATTTGGGATGGGAAGATGGGGATGCAATCCTGGCATCCAATGAAATGTGGGCGTATGGAAGGTGGGTAAATGTTCAGTGTAAAAAGTTGCAACATGACCATATCAAAAGATATTTGGGTTAAACTAATATAATTTAGTTTCGTTGGGCTGATGCTGTTGTCTTTTCTCCCATTAATGGGGACAATGATGGCAGTGGGCATGCCTGTGTCATTTAGTCCAGCCTCTTTTCGTGCTCTTTTGGATGTGGCAGACATTTTGCATTATGCCACAACCCTATGACGGCCAATTTGTGCTCATAACACTTTCTCAAAATTCCAGATGTTCCCACTAGCCCAGAAAGGTTGGTGACTTCTGATCTAATGTAAAAGGGTCCCACTCAGACTGCTCACTGACATGTGAATCTCCTACCTGCAGGCGGTGTTTTTATGCATTAAAAAATGGCATCCCTACCTGCTGTCACAAGTGATACAGGCTATTTTACTACCTTAAGTCTCTACCATCTCATTGGGGTCATGGGTGGTGCTGTGGTCTAAACCACAGAGCCTCTTGGGCTTGCCGACTGGAAGGTGGGCGGTTCAAATCCGTGCGATGGGTTGAGTTCCCGCTGCTCTGTCCCAGTTCCTGCCAACCTGGCAGTTCAAAAGCACACCAGTGCAAGTAGATAAATAGGGAAGGTAAATGGCATTTCCGTGCGCTCTGGCTTCCGTCACGATGTTCCGTTGCACCAGAAGCGGTTTAGTCATGCTGGCCACATGACCCAGAAAGCTGTCTATGGACAAATGCCAGCTCCCTCGGCCTGAAAATGAGATGAGCACCAGACTCCATAGTCGCCTGTGACTGGATTTAACCGTCCAGGGGTCCGTTGCCTTTTTTTACCTTACCATCTCATTCTACTGCATATGAAGACCAGACCTTTGTTTCATTGCCACCTTGGTCTACTGTTATTGGGCAAACTAGGCCCAAATTTAAATCCACAATGTACCTTCCTGACAAACCGGTCCTCTCCATCCTGCTGTGCATATGCATGCCCCAGTGATGTGGTCACAGAGTGCTGCGTTCTTACAATTGCAACGCTGACGGCAGCTTTGTCCGTAAGTGTTACTGTGACAAGCTGGGGAGAGGGAAAGAGAGAAAATGAACCATAAAGCCCAATCACGAGACATCAAAGGACACTTCAAATTCATTTGGAACTCAATTCAAGGAAAATAAAGAGAGGAAAGAGAGGAAACTGACTTGGGATGGGCAATACTTTCAAGTCACACACATGTGTTTGTATATTCATTGTGACTGACAAAGAGACCCGCAAATATGTATCATCATAACACAATTTGAATGGTGATTTCTTTCTTTTCTTAGAAAGTAACAATTGGAATCATTTGCGTGATAGATCAGCTGTCGTCTTCCAACAGAATGTCTGGGTACAAAACAAACAGCCACAGCCAGTCTGACAGACTGTTTGTTTGGAAACTCTTCTACAAAGCCGAGCCTTTTCTTTATTGCTGCTGGCAGAATCGCTGTAATACCAAATGAGGCTGATATGGTATCAGACCCCTCTCAAAGGGATGAAGCGAAGGTGAAATGGTCCAGTCTTGGGTTCCTGTTCTGCACAAATAAACTAAAATGTGCAAATACAGCACCAACTCCTCTCAAAAAACAAACCATGCACATGTTTGCACCAAGTGTCCAAAGGAACATTTTGTGTGAAACTGCATAATTTGCATGCTTTATTCTGATTTCCCATTGCAGATTTTGCTATCTTTGTTTCAAAGGTGGGCATGGAGGTACCAGTAGCAGTTCAGTATTCTTTTGTCTCTTCTTTTTTATCACCACTGCTCAGAGCAGGAAGAAAAAGTCTGATCTGGTAGAATGCAGAGAGCTGTTTTATCCACTCAGACCTATGGCCTAATGCATGGAAAGAGAGCTGGGTTTACTGGACCTTTGGTCTGATACAACATTGCAATCCTACATTTTCTCCCTCATACATGACTTTGTGTGGCTCTACGTATGCAGATATATAGCACCTGGTGCTCATGTTTAAACTTAGCATGTGTTGCCAGCTGCCACAAGGTAAAAGTAGCATCTATCTATCTAGCTCCAATACTTTGGCCACCTCATGAGAAGAGAAGACTCCCTGGAAAAGACCCTGATGTTGGGAAAGATGGAAGGCACAAGGAGAAGGGGACGACAGAGGACGAGATGGTTGGACAGTGTTCTTGAAGCTACGAACATGAGTTTGACCAAACTGCAGGAGGCAGTGGAAGACAGGAGTGCCTGGCGTGCTCTGGTCCATGGGGTCACGAAGAGTCGGACATGACCAAACGACTAAACAACAACAACATCCCTGTGGTAAGTACCATGCACACATCTGCAACCAATTCAAAATGTGGATAATGGGAGCATGATACAAATTTGCATCACCACGTGATTGGGTACTGTGAGCTGCCTTACATATGCCAATGTGTACCCGGTATTGAACTACTGTGTGGTTGCATGTACCCCATGGTAGATAAAAAGGTAAAGTACCCCTGGATGGTTAAGTGGTTAAGTCTAATCAAAGGCGACCATGGGGTTGTGGAGCTCATCTCGCTTTCAGGCCGAGAGAACCGGTGTTTGTCCGCACACAGCTTTCCGAGTCATGTGGCCAGCATGACTAAACCACTTCTGGCGCAACAGAACACCATGATGGCAGCCAGAGCGCACAGAAACGCTGTTCCCCTTCCTGCCACACCAGGATCTATTTTTCTACTTGCACTGGCGTGCTTTCGAATTGCTAAGTTGGCAGGAGCTGGGCCAGAGCAACGGGAGCTCACTCTGTGCAGGGATTCGAACTGCCAACCTTCCGATCAGCAAGCCCAAGAGGCCCAGAGGTTTAGACCACAGCGCCACCTGCATCCCTTCCCATGGTAGGATAATAAGCAATCACTGTATGTAAACAATTGCTGACACCCATGTGAATGGGTCAGAAAATGGGGAGGATTCCTTCTGCTTTCATTGACCTCATATTATTCTCTTTGGGTCAATGGCTTGGGGCTATTAGAGAAAAAAATCAGACACAGCGATTGTCTGAAGTCACGAATCTATGACTGGGGTAGAGATCCTGAACGTTCCTGACTTCTATTTAAGGTTTTCCTTTCTATATTATACTGGCTTATTTCCCTACTCTGCAGCATGGGACGTAGGATGCTGTCGAGCCATCTGTTCTTTCTCTTCCACATCCTCTGGGCATGGCTGGCAGGTGAACTTTCTGCTGGCCATGTCCCAACCCAGCAAGGCCTGCCATGACAGATGCAGAACTTCTGGTACTTTAGACAGCTAAACAAATGCCTTTGGGTGCCCTCTAGAGTACTAGACAGGAACAGCTGGTTCTGCCAAACGGATGTGCAAGAAGACCTATCTTCATTGTGTTGCACTGAGCCATCACTGACTCACTTTGATCCAAGGCTGCTGGCCAGAGTTCAGCTCTGGAACCTATTGAAATGCTGGTCCTCAACTGCGGAACATCATTGTCACTCTAACTAATGATGAATTCACTCTCAGGGTGCCAACAGCACAGTAACCAAGGGCACCTAACAGGAAGAGGAAGGTATCGGCATGCTCAGTGTAACTCATAAGTTTGCAGAAGTACAAAAAGTTGTTAAAAATCAGGACCCAAAATAGCGCAATAAAGATTGGGCATGCTTAGTAGGCACAAAACATTACAACTGACATTTCACACGTGCACACATACTCCGGGAAAAGTGTTTTAGTGCTATTTAAAAAAGGTGATTAAAACACGCACATGCACATACCCCTTTCCCAGTTAATGCCTGTTTAGAAATAAATGATGTCATTGCAAAGGGCTTTCCCTCCATCTTTTCATTCAAAGCATCATTGTGTTGTATTCAAGTGGTATTTTGGTAACATTTTGTATTGAATGCAACACACTTGTATTTAAGCAGTATTCCAATTATTTGTTTTATGTAATAATTATGGTGTTTTAATGCAGATTAAAGGATGGATTTGTATAAAAAATTAAACAGGATAATTAAATTATGCACACGGTAAAGGTCACTGTGTGCTGAATTGGAAACTACCCACCTGCCTGATTTGTCAATACACAGATTGTTTGAAAAGGCAGAACAATAGCAGCATGGGCAACCAAACCTAAAGAGTTTGTGATACTCTTCCATTCTGCAAATGGATTACTGGCAATAGGGTGTTTTGTTTTGTCTTTTTTAATTATTATTTTAAAAAAGCTTTTTGGCTGGGGTGGGTAAAACTGGATTAAAAACGGGTAAGAAAAAAAACAGGGTGGCGTTTTTAATTTTATTATTTATTAACTTTGTATACCACCCTTCATCCGTAGATCTCAGGGTGGTTCACGTATGTTTTATTGCATGCGTGAAGAGCACAGAACTTGTCTGGAAGCACTCTAAGAGGCCAGGTAAGGCAGGGCGGTCTCAGCACCTATCTTTCAGAAATTAACCACTTATTAGTGGTGAAGCAAAGGCCAGGTGTGGATATTTTAGGCAGGCATGCAGGCACACGTGCATGCAAACACACACATCTTACAGCAGAACCAGATGTTAGAAGGGTGAGGCAGGTGATGTTGAATACAGCAGCCCCCTCTATTCTGCTCCCCCTCCTCTGGTAGCACCTAGTAACGCAAAATGCAACATCACAGCATCCCATCCCCAGCAAGCTGCTGTCCAAGGACATGAAACTGCAGGAAGCAACCCCAGAGCACGGTCATATCACGCTACGTATTGAAGAAATGCTAGAGTGAAAAGGAGAGGAGGATATATGTTCTTAGAACATCTAACTCGGCCTCAGATACAAGCATTAGTGGCTTCTATTGTCCCGAAAGCTGAATCAGCCATTTTCACGCCTTCTGAATTCTTCAGTCCAAGTAAGACCAGGCTACGAGTAAAGCTCATCAATGTTGCAGCCGTTTGCCTCAGTGCTTCAGACTCGCCCTGCAGGTGCTGGTGTCCTCTGCCTGCTAACCGAGCAAAAGGGGCTCGTTTATTTTATTCCCGCTTGTTGGCAAGTTCTCAGCAGATGGGTTGCATCCTCCCTTATCAATAACTTTGAAAAGCTTTTTCATTCACGCCGAGCAGCCTCCCTAAGCCAGCGGCTTTTAATAGCATTAAGTCTTGGAGCAAATCAATTTCTGTCTCAATTATGCGCCAGTCTTGTGCTCCCCTCCAAACCTTTTACTTCTCTCTTAGGAGAAGATCTCTCCATCACCCGGCACCGCGAGGCCTGCATATAAATACGATGTTGTTGTACATTGCCAGAGGACCTGGAAGCAAGCCATCACCCGACCACTTTAATAGCAACCTTTGGAAGAAACCAGCAGTGTCACCCGTGTATTACAAGGTATTACTGGCCAGTCTTTAAATCAAAGCGATGATTCATTGTTTAGCTAAGAGGCAAAGGGGGCTACCTTCTTTGCATTGTTTCTTGACCTTATCCCTTTCTCGGAGGCAAACGAAGTTGCAAAGACTGTGGCACCTTAACTAGTGCACAAAATAAATCAAAGGTGGTGCAGAAAGCTTTAATGGTCCCATCATGCAAGGACAAATAGTGGGTTTCGGATATGAGTACAGTACACTTTGGTGGGAAGATGAAGGAGACAGGCATGGCTTAAGATGAAGGGTTTTGTTTCTTAATTAAACTTAATATGTAGAAACAAAGCTTGCAGGGCCTTTTAAAAAAAATAAAATGAAATAAATCGCCCAGAAACATCAGTCAAAGACTAAGCTGATTGATTGCTAACTTCACAAATGTTTGGAAAGTCACAGCAAATGGTCTGTGACTGAAGAAAAGTTATCACCGTTCTGATTTGGTAACAGCCTGGGCTCTTATACGAGGTAACACAATAGGCCCATATTTCACCAAGCCTAGAGGGCAGCTACAGAGGTGAAGAACCTTCCTCTTGAGTAGTTCTGCTAACAAATGGTGAGAGTAAAGTGGGTCAAGCGTCCACTGAGCAACTGCAGAATGTGGTGTCCTGAAAAAAAACTTAAGCTTTCAAGTCGAACAGTTTTTAAAAGCGAGGTTCTGGCCCTCACCACCAAGGAAGAAAACCTGACACCGTTCTTAATGTTACCTGCTGGAGGCTCGGAAACAAGGCCACATAATGGCTTCTGTTGCATGGAGAATACGGAGAAAGAATTTGTGCTCTGCAGTCTACAAAGCTGGCTTCAGTTTTTTGGGGAGCCCTTGGACACCTTCGCCTAGGGAAGGTGCTGTTACTATTTCTTGAGGCAAGTGGTGTAGAGATGGCCAATTTGGGGCAAGAGGTTCACTGACTTAAAGAGCTTGCCGGTCTCCTGAGCCATCGTATTACAGCTTATGTAGCACATTTATTTGTGTACAGCTTGGTGAAGCCGGAGGCAATGTTTATTTATTTATTGAACTTATATTCCCACCCTTCTGCTTGAAGGAGCCCAGGGCAGCATCAATAATGCCTTACTACTCATTGATGATGTCTTAAGTGGGCCTTGCACCAGGGAGGAACCAAGATGGCAGCACTGATTCCAAGTAGTAGGGCTCTGGCAACTTCCCTACATGACTAAAATGATTCCTGGCATTGCAAGGTGTCAGACTAGATGACCCTCATGGTCCCTTCCAACCCTCCAATTATATGATGCTAAGGCCTGATGTCATATATGATGTCAGATGTGGGTCAGGTAAAGGCAGGGTTTGGATGGAAGGGGCTTTGCAGGCACCACTGATCAGTTGATCGTCAGCACTTGGGAAAGTACTAAACTTGGGAAATATACAGGCAAACATTCATTCATTCATTCATTTACTGAATCTGAAGAAGTGTGCATGCACACGAAAGCTCATACCAAAATAAAAACTTAGTTGGTCTTTAAGGTGCTACTGAAGGATTTTTTTTATTTTACTTCGACCCAGACCAACACGGCTACCTACCTGTAACCTGAACATAGCTGCCAAGTTATCCCTTTTTTACAGGGATTTTCCCTTATGCTGAATAGGCTTCCTCGTGAGAAAAGGGAAAACTTGGCAGCTATGAACCTGAATCTTTTCAGTCACTTTCTATTGCCCAGAGCAACCCAAAACAACTTACAACCAAACAAGTAGATAGACAAAGTGTCACTTGATGTCACTGCGACATCAAGTGATTGAAAGGTGGCATCATACTTGGCCTACGGCTGTGTGTGTAGCCAGATCCAGTTTTCTACCCATTATGAAGATTGAGCTACAATGTTCAAGGGGAGGGGAGGCCATTGATGTTTCCTTCTGCCAGCAGTCCATTACCCCACCTTCAGGAATAAGTTAGGAGGAGGATTAAAAATAAAGTCCTGGTGCATACACCTCCCTTTGGACTCAGAATGCTAATTACTAACTTAATGCAAACAGAAATGCCGAAAACCGTCTTATAACATTTGTCCATCTAGTTCAATACTGTCTACTCTGACTGGCAGTGGCTCTCTTGGATCTCCGGTAGAGGTCTTTCACATCCCTTGCTACCTGTTCCTTTCAACTAGGGATGCTGCCAAAGCTGCATTCAGGACCTTCTGCATGCAAAACACGTGCTCTTCTACCATGGACCTGTAATCATATATCTCTATCTCTGTATTGTTGCTGTCCGTCTGTCTCAGGAGACAAGTGGAGGATTGTGCCTTTGGGGGTGAAGTCAAATTGTTGGAAGGTTACGGCACCTGCTGTGGCTGTAGAGACTGATACGGGACACATTTGGTTGCATGTCTATATATAATCTATCTATTACAGTGAATTATCTTCTATAAAAAATGGATGTAAACTTGTTTTGCAACGGAGCACAGCATGGCCAGTTTATTATACCCTTTTCTCAGTAGGTGTTGCTGTGGAGGGGTACAAAACTTTTGCTAGCAGGGCACAGTGTTGGTGCCTTTTAGCTGCGAAACCCATTATGAATACATCAGGTGCATTGGTTTGGGCCTGCAAGAACTCATGCTGTTACTACAGGATGGGGCAGTAAGTATATAGCCTTAATCTTTCCCTTGATCCACTTACTTCTCATAGGCATAATGGCTTTGTTGAATACAGTCATACCTCATGTTACGTTTGCTTCATGTTATGTTTTTTTCAGGTTGTGTCCTGCGGCGATCCGGAAGTACCGGAAAGGGTTACTTTCGGGTTTCGCCACTTGCACATGTGCAGTAGCGCTAAATCGTGCTTTGCGCATGTGCACAAGTGCCAGATTGCGCCACGCACCTGCGCAGATACGGCACTTCGGGTTGCGGGCTTTTCACGTTGCAAATGGGCCTCTGGAACGGATCCCGTTTGCAACCAGTGGTACCACTGTATTCCGTAACGATAGAAGCCGATAGAAGCCGTAACGATTCTGGGCTGCATCAATAGGAGTATAGCATCTAGATCTAGGGAAGTAATAGTACCACTATATTCTGCTCTGGTCAGACCTCACCTGGAGTACTGTGTCCAGTTCTGGGCACCACAGTTCAAGAAGGATACTGACAAGCTGGAACGTGTCCAGAAGAGGGCAACCAAGATGGTCAAAGGCCTGGAAACGATGCCTTATGAGGAATGGCTTAGGGTATGTTTAGCCTGGAGAAGAGAAGGTTAAGGGGTGATATGATAGCCATGTTCAAATATATTAAAGGATGCCATATAGAGGAGGGAGAAAGGTTGTTTTCTGCTGCTCCAGAGAAGCGGACACGGAGCAATGGATTCAAGCTTCAAGAATGAAGATTCCACCTAAACATTAGGAAGAACTTCCTGACAGTAAGAGCTGTTCGACAGTGGAATTTGCTACCAAGGAGTGTGGTAGAGTCTCCTTCTTTGGAGGTCTTTAAGCAGAGGCTTGACAGGCATATGTCAAGAATGCTTTGATGGTGTTTCCTGCTTGGCAGGGGGTTGGACTGGATGGCCCTTGTGGTCTCTTCCAACTCTATGATTCTATGATTCTAAGCAAGTTCTGGCAGAGAGGTTTTTGCACACTGCAGCAACCAAACACACCAAGCTGACTCACACCACGAACTCGGCAGGCATCGTGCCTCAGTTGCAAGCAATGTTTACCTCGGAGGATCCAGCTGTTCTCCATTGTTTATGTATGGCAAATGCTTAAATGATTTTTGTTTTTTTGTATAGGAAAGGCCAGAGCTAAACTTGTCTATCAAGAGAATGTATCAACAGAATAAGCATAACAAATTATTGCAGAAGAGAAGTGTTATTGTTACATTCTGTCTACATCAAATGATAAATTCAGACAAAGATCTTCCACGGAAGAGAATGATTTGCACAATCGTCACACTGTTGGATCCACGTGGAACTGGATTATGAAACTGATCTATCTGCTGTGATCACTAAAGAGTTGCTTGCATCCAAGATTCCTTCCCACAACCCATTTCCATTCAGATCCCAGCATACTGTGATTTCAAAGCCAATCCGCCAAGGGACCATCTGCTGCTCTATTGCCATAGAAGTAGATTTGGATAACCTGTGGATGTGGGGATTAGCAAAATGTAGGAGACAACTGTTGCAGCCAACATGTGGTAATAATTTCAAATAGCTGGACCATCATACAATAATTGAATCATCATAACCCTTGCTATTTTTTATTTATGTAAAAAGGGAAGAAATATACTCTACAGCTGTTGTCAAGTGTTTTATGCACACATAAGCAACAGCACATACACATCAAAGTTAACTTGCTCATCATCTTCCCAGCAGCTTCAGCCACTGAACTGCAACCTGCTTATTAAACTTGGGAGGAGCACAAAAATGAAGATTTGGGGTTCCACAGCTGAGCTCTTGGAGGCGAATGCCCCCCAAAATCATGAAAAAATAGGATGTATAAGCATGGTGCTTGCATGCAAACAATCATTCTGCATAAATCACGCTGCACGCACAGATCTGCACCTGCACACAGATCTGGTATGCACACACGGATAAGTTTGGTGAGATTTAGAGAGACACTTTCTCATTAGTACACAAACCTTGCTCACAGCTGGGCCCAATGCAGCCAGGGAGGCACTGGCACGTTCCATCAGTGTGATTGCAGACGGCTCCATTCTTGCAGTCGCACACCTGGTGACAGTCCAGCCCAAAAAAGCCATCTGGACAAGCTGGAGATGGAAAATGATGAGATGGTGATACTCATTTGTGTATACATCTATCTATCTGGCAAGCAATATTCGGCTTCCCTGAAACAGAGCTTTTAGGAAGCAACAGGGGAATGCACACGTTTACGTTTTAGTTAAGAGTTGATCCAAGAGTCTGTCTCTTGCACCGGAGGCAAAGCGGTGCTTGGACTGTAAAACTGGCCTCCCTCCGCATGAAAATGTATAAATAACATAATTGATACTAGCCATAAAATTACGCTGCTGAAAGAATAGCACGGAACGTCTAGTCAGGTACTGATTCAGTCGTGGCCCACCATGCTGAACACAATACACTAGTCAGACATTTATTTAGTGGGTCACAAATGAGATCAGCGCTCCAACCCAATCCACAATGTTTCAAAGGAAGTCCAGGAGATAGTGTGTTGTGACCATGCCAGTGAATTTAAATGAGTGTTCAGGGGCTTCACTTGTTCACTTGCAACCCCACCCCCATGATTAATATGAGAATATTTTTACTCAGCAATTAAGCATGTTAAACTGTAGGGTTTCCAACAGATCGTCCACAAAGAAAACAAGTAACACTCCAGCAGAGGGCCCAACAGTATAGGTACAACATTTCACATGTGGTGGATGCGTGAACACATAAAGCCTTTCTGGAGAGGGTATTTACAGAAATAGGCTATAATACATGTGAAATGTGTTAGTTTGCATTTCTTAGTACAGTGGTACTTCGACTTACGAACGACTCGACAACCGAATTTTTCAATTTACGAATGGGGGTAATGGGCACGCGCTTACAAATGTCTCGACATCCGAAAGAAAACCGCGGCGGTTTTAGATAGGGATTTTTCGACTTACGAATTTTCAGATAGGGTTGCTTCGATTTACGAATTTTTCCGTTTCCAGTGCATTCCTATGGGAAATCGCATTTCCAATGGCGTTTTTCGACTTACGAATTTTTCGACTTAAGAAGGTACCTTCGGAACGGATTAAATTCGTAAGTCGAGGCACCACTGTACAGAAAGTATTGATCTGATGTGTAGAGATCTTTCCTATTCTAATTAATTCAAGAGGGTTTTGGAAGCTTCTGTGTGTGAAAGAAGCAAGCAGAAGGTTTGTGATGTTTGGGTTATACCTTCAGAGAAGCTGAGTACAGCTGGCTTAAACTCTTCTATCAAGGTCATGCTGACCCAGAAGGAGCCTGGGTCTCACTTTCTCTTTCTATTTCTTTTCCTTCTGGTGTGGTGGTCTGTACATAGTATGCCTAGTGTTAAGGTTTAGACTTAATATAAGTTATTGTAGGTTTAAGTTAAGTCTGTTGCAGCTGGATTTCTTATGGACAATGCCAACCCTGAATGTATTGGATTTGTGACCGTTATGGTCATTTGCCTTCAGTAGCAGTAAAGCTCTGCTGGATGAAATATTAATTGCCTCTGGTCTATTTTTTGGGAATCCTGCAACAGTTTAAGTTTTTACTCTGCTCACTATATGCTGGATCAATATTGAGTAGAATTTCCATGACATGTGAAATGTACCCCAGGTTTGGGATTGTTAGCTATTTTTAAAGAAGGGCAATCTGACCTTTGTTATGAAGAACTAATTACTTTTCTTTTGGAAGCAGCACACCTACTAATGGCACAGAATAGAAAAGGACTGGAATTAACTTTCTTGGAGCCTCCTTCCTTGGAGGTTTTTAAGCAGAGGTTGAATGGCCACCTGTCATGTATGCTTTGGGGGTACCTTCTAATTCTACAATTCTGTGATCCTATGATCTCTGTGGACAGATCGTGAAGCTGAGGCTCCAATACTTTGGCCACCTCATGAGAAGAGAAGACTCCCTGGAAAAGACCCTGATGTTGGGAAAGATGGAGGGCACAAGGAGAAGGGGACGACAGAGGACGAGATGGTTGGACAGTGTTCTCGGAAGCTACGAACATGAGTTTGACCAAACTGTGGGAGGCAGTGCAAGACAGGAGTGCCTGGCGTGCTATGGTCCATGGGGTCACAAAGAGTCGGACACGGCTAAACAACTAAACAACAACAACAACATGATCTGTGTATCTCTCATTGGAAACAGAATATATGGTCTATTGCTGTATCAGAAAAAAAATAACCCAAGAGATTACATGCACTGAATAATACAAATGGTGTAGATGATTTTGTTGAAATACGGTATCCTTTTATAAAATCCTTTACTGGTTACCCTCAAGAATGGCAACTACTGAAACCAAAGATTGGGACTTTGGCAGACTTAACTAGATTGATCTGTCCTGGAGTGGGAAGAGTTGAGTTTTTGCTTTTGTATCTGTTTCTCTTTTTCTGTAATTGTTGTATATTGTAAATCAATAAAACTATATTAAATAAATAAATAACAAGGAAAACAAGTAACACTTTAGCATGGTCTGCTCCTGTGTCTTTAACTGCAACTTGATATGCACAAATCAGCAGGTGGTTTCATTGACACATCAAAGCTCCCGTTTATGGCATAGCTACAGCACAGTGGCTGGTTGGAATCATGGCAACCTTAACAGGCTCCCATATAGTAGATCTTCTTACTTGCTCCAAACATTTTAGGGGAGGGGGAGTTAGGCTCTCTTTTTCTATCCACCCCCTGTGTTGTGGGAGGTCACAGTTAAGTACTTGGGAGAAAGGCAGGATATAAATGCATTGAATACAGACACAGAGGGGGGTGGGGGGGTGGGAGAACACAAGGCCTAGGCCAGCTAGAGAGCTGTCCTGTGGCAACAGAGTTTTGACCAAGAGCCTTGGACTAGCATGGGAGCTGTCTCGTAGTATCCAAGTAGCCAGAACTACCAGTATGTATGTAAAGCCAGTTGAGGTGCTTCTCCACTGAGTTGTTGCACCAACACTGAGCAGTTTTATGGTAGAGGTAAACCTGAGAGGTTTAGAGGGTGGCAACACAAGAATAGGTCTTTTCTGCAGTGGCTCCCCGTCTGTGGAATGCTCTCCCCAGGGAGCTTTGCCTGGTGCCTGCATTATACACCTTTAGGCGCCAGGCAAAAACATTCCTCTTTAACCAGGCCTTTGGTTGACTGACAGACACCCTATGCCTTCTTAAAATGTGTTGGGGGTGTTATGGGGTTGTTTTTGTTTTGATTATGTATTTTGTAGTTTAATATTCTGATTTTATCCTGTGAAGTGCCCTGAGACCTGCAGATATAGGGTGGTATAATAATAATAAATAGACCTGGTACTTCTCCCTCTTTCTGTATCTATTCAGGAAGGTCCAGGATCATTATTTGGAGCACACGTAGAGAAGTATTCCAAATGAAGGGGAGATCTCAGGCTGCCAAAGAGGCAGTGTTTCCAGGTCTAAACTTTGGCACAGGAATGTCTCTGTGATGGTGTCTCTGGACCTTAAATTGAGGCTCATACAACAAAAAAATAACATTTAGAATATACTGTACCCCTTTACGTTTGTTTAAAAAGGGACTATCTTCTAAGGTATCTAACCATCATAGATGCAATAGGGCTAATGCTTCTCTAAAACATATGTTTTTTCATTGTCCAATATTGAAATCCTTTTGGCAGAAGGTAACTGAAACCATCAACAGAACTGTATGGAACAGCCTTACATTTGCAGAGCAAAATTTCCCCTTGAATTATGCACATGGAACCTTACAAAATGACAATACGAGTGGACTCTCTGTGCCCTTGCCACAGCAAAAAGACATACTGATGAACTGGAAAAATAAATATGCGACCATGGACGAATTCAATGATATTTGGAATCCATTCTTACAAATACTCTAACAGGTTATAAGATCTGATGAAGTACAATAACAACATTGTAAAATAGAGTTTGGGGTTTCCCTCCTCCCCCTTTATTTTCCCTTCTACACGGGTTGCTTGTCTTTTTCTTTCCCTCTCTCTTATGTACGTCTCACCATGTTTAGTGCGCATATAATTATGTACTTTTTGAACTTTCAATAAATAAATTAATCAGAGAGAGAGAGAGAGAGGAATGTCTCTGTGATTGCTTGAGAACAAGGGAGAGTCTAGAGCAGGGGTGGGGGTCCTGATAGCTGGCATCGGGTCCCTTAGGCATCTTTGGGTGGGATGCCATCTGAAGGCATGGCCTCTAGCTATCCCTCGGGTGCTTCTCCCCTCCTTCAGAGGAGCTTGCACTGAGTTCAGCATCTGAGCATTGACGGTCATTACTTGGGCAATGGTGTATCTTTGAGGGTGAATAAAAGGAGGGAGGAGAGTCCAAAAGTTGTGAGAAAGCATCTCCCCTCCCCCAATGTTTCTTTTTGTGAGCTCCAAGTCCTCGTCTGACACTCTAATCATCACACCACTGTTATGTACTGAGCTGAATCCTATAACAATAGGATCCAGAATGCAGCAGTCTGATTGGTCCGCAGGAGCCACCCAATCCAGCTCCAGTGGAAATGAATCAGCAACCTGATTGGCCTGCTGGAGCAGCCAATTAGGCTGCGGGCAGAAGTCAATCCGCAACATGATTGGCCCACAGGTGCAGCCCTGAAGTAGCCAATCACGCAAGGCCCATTGTGTAAATAATGTCTATAAGCAGACATTTTCGGGGAAAGAGCCATTCTTCTCTTTTTCCTCTATTGCTACTACAAGCTGAATAAAGAGCATGAAATTCACTCTCGACTCCGAGTATATTTCAACCACAATCAGGCTGTGGCACCCTATGACTTCTTCATTTTGTTCCCCCAAAAGAAATATGACTGCTGAAACTGGAGGGTGCCAACTGTTTGATCCCTTCTGTGCCCCCATCTGAAAATCCCAAAGTAGGTAAGCTCATCTTTGCATGTGATATGAAACATATTTATTCCTTATTCCTACCAGCAACTTATTTTTCTCCTCCATCTTTTTTAAACTCTGGCCATAAGAAACAGGCAGGCTAGCTCACTGCTTTTTCGTTTTTTACTTGGTGCAAATTGGCCTCGTTTCCACTAGAGGGCACCACAGGTACACACACAAAAATTGCAATTTGCTCAGATACTAGAACATAGGCATTTGATTTCGCCTTACGTACCGGTACTTGCCTTGCAAAGTAACATAACAAGAACAATAGATTTAGTGTGGGAGTTAGAACTCCCTAAAATGCTTTGCACATACTCTATCCTGCTTCCACATCTATCTGCAAAGAATTCGTGTTTAAATATGCTCTTTGGAGTGTGTTCTCTTGCAAAGCATGCAATTCCATGTGTGTTATATCCTAAAATACACATTTTGACATGATTTTGGTACTTCTTCTTTTTTTAAGCCAGTAATTGCACTGCAACATTGAGAGAAGTGCAAAATCCAACTGATATACAAACGCCTGGTTCTGCGTATTAGTCTGGGGAACTACAGATAGGGTCAATTTGTATCAGAATTTGCAAAGAATTACTTTCCCAAGCATCCCCACCGAGGAACTATTATGCATATTCTGTGGACTCCCACTGAGTTGCAGAACATTCTGCCAGGGGTCCTAAGAGTTCACAGTCTGTTCACATCAGGTGCCAGGTAGGGAAGCTCCAAAGAATTCCATCTCTGCATTTTTTAATTTTTATTTTGCTATGATGCACACCACTCAGATCCCCACTGAGGATCATAACTTTGCTCTCCAGCAGATTTTGCCCTTCTCCAAATGCTGTGGCACCAGTTCTTGGCAGCTTTAATATATTAAAGAGGAAAAAAATATTCAAATATGTACATTGAGGCAATGTTTTTTTTAAAAAAACAACAAAAACTGGATCAATGCAAAAATCAGACGCCGGGTGAGACATGCAAAAAAAGCAACAACAGACCATTAATAGATGTGTCCATTCCCAATGCCATTTGCTAGGCCTCACTATAACCCTGTATGAACTGTGATGCAGGACATAACCCTTCCATGTGGCTTTACAGCAGAGCTGGAAAACCTGAGGGCTCTCCAGCTTTCTATTTCCATGTTGCTTTGACTCTTTTCCACACCGTGCTCCCCAGACACACGATCTCTTCCTGGGCCATCCCTCTCATCAGCACCACTTCCCACCCAGCTGGGGTGTTTTTGCCTGGCTGGAATGTGTCCTTGAATTCTGATTATGAATCCTGGGTAGATGATGGAGAGGGGTCTGCAATTCTGTGTAGAAATTAGCCTTCTGTACTGCTGTTTTGCCCTCTGGCCCTTTTCAGCCCTGGTATATGCCCTTCAGCAGTGAACATAGAACAAAGAATCAGAGTGTTGGAAGGGACCACAGGGGTCATCTAGTCCAACCCCTGCAATACAAGACTCTTTTGCCCAACGTGGGGTTCGAACACATGTCCCTGATATTTAAGAGTCTCGTGCTCCAACGACTGAGCTATCCCAGTTGTCACTGTAGCCCTCGAACTGAAAACAGCCCCCCCACCCTGTTGTGCATTGCAAGGGAAGACAGGTAATTGTGGCAAGCTGTCTTTCAGAGAAGCTTGCCTGCCACCGCCAATCTTCTCATTGACTGCTGCTGAGCTTCTTGGGAATGGGTGTAGAAGCTACTGTTAAAGGATGGTGCAACATAAAAGAGGCTCAAGCTGCAATCCTGTGTACGATGAATTGGGGGTAAAGCCCCTTGAACTCAGCAGGGCTTTCTTACAATAAAATAGATGCATGGGGTTGCTAAATTAGCCTCTGGTAAATTACTGGTAAAGAGGCGAAAAAGGTTCTCTTTTGCTGCTGCTAACTTAGGTTTTACTGCCATGGTAAAAACTGGAGGGAATAAGCTCCCTCCATGGAGGAGCTCTGCACACAATCCTGGGATGTGATCCTGACCTCTTAACCACCATTAAGAGAATGGGCCTGTTTTATTCTTACCAAGTACATCACTGAGCTGGTAAATTATGCTAGACTGTTAAGCTAATCAATAACATCTTTACAACAGACTGAAAATCTGCAGAAAACGTTGCTGTTGAGAAACGCATTGATATTTAAAGAAGGAAGGAAGGAAGGAAGGAAGGAAGGAAGGAAGGAAGGAAGGAAGGAAGGAAGGAAGGAAGGAGACAGGGGAGGACAGAGAAGGGAGCGAGAAATACCTTTCTCACAAAAGGTTCCCATCCAGCCAGCTGCACAAGTACAGGCTCCGCTCATGTGGTCACAGATCGCTCTATTTTTGCATTGGCAGCTATGTTTACAGCTTAGGCCAAAGGTTCCCTTGGGGCATCCTGTGTACAGAGAACAAGAGACAAGCATTCGGGCAAAAATCAGGCACAGATCTGTGATCAATCCTGACTTTTCTTTGATCAGTTTAAACTGCTGCCTGTGCATGGAGGAGGGGGGAAATAATAATTTGCTTTTACAGAAATTGATTTTCAAATAAGAATGGAGAATAACTATGCACCTTTGTGGCTACTGCAATTCAGAGAAAGCCCAGGCAAAATACCGTATTGGCCTGAATACTGTATAAGCCGCACTTTCCCCCCAAATTCCGACCATGAAAAGTTAAAGTGCGGCTTATATTCTCAACCTTACAAAAATTGGCTTTTACGATATCACTGCTGAAACAGACATATGGTAAAAGGGAACAAAAAAAAAGTTTGATTGCTGATTTGCGAGCTTGAGTGCCTGCGGAATTGTAGCAACTGAATAGCGGTTTGCAATTTTAGTGATTGTACGGTGACTTTTGCGGGCTTGCAAGATCAAAAGCTTAAATTGGCTCGGAGTTACAATTCTACCAACCGCAGCCTGTAACCCAATTTTAAGGAAGTGGCTTATATTCGGGTATTGTCTCCCCCCTCCTCTTGAATTTTAAAGGTGTGGCTTATTTGTGGGTGCGGCTTGTATTCGGGCCAATACGGTAGAAGATGCACAATTGGGTAGGTATCTCTGCCTCCTGAGAGGCTTCCCTAAGAAAGGCAGAAAGGTTTTCCCATTCCTAAATGTAGGGATAGAGATTTGTTTATTACTTTACATATCACATCATGCCAGTGTGGCATCTTAACCATTTACAAGTATAAAATCAACTATAAAATATTCACGCATAATTGCAAAACACTAAAACAGTTGAAAAAGGAGATTCCAAGTAGAAGGGAACAGTTGTCTGAACAGGAGTGTCTTCAAGAGACGGTGGAATGCCAATACTGATGGAGCCCCTTGCATTTCAGCATGGAGGGCCTTCTACAACATTGCTGCCCCTGTATTACCAGAAGCCAATAATCATCAGGCTGTGGCAGAACTAACCAGGTTCCAGTTGCTGATCTTAATGCCCATACTAGGCAATAAAGGGGCCAGCCTTCCCTAACCTAGTTCCCTCCAGGTGTTTTGGACTACAACTTCCACCATCGCTGACCATTAGCCATGTGGGCTGGGGCTGATGGGAGATGGAGTCCAACAACCTTTGAGTAGTATCCAGATAGGGAAGGGTAATGAGGGCTATGCCAAGTTCCTATCCTGAAATACAGCCTAGAAATAAAAAGAACAGAAATGGATAAATGCAGGCATTAACTGCCCAAGAGTACACTGGGGAACCGAGAATGCCAAAAATAAAGCATTTTGATCATCCAGACATGAAGTCTAATGGTCAGGCTAGCTATCCCTTCCAAACAACTATGAAAACAAACTCCTCCTTGGAGCACACATTTTAAGCAAATGCTTATACAGAGGTTGAAATCTGAGTCCTCCCAAGTGGACTTCTCCACATCCTAAAAAAATAAATAAATACTAGCTGGACCCTTTCCTATAAGCACACAAAGGGGAAAACACTCCTTGATTCTGAGAATTCTCCTCTTCAGTATGCTTAACATCTTACTCTGCTCACAACGCTTCCCAGTGTATCCTGCTTCGCAGAAGCAAACGCCAGTAACAGGGTTGCAGCTCCCATCACTGTTTCTGCAGTCACAGGAGTTTCCACAGAGCTGTCCCCAGGAGCCAGAACCGCAAGCTGAAAATTAATACAGAATGTTATATGACTGTCTGCAACAACAGCAACGGCTTCCTGGGTTTGGGAGTCTATCAAGCAGGGATTGGGAACCTTTCCCTCTGAAGCATTACCTTGTCAGGGGCTATATGGCCAGGACTGGTGAAGCCAGTGCCCAAAGTGGGTGGCCCTTCCTTCCTTCCTTCCTTCCTTCCTTCCTTCCTTCCTTCCTTCCTTCCTTCCTTCCTTCCTTCCTTCCTTCCTTCCCTCCCTCCCTCCCTCCCTTCTTTCCTTCCGTCCACCTCCTTTTGTTCTCTCACTTTCTGCTACCCCATTTATCTTTCTGCCATCTTTCTCTCCCCCTCTCTCTGCCATCCCCCACCCTCTCGACCACCCTGCTCCTTCCACCCCAAAAACACAGTAGGCTGCTGTAGAAGGGACATATCACTCCTGCCAGATGTCTGATCCCTCTCAAGGGGCTTTTACAATCACAGCCAGGGAAACATGAAAGGAGGTGGACGATTGGCCCTCAAGCTGCAGGTTGCTGTGAAGTTAAGACCCATGTCAGAAACACCAAGGCGGAAGGCAGCTGTAGCCGGGTTCTTAGGTATCCGAAGTTGCTGAGGGTGCAAGGCCTCACTAAGGAAGGAGCAAGCCCCAAAGAACACAGCAGAAGGGACACCTGAGTGAACATGCACAAGTCTGCACTGGCTGCGTTGCCAGCATTTTTTGTTATAAGCCGCTCAGGTGATTAAAGGAAGAACATCTGTCAAAATTACTGTTGCGGCCCTCTCTGAGAAAGAGGGGAGAAAGGGTCCATTGTATGGGCGTAAGTCAGTAGGCCTTGCAAATATTCAGACTGTGCTTAGTTCCAAATGCACCCACTATTCAAATCTATTCTATTCCCCCCCCCCCTAATGTAGCTGTGTAGCAACACCAGGGCTTTTTTTCAGCCAGAACTCAGTTCCAGCACCTCTCAGGTGGCACCACTGCCATTCTAAGAGAACGAGGGAGGTGTTTGTGGTGAGTTCCGGCACCTCTTTTTCTAGAAAAATCACTGAGCATCACACACACAACACTGTGACTAAAATAAAAAGGGTGGAGCCTTTAGCTGAGATTCCTGCATTGCAAGGGCCTGGACTAGATGACCCTTGGTGTTCCTTCCAACTCTACAGTTTTATGATTCTACGAGGGTTTTCCTCCATGAACTGGCCTCTAGAAGGATATCTGTGATGGCCACATTTCCTTCTGCCCAACGCAGCTGCCAGTGAAAGGGCTTTTTGCCTTTAGTTGTTCTTTCGCAACTGTTTTCTGTACGCCAAGGTACCATAAGAATGGAAGAATAAGGCAATGGTACATTTACTCCCCAGCAGTCTGTTTCCCACAGCAGCCTTCTCTCATTCTTACTCCCCAGTAACTGATGTTCAATGGCACACTGCCTTTGAACCTAGAACAGGTGTAGAGCCATTACAGCTCAGAGCCCTTGATAGATTTGCTGCTCATAAATTGGTCTAATCCCCTTGTGATGGCTTTTTATGCTTATGACCGATGGGCATTTCAGTGGTGACCCACCATAGCAGGAAAAGTGTGCAGTGGTTGGACTTGGACCAGGAAATGCAGTTCCCATTTGCTGCTGGCGGCCTGGTGGCACTTTTCGTTTGTAGACGGTAGTCTTATAAATGTGTCCTTCAAGTTCAACAGTGACAAATGGGTGCTTGAAAGCATGACGCATATGATCAACAGAGAGCTCGGATTGGCTACGATGCCCTGTTGAGTGAGCACTCGGATTTGCTGCTCCTTAATGTGTGAGAGAGCACTTAGTCATAAAGCTCACTGGTTAAGCAGCCCTGGGCAAGTCACTGTCTCCTGAGCCAGCCCGAATCTCAGGGCTGTTACAATAATGTGATAAATGAATGGGCCATGAAAGGCACCAAAAGATGACATGGAAATAAAGGGGAAGCACAGCATGAGGCAGCAATGTAGGTAAGATGTGACGCCTATAATGTTCCCTCTCCATACATCCTGCTGCCTTTCATTTGCAATCCAGAGAATTTCACTTGGTATTTAAATTCACAAACTCAGGCACCACACCATCTTTCTAATGCAAGAGGACGGGATTTACTCAACTTGTTGTGACAAGCGTCTCCCCCCCCCCTGCCCCGCACCCTCACATTGGGAATTAGCTCTAAACTAAGCTGTATTGAAAACGGAGGGGGGGTGGGGACGAAGAACCAGTTGTCAGTCTGAATGCTGTGTCTTGTGCTTGGAGGAACTGGTGAACAGTGATGGAATAAAGTTCTCCGATCAAACCTCTCCGCTTCACCAGCCATCGCCCTCTACATTTTAGACTTACATGATTAAGGATTATAGCCAGCCAGGCTCCATGAACCCATAAATACACAATTACAGAGGCAGGAAGATTAGCAGGGAATATATTAGATATATACATGTAGCAGGGAAGTTTAATTGCCTAAGAAGCTGCCGAGCTGGCTCTTTAGGATTTTGATTACGTCGGAAGCGGCAGGAAGGTGCAGGTGTTGATAATGGAGGCTTTGACTTACGCTGCTTGCAGTCACGGCCGATCCAACCTGGGGGACATGTGCATTCCCCAGTGACAGGGTTACACTGAGCATCAGTATGACAGCTGCATTGCAGCAAGCATTCTTTCCCATGGTAACCAGCGGGGCAAGCTGAAAAGAGATAAGCATGCAACACTTGTCACTTAGATATATCAGCTCAGAGAAAGGCATCTGTTTCACGTGAAAGAGAGCAACTGTGGTCATGATCCACTCATTACAGATCGCTGGGCAGAGGGGTCCTGAAAAGCCATTTAGCTCAGGGAAGAATCACCTGCCTATTGCTGCACATCCTGTTTCTGTGCTGCAGCTTAAGGTACCGTAACAGGCAGCTGCGAGTCAGCATTGGCATTCTAAACTTTGGAGCATTCATTTTAAACTTACCTCTTAAGTGCCTTGTTTTATATTGTAAACTCCCCTGTGATCCTCAGATGAAAGGCAGCATAGAAATTTAATAAATAAAACAAAACAGGGCTGGGCTGGGCTGAACTGAGCTGGCCGTAGATCTGCTGGATCTTGAGCTGGTCTTGCCACAGTAAGGTGATGGCATTGGGCCCAGTCCAGATCCAATGACTGTGTCAGCCCAGCGCGGTTGCAAGGATTGCACCAGAACATCCAGCCCCACACTCCACTGCAAAGCCCTACGAAGTTCCATGCACAGTCTTGGTTTTATTTTATTTTAAAAGCACAGAAGTTTGTGCTCCGTTCCCCTTCCCCCACCAAGCAAAGAGGATCGCAGACTTACAAGCATTGCAGTATTTCCCAGTGTATCCTGATGAGCATTCACACGTCCCAGTTACTGGGTGACACAGCCCTCCATTCTCACAGGGTTCGCAGACAGAGTGGCAGTTCACACCCCAGGTACCCTCAGGGCAATCTAAAAAGGCAAAGTGTAAGGATTTTTTTAAAAAAATTGTGATAGGCCTAGAGTATCTTTGATACAGAGTCTTATGAGTGTTAAGAACAAAATGAATGATGCATGTGTGTGCATAAGAGAAGTCCCCATTTTCCAAGTGATGTGATTTCTGCAGTTCCTTAATTTATTTCTATACCACCATAACATAAAACATCAAGGTGGTGCATGCTGCTTAAACAAACATAGTTTTTTAAAAATGTTTAATTTTTTAAGCAACCAATTAGAAATTCACTTTGCCTGCCTTTTCTATGGAGGTGACCTACTAACCCTGTGTGTGTGTGTGCATGCACACACGCGCGCGCACACACACAAGTCCCACGGAGTCAGATTACTCATTATTCTTATTATATTAATGCAATCAAAGCAAGTAAAAAAAATTTTTTAATAAATAATACAGAGAACAACTAAAAATAGGTTTAAAAAACTATACAAATAAACACCCATGGCAGAGACTTAACATATACATCCAGCTGGAAAAACTTACTGAAACAATAATTCATTTGGAAAGATGGCTGCTGTATCTTAGCAGAGATATTGTTCATATAGAGCATGCAATGTGTATGATTGCAGCCTTAAGTTTCCAAGGGGAACCGCCACCCCACCCCAAAAATCTAAATCCATGTAGATGAATAGAATTTCAAATCTCTTAAAGGGTTAAATTTTGGAAGCTGGACAAACATTCCTCTTAACTCTGAGTGTAGCAGAGCAGTTTTAACCTCTGGACATCTGGTCTTTAGATTACGTGATAGTCTACAATTTCTACAATTCACACTAAACCTTCGAGTTAAACCATGTTAAAAACAAGCAAAGAGACAAAGACTGTGGCTATAGTAACAAGGCCATTGGAGGCATGAGAAAGCATCCACAGTCATAACTGAAACAAGCAAAACACGCAGCTTTCAATGTAAGTGCTATTGACTTATGACACAGATAGATGAACATGTATTACAAGACTGCATATGGGATATAAAAACAAACCTGTGCAAAAACATAATTCCAGCATCTTAAAAACAAGCATAGTTAATGAAGCACAGCTTTTATACTATTTCTGGGGGGGAATATGTCAGGGGATTCTGCTTAAGGGTTCTGGTTTCCATCCAGGGCTGTATCTAGGAACCATGAGTGTCCTGGCCTGCTTCTGCTCTTATTCCAGCCTGCATCTGAATTTCGTCCCATCCCATTCAAGGAACCAGCAGCAGTGACCACTTCTGCTCCTGGGTGGACTCCTGTTGTTTCTGACATCAGTCTCTTTCTCCTCTTGTTTGTGGCCCTGTTTGCAGCTTGGCATCCCTTGATGCAACAACCATGCTGATCCTATGGGGTTTAAGACAAATGCATGGAGGATAAAGCTATAATTGGCCATTACTGGTACTAGCCAGAATAACCATGTACTAGTATTTCAATGTCAGAGGCAATATGCCTCTGAATACCAGTTCCTCGGAACCACAAGGGTTATGGCATATTCATGACCTGCTTGCACGTCCGGTTCTCAGCATCTGGTTGGTCATTTGGTTGCGTGAACAGGGTGCTGGAGCAGGTAGGGCTTTGGCCACAATAAGGGTTCTTCAGTTCTTTTGCTTCCATTCTACAATGATGCTTTTATATCAGCTTGCTTTTGATCCCATGCTTTCCTTTAATCTATTTCTCCCCACTACTTTCCAAATCACTTGCGATGCGGTCTCCGGGAGAGACACACACTACTCAGCTGCACAGTAGCAAACCTGCCAGTCTTCCACGTTGCCACTCAACAGCAGAAGGGCGAATCCAGCAGAAGTAGGAAAGCATTTCTGGCTCACCGCAGAAGTGAGTACAAAGATGACTCACTCATCTAGCAGGGTGTGCGAGATATAAGAGAATGGCCTATCAAAGCACAAAGAATCTTAGACTCCCTGAGGCTACTTTGGTTGCATGGAACTGCAGCGTTGGAAGGGACCGCAAAGGTCATCTAGTCCAAACCCCTGCAATGCAGGAATCTTTTGCCCAATGTGGGGCTCGAACCCGTGACCCTGAGATGAAGCGTCTGTGAGCTTGTCGTTTCCCCACACTTGATTATAAAGAAAAGGCAGAAGCAAAAGTTCCCCACTCAGTTCTCTCTCTCCCTCTTCAAAAAAACATGCCTCCAAGTACATACGGTTTAGGCAATTTTCTCCATAGAAGCCCGCAGGGCAGGGGTGTCTGCATCCCCCAGTTTCATGGTCACACAAGGACGCACCAGGACAGCTGCACCTCTGTTGACAGGAAGCTCCGTAAAAACCAGGTAAGCACTCTGGAAGAAGAAGCATGCAAGACTGAACGGTCCTCACCATCATTTCATGACTGCAACGTTCAGTAACTCCTTGCAAGTGTGGATGGACCGTAAGAAGGACTTTCATTACCTTAACCAAAAAAACCCAAAACATTTCTATGGAAGTGTGGGATGGGTTTTAATGGGTAGGAAAGGATATATTGATTGCAAGTTTAAAAATAATATTTACTTACTTTATAATCACGCATTGGTTCACAGCAAAGACAGCAGTAAAAAACTATGCAGGCAAAATACTTATATTTACATTATAACCAGCTTCACGCATGTGGCTGGAGCTGGAGTAAGCAGCATAGGGATGCCTGACTTCATGGCTGGTGGAAGAGGAGAGAGAGAGAGAGAGAGAGAGAGAGAGAGAGAGAGAGAGAGAGAGAGAGGAAGTACTATATGCTATATGTTCCTTCCTCTCCAGGGGAGGAGGGGAAATGACATCACACAGAGCCCTCTCCAACAATTGTATTTCTATGGTCTGAGTATCTGCCTGTATCAGCAATACAGCTCTGTAGTTAGCTCTGTGCTAACGAGCATGAATATGCATTTTTAGTAAAATAAAAAAATTCCTTCAGTAGCACCTTAAAGACCAACTAAGTTTTTATTTTGGTATGAGCTTTCGTGTGCATGCACACTTCTTCAGGTTTTCTTCACACTTTTTAGGTTTGGCTTCTAACCCCCCACAGGAAGCACCATAAAAACAACTGCTGTCGTTGGATGAGGAACTGCATGTCTTAGGGAGGCATGAGGAATTAGATCTTTGCAGATTCCTGTGTAAAGTGACCTGATGTGTACCTCCTGGATGAATGTGTGGATCAGAACTTAATTATCCACTGGCTCTTGCCAAAATTATGATACCATCCTCAGCTCAGAAGAAATATCACCATCCATTTAAAATGAGTATTTTGAGCAAACATATATTGAGAAACACACGTTTTAAGGAGGAGAATGTTATCAAATATACCATGTTTTCATAGGGTGATATCCCATCTAAGTCATATTCAGAGCAGACCCATTGAAAACAATGGACTTATGTAAGCTCATTGATATTAATGGACCTACCGTACATCTGTGTATGAAAGAGGAAGCTGCCTTCTACTGAATGAGGCCATTGGTTCATCTAGCTCTGTTTGCCAGGGAGTCCCTGGGGTTTCAGGCAGGGAACATTCCCAGCCCTACCTTGAGATGCTGGGGTCTAAACCTGTGACATTGTACATAATGGGATTTTTAAAAATAAAAATTTTTAAACCACAGGTTATTGCAGAAAAGGGGTGAGTCAAGCGTGTGTGTGTGTGTGTGTGTGTGTGTGTGTGTGTGTGTGTGTGTGAAAGTGACATGGACCAGAAATGGACTATGAAAACGGAGGCTACAGATGTGGTTCTGCTTTATGACCCAACTGCTAGTGCTACACAGCTTTAAAAAGAAAAGTTAAAATTCTGCCATTCAGTGAATGGATTCAGTCCCATCCCCGGTAATTCTCCTGCCCCTGCTAACCAAACTGCTAAACAACAGGATTTTTAGCTTTCCTTCTGTTTTTTTAAGGACTGCTGGTGTGCAACTGGAAAACGAGAGGCATTTCGCCTCATTTAATTATTTATTTTTCAGTAAAAAAGAAGAAGAGAGGCTTAGAATCACAACAGTGAAGTCAAGTAATTAACACATGGAAGGAATATGTGCTGCAAGATGAATAAATAATATTGCAGAGAAAGGAATTGAGACAGAAAACAAAATGCATACCTCTTTGACACTTGCTCCCTTCGTAGCCTGGTCTGCAGGTACAGGTACCGTTTCTGGGGTCGCAATCCAGGGTGTTCTCCTTCAAACAGCGGCACTCCTCTGAGCAGCCGGCTCCAAAGACCCATTTGGGACAGGCTGCAGTCAGATTAAAGTGAGCTGTTAATATTGTTGCTAGGTTGGTATGCCTAACCTGGAGCAATAAATTTCCGATGCAGAACAGAATAGCGGCTTAAGAAAAGATGACTGAATAGAAGGAAGAGAAACGTTTCTGATTACTAATGGCCATTCAGTTTAAAACATTATAGCTGTTTCATTGTACAGTGGTGCCTCGCTAGACGAATTTAATTCGTTCCACAGGTCTTTTCTTATAACGAAAAATTCGTCTAGCGAATCCCATAGGAATGCATTGAATTTTTTTTTTTGCCCATAGGAATGCATTAATTGAATTTCAATGCATTCCTATGGGAAACCGCGATTCGCTAGACGAATTTTTCATAAAATGAATTCGTCTAGCGAGGCAACCTCCGCTCAAAAAATCCTTTCGTTAAGCGGAAATTTCGTTAAGCAGGGCATTCGTTAAGCGAGGCACCACTGTATCAACCTCAGTAAACAAAATCTGCATATATCTGCATGGGAAGAAGCATTATTTCCTCTTGTGTAAAGGAGCAGTTCTTTTAAGGTGCTATGCACTATTTATTAGTGTGTTGTGTTGAAAACCACATAGTCTTTGTCCTACTACTCTGGCATTACTTATGTTGAAAAGAAAACATTTTTTTAAAAAAAATAATAATAATCAAGGTGCATGCACCTTTTGAGGTGACTGAAAGATTTCTGTATGTAGAACTTAGTTGGTTGCAACCCATGGTTTTTACCATGTTTTCAAAAATCAGGTTGAAAGGTGCCTTGAGCTGTGGGATAAGGTAGTCAGATTTAAATAAACCAATAAATAAAATCTATGCATCCTTGATTGACTGAGGAGCATTTTGCAAGAGCTGTATTGTATTGCTGAGGACTTAAAAAAACATTTTATATAGCATTCTGTACGGCTTGACTTACTTAGATGGCAGAAGCGACCATATAGCCCAGGGTCACATAAACAGGCTCCATACAATCTGTGGCAATATCCATTGTTAGCACAATTACATTTCTTGTCGCAATGTTTCCCAAAGCGTCCTTTGGGGCAACCTGATAGATATGCCGAAAAAGAAAGAACAACACAATACAAATACAAATAGGAGTCAATGTGCAAAAAAAGCAAGCAAACAAGCCTATTTTTCTATCTATCTACCTATCTATAAATAGTAAGAGTCTGTATACTGCATACCGTACTGCAATATTGCTTTACACTCCCTGCATGCATTTGGTTCCTAACATGCAGCAAGATGCATGGCAGCATGGCAGTGTTCAGACAGTGCTATTAGATGCTCCACTCAAGTGGCAGGGAGAGATGTCATTAATGCTCTTGACCGGCTGTAGGATCTGAACACTGCAGACCATGTTTGCTGCAGGATCCATGGGTGCTGCTGCTTACACACAATTGATGCCCCTCCCCCCGGTGGCACTCATCTGGAGCCCTCTGTGCCATGCAGGAAGAGCTTCTGGGAAATGCCATAGCAAGGTCAAGGAAACTCTGGATTTGTTTTACATCGGGCCAGGGTCTGGAACCCAATGCAAAACAGATCTGAGGGGTGGAGACTCCTAAAATCCAGTGCCTGACCTCCATTTCCCCAAAGTTTGCCCCATCACAAAATGGACTGTTCTGCTTACTGCACCCTGCCGTATTTGAACCTCTATGCTGCACTTTCGGTGCCAATTAAAAAAGATAGTGCCAACTCCACAGGCAATCATAAAGGCACCCAGCTGGAAATGATGTAGAGGAAAACAATAAAATTCTTACCATCTTCACAAAACTTTCCATTAATTCCTGGTGGGCAACGGCACCACCCTGTTACTGGGTCGCAGGAACCTCCGTTCTGACACTTGCAGAGGCTGCTGCAATCTTTCCCATAGGTCCCCATGGAGCAGGCTGCAAGATGAACGAGCAACACAGTCTTCTAACCGCATTAAGGACCAAGAGCAATTACGCTTCAGCTATCATGTCGAAATAAGGCAAAGCTATTAGAGGGCGTCTTAAAACAAACAGTCCGGATATTATGCCATGCCAGTTTCTGCGGGTGCTAATTTTCATCTGCTACGTGTTTGCTACTGAAATAGACCGGAAAATGTGCCGTTGATGTAGCCATGGGATGCAAAGAGAAGGAGCCATGACTTGCTCTCCTGTGGGAGTTTGGCTGCTCCTATGTCAAGTTCTGACTAAAAACTAAGGGCTGTTCCTTAGAGAGACCTTATGGACACCTGCCCCTTGTGGGCTGCTTCTCTCCCCCAAGATAGAGACAGTGGCCTTTTTGGAGGAAGATGGCTGGGAGGGTACACAATAAAGCATATACCTCTGGGCACTGGGTGTTTCTAAGGGCTTATCCACACTTCCCGTTGCTTTCCCCAAGTGAAAAACCACCCTTTAGTGCTCAATCAGAGCAAACAGCAATTGAGTTTTCTGTGGATTGCTGTTTGTTCCTATTTAAACCTAAGGAGAAGATTTTCCCTGGGGAAGGAATGGTGCAATGGGAAAACCACTCAGACACATGGCTAGAAAGAGGAAAACTGCTCAGATCCATGCTTCCTAGGCCCAGGATAAGAGAAAGTATGGACAAGCCATGAGTGTCTTAGAATCCTCCTCTAATCTGATCAGCAATATTAAAGGGCACAAAGGTACATAGGGCAGATTGATGAGCACTACATGCCATACCAAGTTGCAGCATTCAGACTAATAAAATGTATTTTTAGTGTGCGGAACACAGATATAGGTAGGGACAGCAAACAAGCAACTCAAAGGGATAAATGTTTGCTTGAACTACTTTAGTCTTGCAGTGATTGTCATTTGCAGAGCTAGCCCTAAGAAGTAAACTGCAAGGAAATCCCATCTCCACACCTGTCTGTGGAATACAATGAGTGACTTTTTGTCAAAGTGGTGAAATCAAAAGACAAAGAGTTGCCGTAGCTGATCCTTTTCTTTGAAGATTTGACTGATATGATTGGGTTTTTGTTTTTTTTGCTGGTGGAGGGAAAGCAGATTGGACATCACTTGCAAATTTGGGTCTACTAAATGGACCAGTGAGCTTTGAAACTGTCGATCACTTACAGTGGATGAGAGTAGATTTAGATGGAAAGGTGCATTATTATTGCCACTTACTGGGCTTTTTTAGGTTGCCTCTCCCTTGGAGAGGAAGTCTACAGGAGATTAAGGGACAATATGTGTGAGGCCATGTCCCTGGATCACCTTTTGTGGTTCCTTGAAATTTGATCACATCAGCTTGCTGTCAAGGCAGATGCAGGGGCAGTTTAATAGCCAGGTAATGTATCAAAAAGGTATTTCTGCATCACAGAAAGTATCTCACCTGTGTCTTATTGCCACTGCAAACTGACACTCGGTAGTCTTTAAATCTGAAGAAGGGGATTGAAATGAATGGGACTTGACACCAAAACAAATGAAGGCACCCTTAAATAAATTTGCTCTCCTGTGACAGGTATGCGTGCAGACCCAGCATGGTGAAAGGCAGGGTGATGACCCCCAAAGGTCTCACCCACAGCTCACATCAGTAGATAAGGCCCACTGAAATACATCTCTGCAATTCACAGGGAATAGCTGGATGTCATATCAATGTGGAAAGTATGACCCAATGGCAAGCAGGCAAAACCCACTAGTGTAGCAATTATTTCTTTAAATTGGACTAGAGAATCTTGGGTTCAATTTCTCACCAATACATTGAGCTCATTGTGGGTGGCCTTGAACAAGTCAGTATCTCTCAGCCTTAATGGGGATAAAATAGGATAAACACATTGTCTAATGCCCTCGACAGAAATGTAGGCGAAATTCAGGACCCCAACTTTGTTCAACATTTATGAGGTTTGATCAAATTCTTATTCAAGTCATTCACTTAGCTCACATGTGCAGAGCTGTGCACTCCGAGACCCATGAAGCCAATGCCAGCTGAACAACAGCTAGATGGTTTGATTTGTTTTAACCCATCCAGCTGAAAGGTGGTATATGCTGATCTTCAAATCTAAGCAAAGTGATTTACAAAGTAGACATTTTATATTTAATTCATATCCTGCACCTTAGTTACCAAAATCTTGTTCAAGCTGGGCTCACCCTTGTTAGTGTTCAAAGTGCATTTAAATCAGGCATCCCCAAACTTCGGGCCCTCCAGATGTTTTGGACTACAATTTCCATCTTCCCCGACCACTGGTCCTGTTAGCTGGGGATCATGGGGGTTGTAGGCCAAAACATCTGGAGGGCCGAAGTTTGGAGATGCCTGATTTAAATAGTAAGTAGTATACTTACTTTCATTACAGATAATGCCAGTCCACCCAGGTGGGCAGTCACAACTACTGTTGTCACTGTTGCATTTCCCTCTGTTCATACAGTCAGAACAACTCAAGCTGCAGTCACTGCCAAACATGTTATGCAGACAAGCTGAAATTAAAAAGCACAAGTGTCAACTCGCATGCCAGGCTTTGCTATTTCAGTTCATTCTGTACATGTTTACTGCCAGCAACTACTTGCAGCCAGGGGCTATATCATTCAAGAGATGGAAACAGAAACACAGAGAGCCGCATAAAAGTGTCACTGCAAAAGTTCCCCCTTCTTTCTTACATCCATTTATTTTTTTTCATTTTTGAAGCATGCCAATCCAGAACAAACAAATACCACCACCCCCTCGAAAACTGTACAACAAATGGCATTATGAAACATTGGCTCTGTTCTAATAGCCTCTTCTTTTCGGGTTATAAGTCCTTGCCATAATGTTAAATGTGAATTCATAGAATCCTAGAATTGTAGAGATGGAAGGGACCCCAAGGATCATATTCTATTCAAACCTTCTGCAATGCAGGAATTCCTTGCATTCAGCAGTAATTGCAAGGGATCACTCCTGTTAGTACATGCAATAAAGCTTCACTGAAAGCGCTGCTCTTTTTCTGACCTCTGCTCACTCTGAGCTGGGTTCTCAGTGTTTCCAGAAGAACAATATGCTGCAATCTCCCATACTACTCTTCCTCCATACGTGTCCCAGATGTTTCCCAGTTTTTAGCAATGGTGATATGGACTGCTGTTTTTTTAAAACTCATATTCCTTCCAGGTCCATTGGAAACAGACAATATGGCTAACTTAGGATCACAAGGAACTGTTTGGTGTGTCACCTCACCTCTCACCCTAAGAGCATAAGGATAGCAAGCAGGATCAGGCCAATGGCCAACCAGAGGCAGGACCTGGATGCAACAACACTCTTCCTGCTTGCGGTTCTCAGCAACTGGCATTCAGGGGTATTCTGGCTCCAGCAGCATAGGCAGAACCGAGTGTGACTATGTTCTATGAGCTCCAAATTTTTATAATTCTCCTTTCTTTCTGGGCTGATTTTTTTTCATTCCCTGGAAACATGTTACTTCCATGCTTGCTTTATGTGAAAAATTAAGGCAGACTTTTAGAAACATTTTCTCACCAACTTGGTGTGCAACAGTGAGCTCTCCACGAATCTCCTCTTCCTCCTCATCATAGAAAGAATCTAGGGAGGTACTGAAGTGAAGGAGCTGAGGCGGTCTTCTGAAGCGGAAGCCAGGAATCCGGGCAATCTCCAGTTCTTCTTCCTCCTCTTCCAGCTCATCGTCATCTAATGCTGATATCAGAGATACAAATACTTACACTTTCATCTTGTTAAGTCCCAAAAGCTTGATCCAATTTGTTGTTTACATCAGTAAACAGGTGCTGCTACTATTATTAATAGGAAACAGAAACTTTATAATCAATGAAAGCTCTTCAGACTATTCAGATGACAAAACTACCCTGCAATGAGGACTCTCTCACCCTAGGGTAGTTTAGTTGTATGGTTTAACAACTATATATACATGTGTATCGGAAGAAGTGTGCATGCACACGAAAGCTCATACCAATGACAAACTTAGTTGGTCTCTAAGGTGCTACTTGAAGGAATTTTTATTTTTTATATGTACATGTATTACACTTGAACTGAAACTCTTGCACGGTTCCCTTGCTGCGAGAAGCCAAGTTACAGGGAACCAGGCAGAGGGCCTTCTCGGTAGTGGCACCCACCCTGTGGAACACCCTCCCACCAGATGTCAAAGAGAAAAACAACTACCAGACTTTTAGGAGACATCTGAAGGCAGCCCTGTTTAGGGAAGCTTTTAATGTTTAACAGACTATTGTATTTTAATATTTTGTTGGACTCTCTCTGTATTTGTTGTACTCTCTCTGTATTTGGAATTGGGAGGTAATAGGTGTTACTGGTTAACTATTTTGCGCTTCCTGGAGAAGCAGAGGTGGGGAGCCTGTGGCATTCCCAATGTTCTAAGACTCCAACTCACACCAGGCTCAACCAGCATGGCTCATCATGAATGATGGGAGTTGTAGTCCAGCAACAGCCGGAAGGTCACAAATTGCCCATCTTTGCCTTAAAGAGTCGGTAGTTCATGGTGTTGTTCTTGTTTATTTTTCTTTAGTTTGAGTTGAATGTATTTGTGTTCTAAATGTGTCCTCCAAATTGCTCTTCCTTAGAACAATGTGAGATTTTTGCACTTCATTGCTCAACCCATTTTAAGGTGACTGATTAGACAAGCTGCTTCTCACTTGCAGAGAGCAATCTTAGTTTCTTTGTCTTTTGAATTAAAGATGCCTACCCAAGCAAGTTGTTATCCATCAGCCTTAAATTCCATTGGATTCAGGGTGACTTGTATGTGTTTCTGTCCCTTAAGCCCAGCCATAGCAAAGCTACAAGATTTATAAATTATCTCAGATGTGGAATTTGAATTGAACACAAAACAGTGTCTAGGGATTACATATTTAGTTTTAGAATAATCATTAAATTATAAACGTATATAAAAGCTACACACACACCCCATCATCACCACCATCCAACTATAGATGACATTTTAACACTGAAACATATATTTATAAGTCTGATTAAAACAGAAGATAAATGTTTTGGCTTTATATTACAGATTCAGCACAACCACTTTGGGAATTTTAGAATTACACTTAGCTTCTCAATATAATTTGGATTTGAGTAATATCTAATTTGCTGAAAATGCGACAATTCAAACAAACCTCATTTTAAAAAGATTATGTGCTATTAAGACGCCTCACTCTGAATAAGTAATGCCATTATCACTTCCAAAAACCATGCCTAGTAATTGGAGTTTTCCTTCGAATAGAGCTCCTAACGATACAGAATAACTTACAGATGCAAGACTTTCCATTGACACTGCTGAGCCTGTATCCTTCCTCACATGTACATTCATATGAACCCAAAGAATTAATACAATATTGGTCGCAGCCATCAGTGTCGGATAGGCACTCGTCCACATCTAGGAAATTAAATGAGGAAAGTAAACCTTGGATGCAAAACCCAATTTGGATCAAGAAGAAAACTGCTGAACTCCTGTTCAGAACTTCAGAATGGCTATTACTGTTATCTATTCCGATCACCTTGATTATTAGTACATTCACTTGTATCCAACATTAGAGTAAAGCCGTTTGAATTAATGGACGTAAGTTAATTGTTGTCTATTAGCTTCAATGAGTCTAATATGAGTTTGATTAACATTGGATACAACCCATTGATATTACCTAGATAGAATTTGCACTTCCCACCTTCTGAAATGCCCAGGCAGCTCGCAAGCATAATTTGAAACCATTTCCATTTAAAATCCAATTGAATAAACATTAAACAAAACCATGCAACTTAGAAGCAAAGCAAAGCGTATCAAATGTCTTTCGCTGCCCTTCCTTGCCTGGGAGCACATGATAGGCTTGTTTCCTTTCCTTGCCCCTCCTTCCCGCTCACATTATTTCCCCACCACCACATTAATTTTTTGGAACTACTTATGGGTAGCAGTTTTTGCAGCTAACCATGGTATCATATCTGCATTTCAAATTGTAGTTTTAAAAGATGCATGGTCAGCGATGTCGCTGCGCCGTGGTTAGCTCTAGAAATGAAAGGAGGGAGAATCTGCATATCAGAGTAAAGGGAAGAGAAGCCCGCGAGCCATTCCTAATCTCCTAACTGCAATTGGGAAATGAGGCAGGGTTGTATCTGCACAAAAAGCACCTGTAGCCTGCTTGCCACTAGCACAGGGGGTAGGGAGGCTGCTACTGCACTACAACACCCATGATCCCTGGCCAGCAACCGTGCAGGCTGGGGTTGATGGGAATTAGAGTTCAACAACAATGAGCAGCCCACAGGTTCCCCACCACCACACAAGCGGTTTCCTAAGTTCTGCTCAGGAGCAGGCGCACATCAGCACTGCTTGTGAGACCTGAGGTGACAAACACAACGAACGGCAAAGCAGATCCCCGTGGAATGTTTGCTTGGTGTTTCTGCAAAAGGCCTTGCTCAGTGCCTGGTGAACTTAAATTACCATCACATTCACAGCCGTCCAGATGAAGCTGGAAGCCTGCCTTGCAGCTGCATTCGTAGCCTCCGATGTAGTTGATGCAGAACTGTGAGCAGCAGGCATCTCCGGTCACACATTCGTCCAGGTCTACAGGAAGGATGAACAAATGTTTCACAACGCCGTAGAAGTAGTTTAAACAAGAAATAAATTGTCCGGAGAGGAATGTTTACAGCAGGGCACGACAACCCCCATGATCCTTGACCACTGATCCTTGAGCTGATGGGAGCTGCAGTCCAACAACATCTGAATGGCCACTGGTTCCCCAGACCTGGTTTAGTGAACACTTGCATGGTACGCTCTGACTTACAATTTCAGCAGTATTCATCCAACACTGCAGAGGCTAATTGGTCTTGTAGTAAGGTTACAGCTTACTGGGAAATGATATATAATGAAATGAAAAGGATGTTTAAAATAACCTTTGGGGGGTGGATACCAGACGCTTTTATTTTGGGAATTATAAGGTCAGAACTACCTAAACTGTACAGAAACTTATTCATGTATGCTACTACAGTGGCAAGAATGTTACTTGCCCCCAAATGGAAAGAAGCAGATGTACCAGCAAAGGAAGAATGGATACAAAAACTTATGGAATATGCAGAAATGGCAAAACTTACCAGAAGAATAAGAAATCAAGATAACAATTTTTAATAAAAGGATGGAAATGGTTTATTGAATATTTACAGATAAATTGTAAACCGATAAAGACATTGGCAGGATCATTGTAATAGCCTGCAGTTTCAGAAGAGTATATATTTAAAGATGATGCATAAATGAGCAAATTAAGTTAATTTGGATATGAAAAAGATATTAAAAATAAATTCAAGGAACCGCAGAAAGAGGGGGAAGGAAGTCAAGTTATGAAATGTAAAAATGGTTGTAAAAATTAGTGAAATGTATGAACTTGAAATGTAAATAAATAAATAAATAAATAATAAAATAAACACTGCAGGGGCTAACAACACCAACCCTTGATTTTAAAATCCCCGATTCAAATTTTTACCTCTGCCACAACCCTGGTTATGCTACAGGAATTCCTTATCCACACAATGGGATGAAATAAAAACGTCTCGCTGTATTAGATTCCCCCCCCTTCCTCAAAAGATGCTCAGGGCATGCATATGGTGAAGTGACCTTCAAAGATCCTCTAGTCGAGCCCAGTGGCATTACAGGAACCCTGCTGCTACAACATTTGTGGTAGATGACCATCCAGCTTCTGTTTAAAAGCCTCTCACAATGGAGAGTCCACCACCTTCCAAGCCATGCTCATCCACCATTGGACAGCTGACACCATCCTCCTAATTATCAGACACCTTCTGTATTGTCTTTTAGCACATTCCTCTTTCTAAATGGAGATTTGTACCTCAGTTTATAACTGTATGGGATTTGAACTGATTTTATGTATGTGTTGTTGTTTTAAACCAGGCGTCCCCAAACTGCGGCCCTCCAGATGTTTTAGCCTACAACTCCCATGATTCCTAGCTAACAGGACCAGTGGTCGGGGAAGATGGGAATTGTAGTCCAAAACATCTGGAGGGCCAAAGTTTGGGGGTGCCTGTTTTAAACTAACCAACTAGATATGTATAGATATATATATTTACATATATAGGTTTTTATATATGCAATCAATTTAATTATTATATATAATTGTTTTATAAATATGTTTGTTATGTTGCGAATAGCTTCAGATGCCTCATAGAAAGATACCGTAATTATAATATCATATCATATCAAATCATATCATATCATATCATATCATATCATATCATATCATATCATATCATATCATATCAACCCCTTTCTCATAATTTGAATCCATTAGCTTGAGCCCTAACTTCTGGGGCTTGATTCCAACCTCTCCTTCCCCATTGTATCTTCACAACAATTCCTCCAAGGGAGATGAGGAAGACAGGGACCAAGGAAGAAAGACTATCTTGATGTCATTGAGTGAGCTACATGGGCTAAGCAAGAATTTGGACCCAAGTATTCTTGGTTCAAGTCTAGCATTCTATCCCCAATACTATATTGGCTCTACTGATCTCTCTTATTAAGACAGTTTGAAGACACACCAAAGTAGCACACATGAAGCAGTTTTAATACCCTTAAACTGTCATGTAAAAGCCGAGTATTAGCATTATATTACTAGGAACAGGCACTGCTGAATAGAAATCCCCTTTGCTACGAATACGCATGAATTCTTTGGACAATTCATCTTGCCAAAATCTTAGACAGAATGCAAATACAACTGTGAAATGCTTCCAGCAAAAGTCTTCTCAGATGAAAATATTAACTTTTTAAAGGCAATTATATCTTCTCTCCCTCCGCCCTTTTCTTTCTTTCTTTTTTAAAGAAATGAAGTAATTCCTGGCAGCTTGATAACCAATATGACATGGTGCCTCTGCAAGAGCTGGAACTGCATGGGACCTAAAACTCCTGATGTAATTAAGGTGAAACAAGGTCTCATTGAATAAATAAACAAACAGAAGTACAGATTGAGCCAAGCTGATTGGCTACCCAAACAATGACCAGTCGATGCTGAATTTGCAAAATTCCATGAATGAAGAAACAAGAGAAGAGAAAGGTCAGTGTGGCAATTAACCTTGGAAAGGGTGCTAACATTCTTGGGGGATCTAGTCGACACAAGGAAATAGGGAAAACATGCAATCAATCCACGGAGGTCAGAGGCCAGCATGAAATTGATTAATGCAGGTTTCTGGACCAATACCATTGTTTTCTTCCTTCAAACGTCACAAAGAAGCTGGCAGGCAATGTTTCAGATCATATCTATGCTTCTGGTTCTCTTACTACTCACTGTGCATTGAAACCTGCCATCAGTTAGTGGGAAACGCTTCTTATCCCCTTTACATAATGGTTTTTTGTTTGTTTGTTTGTTTGATTGATTGTTTTTATACCGTTTGTGCTGGTGGAGATTGTAATCTCCTTTGGGCAGAGACCTGTTCTCCTATACAGGCAATCCTCGTTTTGCATGGGGGTTCAGTTCCAGTGGTGTTCATGTGTCAGCAGAGCTTGCATAAGCCTAGTCCACCCCACCTCATTCCGCCCCTTTTTGTGATGTCTTTATGATGTTTTGGGGCTACTTCTGGGTTTGGTGCTGTGCGCGCGCATGCGATCACATGTCATTCACATGTGTCTAAAACCAGGAGTGGCCTATACTCTGCAAAGTGGCAAATGTGCATTCATAGTACTGTATAGCCTAGAAGTGGCTAAGCTGTGGCACTCTAAATTAGACCCCAAATCTCATCAGCTCCAGAAAGCATGTCCAATAGTCCAGAAGGATAGAAGTTGCAGGTTCCACATTCCTGATATAAACTAACAAGCAATTATATCTACATCTGCTACAATCTTTTCTCACCCAGAATGGCCACAGAAATCAGAAAACAATCCTAACAAATGTTGAGCATTTATATGCCAAAATAGCTTCTACGTGATCTGCAACTATAAAGTCAATCAATATTTTAAATGCACACTAACATTATAACATCCCTAACTGAAATAGACATCAAAACTATCAATTAAAATGTGTGGCAATTAAAAGAGTTTTTTTTTAAAAAAAACCCAAAGCAGTTAAAAGAATGAAATCACAAGTCCAGTTCAGGGGGATGCTTCCCTAAACAGATGTTTCTGCTTAGTGTTGGAACCGGTGGAATGCCAATACTGATGGGGATTCTCATGTTTAATCAGGGAGGTCTTTCCACAACACTGGTGCTACCAGTGAAGAAACCTGCCTCCATGTTACCACATAAAACACCTTAACTACAGTACTCTATATTCCAAACATTATATAAACACAGTCTGTTGCAGCTACTTCATTTCTTATAGTGTAAAATAAAGCTTTCAAAAGTAAGACTGCTGCTTTGTTAACTGTAGGTGTGGAATATTCTGCACTTCCCCCTCTCTGGAAGCCCTCCTCCTTTGGCGATCATCTGTGTGACTTTGTGTGTATCTGTGCTCATTATTGCCATCAATTCTTCCCATTCCTTGTTAAATAAATACAGTTTTTGTGCCAAATGAAATAATAATAATAATAATAATAATAATAATAATAATAATAAACGTCTATGGTTTTAGGGGCAGATCTTAACATACTGCCCCATTAAGGGATGTGTAAGCTTGTTGGTTCATTTGGGGTCCTTGGCATTAATTTGGAGTGCATGGCATTGCCCTCCTTACCCATGTAATTTTGTTCTGTAAACCCAGGTCCCCAAATCCCCCCCCCACTCAATAATAGGTGTTGTGGGGGGAAAGAGTTGTTAAAGTGGTACAGTGGAACCTTGGTTTTCGAGCGCCTTGGAAGTCGAATGGCTTCCGAAGCACATTTCTCCATTTTTTCAGTGTATTTTGCCTACTGCCCATTGTTCCATAGTTTTCGGGCGTTTTAGAAGTCAAATGGTCTTCCAGAATGAATTATGTTCGAAAACCAAGGTTCCACTGTATAAAGGTTTGTAGTCTAAGAAGGGGACAGACTCCTTTGAAGAGCTGTCTATATTTCCTTATACATCACCTGTGCATGTCTTTCCATCTAAATCCAAGCGGTAACCTTGGTTACAAGAGCAGAGGGGCCCATTGGTGGAGTGCTCACAGTGATGAAGGCAACCTCCGTTATCATCTTCACAGCTGTTGACAATTTCCATTTCAATGCCTTTCCAGAAAAGAATCAAATCATTGCCAATAAATACATAAAAATGAGAATTGGAGTAAGTTTGCTGCACGTGGGCTCTACAAGAAAACAACGCAGTTCCAGCCAGCCCCTTCAGGGATGCTCCATTGCATTCCTCCCCACACTGGTTCTCCATTTGCCTCCCACAACAGTCTCAGCAATTCCATGCTCAGTGAACTTGCTCAGTCTCCACTGCAATGTTTTGGGGTTTCTTCCTTAGCCTTCCCTCCAAGAAAGATTTTCTGTACTTTTGCGAAACTTGGGGTTCCTCTAAGGCTCCTCCTCCTACCTCCCTCTTGCTTGCAGCTGGAGCCATTTTGGCTACATAAAGATCTGCATCACTCAGAGGGTTAGTACCTATTAGCCAACTTTATTAGCTTCCAGGGTGTCCTGTATCTTTAAGTGGAATACAAGAGTTTCAGCACTTCTTGCTTGGGCTGCATACACACAATACATTTAAAGCATCTCCCCACAAAGAATCCTGGACTCCTGTAGTTTAAGGATTCTTGGAATTATAGCACTTTGAGGGGTAAACAACAGTTATTTTAATGTATATGCAGACTATCAATATACAAGAAATGACACAGATGAACCTGATAACATACGAGTGCATATCAAAGGCTCAAACATGTTTCAAACTCACTACGTCGTCTTCAGTGGAAAATTATATAATTATTCAAAAACAAAGCTAGGCATGCTGGCTATTATAAAACCCAAGGTCAAAGAGCCTGGTTACATTTGTAGTGTCTGCAAAAAAACAAACCACACACACAAATTGCTCAGTGTAACTATAGCTTCCTGCTGAAGAAGACATTCTGTAGTTTAAACACATTCAGGCCTTTGAAATCTTTTTATATAATGCATGCACCATATTGCTATTTTATGAGGCTCGTTAATGTTATTCATTGAATAGTCATAGATTTTTAGTTCAGAATATAAATTTAATTTGTTAGATCAAGCGTTATTTCTCCATATTTTCCCCACCTGTCTCCACCTTTTCATCCATGTGATCTCATAATTTTTATGGTCAAGCAGGGAGCTTTGGACTGAATAGGCCAAGCCACAGTTTTTATATCACATTTCAGTCATGAATCAGTTAGGAAAAATGAGGGCTAACATATATGAAGTAATTATGCTTTTGTTTAAAACTGTTGTATGGCATGCAAAATCAGGAGAGATGGACGTGGGGAGGGGGGAATCAGCCTTAAAACATGGAGTCTGAAATGAACATGTACTTTGGGTGACTACGGGAATATTTGAACTCATTATAATTCACTGTATATTGAAGACTGGTCAGCAGCGCTGTTTGCCTCTTGAAATGCAGGCATCACAGTTCAGAATTCTGAACTTGCACTCATGATTGCAGAAACCATGGCTCAGCATGAAGGTCTCTGCAGAATCCAGCATTCAAGCACTGAGATACATCTACTGGGAATTCTAATCACATTGGTTCTTAAAAAATGAGAATACCACAAGAATCAGAAACAGGGGCACGCCTCCCCAGATAAAAACGGCCACCTAATTATCATCTCATTTTATCCTTTTGGAAAGATACAGTTCCCTTTACAGAACTGCTGCAAAACTCCCACTTACGGTAGCATTGTCTTCCGTCAGCTCCTAGTTCAAATCCAGGATTACAAACGCAGGCAAAGGAGCCCAAAGTGTTCACACAGCGATGGGTGCACTTGGCTGTCCCTTCTGCACACTCATCAGCATCTATAGAACAAAAAAAGGTGTTGAGGTTGAACAGTGTTGAACAAAAGGTCAGCCTTAATGGAGATCAGCAACCTTCAGGAAACCCTTTCAAAATCAGAGAGCCTACAAAGGAATTGAGGAGTGATGTAGAAGATTCTAGGTCTAGGGCATGTTCCACAATGTGCAGTCAGTGCATGCTCAACCTATTTGCCCAGCCTCTCTGCACCTGTTTGTTGACAAATTTGAACTGAGGACATAGCTTATTTGAGCTGTGTAGGCAGAGGAACACCAGCAGAGGTGAATAAAAGGCACTTGTTAGTCATTACTGGACCTTCTGAAAATATTTGAAGGCACTCCATAGTTCTACAGAACAGGGATTTTTGTTTTTATTTTTTGCTGGGGTGGGTTGAGATGGTGGTGGTGGTAGAAGAGGGAACTGAAGCAAACACATATGCTCAATCACTAAGATTATAGAATAACCAATGTGCTACCCTGGAGATGCAGATTGGTGCACTGGCGGAGCTTCATGCTCCGGCACCGGGGGCGGGGGAGGGCTGGCGCACATTCTGGGAGTGGTGCACACCGTCCGGAGGGGCGTGGCACACATTCTGGGGGCGTGCTGTGCCACCCGGAGGGGCGTGGTGCGTGGAGTGCAGCCGCCATGGCGCCCTCGGGGTCGCACTGCCCGGGGTGGAGCGCCCCCATCGCCCCTCCCTTCCTACGCCCCTGGATTGGTGTTGTGATGAGGTTGCTGGACTAGGTCCTAAGAGACAAGAGTTCAAATTCCAAATCAGCCATGAAGATCACTGGGTGATCTTAGGCCAGCCACTGCCTCTCGGCCTAACCTACCTCTCAGGGTTGTTGTGCAGATTTGTTGAGGTTGGGAGACTCATGTAAGCCACCTTGAGCTCTTTGGAGAAAAAGGTGGAATATAACCGCAGTAAATAAATTGTTATATTTTTATTTATTCATTTGCCATTTATTTTCCAAAATGGTTTCCAAGTGTTATATACAGGCATTGTGTCGTTGTAGTTACAGGTAGGTAGCCATGTTGGTCTTCCGTAGTCGAAACAAAATAAAAAAAAACTCCTTCCAGTAGCACCTTAGAGACCAACTAAGTTTGTCATTGGTATGAGCTATCTGAAGATGTGTGCATGCACACAAAAGCTCATACCAATGACAAACTTAGTTGGTCTCTAAGGTGCTGGTGGAAGGAATTTTTTCATTGTGTTTTTGGGCATTGATTTCCAAGACAATTTTCCTTCCTAGCTTCTCTTCTCCTCTCACGGTAGGAGGAAGTGAGTAGCTGAGCCAGCAGTGGCAGAGAAGAGCCAAGAAGGGGGTGCCTCTGTCTGAAGCCCCCTTCCAAGGTCTCCTAATGGGAGACAATTGAACACATCTGCCAGCAGCAGTAGGCAATGGAGGCCATAGGGGCTCTCTAAACCACTGTGCTTCCAAATCAAGAAGTCTGACCCCAAGATTGTAACTCCTCTTCACAGTAGAATGGCTCCAACTATGTTCTTGCTTACATGTGTTTAGCATACCTGGTTAGAAAAGAGGTCAATAATTAGACTCTTCAATTTTAGTTACCATCCCCGCAACCCAGACTTTGCTTTTTTTTACCTGCACAGGACTTCCCATCTGCAGAAAGGCGATATCCAGAATAGCATTCACACTCTGCAAGTCCGCTCTCATTTCGGCAGATCTGCAAGCAGCCTCCATTTCCACTTGCACAGGGGTCAATCTCTGAAACCAAACACCAAGAAATCCAGGCAATGAGGATCTAAGGTGCTAGCTAGGAATGTTAGGTGTCTGAATTAGAAACCAGCAATGCTTTGAGAAAACACACACACACACACACAAACATATCAACCAATACACAGAACACAGGTCAAGGTCTATCTGGCGCAGGCTGCAAGTCTTTTCACACTGCAGTGATATTTATCTCCCAATTTCATTCCGACTGTTCGTCACAAACAATTTGACAAGTTCATCTGGCAGAGATGCTTGAACTTATTTTCAATAGTTACAAAACTGGCCAACATGCACAACCTGTTATGCCACAACTGAAAAGAAAGAAATAGAGGGTGGGGATTCTGAGAGAGTGGGAGTGGGGGGGTGAGGGGGATCAGCTTTAATGATATTCCCAGTTTCCTACAGTGCTGACTTGCTTTCCCCAATATTCAGCAGAGATCTGACACAGATACTTCCATGCGCATCTCTGCCTGCCAACGGTTCTCTGTGCCAGCAGTTCAAATTGATGGCACTTTATTCTATAGCTTCCTTTGCAGTTCGACAAATATAATTGCTCAAACATGCCTGGCAAACCGTGACCAGCCCTTAACAACCAGAGATCTTGCTGCGAGGGATTACAGTGGCGGCTCTACCGGAGAGTCAATATAATTGTTTGGAAATGCACTTCCAAAAGGAGCACAAGCTCCTGCTCCAAATATATTGCACATCAGATCAGAAAGAGACCAGGACATTCTTGAAAACACCGAAAACAGAAAAACAACAACAAAAATCCATGGTAAATTAGGCCTAAAGATTCCAGTGGTGGTTCTATATTTTGGAAAATGTGCCTCAAGTCAATTTCCAAGTACCAGGTTGGGGTAACCAATGTGGTGGCTACTTTCAGATATTGTTGGTCTACGACTCCCATAATCCTTGACCTTTGGCCATGTTGACTGAGGCTGATGGGAGTTGGAGTCCAGCAACATTTGGAGGGTCACATGTTGGCTACCCTTGATCTAGATCAGTGTTTCCCAACCAGTGTGCCTCCAGATGTTTTGGGACTACAACTCCCATCATCCCTAGCTAGCAAGACCAGTGGTCAGGAATGATGGGAGTTGTAGTCCCAAAACATCTGGAGGCACACTGGTTGGGAAACACTGATCTAGATGATGTGACTTTAGTATATATGCAGCTCCCTATATCTTTAGGTGAGCTGTTTTGTCTCTAGTCTGCTAAGCTCAGGAGCAAACCAGCAGCACACATAGGCAAGATAATGCCTTTGGCTCAGGTGTGCCATGATTTTCCTTCTGTCTGTGCCACTTTTAAAAACAAAGATGTGCTTGGGACCTTAAGAAAACTGCAGAAAGGAGTAGGCAGTTGTTAGAAGGTCTGAATCGTGGATGACAGTTTCATATGTACATCCAGAACCCTTCTTATCACTTCTAACATCCTTTGCCCACTTTGATAATGGTGCCTTTGGCTTCTCTGATTTTATCCTTTCGTGATCATTGACCGCTGCAGTGAAGCAGCCTTTTTCCTGTCTTTTGTACATCTCTTGCAGGCAAAGCTCCTGCTACAAGCAGAACTGAGAGACAGAAGAAACACAGGACCAAAGCCTTGATTTTCTTTAAAATACACATGTATATTTTATGGTAAGTATGGGCATATTGCACATGGCACCATACATGCAGTGAGTATGCAGTGGGAGATTTAGCTGAGCTCGGCTGCAAAACTTGGCAAACAAAGTCTCCAGTGGATCAATGGAAATGCAAGCATAAAACTCAAGCCATCAGCAGCTTCAACAGATAATGGGAGCTAATAAAACTTGGCAGGAGGAAAGACAACCCAAGGTCAAATTTCCTTCCTAATTCTTTTTAAGAAAGGGAGAACAATGGAATCCAATAATCTGCTTTGATCTCTATTCCTCTCCCCACTGTCCCTCCTCGTACACCTCCCTCTTATTATTTCCTCTCCCCCTTATGTTGCTTGATGAGTTGACTACCCTTGTTGTCTCCTCTAACCACTACATGGGCCTCCATAATATTCAGTTCATAGCCAAGTCATGCTGTTTCTCCCTTTACAGAATTGTAGGAAATATGGCCAAGATCAGGTCAGGGGAGAAGGGACTGAAGAGACACAGGTACACTTGCCTCCAGCTGGGGAGACTTCCCTTTGAGAAGCCTTGGATTGGAGTTCAGAAGTGGTAATCTAGTCTGGGGGGAGTTATAAATCAACCTCCAGCTTCTGTCAGCGCTCACCCACTGCTCTCTTGCTCTCTGAGCAACTCCCATAATGCCCTGTAGGCTTTTGTTTGAGGTCAGGATAGGACAAATGCTTACATTCTATATCGAGATCTTCGTACTTCCACAGGGTAGGCAGATTACAAAAAGTTACAATTGCTATTAAATAAGTCCACTCTTAGACATAATCCTCACTCCTACCATTCCCCCATTGCAATGGTACAAGATCAGTGTGGAGGTGAAATGTAACAGGCTTGAACCAGAGAGCCCAGCAGCAGGGCCCAGTCACATGACTCTCTATTTCTGATACCTAAACTGCATTAATCAATCAAGTAAACATGCATTACACTAGGGTGGAAGCGGGGAAGCTGGGATCCTTCAGATGTTGTTGGACTACAACTTGCATCAACCCAACCGGAATGGCCAATGGTCAGGGAGTCCCACAATATCTGGAGGGCCAAAGGTTACCCCACACTACAGCCTTCGGGCTTATATTGTGTTTCCAACAGGTTACCCGCACCCTGGGCTAACACTTACTTTCACAGTGCTTCCCATCTCTCTTAAGCTGGTAGTGTGTGTGGCACTGACACCAGTAGTGGTCTTCACTCATCTGCATACACTCATGTTCACAGCCTCCGTTGTTGACGGCACAAGAGCTCACACCTAATACAATGAGAACACAAAAAGCCAGAATGTGGTGATGCGGTTCTCCACCCAAATATCTGAAGTGAGGGCAAAAAGTGGAGCAACCTTTCACACAGCAATAAAGTGGTACCTCGGTTTAAGTACACAATTGGTTCCGGAAGTCTGTACTTAAGCTGAAGCGTACTTAACCTGAAGCGAACTTTCCCATTGAAAGTAATGGAAAGTGGATTAATCCGTTCCAGATGGGTCCGCGGAGTACATAAACTGAAAGTACTCAAACTGAAGCGTACTTAAACTGAGGTATGACTGTACATCCTAAAGAGCAGATTGCCTTCCCAACATGTGTATTTTGACCCATCACCTGCAATACTAGACCTTATGGCTTTAAGCAGGACCCTGGATGAGCTCACATCCTCCAGCCACTAGTACTGTGCTAAACGCCATATGATCCCTTTGGTAAAGGCATCTCATTTCTAAAAGCTTAGTGATAAGCTGAAGACTTGCTTTTTGCCTTGGATGCATTACCTCCTTTATGCCAAAGCTTTATCCATCAACAAACTTCACACATCTGTTCCAAAAATGATCCTTGAAAGCAGAGCAGGGAAAGAAAAGCCTTGCTAACACTCTGATACAGAGGAAGCTGTGACCAGTCAGACCACTGGTACATATAGCTCAGTAGCTTTCCAAGGATTCGGATAGAGGACATTCCCCACCCTACTTGGAGATGCTGAGGACTGATCCTGGGACCTTCTAAAGGTTGGTTTTTTAACTATGTTAGCAAAAACACTTCCACTGCTGCAGCTAGAGTGAAAATATTAGGATATAAGTCACAGAACTTGGGAAAGAAGAAAGGGAAACAAGAAACTGCCTTATACTGAGTCAGACCATTGGTCCATCCAGTTCAGTATTGTGCACACTGAAGCAGTCTAGGGCTTCAGATTGAGGACACCCCTTTACCTTGAAATGCCAAAGCTTGAACCTGGGACCTTTTGAGTGCACGGCAGATGCTCTACCAGTGAGCTATGGTATGCAAATATATATATCGCCATCTAGCAACCCAAAAGTCTTTCTTGAGAAACAGGTGGAACTGAACACGCTTGAGGGCTTGTGTTCTGGGGAGTGGTTCCAAGATGGATGCCGGAAGAAAGGCTGCATAACAGAAACCATGAAATAAAACCAGTTATGGTTCATACTGGTTCACTGCCCTTCCCCAACATGTGTGTACAGTGGTACCTTGGTTTATGAACACAATTGGTTCCGGAAGTCTGTTCATAAACTGAAGCGTTCATAAACTGAAGCGAACTTTCCCATTGAAAGTAATGGAAAGTGAATTAATCTGTTCCAGATCGGTCTGCGGCGTTCGTAAACTGAAAATTCGTAAACAGAGGTGTTCATAAACCGAGGTTCCACTGTATAGACACATAGCCCTGAGGTGATGGATGGCTGCTGGATTCCTCTATGGAGGGATGAGTGACCTATTCAAGGTGTTGTCCACGTATGTTGCCCTGAACCTGGTGCAGCATTGTAAGAGCTGGTTGTCAAGGGGGAGAAGGGGAATTGTAGCTTCAGGTTTTGCATTGTTCTGTGGCATTCTTTTAAATGGGGCATTAAGTCTATTGCAAGAAATTCACTGAGAGACCAATGTCCCCATTAGCTTATTGATTTAAGCCTCTTCATTAACCTTGGGCCTGAATTAAAAATAAAACAAGAGAAGTAGTTCTGTTAAGGTTAACATTACCCCTATTGGGACAACATCAGATTTCCTATTCAAAATTATAGCTACACATTTCTCACATATTCATATCCTTGCTTTGCTTTCTGATGCATGACTTCCTGTTTCCATCCCCTAGTCTCCAAGATCTATAAAGGCAGCTTCACGATTCTGCTAGAATGTTTAATGTTATTTGCATATAACCCAACAAGGCAGCGGAAAACGACAAGCTTTTCTTAAAGGATTCTCTCCCACCTTGGCTAGAATGGCAGGCTTAATGTTATCTTGAAACTAAGCCAATGCACTGGCAACTCTTAAGAAATTGCAAACAAGACATGTGTTCGATCCCCAAGCTCATCTCAAAAACAAAGAAATACAAAAGAATGGATTCAACAGATGTAATGTCATTCATACCTAACCGAACTGTTTTTCACATTTCAACCAGGAATCAATGGGAAATGGAACAGTCTCTCTTGTGCTGATATGCAGATTTACAGAGAATTTTAATCCTTTCTACAGAACTTGGCTACAGCTATTGAAGCTTTATGCCTTATTGCTCTGGTATCTCAATTAAAACAACTCTCTGCTGTCATTTCGCCACCAGCTGTAAGAAAACTACAAATCTATGTGAATATAGGGTGAAAAGAAGACCATTAAAAAAAATCACACCCTGCTAATTCTCTTTTTAACAACATGTTACGTCCTGACTTCTTTTTTCTTTTTGTTATTTAAAATATCTATATCACAGCTTTTCAAAATATTCTAAACCATTAACAGAGAAAAAAGGTTTGTTTTTTTTTAAAAAAAATATATTTCTGTGCCACTTACTGTTAGGAAAATGTCGAACCAGTTCACAACATTAAAAACATATTAAAACCATTTCCAAACATGAAAAAAATCAGAATATCAAAGAAATATAGAACTGTAGAACCCAGTGTTAAAGATAACCAAATGCCTAAGGAATACATTAAAATGCTTAATTTACCCAGAGCAGGAGAAAACAAGCTTGTTCCATCTTCCATGCGACATCCCTTGAGATATTAGAAGATGGCTATCATCTTCAAAGAGATTGAGTTGGGTGTCATCTGCATACTGAGGATGCTACATTCTAAATCCCCAAAACTATTGCTTCAAAAGGCTTCACCTAGATGTTGAAAAGGGGACGGCGACAGGACAGAACCTTGTGGAACCCCAGGCCCAGTGGCCAAGTAGTCAAACAGACACTCCCCACCTTTTGAAATCTCTTCTTTACGAAGAATTGAGCCCAAGTCCCATCCTGGCCAGACAGTCCAGAATACAGTGGTGCCTCGCTTAACGAATGCCCTGCTTAACGAAATTTCTGCTTAACGAAAGGATTTTTCAAGCGGAGCGTCCCTCGCTAGACGAATGCGTTTTACGAAAAATTCGTCTAGCGAATCGCGGTTTCCCATAGGAATGCATTGAAATTCAATTAATGCGTTCCTATGGGCAAAAAAAAAAAATTCAAAAAAAATTCAGTGCATTCCTATGGGATTCGCTAGACGAATTTTTCAGTATAAGAAAAGACCCGTGGAACGAATTAATTTCGTCTAGCGAGGCACCACTGTAGTGCCATTGTTGAAGGTATTGGAAACTGCTGACGAGACTGACAGTGACATACTTTTCCTGCCCCGATTCAAATATTTTCTGTCAGGATGGGCCAGGCTGTTTCTGTCCCAGAATTAGGCCTGAACCCCAGTTGAAATGGTTCTAGATAACCTTGCATCATTTAGAGTTTTCCACTCTAAATGATCTCTGAGAATAGACACCTGAGGTCAATTAGGCTTCATAAAACTTTAAAATTGACCCATGCAAAAGTACCAATTATGCTGATGAGGATGGGGAAACTTTTTTTTATTTTGTACTCAATACTTTTCCTTGATCAAATTTATTTTTATTAGCAACTATATCTTACTAACTGACATAATTGTTTCAAGAGTTGTTGAAACTTTCAAATACTTTGATCCTAATACTGTCCACCCAAGCAAAGGTATATGTATACTCTAAGGTTGCCCAATTCAGGAGATTAAGACAATTACATGTGTATTGGGATTGTTGTTGTTTAGTCGTTTAGTCGTGTCCGACTCTTCGTGACCCCATGGACCATAGAACGCCAGGCACTCCTGTCTTGCACTGCCTCCCGCAGTTTGGTCAAACTCATGTTCGTAGCTTCGAGAACACTGTCCAACCATCTCGTCCTCTGTCGTCCCCTTCTCCTAGTGCCCTCCATCTTTCCCAACATCAAGGTCTTTTCCAAGGATTCTTCTCTTCTCATGAGGTGGCCAAAGTATTGTAGCCTCAGCTTCAGGATCTGTCCTTCCAATGAGCACTCAGGACTGATTTCCTTAAGAATGGATAGGTTTGATCTTCTTGCAGTCCATGGGACTCTCAAGAGTCTCCTCCAGCACCATAATTCAAAAGCATCAATTCTTCGGCGATCAGCCTTCTTTATGGTCCAGCTCTCACTTCCATACATCACTACTGGGAAAACCATACCTTTAACTATACGGACCTTTGTAGGCAAGGTGATGTCTCTGCTTTTTAGGATGCTGTTTAGGTTTGTCATTGCTTTTCTCCCAAGAAGCAGGCGTCTTTTAATTTCGTGACTGCTGTCACCATCTGCAGTGATCAAGGAGCCCAAGAAAGTAAAATCTCTCACTGCCTCCATTTCTTCCCCTTCTATTTGCCAGGAGGTGATGGGACCAGTGGCCATGATCTTGGTTTTTTTGATGTTGAGCTTCAGACCATATTTTGCGCTCTCCTCTTTCACCCTCATTAAAAGGTTCTTTAATTCCTCCTCACTTTCTGCCATCAAGGTTGTGTCATCTGCATATCTGAGGTTGTTGATATTTCTTCCGGCAATCTTAATTCCGGTTTGGGATTCATCTAGTCCAGCCTTTCGCATGATGAATTCTGCATATAAGTTAAATAAGCAGGGAGACAATATACAACCTTGTCGTACTCCTTTGCTATTTGGTCTCTGGTTCCTCTGCCCCTTCGAAATCCAGCTTGCACTTCTGGGAGTTCTCGGTCCACATACTGCCTAAGCCTGCCTTGTAGAATTTTAAGCATAACCTTGCTAGCGTGTGAAATGAGCACAATTGTGCGGTAGTTGGAGCATTCTTTGGCACTGCCCTTCTTTGGAATTGGGATGTAGACTGATCTTCTCCAATCCTCTGGCCATTGCTGAGTTTTCCATACTTGCTGGCATATTGGGTGTAGCACCTTAACAGCATCATCTTTTAAAATTTTAAATAGTTCAGCTGGAATATCATCACTTCCACTGGCCTTGTTATTAGCAATGCTTTCTAAGGCCCATTTGACTTCACTCTCCAAGATGTCTGGCTCAAGGTCAGCAACCACACTACCTGAGGTGTACGAGACCTCCAGATCTTTCTGGTATAATTCCTCTGTGTATTCTTTCCACCTCTTCTTGGTGTCTTCTGCTTCTGTTAGGTCCTTACCACTTGTCCTTTATTATGGTAATCTTTGTACGAAATGTTCCTTTCATATCTCCAATTTTCTTGAACAGATCTCTGGTTTTCCCCATTATTGGGATGATAATAATAATAATAATAATAATAATAATAATAATAATAATAATATACACATCTGTATATTAATGTATGGTAATGTAACAGTATTTTTTCTTTTTTTTCATTCTCACTCACTTTTTTTACTTTCTTTTTTCTCACTCTGTTATTTTTTTAAAAAAAACTTCTCCTTGATGAACAGAAAAGGTAAGCTCCGACATTCATTTTTAGTATGGAACTAACAAACGTCCTGTTAGACTAACTGGTATCTTTAGGATGACACAGATTATCTGGCTATCAACTCAACCCCTCACAAAGCATTTCTAAAGGCTCTGAATTCTGAATGTGGGTTGAACTATAAGTTAAAAATGTCACAGGGCTGCTGCCAAAAACACCCTCCAAGTTCTCACCTGTGAAGAGTAGAGACACACTTCATGATGCAATGTCATCACTTTGCAAGTTGTTCTGCCCCCGGCTAGCAAACGATGTGGAACGAGAGCGGGGGAACTCACAGTATGATGACAGCATATCATGAGACGGGTGTCAAGGGTGGGAATGCAGCATGGGTGTCAGGGGTGAGAACTTGATGTGGGAGTGTCAGTGTCAGCAACATCCCCATGACGCACAAAGTGTGTCAATCCTTACTTAGAATGCAGAGTATTTTGAAATGCTTCTTGAACAAAAACAAATAGCCTGGCTATTTGACCAGACAGTGGTACCTTGGTTCTCAAACTTAATCCGTTCTGGAAGTCCATTCCAAAACCAAACCGTTCCAAAACCAAGGCGTACTTTCCCATAGAAAGTAATGCAAAATGGATTTATCTGCTCCAGGCTTTTAAAAACAACCCCTAAAACAGGAATATAACATGAATTTTACTATCTATTGAGACCATTGGTCCATAAAATGAAAGCAATAAACAATGTACTACAGTCACATAATCAATCAATCAATCAATCAATCAGTAGCTGAACTGGGTTCCACACAGTCACAAAAACAACAACAAAAGCTGCAAAAAAACAAACAAACAAACAAACATAAAATAAATAGCAAAAACAGGCAGACCTCAGTGTAACACTCAAATTGGAAGTGTGGCACTCAAATCAGAAGCGTAACACTCAAAACAGAGCAAAAAAAGTTCGCAAACCGGAACACTTACTTCCCGGTTTGCAGTGTTTGGGTTCCAAGTTGTTTGAGAACCAATGCGTTTGAGAACCAAGGTACCACTGTAGTGTGTGTGTGTGTGTGACAGAGAGAGAGAGAGAGAGAGAGAGAGAGAGAGAGAGAGAGAGAGAGAGAGAGAGAGAGAGAGAGAGAGAGAACACTAGAGCAGTGGTAGGGAACAGGATCCAGCCAGCAAGTTGGATGTCTATCACTCCCCATCCCGTAAAAGTCAAGTCTGCAATGATCACAGAATCGTAGAGTTGAAAAGAACCCATCTCAGCTAAAACATCCATGACCGTCCAACCTCCCAGGTTCACCACTTCCCAAGGGAGACTGTTCTACTGCCAAACAGCTCTGTCACAAAGCAGTTAATCAGGTCCGGAAGTGCATTATGGTGCTTCCCATACTGCACATTAGAGTTATGTGTACAGTTCCACATTATTCAAACTGGTTTACCAGGGAGGTCTGCCAACCTTGTTTTCTTTGGGTTTTTAGAAGCACAGTTAAGACACTTTTGCTCTGCAAGGCTTTTGAGATGGTTGGTTGAATGTTTCCCCCACTCTCTACAGCTACTTTGATTATACATTGTGTTCTGAAACATTTTAATCTCAGTTCTGGCTGTTTCATTGTGATGTAATGGGTTGTTCTGGTTTTTAATATTTATGGTTTTAATATAATTCCATTGCCTTAAGAGCTGCCTTGTGAACCATCCTGAGGACTCTAATGGGCTGAAAGGTGAACCATAAATTTTAAAATGAAACAAACATAATAGATGGCTTTAAAAACACCACTGTTCATTTATAGGGCACTACCATTTGCATCCTTTTACAGCCATTTGATGCGGATTGTCAAACTGCTTAATTCACTCTCATTGCGAAGAACAAAGGAGTCTGCAATAAACTTTGCAGTGAGAATAAAAACAAGTATAGAATGAAAATGGCACATTCCTTTAAAAAAACAAAACACCCAGCAGTCAACATCCTACAAATAGAGCTTCACATGAGGGCAACTTTAATCTGGCATCTTTCTCAACCCTAAAACCCACAAACCCCGTGCTGTGAACAGTAGAAGCAGCTGCACCAAAGTAGCTTTAAGAGCAACCAAACAACACTGACAACCTTTTTGACAGCTTGACAACTTGGTATTAAATAATTTTGGCTGGGGAAAATACCCCCAAAACAACACACAGCTCTGAATTTGCTTCCCCCTAAAGACCAAATTATGAAAGGCTCCTCTCTTTTCTCCCATCACTTAAAAACTTCAGCCTGGATGTTACTCACTTATGCACGTACGACCGTCAGCATGAAGTTTGTATCCTGCATTGCATTCACAGTGGTAGGAACCCAGAGTGTTCACACAGCTCTGCTGGCAGCCTCCACTCCTTACTGCACATTCATCAATATCTAGAAAAGAAAAATAGGTGGTTGAGGTATTAAAGGCTTCAAAATCACCACAAAGTGATGTGCCAAATATGCAGCGATGGTTGCCTCGGGCTCACGTCATTCTTCCAGTGCAGCTATGAGGACTACAAAGCTTTTGCTTCTATTTTTCATTAACTACAGGCTGTTATGTCACTTTCTGTGCTGTGCTCGCTGTAACTTGAAGGAGTGTGTCAAACAATGGATTATGAAGTTATCTTGCTCCAATAACCCATAGTTCAAATGAAGCAAAGTTTAAGATCCAGACATAATGTTAAATGCGAGCAAAAGCAGCTGATTTCATCCCCTGTGGCTGTGAGGAGAGGGGAGAGTCTACAAGCCTGTAGCTTTTTTTATTTTGTACTCAATACTTTTCCTTGATCAAATTTATTTTTATTAGCAACTATATCTTACTAACTGACATAATTGTTTCAAGAGTTGTTGAAACTTTCAAATACTTTGATCCTAATACTGTCCACCCAAGCAAAGGTATATGTATACTCTAAGGTTGCCCAATTCAGGAGATTAAGACAATTACATGTGTATTGGGATAATTAATAATAATAATAATAATAATAATACCCTGTGGCTGTGAGGAGAGGGGAGAGTCTACAAGCCTGTAGCTTGCCACTGTTCCCATAATGGAAGAAAAACCACATTGTTTATTGTGAATGTAGCAAGTATATACACATATTTAGATTACTGCTCTGAGGTTAAAGATCTGGTGGGTTATTAATGTGTATATTTGATTTTCCTTTCTCCTGCCCTCTACTTCCCCAATCCCTCAGTCTCCTGGCCTGCCTTCTTAGCATCTGTGCATCGAATCACAGAATTGCAGAATTGGAAAGCACCCCAAGGGTCATCTAGTCCAATCCTCTGCAATGAGGGCATCTCAACTAGATCATACAAGACAGATGGCCATCCAACCTCTGCTGAAAAACCTCCAAGGAAGGAGAGTCTACCACCTCTCATGGGAGCCTGTTCCACTGTCGAATAGCTCTTGCTGATGTTTAGTCGGAATCTCCTTTCCTGTAATTTGGACCCATTGGTTTGCATCCTATCCTCCAGAATGGGAGAAGACAAGCTTGCTCCATCTTCCATGCGACTGCCCTTTAGATATTTGAAGATGGCTACCATGCCTCCTCTCGGTCTCCTCTTTACCATGCTAAACAGAGCCAAACTAGACATGCCCTTAAATGTACATAGCAGACACGAACAGGGGAGTCCCATTTTCACTGTGAAGACAGCAAGCAGGAATGGTTATCTCTTCACCGAGTTGGGGGTGATCCCTGCCATCCCTGTAGGGCTGGAAGCTTTAGGAAGCGAAATCCACATTGGCTCCTAGCTATGTGGGATTCAGAAAGGGAATCTCTATTCCAGAATCCCTAGGGGAATGAAGAGACAAGCCTCAACTTCCTATCATGGTGGAATTGGGCTCCTGTTTCCCCGTAATTAGTTAAGAAACCAAAAGATGTGCAGCAGGCAAAACGCAACAGCTCCCCTTCTTTCCAGGCACAATTTTGGCCTGTCTTTGAATTAGCTGGCTATTTCCCCTGTATCTTGGCCCGTGCCCTGCTGTGTCCTTTGGTAAACCCATTCTGTTCTCCTTCTCCTGGACTTCTAGAAACTTTCCATCTGTTTAGAGCACGTACTTTACTGCTCAACAGACACCATGACTTTTAATTCCACTGGGGCAAGACCTTCCTGCCTGCCTTTTTGTGATCCTCTATCCCCTGCAAATGCGAAAAGAGATTTGCTTTGCTGCTGACTTGAAGGAGCACATAAAGCCTAGGCCAGGAGTGACTGAAAATCAACAGGCTTCCGAGACGCACACTCCTGAGGATGAAGAAAGGCCCTCTTTATGTTTCCCACCCTCATAAAATTTTCTGTGAAGCTCTTTCTCTTTATCGCTCAGCTAGTATTCAGAAATAGGTGCTGCTCAAGTCAAAAGAGCCAATGTCTCCAAGCCAATTTCACAATATTGTAACGGTCTTTATTTGAACAATGCAAGAGGCAGAAGGGGAATATTAGGTGAATTCAAAAAATGTAGAGTAATAGTATTTACTGGATGGGGTGTGAGAGATTACTCCCCCCCCAAAAAAAACCCCCAATAAAAACAATTCTTTTAGCCGTCTGCCTTCCCATCACCCCCCAATTCCACCCAGGCTCTCTTTTTATCTCTACTTGGTATTAGCAGAAGGATTACAGGGTGGGGGAGGGGGCTTTCAACCAGTGCTTTACTATGTGAATCCCTGGTCACCACGAGAGGAGGATCAAGGATGTAATGCTTCTTCCACCACCATGAGAGGCAATGGATCACACACAGCTTTTGAAGTAAGGGCTGCTGAGCTAGGGACCAACAACAAGCTTCTGGCTACTGTGTATGTTCCTATTCATCTCCTGTTTTGTAATCTGAGCAACCTGTCAAAAACCGTGGAAAGAAAGAAAGAAAGAAAGAAAGAAAGAAAGAAAGAAAGAAAGAAAGAAAGAAAGAAAGAGAGCAGCCAGTGGCACTATCAAGGGTCATCTGCATCTTGTGGAGTCTGGTACCAAGGAAAGGTCAAGCAAGCTGTCCGTCAGGCAAGCTTGTTATATTATGGACCTTCTCACTAAAGGACTCTTGATAGGCTTCCAAGGAACCTTGGAAGTTGGCTTCATGCAGATGTGATGCTGAACTATGGCTTAGCTTTATGTGAACAGGCCTTGGGCTTATATAAGCCTCCTCTGACATGGTTCTGGGAGACTGGAAAGTCTCACTTCCATTACATAGCAACACAGAAAGTTGCCTCAAACTGCATCAAACCACTAGTTTATCTAGCTCAGTATCATCTATACTAACTGACAATGATTCTCCAGGTTTTCAGACGCAGTCTCAGTTTCATCCAGCACTCCATGGAGATTGATTCTGGGAATTCATATGTGCAAAGCAAGTTCTCCGGCACAGAGGCATGCCCCCCCCAAGTGATGTGTCATTGGTACGACAGGTCAACAGAAGAGGATGAGCATGAAGAGCACAGAGTTGCGTCACTGTAGGGACTGAAACAGAGCATCAGCTGAGAAAGCCCCACTGCCCCTCCAGGCTCTGGGGAGGGTCTCCTTGAGAGCCAGAGGCTTGATGAGCAGCTCAACCAAGCCCCACTGCCCCTCCGGCTCATGCCATATGTCGGCTGGGTCGGTCAACAGAGCCACGCAAGCCGGAGGGACAGCATGGCCTGGACAGCTGGTGGGTCGGGAAGCGGCACCTGCTGCTGCTCTACCCTGCATACCAGCTATTAGGCGGGAGGCCTCAGCAAAGCCCTGCTGTGCTTCCTGCTCACAAGGAGACCCTCCCCAGAACCCAAAGAGGAAGTCCTCTTTGAGCTCTGGGGAGGGTCTCCTCGCAATCCAGGAGGACTCTCCAGGGTCCTCCCCATTTCTGGGATCCACTTCTGGGTTCCCAGCACTGTACATGTGTGCAGTTGCATGCATATAGAGCAGGCATCCCCAAACTTCGGCCCTCCAGATGTTTTGGACTACAATTCCCATCATCCCTGACCACTGGTCCTCTTAGCTAGGGATCATGGGAGTTGTAGGCCAAAACATCTGGAGGGCCGCAGTTTGGGGATGCCTGATATAGAGCATGCAAAAATGGAGAGTTGCCTGTAGGTGTCTGTTGGCATAGTTACAAAGGAAGCCTATAGCAAACTGCATCCCAACTTTTACTTAATCAGCTCTCAGAATCAGTGCTAGGAATTACTTGCCAAATTCTAATCAAACCCTTCCCAGACATCATGCATTCCCCCTGTGATCCCTTAGCCTTTTGGGAAAGCTGATGGGTTGCTCTGACTGCCCCTCTCCACACATACAATTTTCCAGAAAGGACAGGGGTTACTGGAGAGGGTAGCATTATATCGACTTTTAAATGAAAACATCTGCTTATCCTATTTGCTTTCAAAACAATCTCTGCTTTTTATTTCTCTTTCATTATCTCTCGCTCTCTTTTCAATGCCGATATGCACTTAAAACCAACCTTGTAAAAATGGAAGAAGAAAAAAGTAGGGTAACATCTTGAAATAAGTCTTTGAAGAAAGGAGAACCTTGGCTTTTTCTGGCCTCAATTAAAGTTTTGACAAAGTTAACTGTTAATAACTTGCATGCAAAACTTGCCCATCTGAAGCCGATGCTGGAAACTGCTTCTGTTATTTTTAAAAACGGAAGATTGGCCTTTTTGCATTGCTTCCATGTCAGCGTCATACTCAGATGTGCTGTTGCATGGCGCTATACATGAGAAGTTTCATTTTTTGTGCAAGCTAGCCATCTGGAAGCATTTCTGCATTAGCAGATGTTGTTTTGAGATGCAAATAATAAACAGAACATATTCCCATACTCCTCATACATTACACAAAGGCGGGTGAAGTTCCTACATCTAAATTTTAGTATTATTCTATCATGCCACTTCCTCCATATCTTTCCACCATTAGGAAATTCCGAAGGGATTTTGTGTTCTGTTGTGCCATAGCACAGAGAAAGTGAAGCTGGGTTCCTCCAGAAGTTGTTGGGCTGTAGCTCCCAGCACCACCGACCATGTTGGCTGGATCTGATGGAAGCTGAATTCAAACAACATCTGGAGTTCACAACTGCTGGTATAGCGGGTTTACATTCCCCAGTGTTTCATCCATAAATTTACTATAATGGTTTGGCACCAGCTGCACTGAAATGAATGAAAACTGTCCTGGCAAAGCTTCTGGATGATCTGACAGCTCGAACTTTCTGCTCCTGAAGGACTAAGGAGCTTGGAATCTCCAAATCTGAATTATACACAACAAAAATGTAACCAAATGCCTTTTAAGTTTTGGGTTTTATTTCCCATCAAGTGTAGGAATCAATAATGCAATTAAAGGGAACAACAACATAATGAGAGTAATAGTAATAATAGTAGATATATATGAGCAAGAATACAGACTTGACATGAGTCAGCAGTGTGATGCAGCAGCTAAAAAAGCCAATGCAATTCTGGGCTGCATCAATAGGAGTATAGCATCTAGATCAAGGGAAGTAATAGTACCACTGTATTCTGCTCTGATCAGACCTCACCTGGAGTACTGTGTCCAGTTCTGGGCACCACAGTTCAAGAAGGATACTGACAAGCTGGAATGTGTCCAGAAGAGGGCAACCAAAATGGTCAAAGGCCTGGAAACGATGCCTTATGAGGAACGGCTTAAGGAGCTGGGTATGTTTAGCCTGGAGAAGAGAAGGTTAAGGGGTGATATGATGGCCATGTTCAAATATATAAAAGGATGTCATATGGAGGAGGGAGAAAGATTGTTTTCTGCTGCTCCAGAGAAGCGGACACGGAGCAATGGATTCAAACTTCAAGAAAGAAAATTCCACCTAAACATTAGGAAGAACTTCCTGACAGTAAGAGCTGTTCGACTGTGGAATTTGCTACCAAGGAGTGTGGTGGAGTCTCCTTCTTTACAGTTTATGGAGTTCAAAGGCTTTATTCATGCAGGAACAATTTACAACTATAGAATGGGCGAAATAGCAGGCATCTTTTCTGGGTAGAACAGTAAACAAAAATGCATTAGCTTTCTAAGGGGTGGATTTAATTTAAGCATAGAGGCTTACAAACAAGTGCTGGCTAAATTGCTACACAAACAGTGCCCTCTTGTGGTTTAAACTAACACATGCATTAAATAGAAGTTCAGGAGAAAGAAATGTCTTTGCTTTCCTCCAACAGACCAGTGGCCATGCAGGCTGGGGCTGCAAGGAGTTGTGGTCCAACAATATTTGGAGTATTCCATATTGGCTACCTCTGTTTTAGGGAGATCACTGCCTAACTGATCTGGCTGGTTTTCTGATGCAAAATTGTTGTAGGAAGATGAAATCCATCAGGTTTATGGGAATACACACATTGCTTCCTTCCAGCTGAAGGTGGGAAAAGCTCAGGGTGTGTGTGCACAAAAGAGCAAAAGAACAGAAGCAGGTTGTGAGACTGTAAGAGGGAAAACACAAAGAAACTGCTTTTGATGAGATCTGGGCAGCTGACTTATTTAGTAAGTGTGTTAAGCTGTTTGCTTCCACCTATGCTGAATATTGGTAAATAAAACCAACTGTTACAAAGATGCAGTGCACTTCCAGTAATCTTTCTTTCCAAACTCACTTCCCAAACCTGGGTAAACACTGGTCCTGAAATTTCTCCCTGCTCAGGCAAATAGGAAGTGTATAATAATATCTTAAAGAGTGAGTTTCCAAACTGGTGTTCTTAGGACCCTGGGAGTTCATGATGAAAGATTGGCATTGATAGACAAGTTATCCAGAAGAAAGCTTGCTCTTCGCTCTAAACTTTCCCCTGTGATGCTCAAATGCAAAGGAGCACTGGGCACATTCTAGGCTACGGTCAGTTTCTGCAGGGCACTAGCTAGGTCTAGTCAGTGACCTGTAGAAAATCAGAGCAAGCCACAGAAGACAGCTCAGAATAATCTGCAACATTTAGGCCATGGTTGACATAGAAGGTTTCTTCGGGAGACAAATGGCTCTGAGCAGTCGGGAAAGTTGAAAAACCACTGGCCTACAGTTTCATAAGTCAAAACCAAGTGCTGTCAAATAAATGGTAAAAGGTAAAGCATCTGTACGATCAAGCATACCTAGTTAAAGAGTTTCAGAGCACTTTGGCAACAACAACTAAAGTATCCCCAAATCGGGTAACATCTTATTATTATTATGGGAAACTGAGAGTTTATTTTTTTAAAAGAAAGGTAGGATGATTCATGAAGTGTGGAGGTTGGTGATGTTCTCACATGGCTGTTCACAAACACCACCTCTCTTCCGCATGCTAGATAATAAAGAAACAAAAATGGCACGTCATTAACTGGAAAAGTGATCTTTTCCAGCACATCAGAGCTGTAGATAAAAATCCAACTGAACAAAAGCCACAGTGCAATCATCTGCACTTGATTTGGCAGCAGATGTAAACCACTTCTCAAGAAATTGGTAGCACTGATGCAATAAGAGCTATTTGGCTTTAGGGTGTTCAGTTTTTTGTTTTTACTTAGTAGGGCCAATTATCCCTCTGACCCAAAAACTAAGGGTCAGGGAGAAATTCCATTCAATTCACATTGAAAGCCAAATCTATCAAATTCACACTTTATGAAACAATAGGAGAATTGAAACAAAGTCATCCTTTGAAATTCACCACTTATCCAGATTTTGCAATGCAGTTATCCAACCAACCAATGTTTACAAAAGTGTGTATACTAGGGGAAAGTGTGCAGAAAAATCAACATCGTACATGCAAACACATAAAAATGCATTACATTTGTAGCAAAATTTATTTATTATGACAAATTCAAACCAGAATGCTTCCTAATTTTCATAGAATCATAGAGTTGGAATGGAACCCCAAGGGTCATCTAGTCCAACCCCCTGCAATGCAGGAATCTCAGCTAAAGCATCCATGACAGATGGTCATCCAGTCCCTGTTTAAAAACCCTCAAGGAATAAAAGTCCACAACCCCCCGAAGAAACTGGTTAAAAAGAAAGAAAGATCAAATTGCAGAAGAAATGTGGAGAACTAAATTTAAGATGAAAAATGAGAAAAATGAGAAATTAAGAGAACCAAAATGGACACATCCTTCCCATAATTCACAGCATGGCAAGCAGCAGGCTCTCTAAATATTTTCCTAGGTCTGTTTCCATTGCATGATGTCTTTGGGCCAAACGAAATGCTATGAGAAATATGTGGTTTCATTCCATGTTTCCCCTTTGAGACCATGGCACACAGGTAGAGGAGATTAAACAGTACTGATCAGTTTGTGTTATCATATGTATAAGCTTGTTTTATTTTGTGATCAATTTTGTTTGGTTTTGACATCTCACATGAACTGCTTAGAGACTATACATATTAAGCGGCATGAAAATTCCTAAATAAATTTAATAGTTGCTGCTATTCACTCTCTTGCAGACACTACTGTTGAGCTAAAAAGCAGCTCGCCCCCCACCCTGCCCCTTGGGTGAATAACAGCTTTAGGGAGGAATGGATTAAGCCGTGCCACAGTCCCAATCCTGAATGAGCAGCCCTGCACCTTTTATTTCATTTTTAAAAGGGGAAACAAATCTTGTGCGTTTATCAATTTGGGTGCTGTCTTACAAACATGTGGGGATATATGAAGAGCACCCACCAGGGAACGAGCCCTGGAAAGCTTACATCTCCATGCTGTTCTTTTATTTAATGATTTTAATTAGATTTAATTAGATTTATATACTGCCCTTCATCAAAAGATCTCACGGCTGTTCAAACTGCAAGTTTTTACAAATGCAAGTCTTTGCTTTACAGTGCTTGCTACTTGAAACAATGGTCTAGCCATGGGAAAGATGCTTGCTGTGTAAAGTATGGTCCAGCAATTTGATGCTCCTGACTGAACCTTCTGAAAAAGAGGTAAAGAACCCGCAACCTGAATTTCATCCAGCCCCACACTACAGGTACCACCTCAGCTTCCCTGCCATGTTGTGCTCACTCCTCTTAATTCCAAATTATTGATGAATCCCTTCCCCTCAACCTCAAATTAAGTCATTGCTCTTCAGTTTTCCCGCACAGCAAGCATGTCATCAAATGCAGCAAGCTCTCCTTTGAAGTGTTGCAGTAAATAGTTTGATTTTGGCCGATACTGAGATTTTTCCAGTAAACAAACACACAAACTCAAGAAAGTGCCACGGTTATTTGTGAACTGGGACTTCAATATCTTGCTCTCAGCAAGACGTGACAGTTTGTTGGGGGGGGACTATGCTGGGGGTGTGGAGGAGGGAAGCAGAGGGAAATGTCTGATCTTTTGAAAACCTCTGCATTTCTACAGCAGCTAGACAGATGTGTTTTTGCCAAGCTCAGTGAGGGGCTTTCCTCAGCTCAGCAGCTTTCCTTCCCACCATGCAATGGCACAGTAGGCAGGCCACACAACAGAGGTATGCTCATGCAAATACCTTCGTAAGCTAACGTGCATGCCCTACTTCACAGGTCTGCTTTGCAGATTACTATCTACGTCGAAGAAAAATTTTGGTTCAAAATTGGGAAAGGAGTACAACAAGGCTGTATATTGTCTCCCTGCTTATTTAACTTATATGCAGAATTCATCATGAGAAAGGCTGGACTGGATGAATCCCAAGCCAGAATTAAGATTTCCGGAAGAAATATCAACAACCTCAGATATGCAGATGACACAACCTTGATGACAGAAAGTGAGGAGGAATTAAAGAACCTTTTAATGAGGGTGAAAGAGGAGAGCGCAAAATATGGTCTGGAGCTTAACATCAAAAAAACAAGATCATGGCCACTGGTCCCATCACCTCCTGGCAAATAGAAGGGGAAGAAATGGAGGCAGTGAGAGATTTTACTTTCTTGGGTTCCATGATCACTGCAGATGGTGACAGCAGTCATGAAATCAAAAGGTCCGTATAGTTAAAGCTATGGTTTTCCCAGTAGTGATGTATTGAAGTAAGAGCTGGACCATAAAGAAGGCTGATCGCCGAAGAATTGATGCTTTTGAATTATGGTGCTGGAGGAGACTCTTGAGAGTCCCATGGACTGCAACAAGATCAAACCTATCCACCCTGAAGGAAATCATCCCTGAGTGCTCAGTGGAAGGACAGATCCTGAAGCCGAGGCTCCAATACTTTGGCCACCTCATGAGAAGAGAAGACTCCCTGGAAAAGACCCTGATGTTGGGAAAGATTGAGGGCGCAAGGAGAAGGGGATGACAGAGGACAAGATGGTTGGACAGTGTTCTCGAAGCTACGAACTTGAGTTTGACCAAACTGCGGGAGGCAGTGGAAGACAGGAGTGCCTGGTGTGCTCTGGTCCATGGGGTCACAAAGAGTTGGACATGACTGAACGACTAAACAATCTACGTCGAAGAAAAACATAATGTGTGCATTGCATGGATGCATGGCAATGGAGCACTTTATTTGATGCATGTTCAGGGATAAGGGAGCCACCGTGTGCATCAGCTTCTGGTTCATGGCTGTGTGAATGATGAGACACTTGTTCTGGCATGCATGTTGCAAGTTCTGATGGCGAAGTGAAAGAACCCAACAGAGCCCTCTGTAAATAGGTTCAGCAGGTAAGAGTAACCTTTATTCTCAATGCTCAACGTCAACAGAAGCAGTGACCACACTGGTATCCAACTCAATCGTCTCCCCCAAGCTAAAGGACCATCTCTTCAATGTGAACTTCTCTGCACACGCTGAGATTATCTTTGGATACTCTCTTGGCTGGGTGCAAATTTAGAATGTAAAGGCCACAGAAGGAAGGCAGCTGAAACTACAATAATCCACAAAACTGCTATATGGCATGGTGTGCAGTTTGCCTTGATTTTAAACTATAAACTACAACCTTCATTGTTATGGGTTGGGGGCTGAATTATATGATCTATTGGAGTTCCCCAAACATGTGCTTCTGGCTATTAAAAAAGGGGATCTGGAGAAGAGGTCTGCTAAATAGTCAAACCAGGTTTTCTTTGTTTTTGTTTTTTGCCTTGTTTACTGCCCAACTTCCCGGCTTCCGGTGGGCATCTGGTTGGACACTGAGAACAGGTTTTTTTAAAGTGTTGATGTTGTTTGAATCACATTCTCATTCATATCCTACACTGTGTGATAACCACAATGCAGAATTTAAGATTGTCTTGTGATGCCCCTACCAAGAACTTGCAAACCTGTACAGATGATTCACCTGTAGTTTAGAATAGGCTGATTTTTATTAATACATTGACAGAGAAAAATAAATTCTAATTATACATTCAGAATTGCCCATTAGCTGCTGGGCTGTCTTTTTAGAAACAACGTCCCGAATGGTTGAGATTCTCAAAGTATGAGTGGCTGGAGCAGGAATACAATGGTATTAATTCAAAGTCAAGTAGTGGAGGATAGCAGCCATGCAAACCCTTCCCAGCACATTTCCCGTCTTTCAAAATGAATAGCCATTTATTCTTGACAACTGCAAAGTGTATTCCTATAATTGCAGAGATAATAGCCCAGCTGATTACATCCATTTGTCAATGGTAACAACTCTTCTTCCCCCCCCCCCAAAAAAACAAACAAATTATTGCCACTTAGGAAAGTGGAAATGTTGACATTCTCCATAACTCGCATTCAAAAACAATTTGTACGTGTACAAAATGGCTGGTATAATAGTTATGGAAATCTATCGGAGCTTTCCAGTATAGGAAGTGCTGTTCTTTTAATTACCGTAAGAAAAAATATATATAAACACTCTGCTCAGTCTGAAGGACAAACAATCCCAGCTGGACACAGTTGCAGAAACTGTGATGGTAAACTGCCAAGGCATAGGTAGGCAAACTAAGGCCTGGGGGCAGGATCCGGCCCAATCGCCTTCTAAATCTGGCCTGTGGACAGTCTGGGAATCAGCATGTTTTTACATGAGTAGATCATAGAATCATAGAGTTGGAAGAGACCACAAGGGCCATCCAGTCCAACCCCCTGCCGAGTAGGAAACACCATCAAAGCATTCTTGACATATGCCCGTCAAGCCTCTGCTTAAAGACCTCCAAAGAAGGAGACTCCACCACACTCCTTGGTAGCAAATTCCACTGCCGAACAGTTCTTACTGTCAGGAAGTTCTTCCTAATGTTTAGGTGGAATCTTCTTTCTTGTAGTTGGAATCCATTGCTCCGTGTCCGCTTCTCTGGAGCAGCAGAAAACAACCTTTCTCCCTCCTCTATATGACATCCCTTTATATATTTGAACATGGCTATCATATCACCCCTTAACCTTCTCTTCTCCAGGCTAAACATACCCAGCTCCCTAAGCCGTTCCTCATAAGGCATCGTTTCCAGGCCTTTAACCATTTTGGTTGCCCTCTTCTGGACACGTTCCAGCTTGTCAGTATCCTACTTGAACTGTGGTGCCCAGAACTGGACACAGTACTCCAGGTGAGGTCTGGAGGGGATACCATTTTAAATTTTTATTTAAAATGCAGCTCTGGGTTATTTATGGGGACTTCCTGGTGTTTTTACATGAGTAGAATGTGTGCTTTTATTTAAAACGCATCTTTGGGTTATTTGTGGGGCATGGTAATTTGTTTATTTCCCCCACCCTTCAAAATATAGTCCGGCCCCCCACAAGGTCTGAGGGACAGTGGACCGGCCCCCTGCTGAAAAATTTGCTGACCCCTGCACCAAGGTTTCATATGCCAATTCAGTGTAGGGGGGGGGCGTATCTCCAGAGGGCCAAAAAGTAGGGTAGATTTTAAATATATAAATAAAAAAAACCATGGAACCAGTACCAGTGCGTTTGATGGGGTGGACCGACCCTCCGAACACCTGCATTGCTGCTGCTTATCTGCACAGGGTTGGGGGTAGAGTGCTGGCAAGGCCAGGGCTGTGTTGGGTGCACAGCAGGCCCAACACAACACTGCTTCTGGTGCACCCACATAGCTCTGACCTCACTGCCACCCTGTGCATGCAAGAAGCAGTAGAATTAGCACATGTGCCAATACCGCATTGGACTACAGACCTTCTGCCTCCCCCCCCCCCAAATCAATCAAACAAATAAATAAAAATACTTAACTGACCAGTCGTGTTGCAGATAGCTCGGTTCTGCCCCCACACCAACATAAATCCTGCCCCCACCCCAACACAAATCCTGGCTATGCCCATGTGGAGGTATGATCTTATTATGAAAGTGCGCCTCCTTGCCCACATCCTCTTTACCAGTTTCTTGCAGACTTGTAAGATATTGCTCAGAAGTCCCTCCCAATGCAACAAGAGACTAAGACAGGTTTGCAAACCCCAGTAGACCTGTTGGCAAGGTTGCCCTCTACCTGCCCCAACTTCAAGTGACCATCCAGCAGAAAGACACGCCAATGAGCGCAGACATTTTAGCCCTCTTCAAGAATTTTATATTAGAAGTTCAATTCAGTATGGAGATAGGAAGGGGATACCATGCATGAGCAGGCTAGCCCCACCCCATAGGTGCATATTAGACATGCCCCACCCCCTAGCTGATGTGCCGTTGCTGTCAGTCAACCAGGGTGTGCCTTCCCATGGAGGAAGCACATCTATTAATACACATGCAGGGTCTCCTTCAGACTGATTCTGATTGCATGTCACGTGGGGAACATGCTCAACATGTTCCATCATCATTCTAAGGGCTAGCCTGTTCATGCATGAAAACCCCTATATCCAGCATAGGCAACCTTGGCTTGCCAGGTGTTTTGGAACTACAGCTCCCATGATCCCTAGCTAACAGGTCCAGTGGTCAGGGATCATGGGAGTTGTAGTTCCAAAAACATCTGGAGAGCCAAGGTTGCCTATGCCTGCCCTATATGTATTCATGCTGAATGCCTGAATAGTGATTTTGCATGCAACATAAGCACTTATAGAATATTTTAGATTATTATTATTATTATTATTATTATTATTATTATTATTATTATTATTTATACCCCACCCTTCCCAGCCAAAACCGAGCTCAGAGCGGCTTACATCAAATGTATAAAACATTAGCATAAAATCAGACAATCAATTAAAATACATCCTAAAATCAGATCAGGATCAGAATAAAATCCAATCAGATGGCAACCCGCAGATTAGGGTTGGGGACCTTAAATACTCACCAATATTTAAGTTTGTGGAGGCAGTGAGAGATTTTACTTTCTTGGGTTCCATGATCACTGCAGATGGTGACAGCAGTCACGAAATTAAAAGACGCCTGCTTCTTGAGAGAAAAGCAATGACAAACCTAGACAGCATTTTAAAAAGCAGAGACATCACCTTGCCGACAAAGGTCCATATAGTTAAAGCTATGGTTTTCCCAGTAGTGATGTATGGAAGTGAGAGCTGGACCATAAAGAAGGCTGATCGCCGAAGAATTGATGCTTTTGAATTATGGTGCTGGAGGAGACTCTTGAGAGTCCCATGGACTGCAAGAAGATCAAACCTATCCATTCTGAAGGAAATCAGCCCCGAGTGCTCATTGGAAGGACAGATCCTGAAGCTGAGGCTACAATACTTTGGCCACCTCATGAGAAGAGAAGACTCCCTGGAAAAGACCCTGATGTTGGGAAAGATGGAGGGCACTAGGAGAAGGGGACGACAGAGGATGAGATGGTTGGACAGTGTTCTCGAAGCTACCAACATGACCAAACTGCGGGAGGCAGTGCAAGACAGGAGTGCCTGGTGTGCTCTGGTCCATGGGGTCATGAAGAGTCGGGCACGACTAAACAACTAAACAACAACAACAAAACTTATATGGGCCTGTGAGAAAAATTGGGAGACCACTGTCATGCAAGTTCTTATGAAAGGGGGAGGGGGAGTTAGACTGAACCCTGACCAAAGGCCTGGCGGAATAGCAGGCCCTGCGGAAAGATGTCAAATCCCGCAGGGCCCTGGTCTCTTGTGACAAGAGTGTTTCACCAGGCCGGGGCCACGGCCGAAAAGGCCTTGGCTCCGGTCAAGGCCAGTCTGATCTCCTTGAGGCTTGAGAGATTAGCTTAACTGTTTATCAATAGCTCCTCCCATGACAAGTGAACAATTATAACATAAAATTCAAGACTAATGATGACATTCCTGAAAGAAAAGGCTACACTGTGAGGAATTCAACTTGTGGTGCATTTACCTTAGTTTGCCATGATTTGAGGGGAATCGATGCAGAACTACAATCTCACATTGCTACATCAAATGACTGTTATTCAGTGCAGTTTCATGAGTACTATGATTTAGCAGAACTGACAAAGGGCAGGAAAGGTTTCTCCAGCATGTTAACAGAGTAAATTAAGTGGACAACATAGCTCCACATGAGAGAGAAACTGACAAAAACTGGTTGAACGACCTTCCCTTTTTTAAATTGCAGGTTTTAATGTTCTACTGTTTTACCATCGCATACGTAAAAGCCACCTTGAGAATGAAGTTGAAAGGCGAGGTAGAAGTTTTAAAATATATAACAGAATGGTGGCTTTATTTGAAATTCATGCACTGATAGAAGGTAAGCTTGCCTCACAATGCACCATTCATCTTATCCTTAGCCTTTTAATTATTCAGTGCTAATCAATATGTGTTTCAACCCTTTTAATTGTGAGTCATTAATGGCATTTATTTACATCTATTCACAGGCTGAAAAGGTACCTTCTCAATTTAACAGTTTGCCATGGCCATTCTAAATTTCAAGGTACAGTGTACTTTGGGTAAATTCAGAGGATCGTGAATTGAGTTGTGGCTACTTGTACAAATTCACTGTTTATACAAAAATTCCACAATGTTAATAATTCATATGACCCCTAGGAACTCTCTTCCCTACTGCAAACTTAGCGCTCTGCCTGGCCCCGAGTGAAAGTGGTATGAAATTACTTTGAATACAACTCCACCCACACACCCCAGGATCCCATCGTAAGTGCTAAGTCTCCCTTAATGGATAGAAAATTCAGCACTTCCAACACAGTTATAGCTGCATCAGGAAGTACAGAACCCAAGACAACAGTTGGAAATGCTCATTATCATTTGCATTGCAATGTAGATGAAAAGTTCCTCATGCAAGCACTTCTCTCTCGCTAGAGCAAAGCTTACGATAATATAGGACAGGCATCCCCAAACTTTGGCCCTCCAGATGTTTTGGACTACAATTCCCATCATCCCTGACCACTGGTCCTGTTAGCTAGGGATCCTGGGAGTTGTAGGCCAAAACATCTGGAGGGCCACAGTTTGGGGGTGCCTGATATACCGGTAGGAGAACAATTTCTTCCAAATTGCCATGGGCACCGCAACCGGAGCACTACAACAGAAGTCAATACATGCTTCATAAATGCAATCTGACTCTTCCTTGAACTTAGTCGAGTTAATTGAGGTCGATAACCAAATAAGTGGCCTGAACATTAAGATGGTCAAACCCTCAAACAGCCTCTGCTGAAGAGTTGGATGCCAGGTGCATTGTATTTGAAAATAAGCAGGAAAGAGCAGCTTCGGGGGGGGGGGGGTCACTCACATGTCTGTTTTATGACACTTATTATAACATGCAAAGCAGCCCTGACGTACTTTGATTCCACATCTCTTTGATGAAAACTATTCCAGAATTTGACCCTCTTACTGTTAAAACTCCTTTTCTGATTTTCAACCTCAATTGATTAACAGGCAATTTGTAGCTACTTGTTCCTTTACCCGGAGCTACCTCCAATCCAAATTCCTTCCTTTCTATTATGTTGCACATTTGTTGTTGTTGTTGTTTAGTCGTTTAGTCGTGTCCGACTCTTCGTGACCCCATGGACCATAGCACGCCAGGCACTCCTGTCTTGCACTGCCTCCCACAGTTTGGTCAAACTCATGTTCGTAGCTTCGAGAACACTGTCCAACCATCTTGTCCTCTGACGTCCCCTTCTCCTAGTGCCCTCAATCTTTCCCAACATCAGGGTCTTTTCCAAGGATTCTTCTCTTCTCATGAGGTGGCCAAAGTATTGGAGCCTCAGCTTCACGATCTGTCCTTCCAGGGAGCACTCAGGGCTGATTTCCTTAAGAATGGATAGGTTTGATCTTCTTGCAGTCCATGGGACTCTCAAGAGTCTCCTCCAGCACCACAATTCAAAAGCATCAATTCTTCGGTGATCAGCCTTCTTTATGGTCCAGCTCTCACTTCCATACATCACTACTGGGAAAACCATAGCTTTAACTATACGGACCTTTGTCGGCAAGGTGATGTCTCTGCTTTTTAAGATGCTGTCTAGGTTTGTCATTGCTTTTCTCCCAAGAAGCAGGCGTCTTTTAATTTCGTGACTGCTGTCACCATCTGCAGTGATCAAGGAGCCCAAGAAGGTGAAATCTCTCACTGCCTCCATTTCTTCCCCTTCTATTTGCCAGGAGGTGATGGGACCAGTAGCCATGATCTTGGTTTTTTTGATGTTGAGCTTCAGACCATATTTTGCGCTCTCCTCTTTCACCCTCATTAAAAGGTTCTTTAATTCCTCCTCGCTTTCTGCCATCAAGGTTGTGTCATCTGCATATCTGAGGTTGTTGATATTTCTTCCGGCAATCTTAATTCCGTCTTGGGATTCATCTAGTCCAGCCTTTCGCATGATGAATTCTGCATATAAGTTAAATAAGCAGGGAGACAATATACATATTAAATCTTAATATGTTGCACATATTAAGATTTAAATGCATAGCTCTGAGAAGAGGGTCAAACTTTACTATCCAGTGGAAGTAAAAGTTGCAACAAGGCTTCAATTCTACTTCCACTGTTGGAGATAGTATACTTCTGGATGCTAGTTGCTGGAAACCACAGGTTGGAAGAATGCTGTTGTGTTCAGGTCCTGCTTGCCAGTGTCCCATGGGCATCTGGGTGGCTACTGTGGGAACAAGATGTTGGACTAGATGGGACACTGGCAAGATTGAGCTGGGCAATTCTTAAGTCCTTATGGGTACTTTAAAATGGACATTCATGGATCAGGTGCCCATTCCCTAGATCAGGCATGGCCAAACTTGGCCCTCCAGATGTTTTGGGGCCACAACTCCCATCACCCTAGCCAACAGGACTAGTGGTCAGGGATGATGGGAACTGTAGTCCCAAAACATCTGGAGGGACGAGTTTGACCATGCCTGATCTAGATCAGGCTTCCTCAATCTCGGCCCTCCAGATGTTTTGAGACTACAATTCCCATCATTCCTGACCACTGGTCCTGCTAGCTAGGGATCATGGGAGTTGTAGGCCAAAAACATCTGGAGGGCCAAGGTTGAGGAAGCCTGCCCTAGATGAACAGTCATCAAATAAAGCTTGCAGGAAATTATTTGACACTTGAAGACTTCCAGAACTCTGCAGACACAATCCAATAAGACTTCAATATAATTAACACATGGTTTTTTAATGGGTTTGTGTATGTTCCAGTTTTCAGACAGGAAACTGATTGCCAAGTGATCATGAAGATGAGTGGCTATATCAGTGATTTGATGCATGGCTGACCCTTTGAACTCACAATTCCTGGGTCAAATCCCAACACAGTTAAGTGAAACCACATTGGCTCTCATGTCCTTCATTGGAAAATCTATGATATGCTCATTTGAAGAAGTAAATAATGTATGACTAAAGTGCAAATCATAGTATTTAGCACATATGGTCAACACAGAACATCATTTAAGTAGAGCTGTGCCATATTTTCCAGTTTTGATTTGCAAGTAGAAACAAGCAGATTCGGTGGAATTCCTCCCCACCCCCATAAGAACAGAAAGACTGTATAAAATGTTAACATAATTCCAATCTTGTTTGGCACCATTATTTCGCCTGGTTGTATCATCTTCTCATTTCTGGTTCAGCAATGTAAGCGGATCCTATCCCATCATTGAACACAGGGAGTGGAATCATGTTACAGTCCTACATAGCCAATTTAGATTTAGCTATGTGATGAGTTCAGCATGGGCTAGTGAGAATGAGCAACATTTAAATGAATAAGTGAACCTTATTTTTCAGCATAGCCAAAAATATTCATGAAAAATGTTGAGTAGCTGCAGCTCAGCTCATCCTCTTCCACCGAAAATCTTGGAAATTTGGAAAGGAATGGCAAGTATCAGTTTAAAGACTTGACAAAATAAAAATAAAAATCAATATGTTATTATTTGACACATGGCCGTTACATTTTTTAGTACTCGTTGAGAGTTAGTGCCTAGTTTTATGGAGAATGAAATAGTCTCAAATGTTACATGTTTTAGAAATTGGATACTTGCCAAAAGCTTTGATGATTTTTTAAAAAAATCTTAAGAATGTCTGCAGATCAAATTACAAGGATACAAGTATTACACTAATCAGTAAAACAAAAGACTGCTTTCATCAACAAGTGATCACAGGTTGTCACTCGTCTCTGGCTTCAGGAGATTTGATGGAAGAAAACTTGATGATATAAATTAGAAATGACAGTCCACTGAAGGGAGTTAACACGGGGGTCACGAACTCTTTAACTAATTTCTGAAGCTTATCAATGTGAAGAGACATATCTATTTTCAGCCTGTGTTGCTCACTCAAGAAATCAGAATGTGGGATAAACTGGTACCTTGAACTCTTTAAATTTTATTAATTTCACCCCACAAAGAAAATGACAGGGTCCTCCCCTGTGGTGTAAATTAGCTACGTGGAGAAATTTGTCCTACGGGTACAACCCTACACACACCAATTTAAGGCTTGGTTCTGTTTTGAAGAAGCTGCAAATAGGATTGGGCTATAAATATAATTTGTACATTTTTCGCCATGAGGTGCCATTTGTAGTCATTTCATAATGGAGATGCATGCATGTAAAACTAGTTGATTAAAAAGGAATGATGAAAGAAGACCGTCACCTGTGACAGATTTTTTTTTTAAAAAAAATGTGTGTGTGGGAGGAAACAACAAGGTTGCAGAACCTGTGCTGCTTCACAACACACACACAAAAAATGTTGTTCTCTTCTATCTGTTGCAGATCTCTCTCAAGGGTACTGTAAGAAGTCAAGACAAGGTAGAGGAAACCCATCATGTGGATCAAGAAAGAAAGATATAGGAGTGAGTGTCTGGGTCTCCCACAGGCACCTGATTTGCTACTGTGATAACAAGATGCTTGATTATGATGGGCTTTGGGCCTGATCCTGTAGCGCTCTCGGTACAAAAATGTGATAAAAGCTTTCATTTCACAGGGGACAAGAGTGGTGTTCTCTAGTAGACATAAAGTTTAGCCTAGAAAATGGAAACCTGTTGTGCTAGTGGAAGTCCTTGCACGGTCTTCTGCTAGTGGGGCATTAGTGGAATCCCACCCAAGAACTGCAAAACACACTAGTCACTATGTGGGTGATAAATAAGAGTTGCTCCCACTGAAATGAGCAAGAAATCCTGCCCGATAAACTAATGCTTCCATTCAAACTCATGGTGACTCCAAGTGGCTGGATTCACCACAACATTAAATAAGGCAGGAGCAGAAATGCAATGCTGTTTATGATTTCTGGCAATGTCTTATTCTCATATCGCTGAATTGGAACAGATCTTTATTGTTAGCAGACACAAGAAGCCACAAGGAACTTGCAGAGTGATCCATCCCATGCCATTGTTCCTAACTTCTGTTAGCCACAATGGCTAATAAAGAACCTAGACATGATGTTTCTCTTGCACTTGGTCAGTTTGCTAACAGACATGGGCAGATCTATCCTTCACTGATGTGTGTACCCTTCTTTGAACCCAGCTGCTTTAGGGACCTTCTCATTAACCCATTGCAAAGAATGAAATCTAGCCAAGGGTTGCACAGATAATCATTTCCCTCCCTTTGCCTGAACAGAGGTATTGAACATGCTGGGTATGGCTGATGGGAGTTGTAGTCTAACAACATCTATAGGGGCCCATGTGCCTGCCCTAACTGTACACCTATATCATTTTGAAAGTGACCTAGTATAATAAGAGAAGTCTCCAAATCTAAGCAATTAGTACTAAATAACTAGCCCAGTAAAGCCCATGGTAACAGAGCCGAAAAGTGAAGCTTTACACTCACTTTAATTAACAAAAGCCTTTGTTTGGTAGAAAACCTGAATCCGATTTTACAAAGTTTGTCACATACTGCATATGTTTTTACATTCTGTGTAACTAAGAAGTGAGATATGGGAGATAAAACTGTCATAACACAGCAGATGCAGAATTACACTTTGAAAAGCTAATCAATCCACTCCCCTCCGGCATTTTTATTTAGCGGGGCGCTACTTCACTAAACAGGAATTTACTTCACATCTGGAATTTACTTCCAGCTGTGAAGACTGCCCATTCCAGTACAGTGAGATAATCTAAAAGTTGTCTGCTATAATTAAACTAGATTACAGAAAAGGTTCTCAAACTGTCATAGCAGCCTTCCCCAAGTTGATGGAAGTGTCAAAACCTCAACAAATGTAAGAGTAAGGGCTGGTGTTTAAAAACCGAAAGACCACGGGGAAGCTGCCAAAAAGCACTTACAATCCTTTACGCTGATAGTATATAGCAGCTTTAAGGATGATAAGATAGCACCAGCATTTAGACAGAGAGCAGCTGTGTGAAAGAGACTTGTAAATAAAGTTACAGGGCTGAGGAATGGAAATAAAAATTAGTAATGCCCCTGATTAGAACAGGGGTCGGAAATCAGCTCAAGGGCCACATTTCTGTGTGAAAAACTTTCGGAGGGCCTCATGCCAGTGGTAGGTGAGGCAAGAGGCAAAAATCATCACGGCCAGAGGGAAAACTGGGTAGGGAAACATATGCTACTCTCACTTTTGTACCACATGTTGCATTTGCAGCATAAGGTTTTTCTAGACACCCCGCCTCCCAATTCTCCACTCAAGCAAGCAAGAGGAATTGCTACAGGTCAAGGATACATCCCAGACAGGCAATATCACTCACGGAAGGCACACAGCAAGGCCTGTGAGGAGTGTGGCCTAAATAAGGCCTGAGGGCCAGAGAGAGAGAGAGAGTTCTAGAACACCGCATGGGCTCCCCTGGCCTCAGTTTCCTCACCCCTAGATAAAAAAAGGTATCTTCTGTATTACAGGGAAGGCTGGCTTAGTACTATTTCTTCTTCTTTGGCGATCACTCATAGCCGAGTAAGATTGTCTTCCATGAACACGATTTTAACAGTGAATCTGTAAGTGACTGTAGAGGCCAATTCTGGGTCCACACGTCCCTTCCACCATGAGGACATAGGTTTCCGGGTGGGAGTTGATCATGGTGAGGGTTTGACAAGTGTGCCGTCCTGTTAGCGCACTTCTCAATTTCGTCTTGAGTTCAAGCATCTTCAAAGTCCATGGCACCCTTGGTAAAGGCTGTTCTCCAATTGGAGCGCTCGCAGGCCAGTGCTTCCCAGTTGTCGGTGTTTATACTACTCTTTTTTCTTCTTTTTTTTAGATTTGCCTTGAGAGAGTCTGTAAACCTCTTTTGTTGATCACCAGCATTACGCTTTCCATTTTTAAGTTCGGAATAGAGTAGTTGCTTTGGAAGACGATCATCAGGCATCCGCACAACATGACCAGTCCAATGAAGTTGCTGTTGAAGAATCATTGCTTCGACACTGGTGATCTTTGCTTCTTCCAGTACACTGGCATTGGTTTGCCTGTCTTCCCAAGTGATGTGTAAAATTTTTCAGAGATACGATTGATGGGATCTTGCGAGGAGTTGGAGATGGCATTTATAAGTGGTTCATGTTTAGCAATGTTTATATACTGACTGGCTGTAGATCTACAGGATCTTAGACAGTGAACTCTCCAAGCCCTACCTGGAGATGCGAGAGACTGAAAGTGGAAGCTCCTGCATGAAAAGCAGGTGTTCTACTGAGCTATGTCCTGTCCTGCTTGGAGAATGGGCAAATATTGAAACATACTGTTGAAGGTCCCCTTTGTTAACCCAAAGCCAGGAGCATCTTTCAGAAGACGGTTTCTACAACCCCCTGGCATCATTAGCTCATGCTTTGCTAGAGCTCAATATGGTGGCATTGTACATTTTTGTGGGAATCCGATGCTCATCTCTAGATGATCCAAATACTGCTCCTCTGCTTGAACCCTCAAAAGCAGCAAACTGCCATCCTAGTCTGATACTAACCGCCACTGATCTCTCTTTTCGACATATCCTTGGTGTAACAATAAGTAGTGCCATGACAGATAAATCTTTGCATTCAGAGAAATAATGGGTTTCTGGAAGACTTATGGATTGACTCAGTTTAGTGAGCTAGAAAGCCTTAAGTGTTTATTAGTATAATGATGGATAGGAATCACAGTGGCACTCATGCATTGTAACAGCATCAAGCCAACATCGACCGCACTAACAGCATGTAAAGTTAACAAGACTTCTAGCTGACTTTCCCTATTTCTGGATATGTGAATTATCTAAGCCAATCAAAAGAAAACCACATGAGAACTGAATGGAAAACCTCAATTAAAAAGAAGGCTGCAACAGCAGCTGGTAGCTTTCTGGGGAAGTTAACTCATCAGCTTTTCTGAGTGGGATGGAGTATGGGGTACATTTAATTGCAACAAATATTTACAGTGGAGTACACCCAACGTGTTAAAATACTGGAAGACAAAAGAGGATTCTTGAGTGAAATCCTAACTCAAAATGAAACTTGATGTTTTGTGCAACTAAAGGGAAATAAAAAGGTAAAGGACCCCTGACAGTTAAGACCAGTCGCAGATGACTCTGGTGTTGCAACACTCACCTTGGTATTTTACAGGCCGAGGGAGCCAGCGTTTGTCTGCAGACAGTTTTTCCAGGTCATGTGGCCAGCATGACTAAGCTGCTTTTGGCGCAATGGAACACCAAAACCAGAGCAGCACACAGAAACACCGTTTACCTTCCTGCCGGAGCGGTACCTATTTGTCTACTTGCACTTTTTTGCATGCTTTCAAACTACAGTACAGTACTAGGTTGGCAGGAGCTGGGACCGAGCAACTGGAGCTCACCCAGTCGCGGGGATTCAAACCGCTGACCTTCTGATTGGCAAACCCAAGAGACTCAGTGGTTTAGACCACAGCACCAGCCAGGAAATAGCTGTATGGAAAACATCCATGATAACTATCTTTAAAAATGTGTTTGTTTTGCAAACAGGAGTGCAAAACAAAAGCTATGCATCAGGGACAGGTAACATGGTACCCTCCTGAAGTTGCTGGACCTCAGCTCCCATCAGTCCCAGTCAGTATGAGCCAAGGGACAAGGAAGATGGGAGCTGCAGTCCAACACTGGGAGGGCACTATGTTGGCTAGCATTTCTATGACGAGAAACTCCACTAATGAGAAAGAAGCCTCTTGGCAATGGAGGCCAGGCAAGCAAGCAAACAGTTTAAAATCACCCATCCAGTAAACTTATGCAGGAGACAATGCAGATCAAAGCAAACCGAGACACATACACCCATGAACAGCCTGACACCATACTGGTGGAATCAAAGGATACTTTATTCTTCACTGACCACAATCCTGCATTTAAGAGTCTCATGCTCTACCAACTGAGCTATCCCAGCTTCTAGCTTCTAGAATGTTTTGAACTGTTTTTAGAATGGTGATGGTGTATTTGCCACCATGGGCTCCTTTGAGAGCCAGTGTGGTGTAGTGGTTAAGAGCGGTAGACTCGTAATCTGGGGAACCGGGTTCGCGTCCCCACTCCTCCACATGCAGCTGCTGGGTGACCTTGGGCTAGTCACACTTCTTTGAAATCTCTCAGCCCCACCCACCTCACAGAGTGTTTGTTGTAGCGGAGGAAGGGAAAGGAGAATGTTAGCCGCTTTGAGACTCCTTCGGGTAGTGATAAAGCGGGATATCAAATCCAAACTCTCCTTCTTCTTCTTCTTTGGGAGGAATTATAGAATCATAGAATCTTAGAGTTGGAAGGGACCTAAGGGTCATCCAGTCCAACCCCCTGCAATGCAGGAATTTCAGCTAAAGCATCCATGGCAGGGTGGGAGATAAAATGGATGGATGCATGGACAAATAAATAAGAAAAACATCTGGAGGGCCCCAGGTTCACCATCCATGCTCTAGGATCAGTGCCATAAGAGCACAGCCTTTATGGGCCAAATTATTGCTCAAGTTTCAAAATTCAAAATCAGAGAAACTTGCAGAATGACCGTATCTCCTTGCCATATTGGATCAGGTCACTAAAGCCAGAAATATGGGTGGGTAGCAGAGATTTCTTGGCCAACAGAACCTCACGTGAAAGTGAGATGCAAGTCACAAGGGTGATCACTCTCGGAACTCGATGTAGTATCTAGAGATGTAAAATTCCGGAAATTTTGAAGCTTGGAAAACCCCCCTGGTTTTTTTCAGTTTCCCCCCAGAAAAACTGAAAATTTTGGGAAATTTTTGGAAAAATTGAAAAAAATGCTACATTAGCACTTCTTTTTTCTTTTCCAGATTGAAAGTCATTCTGTTACTTTAGAAACATAAAATATAACTATGGATAATTTTAATGGGCATAAAATTATCACAACTCACATATTAAAAATATAGTGTATCCAAACAGGAACTGAAATTTAACTTGTCATTCATCACTGTTTGCTATGCAACATGCTTACTCCACCTCCCATGTTTTGCCCATGAGACCTTATGTATTTCCTCACACTGATGTGTGTGGTCTGTTAACCACTTTAGCTACTACTATATGCTTAAATTAGTTTATTTCACTTTTTAAAGACTGTTTTACAGCATTTAATGTTTAAAATATTTTCATTTCTTTTTTTTCTTTCATAACACTTCTCTGATTGCCACAACAACACATATACTTTAAGGCCCTTTTTGTTGCTCTATATTTTCTGCCAGTGCTTTGAGGCCTAGTGAAGAGGAACAGAACCAATGCATGCCACACGCATGCAAAAACAAAACTGAAACCTTTTTCTTTTCTGGTGACAACAGCACCTCCTAAAGGAAGAAGTGTATCTTGTTCTTGCATTGGAGAGTTCAGTTTGTAACCTAGGACTTGCTTGTCCTCACAGAAATTAGAATAATCTGATACCATACATATTATTTTTTTAAAATGATTTAAAAAATATTTGAACCCCTTATCTTAAAATATTTTATTCATCATGTTAAAATAAAACATTCCATAATCTATGTTTTATTTTTCCAATTTTTCGGGGGGAAACGGAAAAAACAGTTTTCCCCGAATTTTTCCCCAGGCCTTCACATCTCTAGTAGTGTCGTTATAAAATCTGATCACTAATACAGCAGCCTCAACCATATCTGGAGATGTTAAAATTGTGAACACTCTATATATATATATATATATATGCCCTGAAACAAGAGATTTCACACATCTAAACTATATTGATATAAAAGATTGCTAGGGTGATTCACAGGCATGTTAGACCAAAGGTCCTTTATGTGGTTGACGTTAAAAGGAATATCTACATTTGGACACTGCAGGGGGGAAGATATGAGTTGCCAAGGCGAACACAGAGCATCTGCTAAGAACAGTAATGCCTCAGGATCCTTACCTTCTACTATGTCAATTGCAGCCTCTAATTCAGCCCAAATTCAGTGTCTGAATAAAAGAGTAGCTGCAGGCAAAATGAAGATTGCAAACGAGAACCAGTTCATTTCCGATATAGCAGGCTATTTGATCGAGAGATATTTGCTAGCTTCTGAAAACACACACAAAACGTAATCAGGTCAACCCTCCCCATAACAGCCTCGTCTGAAAATCTTATCATCATCATCATCAAGAAGAAGAAGAAAGAGAAATGAAGCTGGGTCGTAGATAAAACTGGATTGAAAAACTTTCACAGGGCCAAGCAAGACCTGAGAAAGTGGAGGCAGTTTCAGAGACTTTCAGAATTTCTTAAATTTGGGAGAGGAGATTGATCCACTTTAAAAAAGGAGTGGCTGAGAGTTATAGTCCACTGTGCGTTAAATTGGTAAGAGAAATAAGAAGGGGGAGGGACCCCTTTGTTGCATGGCAGCATTCCCAATTGAGAATGGCCCAATGGACACAATACTGTGTCATTCTCATATTGTTGGATAAAAAAGGATGGTGGCAGCCCAAGAATGTCCCTCCCACAACTGCACAAAAAGGAATAAAGCCTGGAATCGGATGTTTTGCGAAACTGGGATAGGTGGGATTGAATGTTAGCACTGCTGTATCATCTTTAAGGGTGGAATTCAATGCCACACACTTCCAATCATTTCCTTTGTGCAAGTATTTCAGCTAGCCAGATGGCATGACCCCCCTCTCCTCCCCCTGTTCTCTGTTCTGCATGTTTGTTTGTTTGTTATATATTAAATTAATATCCTATCCTTGCTTCCAAAGGACAGATTGTTCTAAAAACAATTACAGGGCAGATATAGACTGGGAAAGATCTTTAGCTACCGGTAAATGTCTTGTGGAAGAGGAATGTGTTTAATAGGCACAAGAAAGGTAACAGAGATGGTGCCTGGATAGTATTTCATTTGAAGGAATTCAATAGCACCGAAGACCTCCTGATAGAATGGTTTCACCTCACCTGCAGTATGCAGTGTATATGCTATTTCTAAAATGTCAGATTTGTGAAGGTGATGATGATATGTTCCCTGTAGGGAAGAGGAACCTGTGGCCCACCCAGTGATGTTGGACTACAACTGCCATTATCTCTTACCATCAGCCATGCTGGGTATGGATGATGGGACTTGTAGTCCAGCAATATCTGGAGGGCAACAAGTTCCCCATCCCTGTTCTGTGTGTTCCGATCAACACACCTAATTGCTGCTTGAATAAATCTTTATGCAATCTGTGCTGTTGTATCTCGCCTCATGCTATTGATTTGATCTTCTCAGTCAAGCTACTGTAGAAGCACTGATAACAGAAACTCCAGAATGCGATAATCATTGTCATTATATTTTATTTGAGAAGTGTCTACAATTGACGAGGCACTGTTCAATGTATATACCGTAAGACAAATCCCAGCCAGCAGGCTTCCAGAGTCAAAATGGAACATGGAAGAATCCATTCAAACTATACTCGGATATATTCTTTTTGAACAGATACCGTTTACAACTGCAGTTTCATAATCAAGACGTAAGCATTCTCAAAACAACAGTTTGCATGAATATCTTTCATTTGATTTCCAGACAACTAAAGCTATTTTTCCAGTTCAGTAAATTGCTCATTAAACAAGAGACAGTGAACGGATTGTTACCTTCACAAGATTTCCGGTCTTCTCTCAGTTTCTGGCCAGCTGGACATTTGCAGTAGTAGCTGCCAATCATATTGCAACATTGGTCCTGACATCCTCCATTGGCAATGGCACATTCATTGACATCTGTGGTGAGAAGCATTTTTATGAAGGTGAACACAGAAAGCAGCATGTACAACATTTACGGTTAAGGTTAGCCATGTTTATTTTGCCTTGTACCAGAAGTGTTACCAGAGCAGCAAGTAATTCCAAAGGAGGTCTCCCTCACTGCTTTTATCCTCAAAACAACCATCGGAGGTATGTTAGGCTGATTGACTCAAGGTAACCCAGCGAGCTGAGTTGGGATTTGAACCCAGGTCTGCCCTGTCCTAGCCCAGCACTCTAACCTCCATAATCACACAGACTCTCACTTCCTCCACCTCATGCAGACCTGCACAACTTGTCACCAACCAAAACAAATCATGAATCACTAATTAAGCAGGGTGACCACCAGCAGCTGAATCACCTTCCTGTTTTGGGGTGTCTGCATGGAGATATCAGAAATGGGTGGGCATGTTAAGGACCTGCCAGGCTACCATCTACAGCGGGGGGGGGGGGGGGTTGCATCTGAGCGGGTGGGTCATGCAGACCTTTCTTGCTGTTGTGCCTCCAGGTACAGGATCATATTCTAACACAGAGGAGCAGCTATCGACTGGTTATGCCACCCCAACGTTCAGATTGGACTGATGAAAAAGTGCCCCTGAGTCCCTCTTTGCAGGCTGCAATGTAATGTTTTGTGGCCGATCTATTCTGCAGTTTAAGGCCAGGGCTCTAACTTACAGCTGCTGAAATCCTCTTTCACCAGAATCCATTCTGCATATCCATTGTCGCTCAAGGTTGCAACCAATCTCTCCTCTTGAAAAATGCCTTGACATGTAACAAGTTTACCAAGCTGGATCTTACAAATATTCAATGTTGCTCAGACATTCAAGCCATTTCTACTGACACTGCAGACGTTTCAGAAAATAAACGGGGTGACTTGTGTGTCTAAGAGCAACACCCAGAAATAAATTTTCCAGCGGCGGCATTCAAGGCAGAAAGTTTTCAAAACTACTCAATGGTAAAGATCAGAACCATGTAGCTTTGAAAACCAAAGCAAAAGTGTTTAACTTAACGATTTCTCATTCCAGTGTCTACAATATTTTGTACAGATAAAGGAACAATATTGACAGAGATGCTCACCGGCTGCAGCCTTTCAAACGGGAATTGATCCAGGACTTGACTCTAATGACCTTCTTACACAATTATCAAGTACCCCTGGGTCTTACCTATACTATAGTTCAGTAGCCGGCTGCAGCACAGGGTGGATTAATTTAAATACAGGTAGTTTAAATCAATGGCTTAAATCACGATTTAAATCACTAATGGATCAATCCAAAGCATGGGAAGCCAAGGTAGAATATACTGTCTTAAATTAAGGTGGTGTAAAGGGTGCTGAGCTACTGAGCTGGCCCAAGCCTGGAAACCATTGCTACTACAATTTACTTATTAAATTTGCATAATGCCCTTCATCTGAAGATCCCACAACAGAAAAATACAAACTGGGAATACAAAAATACATAATAAAACAAATAACAAACCAATACCCCCCACTAGTTAAGGCAAGCAGTAGCAGAAGAAAAAGTACTGCTGTTGTTTTTGGACATCCTTCCCATTTTTCCTGCACAGCTGTGTTTTATGGGTTGCCAGGTCACATCACCAAGCGTGAAAAATCTTAGGATCTAGTCCATGCCCCCCCACTCAATCCTGCCCCTACCACTCCCCTCTTTCAGGGCTTATGCCAGGCATCCCCAAACTGCGGCCCTCCAGATGTTTTGGCCTACAACTCCCATGATCCCTAGCTAACAGGAACAGTGGTCAGGGATGAAGGGAATTGTAGTCCAAAACATCTGGAGGGCCGAAGTTTGGGGATGCCTGGCTTATGCTGCCTTAAGATCTGCCAGACTCGGCTCAGCCAACTGAGTCCTGGCTCAGTCAGGAAGGGAGATATACATCCACCTAAGTCAGGATGAGAGATTCTGCTCACAAGTTGGAATGTCAAACCAGTGTGATAACATAGGAGCATAAGAAGAGTCTTCACAATGGCCAACCAGATGCCTGTGGGAAACCAGGGAGCAGAGCATGAGCACAACAGCACTATCCCATCCTGTGGTTTCCGGCAACTGCTATTCGGAACCATTGCTGCTTCCAACTGTGGAGGTACAGCATAGCCATCGCGGCTAGAAGACACCGACAGCTCTCTCCTCCACAAATTGGTCTAATCTTCTGTTAAAGCCATCTAGATCAGTGGCCATCCCTGCCTCCTATGAGAGCAAGTTCCAAAGTTTAATTGTGTTGCATGAAGAAGTGGCTTTCTTTCATATGTCCTAAATCTTCATTGGATGTCCGCGAGTTCTAGTGTTATGGTGAAAAATGTCCTCTATCCACTTTCTGCATGCCATGTATAATTTTACAAGCTTCTATCTTATCGCTTCTTACCTTTCCTTTAAACTAAGAAGTTACAAATGCTGCAACCCTTTTTCATTTAGCGAAGTAAATTACATTTAGTGCAATTCTAACACAAGCCCCCCCCCTAAAATAAAAGCAGAGCTTTATTAGTCCCTTTTGGAATGAAAGGTGATTTAAAGCACACACACACACACACAGTGTGTGAGGGAGAAAGTTTGCAGAAATTATCAGACTATCACAGACTTAAAATCTTGTCATCCTGGAATTTCTTTTTAATTTTCTAGATGTTAAGTTGGTCTCTGTTTCAGCGACCACACTCATGGGGCTAACGTGTTCTGTGAACCATAATAAGCTGACTTTGGTGAATGTCATAGCTCACTGGACCTGTAATAAACTATTGGGGTGGAATAAGCTCTGCTAAAGTGTTCACATTCTCAGTGACATAGCCCATAAACAAAAGCCCACAATAATTTCAGGTAGTGGCTACCAACTACCCTACTGGTGTTCCAATAACCAGCGACAAATCTGGAACAAGGCTGGAGCCCAAAATTATTATGAATGACTTACTTCAGTAAATATGCCAGCCATATGATAATTAAACATTTTTAGTTACTCGTGGAAGCTGAGGGCCATTGCAAACCTTGGAAGGGTAGACATTCCAAAAGCAGGCAAATGTTTACTAGGATAAGGACCTGGAGGTTATTTATTCATATGCGTATTTTTACACCCTGCAACATCAATGTAATCAAGGCAGCTAATGTAGTGTTAAGATATGGTAAAGGCACAACAAAAAAATGGAATGTCATAAAATAAGATAAATAGATTAATACAGTGGAATGAAACAATGACAGTCTGTTCAGGTGAGATCAAAAACTGCTCCAAGTTAAAACCATTAAGACTGGCAGTTATTAAAAGCCTGGGGAAACAGAGCAGCTTTTGCCTGCCACCCAAATGGGAGTAATGAGGGCATCAGGCAGGTTTCCCTGGAAAGTCCAAAGTCCAAGGGCAAGGCGCCACTGCTGAAATGGCTCCATCTCAATTTACTGAACTCAGAAGGCTCCAGATAATGATCTCAGTGGAATGAAAGACGGATGCAGAAAAATGCTGTTGAACACCCCCCACAAGACAAAGCAACCCTCATGGAGAGTTCTTCTTCTTACATATGTGTACTCTGATTCTAAAGAGATGTAAAAAACCTGCCTTGAGAAGCACAGCCCATTTTGATCAAATATTCAGACCTCTGGAGTTGCTTCTCAACCCTTCCTGCCTGAACGATGCTTCTCACATTACTGCCTTGTGCCTTGACAACAGGAATTGCTCACCATGATGTGAGAAATGGTCTCCAAATAGCACATTGTTTCCCCCGTGTTTCTTTCTTTTCCTACAGAAATAGAGACATGCTGGTTCTGACACTTAAATTTGAGACACTTAAATTGGCTTATATATTTCCTGCATCTGTGGAGTGGTGTCACTCTGAAGCGCATTGTGCATCTTCAAAGGTTAACAATTCCCCATCACAATATGCAGAAGAGAACATGACCTAGGAGAAGCCCAAACGTATGGTGAAAATTAATTGTTATTGATAATACAAAACTTTACACTGTGTTGAAAGGGAGGGAAAATGAAAGCTTCCACTTTTGGTTTCGAATAAACTTCTGTTTCCTGCTATATCTGAACTTGGGAAACTATAGTTTAACTAAGGTTAGTCTGAATGAACCAGAATTAAAATATGGTTTCAGATCTTGGTTTGTTAACCAAGCACAGTTAAAATAAACCACAGTTTCATGAATTTGGACATAAACTGAAGCTGCGGTTTACTGAAAACTTATTATTATTATTATTATTATTATTATTATTATTATTATTATTATTATTATTTGGGAGCACCTGTGTGCAGAGGGGGTGTCATGTCCTGACAAAACAGACTTCACAGGCAAGTTAGGTAGGTACAAATCCAGCAAGCAGTTGGTGGAGAAGGAGAAGACAGACAGGGAACAGGCAGGGCTTTTGTCAAGGTCTCAGTGCTTGGAGACTAGGGATGTTGGCAGCTGGTCTTTCAGGACCCTGGACAGAGCACAGTGAGCAGACAACTTGGTTTGATGTGAGGTTCTTCTTAACTGAGCCTTTTATGCTTCCTCTCAGGCTCCACCCACTTTGCTGAGATGTGCAGAGCCTCAAATGGGCAGTCATTGAAGCCCAGCAGTCCATCATCGTTCCATGAGCTCATGCCTGGCACACCACATCAGTTCTGTGACGTGCAAAGCCAATAGAGGCAAGTGATGGACCTACACTTGGGAACTCTGGTCTGAGCTAGTCCCTCAACCTTGCACAACTGCTGGACTGGTCTTGAGAGGAGGAGGAAATGGAAATGGAAAATGGAAAAATGAGTACCTGAGAATAATTCCAGTAATATGTCAGACACTGGAATCAGGATTAGGTCAGCAATAAAAAAAAATACAGTGCAGACGTAGTGATCAGCTCTTCGCAGTAGGTCTTGGCTCAAAGAGGCAGTTGCAAAGACTGAAGGTCCCTGCCTTCCCACTGCTCTCTAAGCCTCTTCCACAGAAGCCTAAGGCTTCATCATCTTGTCTCCCTTTGCTCCTCCCTCTTCATTTTTCTGTGTTCTGGGAGACGGGGGAAGGGGAGCTGGTCACAGCAGGAGGGGGAGATTCCCTGGCTTCTTCAGCAGCCTGTCTCCTGGCCTCCTCTCTTGCCTCTGGCCTGCTCTCAGCCTCTTTCTGTTCCTGTCCCAGCCTCTTTCTGTTCACTAAACCCTGTTACCTCTTCAGCTTCCAACACCACCTCCTCTCAGTCTGTGCTCAAAAAAAGGTTTTTATTCACACCTGTGCCATAAGCACGAAAACTTGAAATGTGTCTTTTGTTGGTTTATGAAATACAGTAAAGTTTCTGAATTGCATCTCATCATTGCAGCTGGTATGTGCTCAGGTTCCTTTGGAGTAGTTTTACAGAAGAAAATCAGCTGTCAAATCCTGCCCATGTATTGGTTGACACAGAGCCTGCAATTTTTCTCTCTCCAAATTATCGCCACAGTTTTATCACCTCATAAATCTACAGACACCTCACCAACAGGCTATTATTATAAGCAGAGGGGGGAAGCGGGTGTAATTTTGTTGGTATGTTTAAAAAGTCTCTGTTTCTTAAAAAAAATCCACATCTCAGTGAAATCAAGTGCAATCCACATCTCAGTGAAATCAAGGCCAAATTCCAATAAATTTCAGGGATTGCAAGCACAAACCATTTACGCATTTACATTTACACCCTGCAAGGTAGCCCAAATAGACTCTTGCAGCAGCTTATGAGATAACAGCAAAAACCAAACAATCATATGGATCAATAAGGTCTTAATAATTGAGACTGCAATGCAATAAAAACTCAAAACCCAACAAAAGAGCTGAAAAAATCATTAAAATAGCATACACTTAACCTCCTGAGTGCCTGCTGATTTTTTTATTTTTAGCCAATCTTCAGAAGCTGGAGGTCAAATCGGCCTAGTGGGACAGTGGGACTACTGAAAAAGCCTTGCTACTATCAACCTTAATATTATCGCAGGCAAGGAAGAATTTTATAATAAGGCATTTTTTAAATAGATCTCAGCATATGCCGAGATTTCTCAGTGGTCCTGCCACATTTAGTGGAATTCCTTCCCCAGAGAGGCCTAGCTGGTATCAACCTTATTTTCTTTTTGGCACCAAGCACAGACATTTTTACTCTTCCCAGTCTTTTAGTTTTTCTTTTAAAGCCTATTATGGATGGTGTCACCTTCCATATCCTTCAACATTTCTCTGATGAAAATAAGGATGTCCTAAGGGAAAGCATAGCAGTTCGAAAGCACACCAAAAGTGCAAGTAGATAAATAGGCACTGCTCCGGCGGGAAGGTAAACATCATTTCTGTGCGCTCTCTGGTTCACCAGAAGTGGCTTGGTCATGCTGGCCACATGACCCAGAAGCTGTCTGCGGACAAATGCCAGCTCCCTTGGCCAGCAAAGCGAGATGACCACCAGAAACCCAGAGTCGTTCGTGACTGGACTTAACTGTCAGGGGTACCTTTACCTTTAAGGGAAAGCATGACAATCCAGAATCAAATTAGAAACCAGGAGAAGCTTCTATAAATCTGGGATTGTCCCTAGAAAATAGGGACACTTAGAGGGTTTGACACTTAGAAGCTTTTAAGTTCAACTAATCAGCACCAGGCATCTCCATCTTCTCTACACATGAGTTTTAGGGTTTTTTTAATCACCCCAACTAGTACATCAACAATGGTGCTCAAAGAGGTGAGGAGAAAAAATGGCCTTACTGTTGAATGTTGCAAGGTGGTGGAGGAGGCAGGAAGAGGCTCAGTAAGCTCTGTGGAAGTGCATGGCTCCCTAGCTAATAGTTCCTGTTGATGTTAACAACCACATGCATGCTCTGTGTAACTAGAGCCTTCCCTTTCTGCACTGCCACCTTACAGCAGTAGTCATGCATTTATTTCAGCACCCAAAGCACTAGCAAGCGGTTCCCACCATTGTAAAGGCTGCCACTCTGCTTCACTTCCCCCAGAGAACAACTCATCACTCCTTCACTTTGCACTGTTGAAAACGAGAAAAGGCTGGGCGCCGTGCTACATTTTTTATACTTCACCCCAAACCTCCAAAGGATCACACACAGAGGTTTTACGAAGATGTTAAAAAGCATGAGGGCAAAAATAGAATCTCATGGAATCTCACCAGACAAGTTCCACAGGGCAGAGCTGCAGGCTACAACACTTCAGAGCATTGACAGAAACTCAGGTATATAAGCTAGGCATCCAACGACACCTTGAATCTAGGTTGCAATCACCTCAAAAGGTTTATTCACCAAGGGGTGAACTAATAAATGACCTTCAGGATCCCTATCAACACTACAATTCTATGATTTTATGATCTCAGGTACACTGCTTGACTGCAGCTTGCTCTTACAACAATTCACTTGTCCCAATGCAAGAAGGAGAAACACACACAGGGGAATTGGTTTTTAAACTGTGGCCCCCAACCTGGAGCCCAAAAATCTCCATGTACTTGCAATTGGACCTCCTCCAGTAGCAAAACGCGCCTGGCACCTGGCTAATTTCGAACATAGCTTCAGAGTGAAGTAGCACAGGATACCATGGTTAATAGCATCAAATGCTGCTCAGGGTCCAAGAGAATCACCAGAGTGACAGGGCCTTAGCTTTCTGGCCATTCACTAAGGGGAATCAGGACAGCTTTGGCTCCAAAACCGTGTCTGAAGCCAAGTTGATAAGGGTTCTGATAAGCATTTTTCACCCAGCAATCCCATTGACATAAGCAAGGTGATTTGTAGCACAGCTAATCTTCTGCTTCTAGTCTGATTTAGTCAAATCAAACAAAAAGAAAACAAACTTAATTGGAAATTATATCTACCAGCATATTAAACAGCATCTACTGATAGTGCAGGCTTTGTCCTTACAAAATCAATGACAAAGTTCACATTGATCTTTCTGCATCATCATAGCACACTAAATGCATTTAGAAAGAATAATATAGCAGCGCCAGCAACATCAGAGTATTAAGTGCTGGGTTCTGCTATCATGAGTCCCCCTCTTCCCCCAGCCCATTGCCATGGCATTATTTAATACAGGACTAGTTCCAGGTTGTGGAAAACTCATTTCTGATTTTTTTTTTGGCTCCCTTACAGTTGAATGACACTTTGTTGGTTCATATTCATTTATTTGTATATAGACATCAGACCATCTCGGGTTGACTTATAGCAGTATATAATACAAAGCATTAAAAATACTTTAAAACACTGGATCTCAGTGAAAATGGAAAAGCAGTCCAAGACCAGATCCGCAGTCATTCAATAGCTTTGCAGATATCTTTCATTTTGAATGAAAAATATAAATGAGAATAATGTTCATTAAGAATATATTCCTCTAATGAGGAATACATGGACACAACCTGTTTTCTAAAGCCCTCATCTACAAAAATCTTTTTTTCTAAGTGTAGGGAAAATCAGAGCTGAGTACCATCATTGTATGAGCCTTTTCTGTATTAAGTAGGACTTTCTCAGCATGCAATTACTCTTCTCAGTTGGATGCATATTTCTTTTATATTATTAATGAAATTATAAAACAGCTGAAATATTTCTAACAAAAATGACATGGTATAATGTTCCAAGGAAACAGGTTCTTGGAGAGAGCCACTGGGTACATTTTGCTTCACATTTACAGTCAAATGGGCATGTCTGGAATTTTGAGAAAGTGATGCAACGACTAGTCAAAATGGGTGCCATGGAAGCATGGCAGAACACAAAATGGCTGCCACATCCGAAAAAGCTGGGGAAGAAGCAGGACCACAAAATGGTCCAAGAATGTCAACATTAATGCCACTCCCATTAAAGCAGGAAAATGCCATGTAAATCACAGAGAAAAGCTATTTGTGCATCTCCTCTGTTCAGAATGGAAAGAATCCTTGTGGTCTAATCCTTGTCTCCAACAAAACGCCAATGAAACACCACCCTAAGGTCCCGGGTGGGTTAAAGCAATTTACAATACAAATTTAAAACCAGTTTTTAAAACCTTGAATTACCAAAAAATACAACCACCAAGTATTATTTGCCTGAAAACTGGTATTTTGGCTGTAGCCTGATGGAACCCTTAGCCCTACTGAAAGAGATTGCATAGTGTATCTTAAGTAAGAGGGAAGCCTGGAGCTTGCTGCTGGAATTTCCTGATTAAGTGACAGATGGCAAGAAGAGGAGGAGAAACAGCTAGGGCTAGATTATAATATTTGGCCATCTGCCACCTTCCCCCACCATTCCCAGCAAGACTCCTTAACATTCCTGCCCCGATAATCATTTTACAAACAAACAAACACACACACACACACACACACACACACACACACACACACACTACTTTCTGTCCTGTTAAAGGTCAAGTTGCTTTACTAAATCTAGGGAATAACGTTACTATTATTACAATGAATACTGCACACTTATGAAGTCCAATTGAACTAAATGGAACTTACTTCTGAGCAGACATGCTCAGGATTGCACCACATGTAGGAAATATCCATACCTTTTTTTCTGGATCTGTAAGCCAATTTCAAATATAAAACCAAACACAAAGGCCCCATTTAGGGAATGGCAAACTGAATCATGCCACTTTTTAAGGCAGGGGTAGGCAACCTTCAACCCCGGGATTCCACTTGGCCGACTATCAGTTCCTACCACTGACAAAGGCAATCTGTCCTTCCAGTCTATGAAGGCTGGACCACCCTGTTTCAGTAGGAGGCCCCATCTGAGCTCTGGGGCAGGCCACATCTGGGGTAGGGGAGCCACTTACGCATCATCAAAAATGAGGACAAAATATAAAGGGCACCAATTTGGAGTTTTTTTTAAAAAAAAATCATATGTGCTGAATTTGTATGTATATATGCAGATTTGGAAATGATTGTTGCGATTTTGGCAGAAATATGAAAAGACTTGAGTGCCTGCTCAGTGTGCCGTAACTGTTCCTGACCAACTTGAAGGCCCCTGCACGTCTTTCTTCTTAGGGTTCTTTCTCTTTAAACCAGACAGCTCTTCAGATATAGGATCTGTTCCCTGATAGCTGTTCAAATTAGAGGACTGTCCCTTGCACAGTAAGGAAACATGGCCACCCTAGCCGAGGGCCCTGGTTTTGTCATGGGCAACAAGGACTCACAGGGCTAGAGGTGGTTGATGTGGTTGAAGTGATTTCAAACGAGGAACAATAGGTGAACCTGGGTGGCTCTTTGAGGAGATCAGTGGCTCAGACTGAGAAGCCAACTTGAATGTGAGGGTTTTATCAGGCCTGGTGGGTTCCTACGCTTGGTCACATGACAATATTCAAAGTGGTGGGGGCAGCTGACTGAATTCAAGTGAGAGCTGCTGCTTAGAGGATGTCCTGAATCCACAGAGTCTAATATGTTTGGTTTGCAGGGGAACCAAAGCACAACAGCTAAGACCTGGATTTTGGAGACTTGGGTTTGAGACAAAGCCCCCTTCAACAGGCATCCTAAAATCAGACGTGATGGGCTGGGTTTAAGGATTCCAAAGCAGTCTTTATTTCCATCCCTTCACTTTCACTAATATGGGGGAAAATAATAGGGTACACTTGATCTCTTCCATGGTTTGACGTTAGTTAGGGATGAGCATACCATTATTTATACTGATTGGGTACTGCAACAGAAAACAGCAGCGCAATCACAACTCTTGCCTTCATGCTAGAAAGCGACGCAAATATGCCACAATGCAATCCTTAGGATGGAGTTGTAAATCATGCAGCATTTTGGGGGTAGGGTGGATCATGCAAATCATCTAACCATTTTGGAAATGAATTATGTGCCCTAATTAGTTTATTTAATGCGACGTTTCAGAAGAACTAGCGGAGGTAGAATGTCATAGCTATTAGGAGTGCATTTTATCCAGTGTGTGTGTGTGTGTGTGTGTGTGTGTGTGTGTGTGTGTTTTAAGCAGTAGCTCTTTCCCTTCAAGGACAAAACAACACATAGATGAGGATCTAATTATCTTCCCTATTTAAAACTTAAGAGACAGACTCGAGGGGAAGCTATTATTCCCTGATATTTCAATAGCCTAATTAGGTTAGGGAAGCTTCCTCGTCAATCTGTAGCCAAAGGGGCACGACTGAAATCAAGCACGTTTTAGCAAAATGCTCCTATTTGGGCGCACACATGAAGGACAGATGGTACAAATTTGGGAGAAGGAAGAAAAGTAATTTGTCATTTTCAAGGTATCCAAAAGGGATAAGTTCCCTTTTTAAGAAAACCTGCCAGCTGCATTTTTGCAACCAGCCACAAAGGAGGATTTTTCTTACCCCAATGACTTCTGGGTACATACCTAGCCTTTGATATTGTATTTTTAAACACTTAAAAAAAACAACCTATGAAATGGAGCAGCAGTATGCAATCCACAAGCCAGATACTTAGCAGAATGTGGTGAAGGACTTATACGATGTTTGGGCTACTTCCTTGGGTAGAAAACTCGTTTAGGGCCCTCCCAGCCAGAGGTCACAGTCTTGCCACCATCCTCCGATTCAGAGCATCAGTCCCTTGCATGGCATATCATAGCTGCCAAGTTTTCCCTTTTCTCGCGAGGAAGCCTATTCAGCATAATGGAATTTCCCTTTAAAAAAGGGAGAACTTGGCAGCTATGATGGCATATGTCTCCATAGCCTTACAGAAGGCAAATGTATACCAGTGTGGTGTAGTGGTTAAGAGCGGTAGACTCGTAATCTGGGGAACCGGGTTTGCGTCTCCGCTCCTCCACATGCAGCTGCTGGGTGACCTTGGACTAATCACACTTCTCTGAAGTCTCTCAGCCTCACTCACCTCACAGAGTGTTTGTTGTGGGGGAGGAAGGGAAAGGAGAATGTTAGCCGCTTTGAGACTCCTTAGGGTAGTGATAAAGAGGGATATCAAATCCAAACTCTTCTTCTTCTACCTGAAGGAGCATCTCCACCCCCATCATTCTGCTGAGGTCCAGCTCCGAGGGCCTTCTGATGGTTGCCTTACTGCAAGAAGTGAAGTTACAGGGAACAATGCAGAGGGCCTTCTCAGTAGTGGCGCCCGCCCTGTGGAACACCCTCCCATCAGATGTCAAGGAAATAAATAACTATCTGACTTTTAGAAGACATCTGAAGGCAGCCCTGTTTAGGGAAGTTTTTAATGTCTGGTGTTTTATTGTATTTTTAATATTTTGTTGGAAGCCGCCCAGAGTGGCTGGGGAAACCCAGCCAGATGAGTGGGGTATAAATAATAAATAAGTAAATTATTATTATTAATATTATTATTATTACTACTGCAATTTAAGGTGAGGGGCTCCTAGCCAGCCAACCAGCTAGCTTCTCCAGGGAGGCAAACCCTATTGGACTAGCCAGACTTCAGTTGGCTCCACCTCCCTGCAGAGACAACATCTCTGGTAGCTGCCTTATGAGGGCTACTGGAGCTATCCAAGGTCCTGTATGCTTGGCGCTTGACTTGGATTTGTGACTGGGCGATATCTGCTTCTCCTGCAAGCCTCCAGCACCCACAGAACTGGAAGGCTAGGACTAGGTTTGGGGAGCTCACTCAGGTAGAGTTGTCAAGCACCTCCTTCCCCCATGGAAAGCTCCTGTGACTTCAAGAGGATGAGTTTACCACAGGGTGGGGGAAATCTGCTGTTCACTGCACCAAACAATGTATGTGCAAAAAGACACAGCAGCTGCACTGTGTGTGTTGAAATAAGATTCAGCCTTGTCTTTGCTAATAAAACATTTTCATTTCCAGTAAAGGTTGTGCCGTACTGCTCCTGATAGACTAGTATGCTTTTAAGCGAATATTCCTTGCTGCAGCTTTGGGCAGCCTTTTATAATTTCTGGAAACTGAAATTATTACTCAATGCAAAATAGGTGTACATTGTACAATCTTAAAGTCTATCTGCTCACTATAAAAATAAAGATATATTGAAACATCTATCCAATCAAAGCAAAAGGTGAAACAGTCACAGCGATGCAGTATAGATACTGGGCTAATTTTTTCTTATTACAACAAATACCGTTCAGTGCACTATAACATATACCGCATGTGTTCTGGTTCTGCACAAGTGTAGGAAAGCAGCTCGATAGTTTTCAAGTTACATCGATAATAGTATGCAATCTCATGTCTTCATGCTTGTCAGATGTCAAAGGTGATCACAAGCAGAAATGAAAGGCTGCTTAATTTCCAAGTCTGGCTCAGCTGATAAAAATGATTTGCACTGGGGCCAAGAGAAGCCAAGAGAAATACCAAGCTTTCTCAGCCTGGTGTGGATTTGACTCTGTGAGCCGACTGTGCCTCAGCCAGCTACTGCTCATGTACAGCCATAGCAAATTCATTTACCCCCGTTGACAAATGGAATTTTGCATGTCTCCATTTGCATTTTCCACCAAAGCAAAGTGCCATTTCTCTTTGATGCTCCATCCTGCGATGACAACAGCAAAGCTTTAGTCATGTGGAATATTTATTTTTAGCCCTTAGACACAGGAGCCTCACCAATACATAGCATCTCACAGTGGAACAATAATATTGTATGCCATCCTGTCCGTCTTAAGATAATGACTGTCACCTAAGTTTGCTACATGCAAACAAAAGGGGAAATAATTTGAAAGATGAATTGAAACATTTATGGGCACTGATGGTTAGATGTCCATCTACTATTTTGTACAGGGGATTCACTGCTTGGATTCTGCAGGTAGCATCATAAGCAACCCCACAGATTTGGCCTTTTAAAGCCAGCTAGGCTTGGAGCCGTAATATTTCAGTTTAAATCTTCCAAAACGAAACTGAAGGATGCTTGCCAGCCTCCTAACCTATACAAATTACTTGTGAGACCTGAGTTAAAGCTCCCAATCATCCATTCTGGATCTCATCAATGTGAATCCAATAGTTGCCTCAGTTGTAATTATCCTAGAGAAACCATCACCTTCAAAAGCACAAAGGCTTGCAAAACCCACCATGTCAAAACAGAATGTCACCCGCAAATCCACCAGTGTTGCAAATGTTGTAGTCAGCAAGCTCCCTGGATGCCCCACACAAGTTACAAAAACAGCCACAAACCTTAGTACTCAGGGAAGCACAGGTCAGCATTCCCAGCAAATAACTTGACAAGCCCCAGTGGCAGAATTCTCAGTTAAATGAATACAAAAGCATGAAGGAATTTCTAGCTACATAGGTTTTAAGCTGTAATGGCTGACAAGCCTCTGCTTGAAGAAGAATACATAAATAGTTTGATTCAGCCACAGCGAGGCTTAAACAAGTACCATTGATTTCTATGTGAAATTTAAGCACGTGCTTAAATGCTAATTTACCATGAAAGGGCTACGATCTAGCCAAAGTTAAGTAATTCCACTACACTGGTTTGAATATGAATAAATGGAGCAAAAATGGGTAAATGTCACATTCCTGAGAATAAACCAGCCCTCCCTCAGGCATTCAGATACCCCAGAAAAGAAAAGACGAGGGGAGAGGGGCAACTGCGGCAATGGGCTGGCTCTGCTCCCTCTTGCTGTTTTCAGCATTTTCTACAAGCTGGAGGGCAAATCTGTGAAGCAGGGAGCCTCAGAACTTGTTTTAGAACCCTGATTTTCAGGGTTCTAAAATGTACAGCCTCCACAAGTACAGGATTCTCCTCCACTTCAGACAGGTACCACACTGCGGGTGGAGGCAGAGTCGGCATGCTTGTACTCACAGCACTCTCGCCTTGGTTTGTTCTTTATCCAGAATCAGGACATCTAAAGAGGGCAAGTGTCTTCAACCTTCAGTGTTGTGGAATCTCACTGCCTCTTCTAAAATATAACACCTTCAAGTTACCAGTGTAGGCAGCATGTGAAGTATTTTCAGTCTTTAATGCCTCTCTTCTTTGACATTCAGGTATCCCCCGTGTATTCATAGATGGGCCACATCAACTCATTTGTTCATTGACTCATGGAAGTATTAACATCGTTAAGGTACATCTCCCAGAGAAAAGAAAGCAAACTTTTGATGCACACATAACCCGAACTGGAAGAAGATGAACAGAGGACATAGTGCTATCTTTGACTTAGCAAGCCAACGTGCAGATGGGATGGAATGGCCATATTCTGATGTCACACTATACCATGGTTTAGCCCAATATGCAGAACCAAGAATGAGCTGTAATGAGCCTTGGGTTCACACGCCTTCCCTTCTTCTCTTCCCCACATATCCCAGAGGAGGAACTCACAAATTCTTACTTTTGAGTAGTTTGTTGTGTTATCTAGATCTGGAACAGTACTTAATCTTAACTGTAGTTAGTTTAAGCAAGCCAGCTTCAGAAACTGTGGTTTGATTGTGGCTTCTTTTAAACTAATAATGGTTAACATTAACCACAGTTGGTTGCTCTAGATAACACAACAAACTGCGGCTAGACAGAAGCACGAGTCAAAGCCTGGCCGCCGCCCTGGAAGGCAGTGAAGGCGGTGGCAGCGGCAAGGTCAGCAGCCACGCTGCGTCCCAGTCGCCGAGCCGAGCCACGCTGCGTCCCTGGGCCGAGCCGAGGAGGCGATCTGAGGCGGGCCGGCTTTCCTGGCTATTGCGAGAGGCGGCGAAGGGAGGGGAAAGCGGAGCCAAGAGGGCCGAGAGCAAAGGAGCCCGGCGGCCGAAGCTGCGTTGTGGTTGCTGGGGAGGGAGAAGCCTCGGAGGCTGCCGCTGTCATGGCGGGCACTGCCGGGGCTCAAGCACCCAGGAGAAGCGGGCCATGGCGTCGTGCCTCAAACCGGCCCTCAGCCTGAGCACGGACGAGAGCGAGGCCGCGGCGGGCAAGCAGCGGTCGCTGCTGGGTGCAGTGCTGAGCCTGCCGAGCGGTGGAAGCGCCAGGGGAGGTGAGTCGGTGTCCGAGATGCTGGCTTGGTGCCGCTGACTGCTGGCGGGCGACGAGCCATGGGACAGTTTCATGCTATGCATCCTGGTTTGGACGACCAACTCCGTGGCCTACCGGTGCCGGACGTTGCAGTGAGAGAGGAGACATTTGTCTAGGGCGGAGGGAGGGGGAGCGCGAAGGCATCGGAGCACTTCCGTAGCTGCGGTCCAGTCGCGGACACTCCAATGCCTCCGCGGAGGCCTCGGAAACCTCGGGTTACTTACTTCCGGGTTAAGATTGTTCGTAACCCGAAAGTTCGTAACCAGAGGTGTTCGTAAACTGAGGTACCACTGTATGCAAAATGCAAGCTATTTACCAAGGCGAACAGCTAAACACAAAAACTGGTAGATGTATAGATTAAAATATTGAAACCTACCTTTCAAACACTGTTCAAGCAGGGAGTTAGTTTATATAGAAAGCAATACAAAAACATGTTTTTCAGCCTTTTTCTTCAATTCTCTCTCTACATATATATTTTTTCAGTTATTATCTTTTACAGCTTACAGATTCCCTTCTATTACCTGTAAACTCCTGATTAAGTTTCAAAGTAGATGCTCACACAAAAGGAGATACCTCCCCGTCTCACATACAATTATAAAACACAGAAAAATAGAACTTTTACCAAAGTCATTATTGCAGCAAGTGAATATTATTTCCCATTTGTCAAAGACTTTGGGGAGGTCAAGAGATAATTGGAATGACAGATGAATAGAGGAGGCTCTCAGCAAGTGAACTATACTGCAATGAATCAATGTCATTTAGAGAGGGCTTCTGGAAATTATACTGCATTTGAAGTTCAAGATCTGTCCCATTTGCATTCCCCCCCTTTTAAAAAAAATCCTAAAAATATATACACAATTTACTGTATGAAATGGTGGAATCTCGTTTTCCTCTTTGCTACTCTAATAGCCCAACGTTAGTTGTGCTTACTTGGAAGTCCCAGTTTCTTCAGTGGGGCTTAATGCCTATGAATATAATTTCAAAATGTAAACCTGGCTTAATTCTGCGTTTTCAGCTCAAAGGCGTACAAGAGGCTGCATGTTTCCTTCTCCTGCTAAACTGCTTAGCAAACCCTGTTTAACATTTCACATCCAATAATCCAGAAGGAATGAAGAGGTACAGCTTCCCTCTTTTTCTTCCGGAGGCCAAAGGGGACCAAGGAACTGGAAGTAGTATGGGGTTGCTAGAGTGTCTTACTTCCTGCAGTGGATGAAGTCACAAAAGCTGATGGAGAGTCTTAGTTTAGGAATAAACTAAAAAGTAGGTCAGGAAGAAAAAGGCAGCAAAGGAAGAGGAATATGGCACAGGAGCCTTTTGGGGGATGATAGGAATCAATTATGTGTGGTATAGAGAAAGCATATAGGGAGAAATTTTCTCCACTATCATATTATAGTACATATTATACTACATATTATAGTACTCGGTTTAAGTACACAATTGGTTCCGGAAGTCTGTACTTAACCTGAAGCATACTTAACCTGAAGCAAACTTTCCCATTGAAAGTAATGGAAAGTGGATTAATCCGTTCCAGACAGTCCGTGGAGTACTTAAACTGAAGCGTACTTAAACTGAAGTGAACTTTCCCATTGAAAGTAATGGAAAGTGGATTAATCCATTCCAGATGGGTCCGCACAGTACTTAAACTGAAAGTACTCAAACTGAAGCGTACTTAAACCGAGGTATGACTGTATCTTAGTTCTACATTGGCTACAGGTATGTTTCCGAGCACAGTTCAAGGTGCTGACCTTTAAAGCCCTAAACGGCTTTGGCCCTGGATACCTGAAAGGAAGTCTTCATCCCCATTGTTCAGCCTGGACACTGAGGTCCACCTCTGAGGGTCTCTTCTGGCAGTTCCCTCACTGCAAGAAGTGAAGTTAAAGGGAACCAGGCACAGGGCCACCTCAGCTGTGCTGTCCTCCCTCCTATCAGATGTCAAGGAGATGTGTAACTCTATAACCTTTAGAAGACAACTGGAGACAGCCCTGTAGCAGATGGTTTTTTAATGTGTGATGTTCTATTATGTTTTTATACATGCTGGAAGCCACCCAATGTGGCTGGGCAAATCAGTCAGATGGTTGGGATCAAAATAATAAAGTAGTAGTACGGTAGTAGTAGTAGCTGTTAGAATTTGGAGGTCATTGAAGAGAAGGACGGAACCAAAGAAGTCCTTCATTGGGAAACTGCCTTATACTGTTTCAGACCATTGATCCATCTAGCTCAATGCTTCCTACACTGACTGGCAGAGACTCTCCAGGGTTTCAGCCAGGGAGCATTCTCAGCAGCTACTTAGAGATTTCTGGGTATTGAATCTGGAGCTCATTGCAGGCAAAGCAGATGTTCTACTACAGAGTTATGGTCCTCCTTCATACGATGACTTACTTTCTGAATTCACCAGCAGATGTATTGATGGCCGCAACAACTCAGATGGCTTTAAAAGGGGACTGGACAACTTCAGAGATTCAATTGTTGGATATTCTGTTAATAGGCATTGGTCATAATGGCCACGTGAATCTACAAGGTATATTTTTCTGAGTAGTGACTTGGAGAGAGGGCTACTGCCTTCATTTTTCACTTGTGGGCTTTCCAGTGGCAACTGGTGAGCCAGCATGGAAAAATAGGATGCTAGACTAGATAGATCTGATCCAGCAATGCTCTTCTTGCATTTGTACTCATAACGTTAATACAAAACAAATATAGCATGTTGCTCCTACCAAACAAGGAAAGTGTGAAAATCAAAATGCTTAGCCATGACAGCTAATTTTTTTAGTTTGACTTGCTCATGTGACACTCATTAATTTTTGATAAGAGCATGTTAGCAGATGCTTCCTGGAATCGTGCATTAGCTAATTAACATTTAACACCATTTCCCTAATCTCAAAAATATTCCTAATTCAATGGAGGCTTCTGTATAAACCATGCACACTGATAAAGAGTACCCAGCAATGTGGGTGGGTGGGAAAGAGAAGAATCTAAAACAGGAAAAGTTCAGCTCAATTATTGCAACACAGAATTTCTTACAAAGAGAGTTGAGATATCAGGCAGTGCAAGTTTTGAAGCATGTTCCATCCAGAGATGAATAAATCCTCACAGCTTCTGAAACCAAGTATGGGTCGCCTTCCAGTTTTTTCACGAGGTCTCACCCAACCTTGATTTCTGGAGCCAGAGAGGGATGACAAGAGCTGAAAAATTGTGTGCAACAGTGTGATGGGGAAAAGAACAGTGAAAACAAACCAAATTCAATTTATTATCCTAACAAAGGAACCATTTGGGCATAGCGCAGGGGTAAAGGACATTTTTGACTCTGTGGGCCGGATCCATATCTGGCCCCACCTCCACAGGCCAACTTTGACAGGTGAATGGGGCAACTCACCTGTCAATCGCATGGTGGCATTATGACATCAGATGATTGACAGGCACGATGCTCCACCCACCTGTCAAAATCCTTTGTGCAGCAATTCACAAGTGCCTGACAGCTCCTTATTAAAGCTTTCAACAGCCTTTTAGTATTTTGGGCCATCAGATGTTGGTATCATGCCTATAGGGAAAGCAAAAGGCTCTTAGGGAGCCACCATTGAATGTTTACTTCTTCCTGGTGACCAAGGACAAGAATAAAGGTGTTTATGCGTATGTACTGTCCCCACACCCTGCCCCTATTCATCCAGTTCTCACTTCTATTCGTCCAACCTATATCCCTCAGTCTTTGCGCTTGTTCAGTGTCTGGCCAAAGTTGAATGCAAACAACAATGTAATGATGGTTTGTTGGCCTACTAATCCATTGAAACTGTTTGACAGTGAGGTGTCAAACAGATATGGTGGTAGCTTTTGATGGCTTTATTCTAGGTCTATATGGCTATGCAGCATATTCATAGTGGGCTGACCTGAAAGCTCTTCAGAGGGTATAGTTAATAAACAAAGAGTTCCTTACTTTTACAGGGATCAACCAAAAGGACTGCATTGCATTAGGACTACTTAATCACTTCAAATGATTGCTGTTGTTTCCTAAAGTCTAACAGCAATTTAAAATACTGGTTCTAACTCTCAATGCTGTCTTGCTTGCACCATTCATGGGCCACACCTGTAGGATGCATGTCACCTTGAAAGACTTTCTCCATTGCTGGTTTTCAGTTGCAAAACCAAAGCCCAAGCACCTTCCCAAGTGTTGTAGAGTAGATCCTTATTTTGTCAGAGTTTGGGTGACCAGGATCAAGAGCCAGAACACACATTATCTTCGCCATAGGTAGAACCAATGGCATCTCCATGAAATACTACCTGGCTGCAACATACAGAAAGATTTGCGGCAAGTAACTCTCAACACATGAAGAATAATCACACAGCTGCTTCACAGTGAGAAGCAAGTTTCATGGAACACCAAACACTTTGCTGAGTGGCAAAGAGCCCACCATGGAGAGACCATTTTCAGGAGAGAGGAAAACCTGTAGTCCTGATCTAAGTTATTGCTGGACAAGTTTTTAAAAATATACCGGTATATGCATTTTGCTGCACTCCACAGGATTTCAACTTCCATTTTTTATCCTGCTTTTATTTTTAAAAAGTTTTCTTGCTGATTATGGGCGCACAACCCTAGCAAACTTCTGACATGGCCACAGCAGGATAGAAAGCAACTGAATAACATAAGATAAATAAATTTCCTGCACAATTTGCCACTGACATCATTTTGTGTTGTCTCTCCTGCAATTTACAGAGGCTGATAAACATTCCCCACTCGTTCGGCAATATATTTTCTTCCTTCAAGGAAGTCTATTTTCTATTACCATGTAAACTGCAGGATTGCCAGGCAGACTAGCCTCATTAATCTTGTCCCAAGGTAGAAGAGTTAGCATTTCTGTACAACGTTTCTGAGCTTATGTCTTTTTTTCCCCCTCCCTGGCTAAGCTGCAGAGACCTCATCTTTACAGGGTGTTCAGTTTGTAGTGCTATAAACCAAAGAGGTGACCCCTAAAAGCACAAGACTGAAATTCTAATAAGGTCTGGCAACACCTGAGCCAAAAAGAGATCCCAGAATGTACATAGCCTGAAGAAACTTAACAGGGGCAACTTTCCCTACAAGAATGGTGCAATGAAGAGAAGGGACAAGCCCTAAACATATGAACATTTACAAGAGCCTGCTAAATAAGGCAATGCCCCAGCTAGACCACCATCCTAATGGCCACCCAGATAGATGCCTATGGGAAATTCACAAGCATGGCCTGAGCACCACAGCACTCTCTCTTCCTGTGGTTTCCAGCAACTGGTATTGGGGATCATACTGCCTCTGGCCTCTGGCTGTGGAGGCAGAGCATAGACATTATGGCTAGCAGCCAGTGAATTTTTCCTATCTTCTGTCTGCTCTGCTATGAGATGGAGGGCAGTGAGAACAGCAACTATGTACGGTGCAGCTAGTATGCCTCTGCCCACTGCTCCCTCATATGGTTACTGAAGACTGCTCAGGTGTTCAAACAAACCACAGTGCCACATGATTGGAAATATTGGGGAAACATGGTTAGCTAAAAGTTGGAAGCAGAAGCTTCCCATCTCCTTTTCATAGGTGTGCAAAAGTTAAAATGGTTCATTCATGTTTTTCTGTCACAGCTGTTCTAGGCCAGCTAATACAGCTTCCCCTTGCATGGGTGCCACTTGCCAGCAGTGCAACCCCATGAGACTATGGCTTGTGTAGCAATATGGAAACCAAGGTCTTTCCCACCTAATTTCCACAGGGTAGCTTTCAAGTGGCAAAGACGCACTATTCATAGAGGCATAGAACTGTAGAGCTGGACGAGACCCTGAAGATCTTCTGGACCAGGCATCCCCAAACTTCGGCCCTCCAGATGTTTTGGACTACAATTCCTATCTTCCCCGACCACTGGTCCTGTTAGCTAGGCATCATGGGAGTTGTAGGCCAAAACATCTGGAGGGCCGCAGTTTGGGGATGCCTGTTCTGGACCAACCCCCTGCAATGCAGGAATACGCAGCTGTCCCATACGGGGATTGAACCTGTAACCTTGGTGTTATCAGCATTATGCTCTAACCAACTGAGCTATCCAGGCACCAAATGCTCTATTTCTAAAAATTAAAGCTTAATAACGTACAAAAGCACTGGGTCATCAGGGCATCTGTAGTATAAAGCCTGCCTCTCCTCTGCAAATTATCCCTGTCTTCTTGTCTTTGTTCACCTTGGATCCCTTCCTAATTCTCACCCTCATGTCATCACTCCCACCTCAATGAAACTGTAAATTCCTCGGACAGCAAATTCTCTTGCTTGTTCCATAAACTCTAGGAAGCATCATGTACAGTAATGATGCAGTAAAAGAAAAAATGTTTCTACTGAGCTCCTCAAATTTTTACTCATGTAAATTGCAGGAATGAGTGCCCCTCAGCAGTTCACGTGACCAGGCCTTTGATGAGATCAATCCCACTGTACGACTAAATTAGCTTTTTTAATCTTCTCGTACTTATCTAGCGACACGGATTAAGACTGTTTTAATTATGATTTCCACGCTGAGAGACTGTATAAATATTTGTGGCTTCAGATGTTCCTTCCTTGACACTGAACATAGCTTAGAAAATGCTCATGTACTCTTGAAGTCTTGAGAAGAGGGAAGGAAAGGGGTGGGGTGGGGAGATGAAGGCCATCTTGAAGAACAGCTATTGCAAAGTAATTAGTTTGCATAAAGGCATTTATAATGAGTGTAATCCATACCATCAGTAACGCTGCAAATTTTTCACGACAGCCCATCCACTGCATAATTGACCCGTCAATTAATATATTACCCCAATACACATGAATTTAATTCATTTCCCCCATTCTCCAATGGCAGCCAAGTGGCTACTTGTGGGCATTCTGTCAGCAACCCATCCTACCATTTAGAAAACTCTAATTTCCTCATTTTATATATAGCTCAGTCCACCTCAAAGTTTTAGGGACAAGGGTGAATAACAAGAGGCTGTAGTTTACAGGTATCATAGTTGTCAGTTTAGTGCCTTCTTGTGAAGTTTAGAGAACAAATGTAACAAAACAAAAAACCTGCTTACTAGGGGGGCAATCTCAATGTAAGCTTTCATAGATCTCCTTGCTGCAGTTCCTTATCTGGATATATAAATACTACCAGTAGCAATTTAATATCTTCCACTGAAATCATTTTTTTCCAAAATAAAAAATAGGGCAATCTATAAAAATTATCTACCTTCCATAATACTTCTTATAACAATGCACCCTGCTTGAAAGCTTCATCAAGATGTAAGCAAAGATTTATAAGTCATAATGAAGGCATCCTTAAATAAGTTTGATCTTCAAAGGGAAAACCATATTTCAAATAGCAATTACTTTGCTGGAAAGAAGGTAGATAAAAATCTCTCTGACTGAGCCCGTAAAGCCAAAAGCTTATTTACATCCCAGAATATCCTATACCACAGGATTCGATGTGGTATCCATTTCTTGTTTGGTGACATTGTAAATACTACTTCCAGATAAAACAACAATCTTGTTTGTGTGATGAGCTTTATCTATTAAAGATAACCTCCAGGTACATTAAGACTGCAATTCTTACTTGGGAGTAAGCCCCATTGAATACAGTGGGATTTACTGCTAAGTGAACATGCACTGGCTGTCCATTTCATCTTGGAAATGCATCCAGGCCCAGAAAATTTGTTTCATTGCTGTCCACACTTTCAAGGTGCTTCTTTCTCCCCTTCTCCCAGGGGTCATACTGGCTGAAACCAACAGGATCTGAAGCCAGCCCATTTTTAATGCAGGGGCAATGGGGACAATTGCACCCCAGGTCTCTCACACAGAGGGGGCCGCATCATCATTGGCTTTGCTGTGAACTTCACCACCATCAACTTGTGCTCTGAAAACTAAAGGGGGACACACACACACAAAACAAACTCCATTATAGGGTGCTGGTGTCCTTTTGTCACCACACCATGCTTAACCAATGGCTTCAGCTGCAAGCAACACTCAGAGAGCAGCAGCCCAGCCCAATCATTGTAAGCCCCGCCAGGGTGCCCTCCATGCTCTCTGCTCCCCTTGCTGCTGGATTCCGATTGGCCAGCACACTCAGAAGAGAAGAAGAGAGCAGGAAGTTCCAACTGGACACTATCGGCAGAACGTACAGAGAGACCAATTAGAAATATTCTCTCTCTGCTCTCTGCTGCTACAGCCCAACCACAAAGCAGAAAGAGCATTTCCCACTGCTAGGAATGTTCCCTGATGTTTTCATGGTGTAGGAAACCATTCTGGAACAGAGGGACCCTTTCCTTGAAGTTGTCAACGTTGTGATAAGGGTGGCGATGCCGGAACATATCAAATATTATATTCTTAACCAGGACTGCTATACTGTGTTTGTGCATCTAGTTTACCACAACCCCTTGTTTAGTGGGTTAAAAAAAACAAAAACAAATCCCTTGCTCTATGTACAGTGGAACCTTGGTTTAAGAACGCGATCCGTTCCATGGAGACGTTCGTAAACAGACGTGTTCGCTCCCTGAAGGCACGCTTCTGTGGGTGTGCGAAGCGCCGATAGAGCGCTTCTGCGCACGCACACGCTGCGCAGATCGCTTCTGCGCATCCGAGGCTGCGGAACCCGGATGTAAGCACTTCCGGGTCTGTGGGCGTTCGTAAACAGAGGCATTCGTAAACGGGACTGTTTATAAACCGAGGTACCACTGTAAAATTCTGTTGGGAGCTGTGCTGCATTAGGGCTTCTGAATACCCAGTTTTCTGTTACTATCTGGTGGCTTCTATAAGGCACAAAATCTGACTCCATGCAACAAAGCATGAACATGCGCACACGTAATGAAAATGCACATGTGTGCTGTCAGAGCATGAATTACAATGCGTAGCCTCAGCTATGCCGTGAATTACAAGGGGCCTCTTTAGGTGAAACCATCTGTTACTCCATGAGACTCAATACTGGACTTTGTTTCGTTCTTGGGCTCCATTGTGGGTAGTTTTCTGGACGTACCACTGCATACATTGTAAGTGAATTCAATACAATTTTGAATTTTAAGACAAAATCCTAACATAACAACACAACACAACTCAACACAACATACTGTTTCTGATGCTATCTATAGAAAAAAGGGAGTGTATGCCTAGTTCCCCCATTCCCAGATGAGGGGGGAAATGACATTGGCACATGGTGTAGGAGACACAAGAAGGAGAGGGTGTGCTTAAATGAACATTCTGCCCCTGGGTCTATCTCAGAGCCCATCAATTACTGGAGGGCACCAGTTTGGGAAGACTGAAGTAAACACTTTTTCCCACAGCACCACATCAACAAAACATAAAACAAAAACCATAGGTAATCTGTGACTAGAACCACTCATATCACATCTCTCTCTATCTTTGGCCCTGACACTGGCTGCATTCTGATAGCACTTTATTCCATAGTCCTGGGGTTTCTTTACTTGCTAATTTTCATGTTTCCTGTGGTCTTTCACATGCTTTACTGACTGAGGGAGCTGACATTTGTCCGCAGACAGTTTTTCCGAGTCATGTGGCCAGCATGACTAAGCCGCTTCTGGCAAAACCAGAGCAGTGCACGGAAACGCTGTTTACCTTCCCGCCAGAGCAGTACCTATTTATCTACTTGCACTTTGACATGCTTTCGAACTGCTAGGTTGGCTTTGTGGATACAGGTCTTCAAATGTTTAGGTGCAATGCTACTGTACTTGGAAAATTTCAATGCTTTTCCATGTCTAAGCTGTGCAAGTCACAGTTCTTTTCTAGGAAAAATGCAGGGAATTCTCTCCCTCCCTTGGACACTTGATGCATACACTCTGTTCTTGTAACAAACACCCTAATGACATCAGACCCATGGGGAGATTGTCCAGAAGCAGTCAAGATTTCTGCATTCACAAAGGCTACTAAAACACACATGCTAAGCCAATGAATATTTGCACCCATTGGTGCCAAACCATTAAATATATATATCAGTTGCTTATCCATTTGTTTGTGATTGTTCTCTGTGGCCAAACAGCAATGTAAGTATAGAAATCGATGGTTCACATTGGTGTTTATGGAGGATGATCTTGGGATGTAATGCCTTTGAAGGAAGCCCTCGCTCTTTAAATCAAACATTTCTACAACTTAAGTAAGCAGGTTTTGTAACAGAGAAAACTGAGATTTGGGGGCAAATAATTGCTTCTCTCTCTGAATGTAGTATTTCTACAAGCTGCTTCTGTACAGATAATATTTAATCAGTCATAAATACGAGACACATAGCAAGAGACTTCATCTTCCTGCAATTTATTTCCCTGAGAAATGCACAGGGGAATTTTGATCATAAAAAAGAAGCAACATCTATCATACCTTTGGTTTCCATATCAAAGAACATGAAAAGATTGTTTTTCTCTAACTGAATTGAAGAACCGCCGTGCAAAAATTCCAGCTTGGAAGGGAAGAGTTAAGTTGTCAGTGTAAATCAGGAACTGCTTGGGCATAGGCCATAAAACTAAAAAGTAGCAGAGCGCCTTCTCTCCACCCATTCATTTCCTGTGATTTATCTTTCCGTAGTAATAATGAAGGAGGGTCCAAAGGGGCAGGAAGTGAGGGGAAAGCTCAAGAGTAATCTATGGTTCTTTTGTCCACACACATCAGTCAAATTCCTCAGCAGGGATACCCAGAATAAAATTAATCGCCAACATCCCATACCAGCTGCAACGATAAACAAGAACATTCAGGGACATTTCAGATATTGGCCAACTTGGGTCTCTGAATTGTATTCCTATCACGTGGCCAAATGCACCCATTGCATGAATTCCAGGCATATTGTTTTTGCATGCACACATGAGTTGCTTGGCTTAGACATTCCTCCTTCCCAACCTCCAGTAAAATAAGTGTGAAAGCAAAGCAAATATCTGACCAACAAGCATGTGTGCCTCCATCCCATGTGATGCCCATGTCTAGCAATTGGTACCGTACTTCATTTATATCCCACCTTTCTTCAAAGGAGATCAAGGGGGCATGCAGTGTTCTCTACTCCCATGTTATCTATACAACAGCCTTGTGAGCTAGGTTAGCCTGTCAAATTCCTGCTGTCCTAAGGCCACACAGGAAGCTTCATGGCTGAGTGGGTATTTGAATCGGGGGCTTCCCAGTCCCATTCTAGCCATTACATGTAGTCCCAATCTGCGCACCCCATTGCCTGCAGGCTATTTTGCAGGTACTGAACATCTTGACTTTAAAAGTTGTTATAGTGAAGTGTCCATTAGTAAGGGAAATCCACTCTGATGCTCTGCAGGTGTCATTAGGCTACATCGATCCCTGAGCATTCACATTATCCCTAACCACACTGGCTACCACAGCACTAAGGGAGTAATCGTAATGCACAATAAACTGGTGTGAAGCAAATAGGCATAAATTAAATTGGTGTAAAATTGCACCAAATTCAAACCCCACCAGCAGTGGAGCTGCTGCTGGTGCCCTGCCTAAGCTGGCTGAAGGAAAGCACACCTTTAAAATAGTGTTCTTTGCCATTTGCCAGATCACGTGAGCCAGCTTAATTCCTCCCACTCTGGTCCCACCTCCACCACGCCCCTGAAACGTCCCTTTGGGGGGGGGACTTACATCAGTGTAGGTTCAGCTAGCTGGGAATTGGCCAGCTCAGCCAAAGATCTGCTGCATTACAAGTTGCCCATCCTGAGAGATCATGCCATAGAATCTTTCCCTGAATTCCATCATTATGAGCAAGAACTCCCAAGCAGGAAGAGAGTTGATGAGGACGCTGTACTGTTTTCATAAAATCCTGACAAGTTGCAGCTTTTACCATTGTATATGCTGCTTTTTAAGTAGAAAAGTGTTCAGTAAATGCAATCAAATCAATGACTAAAGTATCGCACCTAGCAGCAAAACATACAGCAAGATTTCAAGCAGCTACTGACTACTTTTAAGGAAGCAAATCTTTAGTTGCTTTTAACATCTGAATTTTAATTATTTATCACGATATAAAAGAGCAATGGTGTCCATAGAGATAAAAGCATTAGTTAAAAATTGGTTCCATGTGTCTCCTTTCATCTGATACGTATGCACAGCTCAAGGGCATTCTATTAACACATTGCTGGAATCTTTCCCCTCGACCATTTGGGTCTGTTTCTTCCTTTTGTTCCTTCTTAGGAATGATTCACACAGACACTGGTTTCTTTTCTTCCATCCATGGGAAAGCAATTGGGTCACCGTGCTCTGACAGTATTCCATGATGAAGTTCTCATTTGAATGCACCTCCACTAACCCAACTACAATGACTCAGCATGACATCAGCAACGATCAGGTTGAAGCATTCGCAGTGACGTGCTTAAATTAGAAGCTGCATCTCAGATAACCACCAGCAGTGACAACACACATCTTCCAAGATTGAAAACAAGGTCCTGTGAATCCTTCATGGTCTGCTCAACTATAAAGTAAATAGTGAGATTTTATTCTCAAACTCTCCATGGCGTTGTCAATCAAGAATCATTGTGAAAGAAAGAAAGAAAGAAAGAAACCTAGAAAATTGTTATAATCCTCCAGTTCTTGAAAGATTTACAAACCCTCTTTCCTTACCATGCACCCACCACTCGCCATACAACCTTGCCCTGAAAGGAGTAAGCTGTAAACCAGAATGTTAAAAATTATTGGATAATAGAAAGTGCAGTGAACTGGGTAACAAATGCTTCAAATATAGAAAACACAACATGAAACCTAATTTCAACTTTACTCATCGATCAGTCATTATCCAGTCTTCCCCTTACCTGGCTCAAAGAGTCCCAAGAAAGTAACTGGGAACTCTATGTAAGCCGTCTTGGGTTGTATCCAATGAAGTCATTGATGTAATGGGACTTTCTTTTCCCCTCCTTTCCCAACATCCTCTGCCCAAATCTGTTCTGGGGATTCTACCAACCCCTGGAGTGGATTGTAGGAGGGGTGGGGAGAAGAAAGGTGGGATATGCAAGTGTGGTAAGTGGTTGTTAGTCTTTCATTGTATTGCTTTATAAAACTTTTCACAGCAAGATTCCAAGAGGCATTTTCTGACTTGCAGATGCCCTGAAGGATAGTATCTCAGAAGGGAAAAGATGTAACATATCAGATTCCTAGTTACTTCTGACCATCTGGAAGTCACAGAACCATTTATTTAGGTGTCTCTAACTGCATAGCTGCCAAGTCTCCCGTTTTCCCCGGGAAATCCCCGTTTTTCCAGCTGTCCCTAGCTGAAAAAACAGAATTTTTTGTTTTACCCTGGTTTATTCTGGCACGGCGGCCATTTTGGAACTGGGCAAAGCAGCATCAAAAGTCACTTCTGAGCATGCTCCACCCAGTTCCAAAATGGCGGCAACGCTACTTCTGGTCTGCTATTTCCGGCCCGGTCCCTTATTTCTCGGACAGCAACTTGGCAGGTATGTTCTAACTGTGCCCTCAAAGCCTCCTTCAGCTCTTTGCTTGGTTACTGATGCAAGACTTTTGATTATGAGAACCTTTCACCCAGAATTTCACCCCAAGGTGACTGAATACCTTGTAGAAATCTTCTTGAGGTATTCTTGGAATATCCGATAGGTATTTCTGGCACTGCTCAGGTAGGCTTTGCAGAGTGGGTATGTTATAATTCTAATTGATTGGTGTTCAATGTTTTAAGCAAAAAAAGAAAAAGGGGGCTAAGAATGCAGATTTGGAAAAGTGATCTGAATAAAAGACTGCACCATACTCATCACACCAACTGCTTTATTTTGTTTGTTTCATAAAAGCCTTTATAAATGACTTGGATGAAGGTATTAAGGGGATGCTCATAAGATTTGCAGATGACACCAAACTGGGAGGGGTAGCTAATGCCAAAGAAGACAGAATTGGGATTCAAGACAGCCTTAACAGTTTGGAGGACTGGGCCAAAACTAACAAAATGAATTTCAGTAGGGACAAATGCCAGTTTCTGCACTTCGGCAGGAAGAACCAGATGCAGAAATATTAGATGGGGAAACACCTGGCTTGCCATTAGTACATGTGAAAAGACCTAGGGGTCTTAGTAGACCTGAACCAATGGCTTCAAGTTACAAGAAAGGAGATTGCAACTAAACATTAGGAAGAACTTTCTGGCAGTAAGAGCTGTTCAACAGTGGAACAGACTCCCTTGGAGGGTTTTAAGCAGAGGTTTGGTGGCTATCTGTTATGGATGTTTTAGCTGAGATTCCTGCATTGCAGTGGGCTGAACTAGATAACCCTCAGGATCCCTTCCAACTTCACAAGTCGATGATTCTATAATTCTATCCCTTCCAGCTCTACAACTCTATGATTCTATTATCCATTTCACAACATTGCCTCTCAAGCTTAGTCAGATAAATGACTCTGGTGTCATGTTTCTAAATTCTAGTTTACATGGAGCTTTTTCATCAGATTGGTCAGAAATAATTTCATTTTCCTTTCGCATCCAGACCAAATTGTATTTCTATCACATCCATGGCTTCCAAGTTCTTACACTAGAAAGATTCCTTTTGTGGAAAAGAAAAGAAGAGCCACATTTTCAAGATAGCTATTGTATCTCCTCTCTGCCTCCTCTTTTCAAAGCTAAACATACCCGGATCCTTTTTGGCAAAAGAAAGAGGGTAAAAAAAAAGGGTAAGATTCATCATTTATTATCATTATTCCTTGCTGATAAAAACACTGGAGAGTCTGTGACTTTGAAATGCACTTGTGAGGAAGGTTTGGCAGTGGCTCTGAGGATAGAGTGACCAATGCAGAAATAATGAGAAACTGAAACCTGAAGGCACATCACTAGGAAAGATTGGGATGAGAGTGTGCATGACAGGAGATCGATGCATGTTGAAGATGATGGAATGAGTTACAATGAGGAGGAGGAGGAGAATGAATCAGGCCAAATAGATATGAGGAGGACGGTCTAGAACAGGGCACTGTGGCAGAAAAAAAGCCTGATATACAAGGAAGGGGGTGCCAGAGGTCCAATGTCAGGGGCTGCTGCAGCTAAGAACTGGTGCCCCTCTGTTCTTTGTGCAGCTTCGCCCTACACTGAGCCACCATATCTGAGGTCTGGAGCATCTTCCTGGAAATTCCATCTTCTCACCCTCTCAATTGTCCCTAGCTACCACCCAGACTGGCCACTGGGTCCTCCTCATCAGGAAGGGCTATAAAATACTTCCTGCTTCAGCTGGGAGTATGTCTGAGCAAATGACAAGCTTCCTGGCTCAAACATGTTTTGATTCAGTCTTTGGTGCGAATAGGAAGAGAATCAGTGGTAGAGAATCAGCCTTGCCTACAGAATGTCTCAGCTTCGATCCGTGGCATCTCCATAAAAGGAAGCTAATCTCACACAAAAAACACAATAGGGTACTAGAAGGAACAAACAACCATTCAAAGGACTCCGTGTCATGTCTGGAAACCAAGCCTTATGAGTAATGGTTGAAGGAGCCAGGTATGTTTAGCTTGGAAAAGAGGAGACAGAGAGGAGATACAATAGCTATCTTCAAATACAGTATATTCCTGCGTATGACTACTTTTTAACCCAGGAAAATCTTCTCAAAAGTCAGGGGTCGTCTTATACGCTGGGTCGTATTTCTTATACACTGAGTATATCCCAAACTCTATATTTTAACTGGAAAAGTTGGGGGTCGTCTTATACGCCCAGTCGTCTTATACGCCGGAACATACGGTATCTTAAGGGCTGTCAAATGGAAGATGGGGAAGCTTGTTTTCTCTTGCTCTGGAGGGTAGGACTTGAACCAATGGCTTCAATTTACCAGAAAGGAGATTTCGTCTCAACTTCAGGAAGAACTTTCTGACAGTAAGAGCTGTTCTGCGCCACCTGGGTCCCTCTTGCAGATGGTACAGATCTCAAATCCCAAACTTTGCGCTCTGCTTGCTCCAAGAGCAGGTATACTGCTCCCCTTATATCTCCTTCCCTAGGCTGTTAGGCAGCTAGGGACTCTTAAGACCTAAGGTATGTGATGGATTATTATTTACTCCCTGCATTTTTCTAACCTCAGCGTCTAAAGCAGTGCCCATATCTTCTGCCTTTTTCATTTCCTTGTCATAAGACAATATTTTTCTACTTTCTGGCATGGCACGCTCTTCATTAGGTTTAAAGGTTTAAAGTTACACGTGCCAATTTTGTTAAATAAATAAATAAATAAATAAATAAAACAGTGATGGGATTTCAACAACTCCTGGAGATCTGCAGGTTCTGCAGCCCTGGTTTAAAGCTCCTAGACAGAATAGCTTGGCAACACTGATCAAACATGGTCGGCAAAGAGAAAACATGGTTTAAAGGGGCGGGAGGGGGAAACGAAGAAATGAGACCCAGGAAGATTCTGGATTTTTAATGAGGATTTGAACTTTAAATCACTTGACTAAATTCAGCAAATATTTATATGCTTTAGCAATATTATATATATATATATATATATATATATATATATATATATATATATATATATGAGAGGGAGAGATGTGAGCATGAGAAAATTGGGTGTTACACTACCACTGAGCTCTCATGTGTAAACATCCATGCAATTCTGTCTCTCAGGATCAGAGAGGATTAATGCTCAGATAGATATTGCTGCCAAATGAAAAGAGAGGATATTCATATTTTGTGATTTGCAAGTCTTACTTCATTTGCATTCAAATTCAAGTCATTTATTTGTTGAAAAGATGCTTCAGTTTAACACATTCCATATCTAAAATTCTCCCTCTAAAACCTAATTTAACCTTCCACAAACTCAATAACAAAGCTAGGCAAAAAAGTAACTGCAATGAATTAAAATTCTCCATCGCTGGTGCCCAATCCTGATTCTTTGCTACAGAAATTCACTAGCTAAAAGAAATATTGCTTCTCAGAGGGCTGGTTCTTGGAAAGACTAGTTCAGCAAAGGCACATCTCACGCTTCCCTGTGACTCCACCTGACCAAGGCAAAATGGTGCTATGTGAAATGGCAAGGGAAGTAGCCCACATCATTTATTAGCAGAATACTCATTGTTATGAAATGCAGAATGTATGCGGCAGGGGGCTTACGTTTTGCAGGCTTTTTTTATAGGAGGCAAGATGTAGTTATGCTCAAATCCTACCCTTTGTCCAAGGAGCTCAGGTTGGTTTAAATAAGATCTGTCATTCCCCAATACCCAACCTTTTTCACTTTTTCAACTACATTGTGGGATAGTTCAGCACCATGACTGGTGCAAGGTCATCAACAGAGCTTCATAGCCAAGTAGGGATTTGACACTTCCAACACATTTTTTTTTACCTACAATTGATTGTAATTGTAATGATGTGTTGATCCACATTTCTGTTGCTCCACTGTGAGCCACTCTGAGCATATTTATACAGCAAAGCATCCTACAAATTTAAACAACAATTTAAAACCCAGTTAAACCTGTCAGGCACTGCCTAGGCCATAGCTGCCAAGTTACCCCTTTTTTACAGGGATTTTCCCTTATGCTGAATAGGCTTCCTCGTGAGAAAAGTGAAAACTTGGCAGCTATGGCCTAGGCGTGAACTGGGAACCTCTGGAACTGTGGATAGCTGCCCTGAATAACATGTGCCATCAGCTCCCTAAGCAGCTTAGTATCCTCAGGCTATGAAGGACTGTAAGGGTTTTCCTGTTTCGGTTGAGCCTTGTTTCAGCAACAAAGGCTTCCTGGGCCCTGGCATGTTCCTGCATCCTTTCGTCCTGACTTTTGTCTTGTTCTTGCTCCTCAATCCTGCCAACTGGCTGGTCCCAACTATGGTTTCACCTTGTTGCTCCTGGGTTCCTGGCTCAACAGTCCTGTCAAAATCATACTAGAGTAACTAAACCTTGCCATCCCAAAACATTAGCAGGGAACGACTTTTTGGAAGCAGCACCTGCACAACTCTCATGACATGGCTCTCTGATGCAAGAGAATTCTCTCGCTGAGATGCGTCTGCACAACACAGCAGTAGTTTCTACGTTCTTTTATTTTTACAAACGTTGTTTATAGTTAGGTCTTGCTGTCCAGTCCGGTTTTATTTCCTATTGAACTGCGCTGCTCTCTTCCATTCTCCACACATCCTGCTGCCTCAGGTTCTCACAAGAACCCATTTATAGCCCAGGGCAGGAAATAGCCATTTAATACATTCCAGCACCTGTTTCAAAATGGCCAATAGCCAATACAATGTAATAATAATAATAATAATAATAATAATAATAATAATAATAATATATTTATACCCCGCCCATCTGGCCGGGTTCCCCCAGCCACTCTGGGCGGCTTCCAACAAAATATTAAAATACAGAAATCCAACAAACATTAAAAGCTTCCCTAAACAGGGCTGCCTTAAGATGCCTTCTAAAGGTCTGGTAATTGTTGTTCTCTTTGACATCTGTCGGGAGGGCGTTCCACAGGGCCCTCAGGCGTTCCACCGAGAAGGCCCTCTGCCTAGTTCCCTGCAACTTGGCTTCTCGCAACGAGGGAACCACCAGAAGGCCCTCGGTGCTAGACCTCAGTGTCCGGGCAGAATGATGGAGGTGGAGTCGCTCCTTCAGGTATATTGGACCGAGGCCATTTAGGGCTTTAAAGGTCAGCACCAACACTTTGAATTGTGCTCGGAAACGTACTGGGAGCCAATGTAAATCTTTCAAGACCGGTGTTATGTGGTCTCGGCGGCCGCTCCCAGTCACCAGTCTAGCTGCCGCATTCTGGGTTAGTTGTAGTTTCCGGGTCACCTTCAAAGGTAGCCCCACGTAGAGCGCATTGCAGTAGTCCAAGCGAGAGATAACTAGAGCATGCACCACTCTGGAGAGACAGTCTGCAGGCAGGTAGGGTCTCAGCCTGCGTACCAGATGGAGCTGATAGACAGCTGCCCTGGACACAGAATTGACCTGCGCCTCCATGGACAGCTGTGAGTCCAAAATGACCCCCAGGCTGCGCACCTGGTCCTTCAGGGGCACAGTTACCCCATTCAGAACCAGGGAATTCTCCACACCTGCCCGCCTCCTGTCCCCCACGAACAGTACTTCTGTCTTGTCAGGATTCAACCTCAATCTGTTAGCCGCCATCCATCCTCCAACCGCCTCCAGGCACTCACACAGGACCTTCATTGCCTTCACTGGTTTTGATTTGAAAGAGAGGTAGAGCTGGGTATCATCTGCATACTGATGAACACCCAGCCCAAACCCCCTGATGATCTCTCCCAGCGGCTGCATGTAGATGTTAAAAAGCATGGGGGAGAGGACAGAACCCTGAGGCACCCCACAAGTGAGAGCCCAGGGGTCTGAACACTCATCCCCCACCACCACTTTCTGAACACGGCCCAGGAGGAAGGAGTAGAACCACTGTATAACAGTGCCCCCAGCTCCCAACCCCTCTAGACGGTCCAGAAGGATGTTATGGTGGATGGTGTCAAAAGCCGCTGAGAAATCCAGCAGGACTAGGAAACAGCTCTCACCTTTGTCCCTAGCTCGCCGGAGATCATCAACCAGTGCGACCAGGGCCGTTTCAGCCCCATGATGAGGCCTGAATCCCGACTGGAAGGGATCCAAATGGTCCGCTTCTTCCAGGCGTGCCTGGAGTTGTTCAGCAACCACTCGCTCAATCGCCTTGCCCAAGAATGGAAGATTTGAGACTGGGCAATAGTTGGTCATATTAGCCGCATCTAAAGATGGTTTTTAAAGAAGCGGTTGAATGACCGCCTCTTTCAGCGGGTCTGGGAATACTCCCTCATAGAGGGAAGCATTTACCACCCCGCGGAGCCCATCGCCCAGCCCTTCCCGGCTCGCTTTTATTAGCCAGGATGGGCAAGGGTCAAGGAGACAGGTGTAGTATTTAAAGGATAAATGCTTATTAGTTCATCAGTGTGTTTTTCGGCAACTGTTACTTGTTTAAAGTTGCTTCTGTTGAGGGTGGTCAGGACCATATAACACCAGTCCTAGAGGATCTACACTGGCTCCCACTTCGTTTCCAAGAAAAATTCAAAGTGTTTGTGCTGACCTTTAAAGCCCTAAAAGGCCTCAGCTCTGTATACCAGAAGAATCATCACCACTCTCATTGTCCAGTTCCAAGGGCTTTCTGGCGGTTCCCTCACTGTGAGAAGTGAGGTTACAGGGAACCAGGCAGAGGGCCTTCTTGGTAGTGGCACCCACCCTATGGAACGCCCTCCCTTCAGATGTCAAGGAAACAAGTAACTATACATCTGAAGGCAGCCCTGTATAGGGAAGTTTTTTATGTTTAATTTTTTAAAAAATGTTTTTTATATGTTATGAAGCTGCCCTGAATGGCTGGGGCAATCCAGTCAAATGGGCGGGATACAAATATTATTATTATTATTATTATTATTATTATTATTATTATTATTAGGGCCACAACTCTGTGGAGGAATGTCCCAGGTTCAGTCAACTGGCACCTCCACATAGGGCTGGGAAATATTCTTGCCTGAAACCCTGGAGAGCTACTGCCAGTCATTACTGAACTAGATGGAGTAATGGTCTGACTCTGTATAAAACAGATTCCTTTGTTCCTATTTAAAGCCTCTTGGTGTCTGAGAGTGCAGGTTTCTTAGCCAGGGACTACCATCGCACCAATGTCTTCCACGGGTGCAATTTTGATGCTTCATCACACCACTTTCCAAAGTCAAATACAGGAACAGCAAGCAACGCTAGGCAGATTCTACCCAAGCATGTCGGGCCCACCTTTCATTGAGACTATCTGGCAATTTGACAGCACTGACAGCAGAGTTCACTCAAGCCAATCACATACCATTACACACTACAGACCGCATGAGGAGGAGAGGCCATTTCTAAAGTTTATCTGTCTTGAGGGTCTTCTGCGCTGCTCATTATTTGTAGTCTGAGACTCTTAAATTACCTTCCACCTGGCAACCCTAAATGAAGCACAAGAGGCTTGCTGCTGCTTGTTTTTCCGGAGCTTAAGCATCTCCGCACCACAGCAGCTATAATTTGGCCATTACTACATTAGAGGGAAACAGATGGCTACTGAAAACGACTCTCGTATTCTTGGATCAAGCTCTGCAGTCCCTAGCTAGGCAAACAGAGCCAAACAGAAGTTAGCCTCACCAAGGGCTATTGGATATGACCCCAATTACTGCGCCACCACAAAGGGATTGAAACTTTTTGATGATGAAGTGTGGCAGGAAAAATAACCACTTTTAAGCAAACTTCAGGCCATGTTTGTACTGTATGTTTAAGAGCAATGTGATACCATTTTAAAGAGCCATGGCTTCCCCCAAAGAATTCTGGGAGCTGTAGTTTGTTGGTGGTACTGAGCGTTGTTAAGAGACCCCTGTTCCAGAGCTACAGTTTGCAGAGCTCCCTGGGAAGAGGGATTGTTAATTGGAAAAGGGATCTCCTAACAGCTCTCTGAATTCCACTTGCTAAAATCCATTGCATTACTTTGGACTTCAGAAGTCACAGAGATATTGGCTGTGAGGGATAAACAGGGCAGAGTGATTAATAGAAGCTTGCTGACTATACCAGTGTGGAATTATGCCAGGAGATTCTCCAATTCACCTTCCTTTCAGGGAGATACATGCGACAGCACTTTTTTTGGCACCCAAAAGACAAACCTAATGAGCATATACATTACAGCTCCTGCTACTTCTTCTTCATCTACCTCTCTTTAAGACAAGTTGCTATTTTGGGAAGAATTATAGTGCATTTCTAAGAGAAATTATATTCCCTTGAGCCATTTATTCATTATACCAGTAATGGTGTTTTTCTTCCCACACTGTGGTGTTACACACACACACAGACTGTGTTCAAAATGAGAGGGGAAATTCACCGCACATCTCATCCACCCCCAGAGAAAATCCTACATCCTCTTTAAGGTATGATTTCACTGGTTTCTGACAAATTTTAGTAAAAAGAACATTAGTGGTAGCAGGAAGGAGGACAAAGGGAGAGAAAATTATGGAACTGTGGAGTTGTCAGGGACCCCGAGGGTCATCTAGTCCAAACCCGTATGACGCAGGGATCTCAGCAATATTTCCAAACAGATCCTCTGTGTATTATACTAGATTTGGATCATGGAGATCTGAAATTCCACACTCAGCTCCAATGCAATTTTGGGAAATCTGAAGCCAGTCACTAGCCCCCCATCAAGCTCTAATCATGTGCAAGAGAATACTGAAAGGATCTGCACAACAGTCTCATCAGTTGCCAGAGATGCACCACAATAAACACCACACTGCAGGTGCACATCTGCATTGACACTGATAAGATAGTCAGATGTTTGCATCTTCAGATGAGTTCTAATTAATGGAGGGCAGGATTCTGCAGGGATAACAGGGACAACCCCCCTTACACTACCACGAGCTCCTTGGAGGAATGGCAGGAGACAACTGCAATAAGCCGTAGGGAGAAACAAAGGTTTGAATGAACCTACCTTTCACAGCAGAGGCAACTGTGCAAGCTCTTTCTTTGCACATCAGATGGATTCCATTTTTTGTTACCTCCTGGCAATATGGACCACCACCTTCAGTATGGCAGACGGCAGGAGTATGATGTGCATCAGGTGCACACACCTCAACCTGCCCTTTCAACCTGCTACACCTACATTTGCTTTGTTATCTTCCAGGGGTGTAGGTACAGGAGCTCATCATGACAGTCCTTATAACCATGCTCCCCAAAGGAGTCCAAACTGCAGGCAGCTCTGTGGATCCACTAGATTAAAGATATAGAGACAAGTCTCTTCTCTCTCTGTCAAACACACCAAAATGCAGCAGTACACAGCATAGCTACAATCTTTTGCACAGTTTCCTAACGGTAAGATCCACTGAATCTTCAGGGATGGCTATATAAGTTCAGTTTGCAAAACACAATGAGCTCTGGCAAAATATCTCCAGCCTCCAAAATGCAAGCTATAGCTTTCGATTATTGCACACAATCTTTTTTTTTTAAGTGTTGGTGTTGCCTTTTAAAATGCTAGCATGTCATAGGAACCCCATCAAAGAAAAAGAAGGAAGTACCCAGCCTCTGCTTTACCATTTCTCTCATTATCAGCTCATTCACATGCCAGGGCAAGGAGGGCGCACCAATTACCCTTGCGGTCTAGCAGACGACATCATTGTGCCCTGCTCTGAAAAATAGATAAATCCCAGAGCAGAGTTCCACTGCATCCCCATCCCCAGTCCACTGCTCTTCTCTTCTATATAGGACGGTGACCTAGGTCAAGCAGTGTTGGACAAAGAGATGTGCATATCAGGGATATCCAGGAACTGGGCTACTTTCCCCCCTCTCAGCAAGAAAATTACTTCAATTAATCTTTACAATGATGTGGTAACCGGTTTTAGGGCACACTGGAGTCTAGCTTTAAGGAACAGTAATTAAGTGCAAAACCTGATGAGCAGCAGCAGCAGCACGTTCTTGGAAGTCAATCATTAAAGCAGCGACAGCCTTATCTGCTCCGTTGTTTAATAAGATTTATTGGCGCAGGGGAGGGGGGTGAAATAGTAACCCAAAAGGTGAACACATTATTCATAAAGTACCAGGCGAATAATTTTGCTTTCTTAACAGGCTTTCTGAGTCTAGGCTTCACATTTTTACTGCAAGACACAGATATCCTTGGAATTTTTTATTTTATTTTTGCTCATTTGCTTTTCCTAGGAGGAGAATCCTATAGGAATGAGTGAAGTCTTCTCATTTATGAGCTTGGGTATTTATGAGCTTGGATTTATTGCTGAACAGTGGTGTTTATACATCTGCAAAAGTGGATATGCAGGTTCTGAAAAAGTAGATTCTTCTTGTTGCTTTTGCTACTTTGAATCACCATTTATTCTCAAATAAACGTGAGCAGGTAGCCCTTCATTAGTATGCAGTTTTAACGTTAAAAAAAATAAATAAAAGACTATTCCAAGGGCAGAAAAGGGAAGCGATGTGATTGTGCATGGATTCCCATTCAGTAAAGCACAATCCTCACACACAACTAGGCAACTGTCATCTGGGTCATTGCAGAAGTCACAAAGCAAATTGACTTTAAATGACTCCTGGAACTTTTCAATGGCTCCTTTAATTTCAGCAAAAAAGAATAAGTTTTTGCCATAGCGTGTGAATCAATTTCACATTACCAGGACAAGTTATTGCAACTACCAAAACCGTGTGAAATAGACATATTCACTGTGGGAAGGAGAAATCTTTTTATTTTGTGTCTGATTTTCAAAGCAGAAATATCAACTTTCCTTTGAACTGGCCTAGTTCACTGCCTCCGAGAATGGAGAGTTCCATGACACTATGAAAGTCAAAAGTATTTATTGTGACTTGACTTTCTGTAGGCTGTCAGCCACCTTTTTATAAGCATTAAAAGTCGAACAGGACTTCTGCCTTCTCCTCTCCCACCCTGACACCCACTTTAAATAAATGGAGGGTTACATTAAAACATACACTGTATAAATTCCATATTAGCATTCAGATTTCTCATACACTGTGGCACATTTTAGACTCGTAATTAATCTCATAACTGCCTCTTGACAATTCCTCTTAATTTATTTGCTGTGATTATTTCCCTGACAAACTGTGTCAATTAACTTAAACAAGTTAGCCTCAGCACCAAGCAAAAAAACTGACCTAGAATGGAAATTCAATTTACACTTTTAATGAGGCAAGCACTGAGTTGGAATATCTTCTAACCAAATAAATCTTTAAGCATCATAGTCAGCAATGACTTCCAAAGTTTTACTAAGATGATCTACAAAGTGATTTTCTTTTCTTTTCTAGACAGTCAGGTTGGGTTCCAGTTTGGTAAAGGCTATCCTCAGGTATTGAGGCTTCCTTGTACACTTGGGACATCTATCCCTCAAAAGTAGATATGTGGTTTTCCCGATTGCTCGTGAAGTATGAACTGGTTACCCCTCTGAAATGCCTATTTATTTGTTCATTTGTTTCATCTATTTATATACTTAATTACTGACATTTCTAAGTGGTGTACATAAAATTTAACAAGCATAGCTCTAAATTTGGTTAGAGTGTGGTGTTGACAACACTAAGGTTGCAGGTTCGATCCCCATATAGGACATAGCTGCATATTCCTGCATTGCAGGGGGTTGGACTAGAGGATCCTCAGGGTCCCTTCCAACTCTATGATTCTATGATTGTATGCAACAGAAAAGATAATAATCTACCATATATTCTGGAAAGTTGTTTGTTCACTCTGCATTTGGAAACCAGTATTGTAACCAAATGTTGTATGACAGTTCCTGAGATCAAGGAGCAGGTTCATGTATGCTAGGATACAAATGGATGCCGCTTAGAATGACAGTGGACTGAACCTTCCAGAACTGCACCAATTTTAACCCACTGTTGCATGATGAATCCTCAGTTCAAGCAACAAGCTTTCATCTATATCTGGATACAACCAAACCCATACCTTATTTGAATCAAGATGGTGGATGAACCTTTCCAACACTGATTTTACCCACTGATTTCGAAACTGCACTGATTTTATTTTGGCTTTCCTGAACAACACCAGCTACTAGGCTGCTAGCTAATCATACAAACATAAAACTTTCTTTAAATGCCTGCTGAAACCCAAAAGGCATGAGGTTCAACAGTCCTCCAAAATCTTTTATTTATAACAATAAGCCTTTTGTGTTATTGATACCGGTATAACACAGGTGTCTTAGCAAATGCCAGATGTGAGCAGCAAGAGTTTCATTCAAGGCTCACGTTCCATAAGAGGTGCTGAGGTGCTGACAAGAGATACAACTAGCCTTGGAAGCCAAAGCTCTCGACAATCCTTTTCGCTAACTGATGTGCTTCAGATGCTAGAAGAGAACCATTTCGTGGGTCAGCCATTCTTCCAATCACTGAACATCAATCATGATGATTATCATCATTCATAATGCTAAATAATGATGCAAAAATTGAAAAACAATCAAAACTACCATGACCCCCCCCCTTTTTTTGCTGTTGAGAACGTTTTCCATAAGCAGAACTTTATAAAGGAGGTTACAGGTAGTCTATGAACATGACTGAAAAGCTTTCCATGATCAGAAGCTCAGTTCCCTTTGTAGCATTATTATGGTCTATAGCAGGGATAGATAGATAGACCCTTTGCAGCCCAAGGGTCACGTTGACATATGGCCAACCCTGCTAGGGACACATGTCCAAGTGGGCTTTTTTTTTAAAGGACACATAGAGTGAGTCCAAAAACAAAGCTTTTGACATCACAGAATTATATCATAATAATCTTTTTTAAATGACATTTTGTTTAGCCTTTGATAGGATGGCATCACAGCAGGTGCCTCATAGGACTTGTAAAAAGCCTACAACCTTTTTTTATTAAAAAAAACCCCCACAAATTTGTGGGTGATCTGGGGGGAGTATTGGGAAACCACATGCAGCCTATAGGCCAAGGGTTAACTACCCTTGGTCACTCTATATCAGGCATCCCCAAACTGCGGCCCTCCAGATATTTTGGCCTACAACTCCCATGATCTCTAGCTAACAGGACCAGTGGTCGGGGAAGATGGGAATTGTAATCTAAAACATCTGGAGGGCCGAAGTTTGGGGATACCTGCTCTATAGGAACCCAATAGTGCCAAAACATGGACTGGGAAAGAATAAAGTAGGTATGGAACTAATCTTGTATTGATGAAGTTGTTGTTGGTGTTGTTAAATTTCTATACAAAGGATCACAGGGCAGATTACAATATAAAAATGCACACCATAGTAACAAATAATAACTAACCCCCTCCCAGTTTAAAAACGATAGATTGTTTAATTAGCCAAAGGCCTGGAAAAATAATAATATTTCGGCTAAGCACCAGGAAGAACTTTCTGACAGTAAGTTGTTTAACAGTGGAACGGACACCTCATGAGGTTGTGGACTCTCATTCCTTGGAGATTTTTAAGCAGAGGTTTGGTGGCCATCAGTCATTGCAGGGGGTTGGGAAATGTCCCCTTGGGATCCCTTCTAACTCTAAAGTTCTATGATTCTACGATTTCTGTTTCCATGATCAAAAAGGTCAAAACACTCTTCAACATATTCAAAACAGCTGCCAAATCACCCACTTGCGCTGCCATCTTGTTATTTATGCATTAAGGCATTGTGCAAAACAGACAACTGTTTCGTGTCCAACTTCTCCTCTGTAGGGTGGGGAATCACATAACCAGCCCTGTTGTTAGAAGCCCTGTGAAGCTAGTAGCTTCTCCCCTTCCACCCATGAACCCCTAAAATTGGCTCGAGGCAGGGGTCAGGAGAATCCCCAGAACAGGGGGAGATTGTTCCATTTGTGCAAGCTGAAATGCACAGGTGGAGCGACTGGAAGAACACAACACTGAGTTCTACCCATCATGCTTAGCTGAATTCACTCATGACCTAGTTTCACAGCATGATGTCCTCCCTGCCAACAGCAGCCAATAATGTATACAATATCATGGAGGGAGTCAGAGGTGCAGAATCTGGCAACACAAGAGTACAGTTAAGCACTACTAGAGTGTGGGAAAATTGGAGCCCTCCCGATGTCACTGAACTACAATTCCCATCATGCCTGACCACAGCACACTGGCTAGGGCCAGCGAGAGTTGGAATCCAACAGCATTGGGGTGGGGGCACGGGTTCCCTATTTGTGCACTAGAAGCCACAGAGGGAGGGGGGGAGAACTGACCACACAGCTGTTTTCAGGAATAGTCGTGCAAGTAAGCATAATGTCTAGTATGGCACCCAGTCAGTCCCACTGAAGTCAGCAGGGCTGACCTGAGCGTCAGTGACAGCCAAATTGCACCTAAAGTATTTCGAAATCAAGTTGCCACTATGATTTCCGCCTCTTCTCTTTACCACTTATCTATGCAGCAGTGAAAAGGAAGAGAGACAGCGCCACAGATTAAAAAACAGATCAGCACCGCACACATTCCTCACTTATCTTTGGAGAGAAGATATAATTCGCTTTAATTTGTGGAAGCCGTATCATTATGTGCCGCAGCAAGTACTTGTAACACCTGCGTTTGCAAGCATTACCAAATAAATAAGGTAAAATGAGCAAGTGGAGAGAGAAAGAGAGGAGGTGAGGGGACCACAGGGATTGCCAGGTGTGTAATTAAACACAAGGAAACAGAGGCTCTTTCACAACTATTTTTACAAAGGTTTATTTAACATTTCTACCATACAGTATTGTATCTCTTTCACTACATTTACTAATGGAACCAAACAGGCCATCACTTCCACAAGCCTCAATGGAGTCACCGCAAAGTCCCAAAAATTCAAATTATTTTCATTTGGAAGATAAAGCTGTCACCAGGGACTACAATCATTGTCATACCAACAAAAGCATCAGATAAACAGCTTGTCGTTCAATCTCCTTCTTTCACTTTTGTTATCCCCCGGTGTCAACTCATATGCAGTAGAGGGAAGCGGAGATTTATTGTGAATGCAAGGCGACAATAAGCAAACAGAGTTATTGCTGTGGTTTTTTTTCTTTTTTAAAAAATCCCAATGAAAAAGATGCAAAATAATGGTAGCTGCATCTCGCGCCAGATGAACTTCTGTTGCATTCTAAAAGGTTGTTCTGCATCAGCAGAGTTTCTACTTTCAGGAAACTCCCTCCTGCAACAATTCATTTGCTGCAGAATACTGCTCATCTTTCACAGAATGCTTGTGCATTGTGAAGGATGTGGAGCCTTGGTCGAGGGTGCACATTCGGTTAACCCCAGGCTGCATTCAGACAGCACTTCATTCTGTTTTCACGACCTTTCCTTACCTGATAATTTCCACATTTTTAACCACATTTGACGTGATCTTCATGAATATGGGGTGTTATAGGTGGGGGACACATTGTGCTCCTTCTGGGGTAGTTTGTCCAACTTTAGTCCCCACCCTGCACTCAGCTCTGACCTGTAGAAGCCTGTGAGTTGCATGTCGAAGCACTCTTGCAGCCCACTTGGTAAAGGAAAAGGAAAAGGACCCCTGAACAGTTAAGTCCCACCAAAATTGGCTATGGGGTGCGGCGCTCATCTCCCCTTTCAGGCTGAGGGAGCTGGCATTTCTCTGCATACAGCTTTCTGGGTCATGTGGCCAGCATGACTAAACCACTTCTCGTGCAACAGAACATCGTTAAGAGTGCCAAAGCGCATGGAAACGCCATCTACCTTCCTGCCACAGCGTTACCGTTACCTATTTCTCCACTCATGCTGGCATGCTTTTGAACTGCTAGGTTGGCAGAAGAAAAGTTGGACCACCCTGCCCTACACAAATCTGGAGTGGAGTGCCAAAAATGGTTGGACAGAGTTTTGTATGCCTCTTTCCAGTAACTCTTACACCCCAGCTGGTGCCAAACATATTGCTCTGGCTTTCCTTTGGACCACATCAGTGAGGCCAAGAAGGGGGGGGGCTTATCATCTGGGCAGCCCAGGACCTCCATACACACTGCCCAGGCTTGTACCCCAGAGACAGTGGCAGAGAAAGGGGGGTGAGGTGGGGGCAGTCCGCCCTGGGTGTCATCCCTGAGGGGGGTGACATTGCCACGCCACCCACCCTCAGGGATGCTTGCCACACGCCCCTGTGGGCAGCTCACCATGTCCTCGGGTGCACAGCTAGCGCCGCCTCCGCCCAGAGAGGTCACTTTAGTGCTGCTAACACAGCAAGAACAACATGAGAGGCAGCAGTTACAAGTTAGATAGATGCCAACAATGTGATCTTTCACATGATATAAAAGTCCCTTCTGGAAAGCCAGCAGAATCGAGTGGAAGTTTAGCCCTCATTTCCAGATTGTTTGCTTCCAGAAAATTTTCAGTTTGCGACCTTGATAACCCAGAAAACTATGGCAGTAATTTCACATGTCAAAATTCTACCCTGTCCAGATCAAGCTTATCACTACCAGAGAATTCCTAGCATCTACTTCCCAGGCTTCTTTTGGGAAAGCATGACAACCGAACTAGTATAAGTGCAGATTAAGTTTGCAGTGTAGAGAAGTCCCAGGTGCTATGTGTCAGAATTCACTTTCAAACAGATTGTTTACATTAGATCAATGACAGAAGACCAACCTTTGGGGATTAGCTTGGCACTACCCAAAAGAGCAAGAGACAGATATAGCCTCAGCTTCACCTTGAGAGCGGTGTTTGTTTAATGTTAATAGGAATAGTAAGTATTATGAAAGCTTTGATATTGATCGATTTTGTCATCTAGAACAGGCTTGCCATCAGGGGATGAGCATTCTGAAACTGGGTCCTGCATAGACATCCTGTTCTTGGTACAAACCTTCTACTCTTTGTAACATCTGCATCTCTTTTATATTCAGAGTAGCAAGTACATAAATGGGTGGGGTATTCATTTTATTTCATAAAATGAATACACCACTTGATTGACAAACAAACAAACCTCAAAGCGGTTTACAAAAAGATAAGGCATTAAAATAAAATAAAAAATCAAATCCCTACATTAAAACATACCAAAGTTAAAATACTGAAACTGATTAGAATGACCTCAGCTTTCTAAGCATCTGGCTTGTCTAAACAAGAATGTTTTTAATAGGTGCCGAAAAGTGTACAGTGAAGGTGCTTGCTTGATTTCAAGAGGCGGGGAGTTCCAAAGGGCAGGTGCTACCACACTAAACTGAGTTCTTACAAATGTGGAACTGCTATTATGTAAGAAATTCCACATTTGTAAGAAATTGAACATGTAGAGTGGCAGCACCTACACTTCGGAACTCCCAGCAATTTGTGATCAAGCAGAGAGTTACCATCTTTATTGTTACTGTCATTATTTATTAAATTTGCCGGTCACTTTATCCTGCCCAGGCCAACCCAAAGCAACTTACAACCAATCTTTCGTCGAAAGGAAAGGCGTGAACATATTTAGAAGTCAACATTATTCAGCAGAAGCCATGAATACAATGGAAGCATGGAGAGATTTATAAATAATTAGGATTGTATTGTTTGAACCCTCTGCTTCCAAACTATGTTTGCTTAATCAACTGAAAATATTGTTTTTAATTATTTTTAATTCGTATACAAACACTGTGATCAGCATAGTCTTGAGGAGGAATTCTTTCAGCTCTCTCACGCAGGAGGGGATGTCTCTTCTCAGATGATGCCCGACATGGCATTTGCACACATCAACCAAAGAGGGCTGGGAAACTTGTGGCCCTCCAACTATTGCTGGACTCCAACTCCCATCAGTGAACAGGACCAATGGTCAGGAATGATGGGGGTTGTAGTCCAGCAAAATCTAGAAGGCCACATGTTCCCCAAACCTGACCTAAACACAAGGAATTTGTTTGTGTGCGTTAATATTCAGGACTATTGTTTTATACATATGCATTTATTTATTGAAATTTGATTCATTTAAATTCATATTCTTTAATCAGGTGACAGTCCTAGTAGCAACATTATTCACTAGGTTAGCTGCCCTAGTCCTCTTTAAATGTGTTGCTTCGCGTTTCTAAGATGGAAGACTTCATTTTCACAGCTAAAACTCCTCTCTGCTTACTGCATCTTATTCACTGGCTTTCTGTAGAAAGGTACAAGCCTGTAACACTCCCCCCTCTTGCAATTCACTTAATACATTACTCAGTGGAATGGGAGCATCAATCACACCTATGTACCTTAATCTCTGCTCAGGTGATCAATTGCCTGACTTTAGTACAACTACTTTTCTCCCAAAATAAAAATGTGTTATTTATTTCCCCCCAAGAAATTGACCCTTTTTGTAAATTGGAGATATATAAATAGTGCAGGACTACGGTGGCGCTAGGGACATGGGCCGGCGGTTCGAATCCCCATGATGGGGTGAGCTTCCATTGTTCGGTCCCAGCTCCTGCCCACCTAGCAGTTCGAAAGCACATCAAAGTGCAAGTAGATAAATAGGTACCGCAGGAAGGTAAACAGTGTTTCCGTGCGCTGCTCTGGTTTCGTCAGAAGTGGCTTAGTCATGCTGGCCACATGACCCGGAAGCTGTCTGCGGACAAACGCCGGCTCCCTCGGCCTATACAGCGAGATGAGCGTGCAACTCCAGTGTCGGCCGCGACTGGAACTAACGGTCAGGGGTACCTTTACCTAAATCCAATCAGGTCATACTCTGAGGAAGGTAAAGGTAAAGGACCCCTGGATGGTTAAGTCCAGTCGAATTCGACCATGGGGTGCGGCGCTCATCTTCGCTTTCAGGCCAAAGTAGCCAAGGTTTGTCTGCAGGCAATTTTTCCGGGTCAAGAGGCCAGCATGACTAAACTGCTTTTGGCGCAATGGGACACCGTGACGGAAGCCAGAGTGCATGGAAATGCCATTTACCTTCCTGCCGCCTACAATATGCTGAAAATAACCTGTTAACTTTTTGCTTGAAATTATCAGAGTTCCCAGGATTGTTCAGGATGTAGCCAAACTGGCCCTTTATAATTCATGATTCTGCAAGGAAGGGCCACAATAGCTCACTGGAACAGCTTTGTATGCAAAAGATCCCAGGTTCAATCCCAAGTAAGAATGTCCCTTGTCTGAAATCCTGGGGGCTGTTGCAATAACAAGAGACTGCAAACACCATCAGTAATGGCCATCTTCAATAAGAGACCATATCAGTTTTCTGATACTGTACTTTAACTGCAGTAACCTCTTCCCACTCTTAATATCTTCCAGAGACATCAAATTCACACTCTGTTTGTGGCTTCATGCCCAAAACAACCAATTTCCTCTGGGCCCGAATACTGTTTTAAATGCATTCCATCTCTGTAACCTTTACACCAAAAGGCTTCACGGTTTGTTGTTGCTTTTTAAAATCACCCGCACAAATTCCCTGTCAGACACCCCGCACTAAAAATTTATTTAAAAGGCCAAATGAACACAAAACGTGCTCTGCTCCTTGCTTACACCCAGAATCAGTGGGGATTTATCCACAGAAGTCAGCAGTTCTTATCTACCACACAGCAATAATTCATTTATGAAATGTGCATTAGTTTGGCAATGTTACCTGCCCAAAGAAGAGGAGGTCAGACCCAGCCCAAGAGAAGGTGTTTTCATAGAGTTTGGATAGTTTGTTTAAAATATGGAAACTAAGTGCACACTACCCTTGTATAATTTGTGTACATGCTGCCCTCGACACCGTCTGTCATTTAAGTGCTTAAAAGGTAAAGGGACCCCTGACCGTTAGGTCCAGTCGCAGACAACTCTGGGGTTGCAGCACTCATCTTGCTTTATTGGCCAAGGGTGTTGGAGATTCATTCCGTGTGTTTGAATTCATGGGAATGTTGTCTATCACATGATGGTATATGTTTTCATTCCACAGAGTCAGACGTGACGGAAACAGGATGTTTCTGTTGCTGTGTTTCCTGAAGTGGGACTATTGTCCTTTGTTCTTCCTCTTTGCTGTCTGATGCTAGAGAGAGGGGGGGAGCCATGTTGCAGTGCTCCATGTGTGTTTATATGTAAATAAACGTAGATTAGCCAAATGCTGTGCTACTGAGTTCTGTTACGCAATTGCGCAAACTCTGCGGATCCGCAAGTGTGCTGAAGTCATCAGTCGCTTTGATGTTCGGGCTGAAGAATGCTTTTGAAGCTCCTGAACGATCGACCAGGAAGGAGAGAACATGCCAGTCAGGCACGTGTCTCTGCCAGGGTCCTACTTGCAAGTAAGAGATCCTAACAGAGGGAACCGGTGTACAGCTTCTGGGTCATGTGGCCAGCATGACTAAGCCGCTTCTGGCGAACCAGAGTAGCGCACGGAAACACCGTTTACCTTCCCGCCAGAGCAGTACCTATTTATCTACTTACACTTCATGCTTTCGAACTGCTAGGTTGGCAGGAGCTGGGACCGAGCAACAGGAGCTCACCCTGCCGTGGGGATTCAAACCACCGACCTTCTGATCGGCAAGCCCTAGGCTCTGTGGTTTAGACCACAGCACCACCCATGTCCCATTTAAGTGCTTAGTCTAGTTTTGCCACCTTTTCCCCAATTGTACATCTAACTGCACCTTCACTGGAGGTTTTTCAGCAGAGGTTGGATGGCTATCTGTCATGGATGCTTTAGTTGAGATTTCTGCATTGCAGGAGGTTGGACTGGGTGACCCTCGGGGTCCCTTCCAACTCTACAATTCTATGATTAAGAGAGACTTGGAATCTACCTGCCTTTCTTTCTTCTGAAAACATATTCACTTGACTGTAATCCAACCTCTTTAGTTTGCAAAAGTTTCTAGAATCTATTTTGGGACATGTAGCTTACACAGGGCATAGGCAGCCACGTTGGATTTCGCTTCAGATAAATGTTCCTGCAAACCTAGAACAGGGGTGAGGAACTTCAGAGCCGGGAGCCAAATATGACACTCCAAACCTTACTCCAGCCCCCAGGGCTCTCTCCACAGGCCACCCCCCTCACTGACCCTGCTCCACACCCTCCTTTGCCTGGCTGTAATGTGTCCTTCAGCTCCTACAATGCTTCTTGGTTGCCTGGATAGGTGATAGAGAAGGTTTGTGTGAGTGTGTACAAAGGTGAAATTTACATTTGTGGCTTTTGCCTCGGGCTGCACCCATCAGTGGTATGTGACCGCTGGCAAGTTCCCCAGACAGGAATATGGCCCTCTGCCTGAAAAAAAATCCCCTTCTGCACCCCTGCCCAAGAACATTTTCACAAGACTAAACATTGCAGGAAAAAATTGGGAGTCAGGGCCCACCACGCTGTCTTTCAGGGAAGATTCCCTGGTAATTCAGATCTCTGCATTGAATAAACCTCAGATTTCCCCAGTCACAGCTCCAAAAACAAACAAACGCTGCTCTGGGTGCATGTCAGCTCAGAATATTTGAAATATGCATGTGTATTTTATATATAAATGTACACACACACACACACACAGAGAGAGAGAGAGAGAGAGAGAGAGAGTGCTATGGAGGTTGTTTTAAAATAGCCAGCTGCTTATTCACCAAACACCTCCATGAATCAAGTACCGGTATCTTTCATCACTTCTGGGTAAGTTCCCAACCTTGTACAATTTAGTGACATTTCCAACATTATTGCAGGGATGTGGTAGATCCTCTCCGTGACTATTCCACATGCTGCTCCAGTAATGCAGAAATGCAGGTGCTCTGGGGAAGATCATATTGGAAGAGCACCTCTTCCTTCTTCTCTCCAATCCAGACCTATTACAAGAGAGGTTCCTTTCATGCAATCCTCCCACCTTCATATGGATCCTCCATTCCTGTATTAGAAGGAAAGGAAGGTCTATGCTCACCTACAGTGGCTTTTCAGGGGCCACTGTCAGTTAGACAGGTGCCTGGAGATACCTGGAATTGAAACTGGGACCTTTTGCAGGCAAAGCAGAGGTGCTAGCACTGAGCTACAGGCCTTCTTGCACTGCAGTGGTGTAGTAGCACAGGAAGTACCCATCACAGTGTTTCTGTAACCCAGGCATCCCCAAACTCAGCCCTCCAGATGTTTTGGGACTACAACTCCCATCATCCCTAGCTAACAGGACCAGTGGTCAGGGATTATGGGAATTGTAGTCCCAAAACATCTGGAGGGCTGAGTTTGGGGATGCCTGCTGTAACCTCAGAACATAGCCAGACTTGGAGGAGAAGGGAGTGTTGAATTTATTTTTTTGCAATTCCAATGCAAATTCAGACAGAAACATAATTATCCATTGGATTTCACACTTCTCTGAATTTTGTGATACAGTTCTCAACTTTAAAAAAGCACCAAACTGCATCAAAACATGTATTTTAAGTTAAAATGTGTTTAGAAATGAGCACAATGAGATAAAATATGTATGACATATTTACATGTGATTTTTTTTGTGCAGATTAAAAAAAGTTGCTGATTGATGCAGAAAGAGATAGAACAGACTTATTAATGAACACATACGAAACTGACACAAACTGAAAATAGAGCGATCTGCTCATCTTTAGTTCTGGGGAATCACCATGAACACCCACTTCTACAGCCTTGGGATAATATGAATAAAACAACTGTGGCGTGAATGTTACCTAGCTTGAAATATATGTCTTTATAAATCAATCTGCCATTAAAAGAACTAAGTTACTAGCAAAATGTATGAGCACTGAGAACTGAATCCCCTTCTGAAAAAGACGAAAAATCTCGTTTCCGTCTCTTTAAAGTTCAAAATCCTGAAATCAGTACAGGAAGCGACTTACAAGATCAAATATCTAAGCCATCTAACAGAAGGAAAGTTCTTGCCAAGCCCTTGCCTCTCATTAATAGAGCTCCCTGCTTTCCTAACGAAAAGATCCAAGACCCTAGAGAGCAGCCTTCTGTTTTGTTTAATAGTTACAATTTAATAAAGCAGCTATAATCCAGACAGGCCTTGAGGGAAACACGCAACGGATGAAATCCATGTGTGCATTTTTAACTAGGTTCCAAGAAGACTACTACTTTTATCCCCATTGGACCAAAGATTCCGTACGAAAAGCAGCACTCCCTTTCCCCCCGGTAACTATTTATTTACTGAGCAGTGCTAGAAGTATTTGTGCTCTTATCACATATTAAAATCTGTATCAAATTGGAGGTGGGAGAGCCTCAAAGGGTTCAAAAAGTCAACTGGGATGCATTTCTGGATGGTATCCAGACCACTTAAAGGCAAGCACTGCACAGTGAGGAAGAAGCTTCCAATATAGTAGCATTCCTAAAGGGAAGTCCCCCATTGCACACAGTTCCCAGAGGCAGCCGTCTCTGACTACCAGTTGCTGGAAATCATAGGTGAGGATAGCGCTGCTGTGCCAACTTTCAGACTTACCACAGGCATCTGATTAGCTGCTGTGAGAACAGAAGGCCGGACTACATGGACCATTGCCCTGATCCAACAGGCTCTGCTAATGTTCTTAAGAGACCAAACTTGCTTGGTGATACTCTTTCCCTGCTTCAAAAGAGCTAAACTGATGCCTTTTCTTTGCTTGAACAACAAACCATAGTTTCTGGTGTTAGCCAGAGCAGTGTTCTTTAACGCTGGGTTCTCATATGCTATTGGAGTCCAACTGACATAATCCCCAATGGTTCAATATCACATACAGGACAATCCAGGCATGATAGCTCACTCGGCAGAGCATGAGACTTTTAATCTCAGGATCATGGGTTCAACTCCCACATTGGGTTGGACTAGATGATGCCTGTGGTCCCTTCCAACTCTACAAATCTGTGGTTTTCACGCACCTGGGATGTAGGCTACTCTCAGTTGAAGCAGGAGCTTGTACAGAGCCTGGGAGCGGTTGGATCATTTTTAAGTAAAGGGTGGCAAACCTTTGCTTGTGTTAAATGACTTCGTCGGCGTTCAGCTGGGGAATTGTGCAGGAGATTCTGCTTGGCTTGTAAGGACATAAAAAAAAATAGGAGGAGCACTGTTGAATTAGACCCTATCTAGTTGAGCACTCTGATCTCACAGTGGCCAACTAGAGGCCTGCAAGGATGTATGCACACATAATTTTATTTGCATGCTGTCTTTCCACAGTTCAAAACATGCTCAAGGCAGCTTACAACCAGGGCCGGCTCTAGGGGTAGGCTGGGTGGCACGGGGCTCCAGGGCGCCGGGTCGGCAGGGGGGGGCGCTGCACGGCAAAGCCGCGCCGAAACTACGCTGCGCGCTGCACCCGCCCACCAGCTGCGGGAAGAAACGGGGTGGGGTGATGCCGCCGGAGCGATCCGCGCACCACGGCGCCCGACCCGCTTAAGACGGCCCTGCTTACAACATGAAAAAAATCACATAACTGCAACATAGCAAACTTAGTCATAAACAATAAATAAAACATCAAAAAATAAATCAAAAGATACAAAATAAAGATACAAAAACCACCAGCAGCAACAGCGCCCCCCCCCCCACACACAGAGCAACAAAACACCCCAGCCCAGGAGTCCGTTTACAATAAAACAATAAACAGGGTAGACTATTGCTGGAGTCTGTTTGGCAGACTCAGCTTTTGTAGTTGGAGTCAATGAGGGCCCCGTCCTCCCAGGCCAGGTGCAATAGCACTCTCCTGCTTGTGATCCCCAGGAACAATTGGAATTCAGAGAAACACTGGATCAGCTCCTGGGGGTAAGTGGGGCTAGCAGCCATTGGTAGCCCTATCATCCACAAATTGTATGTGAAGCTATTCTGTAACCTGATCTCTGCAGGTACACACACAGAGAGACAACCAGGATTGGGGTTGGGCTTTCTTTCCTTTTAATGTAGCAATCTAAAAGGTTCACACTTACTTTGCTTTATGGGAATTAAATACAAAACGAACCACCCATCAAGAAGAAGAGAGGGTGATGTATGGAAACTTCCAATGCTGTTAATTACCATTTGAGCTTCAGAACTGTTAGGAATAGTAAGACCCCGTGTGTTATGCAGCACCCAGCCATTGCAAGACTTCTGCAGTCATTATGTTCCGTCCAGACTGCTATCTGACAAAGGCAAAGGATACTACCTCATGACAGATGGGTAGAACTTAGCATGCCATTTCACAGTCTTTTGGATGGATGCCTTGTCATCCGAGTTTCAGCAGCATGTCAGTGGCATCACTGCCAATTAAAGAGAAAACTCTCACTCTCAAGAAAATATTAGCAAGTATCTTTCTTGTCGCTGGCGCCAGGCCAAAGAATGAGATGCAGAGTTGTGCAATGTAGTGAGGTCCTCGTTTTGCTTTGTTTTCACTCAGGGTCTCAGATAAACCGAACTCCATTTCACAAGGCGCATCACCACAGTACTGCATTGGAAATGTGGTCCTGCAAAAGCAATTATGCCCTCCAGATGTTTTTGGAACAAGTTAGCTGGATACTGCCCACGCTGTCTCCCCCAACCACATCCTTCTCCAGCTTTGCTTCCCACATTTATTGAGTATCCCCCCTCTCCCCGGCTGGAATGTGTCCTTGAACTGTGATAATGACTCTTGCATGTTATTATCTTGCATCTACCGACAACACAGATTGTGTGAGTGTACGCAGACACTAATCTACAAAGGTAATATTTGTGCTCATTGTTCTGCAAAATTTGTCTCTACTTTCACCCTCCCTGACACGTGGCCCTCAGAAGGGGAAACCAGAAGGGAATGTGGCCCTCAGCCTGAAAAAGTCTGTCCACCTTTGGTATGCAGCTGGAGGTTTCATATTGCGACCACAGCTAAGAGCCACTGGCAGTCAAGGGATCTAAGGGTGCATTCAAATGTGGGGATTATTGCATTAGAAGCACAAGCATTAAAATTGGGGAAACTACTGCAGATTTCAATGTTCCTTTTACACGCCATTTACTGTTGCACTGTGGCTTTTTGTCTGAAACACCACCATGTTGTGCTTAAGTTTAAATGGGGGGGGGGGAGAGAAACTGTACTATTGGAATACCACCTAAAATAACGTAGCAGAACTCTTGCAATTTTCTGGGTTAACGGTGTTGCAAACTGTTTATTGCTGGCAGCAAATAACATGGAAATGAGAGCCAAACTTCTGCTAGTTTTCCAGAAGTGGCTTTTACATCACATAAGATGTGGGAATCATGAGGTAAGTAAACACTGGAAAAAATGGAATAAATGCAGCCTTAAGATGACCCATGTCTTAGAGCCTAATTCCATACATTCCATAAATTAATTATGTGATGTATGAGCAATAAGCATGTTGTACATCCTAAATCTACTGAATAAAATTTAATTGGATGACTCTACTTTCCATATATTATTATGAAATAGGGAGAGGAAAAACAAAAACTTTACCAATTTTCTTTATCCTGTGCAACATCTTGTCAATCGTTGTGCCATACTTTTGTCTGGTGAAATAACACTGGGGAACAAAATTTTTGTTGCATTGACACCTGCAGTTGTTCATATCTGAAGTCGGTTTTGTTCTGTAAGCTCTAGGGTTTTTTTTGCAATTCATGTTTTTAACTTTTCACCTGAATATTCATTTTTCACAATGCAAGAATTAAATATTTTATTAAACACATAGCCAAAGTAGTACAATAGGATTATACTGTAAATGTAAGTGATTAATATAGCATTGAACATGACATGTTTAGCATTGAAAATGACATGTATATCTATGTACAGTTGGTGGTATGCAAAAAAAAAATATTCCCTTGGTACAGTATATACAAGCTGTTGTTATTCAGGTAAGAATTTGCGCTTGTAGCTCTTACATTTGTGGACTTGTACAGGGGATTCTCATTTGATAGTCCAGCAGTAGTCTGACATCATAGTTTTGTCCCATCGCCCTTGATAACGCTCTTACATTGTCTTCAGGTCTTGATAAAAGCACTCTCCCTGTTCATTACTGACTGCCCCAAGGTTTTGGGGGAATTGATCTAGGTGACTGTTCAGGGAATGGAGCTTCAAACTCATATTGCACCCAAGATTGTGGAAAGCCAACATTTTTTCAATCACAACCTCATAGTTGTCTACTTTTTTGTTGCCAAGGAAGTTTTTGATAACTGCCTGACAAATTCCACATCTCGAACAAGGGCACGAATTTGAGGTCCATCGAACACACCTGCTTTGATCTTCTCGAAAGACAAAGCGGGAAAAGCTGCAATTATATGTTGAAAACATTTACTTTCAGTATTGAATGCCTTCACAAACTGTTTCATCAAGCCATCTTTTTGGTTGATTGTGACATGGATGGAGGAATTCTGGATTTGATTCTGAGATGGATTTAAAAGAATTACTTTGGAGTTTGAAAAGCGACATAGGAGGGAAGGATGAGATCTTGCAGATTATAACGGTTCAGTATCTCATAAGCCAATATTGACCTCAAGGCCTTTTGCCTTTATGTGGTTGAATGAAGCTTTACTGAACATATAGCTGTCCATATTTGACATAAAGGTAAAGGCAAAAAAGATGGCTTGATGAAACAGTTCGTGAAGGCATTAAATACTGAAGGTAAATGTTTTCAAATACAAGTGCAAATTCTTACCTGAATAACAACAGCTTGTATATACTGTATCCCAAGGGAATACATTTTTTTGCATACCTCCAACTGTACATAGATATACATGTCATTTTCAATGCTATACATGTCATGCTCAATGCTATATAAGTCACTTACATTTATAATCATATTGTACTACTTTGGCTATGTGTTTAATAAAATATTTACCGGTAATTTTTGCATTGTGAAAAACGAATATCCAGGTGAAAAGTTAAAAACATGAATTGCAAAAAGAAAAAAAACTAGAGCTTACAGAACAACACCGACTTCAGATATGAAATCAGCATTGAAAAAACATAAGAACAATTGAAAAATCTCATGCAACAGAAAATTAAAAAAAAGTGTTCCCCAGTGAAAACACAGTAGCCCAGACATATGCTAGCTAGAAATGTTTGCACTGAATAAGTGGACAGTGCAAGTTTGCTCTATGACAGATGACCAGACGTGTGCCAATGAGACAGCGATGTCAGAGAAAATATTTTCTTCTGCTGATAAGTGGGAACTGAGTGTTACATATGTAGACATTTTCATGTTGATATTTCGATAACGGCAGTTTAAAGGGAGCGCAAAGTGAGACAACAGTGATGCATTAGCATCTTACCAGGTTTTTGCAAATTAATCCTAAGGGAGCATGCAGACTAGCAGGGCATCAGCTAATAAGGAAAACCTGCAGTCGCGACTGAGCTCAACAGTTGCCAGTGAGCAATGTTCAAGGCCTTGCAGACATTTGCTTATTGTCATCATGATCATGTACAAAGCACTCCTAGTTTGCAAAATGCAGGCGATGACAAGCAACCATCAGGAGTGGGAGTGGATCAGTTGGAGAAAAGGAGGGAAGCAGTCGTTCGCTGCCCACCCGTTGCTAGGGTCAGGGGTGGATATGAAAAAAATTGCAAAGGAGGCATCGAGCTATGTTCACACAACATCACCTCTGACTTCTACTAGCCTCAGCCACCAGAAAGGCAGACAATAGATGTTCACAGATGGAACTGTTTCAAGAAACCGCCTTCTTGACTGTTGGACACACTATTGGTTTCATCCGCTCAATCTGTCGGTCTGTCACCGCATGAAGTGATAGTCCCCAACTCACTCTTCATTCCAGGAAACAAGGTTGACTCAGGAGGCCAGGCCTAGTCATAGCAACACATCCTGGTAGATCTTGCCCCTACAAGGCAGTTGTGGAGACTGAAGGTTCCCACCTTCCCACAGTTGCCTCCTCCTCCACCAGGTCCTTCCCAAGCAATCTGAGACTGTGTCTGCCTTTGATCCTCCCTCTTCTTGCCTCTGGGACCCAGGTGGCGCTGTGGTTAAACCACTGAGCCTAGGGCTTGCTGATCAGAAGGTCGGCGGTTCGAATCCCTGTGACGGGGTGAGCTCCCATTGCTTGGTCCCAGCTCCTGCCAACCTAGCAGTTCGAAAGCACGTCAAAATGCAAGTAGATAAATAGGAACCGCTACAGCGGGAAGGTAAACGGCGTTTCCATGTGCTGCTCTGGTTTGCCAGAAGCGGCTTTGTCATGCTGGCCACATGACCTGGAAGCTATACGCCGGCTCCCTCGGCCAATAATGCGAGATGAGCGCGCAACCCCAGAGTCGGTCACGACTGGACCTAATGGTCAGGGGTCCCTTTACCTTTACCTTCTTGCCTCTACTTGGCTTCTTCACCAGCCTGACATACCTGTCTCTTGGTCTCTTTCCTCTCCAGCCTCTGCTTCTAGACTGCTCTCTGCCACAGCCTCTTCCTGCTCACTAAACCCTGTTCCCTCTTTGGCTTCCGACACCACCACCTCCTCCCAGTCTGCTCCCCCTTCTCCCTCCAGCCACTCATCACCATCCCACCACCAATCCCCTGGTTCTGAATCTTCTTCCCTTTGGGGTTCCCCAGCTGGTGCTTACCACCATTCCTCTGCATCCACTCAGTACATGACGGAAGGTGGGAGGGCTATACATCAGGTTTTTTTTAAAGCTGCTGCTCTGGTCTATGAAACACAGCATTAAGAAGGTGAATGCCAGAAGATAATGTTCATTCTATCATTCAATATGCTGTGCTCTCTTTTTGTACCCTCCATTCTCAGCCTGAGTAGAAGAATGAGATAGAGCTCAGCAATATGCTGAACAGAAACTCTGCCAAAGCTAATTGTTAACATTTTGCCCAAACATAAAAAGGAGCATTGTAGTTCCATTAAAGCAAACCAGTTTATTTTAGCTAAGGACACTTGAAGAATTTGATCTTTGTGAATTCCGACATGAGCTGACCTGGATCCACAAATCCCAGACTAATGCAAGGAATGAAACACAGCTCTCGGATTTTGCACTTCTCCAAGTGTTGGAATGCAGCTCAGAGCTCGAACAATACATCAAAATCTCTTTTAAAAAGCACATTCTGACACAAAATAGGTTTAGAAAAGCACATTTTAAGAGAAAACATGTTCAAAACGGCATCCTTAAATACTATTTAAATGCAGGTTTTGCACAGGGTTTTTTATATTAGGGGACTAATGTGACAATGAGACAGAATGGATCTATGAGAAAACACATTTGAAAGTGTCACAGACAGAAATAGACTGATCCATCCAGCCCCAACTGTGTAGCATAAGCAAGCATTTGATAGCTCTCGGGGTGCCACAAGATGCTTTTTGTGTGCCTGTTGTGTTTGCTGTAACAGACTAATAGGACAACACAAAAGAATTATTGCAGAATCAGAACTTTATTGGATTAACACAAATGCGCACACATCCAAGCACGATGATAAACCAGCCACTTATCTGATCTTCAGCAGGCAAATATAAAGTTAACAAATGACACACAAAGCAAATGGTGTTAGAATGTCAATTAATTTGCACTTCCGTTAACTCGTCTCTCTTTCTCTCTTGCCTCCTTCGGATTCTCAGTATGTACATACTCTTACTTCAGGGCTCGTAAACTCTTCACATCTCACAAACTAAGCAAAACTCTAAAGAGACCAGATACTTCCAAATGGCAGAGTTCCATGAGCACTCATCCATATTCCCATTTGAAGAATGGTGTAGCAGCAACTTTGAAACAAGAAACTTTATCCTCTGTGCATCAAGCACCCAAATCCTAAAACCTGAGGGGATAATTCTTGAAAAGCTCATAATGAAAACAGAAATTGTGCGAATCGCACAAGTCCTTCACATTTTAGTTGGATGACATGGTTAGTAATGCTTCATTATTGCTAATTATTTTTTTTAAGCACCTAAGATCTGCTTTTGCAACCATTTCCAGAGGACTGCTTGTGTTCGTCTGCTGCTGTAAAATGTACTGTGGTACCTTAAAAACCCTAACATTATCCTATGACCCAAGCTTCATGAAGTACAGCCAACTTCATCAGATGCAGGGTATGCAATCCTCACCTGTTATAGGTATATATACATACATGGGTTGAAAGGGGAGGGGGGTATGTTAAGGTTGGAGGTAAACAGCAATAGATTGTGAAAAAAGTACAATCCGTAGCAATTCAGTTAGAGCTTAAAGGTTTGCACAATGCCCTTTCACTCATGATAACACAATCATCTTAGCATTGCTGATTAAATCAACACCTGTCTTATACAAGGAAACCATTTTCACTATTCAGACGCAAGTATATTTTTTTACAAGTTGCAAACCAGCAGTTCCACGGAACAATTCACCTTTGGCGTTCCCTTTGGGCTGCCTCCAATGTTAGTCAAACTCAGACTACCACTATTGAGCATGATGAAACCCCAATTCCTTGTTTGTCAAAGATCTGGTAATTATTTTACTATACAACAGTCCTTTGAGTATAATCCAAAGTAGTGGTCACCCTGACTATAAAACTCAAAGTGGATGGGATCTCTGCCATTTGCCCTTCAGATGTTGGATTCTGAGGCATCAGCCTCAGCCAGCCAGCTAGCACAGACCTTGGTCAGAGATGTTGGGCACTGTTCTCTAGCAACATCTGGAGAGCCACTGGTTCCCCACTTGGTTAACAATACCGTGACATATTTGAACATGACAGGAGAACACAAGGCAGATAATCTATTCCACATTTCAGAAGCTGCATCCGATCAGGCCATACCCACACCCAGCACTATTATTCATGGCACTATTATTCATTGAAGAGTCATATCTTCCTCTCCCCAAAAGAATTCTGGGAACTGTAGTTTGTTAAGGGTCTCCTAACAACTCTCAGCTCCCTTAATAAACTGCAGCTCCCAGGATTCTTTGTCAGGAAGCCATGACTCTCAAAGAGGAATAAGAGGGCTTTAAATATATGGTATGGATGCAACCCAATTGTGAGCAGACATGCGATATCTAGGGGGAAATATATGGTGTGCATGGTGTTAATGAGATTGCAGAACTGGGGAGAGCTATTTTCAGTCACCCCCTCCTGAGTTTTTAGGCTAAGGTGGGAATAGGAAATAGCAGGTGGCCTTATACCCAAGCAAGGAGCAATAGGGCTAAGTTAAAAAGGGGGAGGGGGTAAATAATCATGTCCACCCTCCTTTACATTTGTTGCCAACAATCAATATATTTAAGTGAGAAAAGGGGAAATGCCGCAGAGTGTGAGCAACCCAAAACTGGTAGGCGGAGCCTCAGCATCTCATTCTCATTATCACCACTCATTACATTTCGGATAGTCAGGGTGGCAATCCATTCACCACGGCAGTCAATCATTCCCCTGGCAGCCTCTTGGCATTATCATACCTCCTGACAAGCAGATAAATGTGGGGGGACGATGACAACTGGGAGGATTCATGACTGATGAACTCCTGCATCTAAGAAACCAGTGAATTGACTCACCTGGATTTTGTCTTGGGAAGGGATGGGGAAAGGGGGGAGCACCAACCTACCAAACACTCCTACCATGTGAGCCCCATTTAAATGGAAATAAGACCAAGAGGAATGCTGGGTACATCGCTCCCTGATTTTGGAAGGGGAGATTCATGTGCTTTAGATGTAGCCAAGCCAGATGTAGCTAATGTGATACAATCCATATATTGCTCCCATCATCCCCGATTACTGTCCTTGTTAGCCAGAAATGACAGGCACTGTAGTCTAACAACATCTGGAGGGCACCATGTTGATTACACCTGAACTGAACTCTCCCACATTGTACTGCTTCACCCTCCCAAATGTCCACATGCTTAAACAGTTTCTCCTCTGTTCCTGCAATCCTGGTCGCCTAAACATCTTTTTTCAACCGTTGACCGACAAACCACCACCACTGGCATTCCGCACACCCTTCCCCCTTGGCTGCAAAATTCCTTAGGGAAAACTGCAAACTGTGCAACTGCTCCGTTCCACTTTTCTACCTTCTTTGCATTATTTGACACCCTGGGCTGTCAATTTAAAAGGGGGAGGCAGATATGAATGAATGAATCTATTTGTGTCGGCCAGAGCAATAGAACAACAATACAATATACAAAGAATAGAAATAAAAAGTCAATTATATAAAAACATTTTAGGGTTTGGAACCAATAGTCAAATAGTGGATCATATTCTGATTGTCCCAGCTAAAAACCTTGCAACCTTTGCTGTCACCTGCTCATCTTGATCTGCCAAGAGAAAGGACACTGTGGCAGTGGTTGGGCGACCCGGAATCGACAATAAAAGATATTGAGGCATCCAACACTAGCCTCTGTCCCAATAAGATCAATAAATTTGTGTGGCGTGCGTTGGGATGCCATGGGGAGGGTCATCCGAATTGAACAGGAATGTTTTATAGTGTTTAAAGGGTTCCAAAACTTAGTATCATATAAAACTCTTGGAGCTCACACATCTCATACCTACATTTGGCCTCTCAGTAATGCTGGAAATATGTCTTTGAAGAATTCCTCACATATGTACTTAAATGTAAAAGTGTGGAATAGACACACAAGCACAAACACTTTTCCTCTGCATTAACAACTACAACAAAATCACACCTTTTCTTTAAAAAAAAAAAAAAAACCTTTATTGAAGTTAAAATGAATAAACAGGCACACAAAAAGATACAAAAAAAGAAAAAAGTACATTAATACATAAATACAAAAAGAACTAATACCAAAAAGAATAATAATAACAACAATAATAATAAATCACAGTTCAAATAATAAATAACCTGAATCATAAGTTAAAAGTTCAAATCAAAACTTAAATCACATCAAAAATGAAACCAAAATCTATATTCAAAAGTAAAATATAAGTCCAGGTGTAAATAAACCAAGTTTTTAACTCCTGTATCTTCCTATGTTACCTATATTTCATAAACAATAAGTTCATAATCGATGATTTCCTATATACTCAGTATATTCCTATATATTCACACTTCACATATAAACCTTTTCACTCCGCATTAATTGAAATTAGACTGGGGCAGGCCGTTTTGCTCCTATTGTAAAGGACCAAGTACTCCTCTGACAGCATTGTCCCACAGAATCCCTATGAAGCTGTCCGTCCATTTTATGGTAGGACTGCACTGAATAAAGTTTTGAGGGTCCTTCATCACCAGAATACATGGAATGATTTTAACCTCAGTTTTTATATCAATAGGATTTCCCCCTCCTGACCCTCCCCCTCCCAAAATGTAAAGGATGGAAAGCAAAATGCCGGCAATCTAACTGATGGATATTGCCTCTCCCATCTCTGTCAGCTTTTCTAAGCTCCGCAAGGCTACAAAATTACTGTGTGAGAAAACAGATTCAGGTCAGCAACCCTGAATATAAAGTGCTTGCAATATTGGCAACAGCAAGAAAGCAATTGCCTGTGAATTCCTGGTGAACCTAAAGCAATTAGATTTACAAAAAGGGAAACTGTTAGAAATAAGTTCTCTATAAAAGGCGAACACCAATACCATCCCCATTATTCCAGTACATCAAGACTGAAAAACACTATCAAAATGCTTCAGACCTGTGGAAAGAAAAGAGCAGCCACATTTCTCCAAGGTGACTGTGGAGCGGGAGAGGGCGCAATTTGGCATCTTCAACTCTGCTTAGTTATCATGGTGCATTTTAGGGAAGCTAAAGATTGTGAGGGACACTCTGCACTTTAGGAAGCTATTGCATTTGCCATGGCTGCACTGGGGTAATTCCAGGGCTTCCATTTTTACTGTGGATTTCTCAGTAAAAACACACTGCAAATGGCAGGTACAAGTCCTTAGAGCACCAACCTGTGGCCCTCCAGACATTGTTGGACTCCAAATCGCATCAATCCTACCCTGCATGGCCGAGGGTTGGGGGTTATTAGAGCTACAGTACAACACCGTTTGGAGTCCAAATCCTGCATTCAGTCATAGCTGCCAAGTTATCCCTTTTTTAAGGGATTTTCCCTTATGCTGAATAGGCTTCCTCACGAGAAAAGGGAAAACTTGGCAGCTATGTTCAGTACATTGAGATACATCCCAGGGAGTCCTTATAAGCTGCAATACCCTGTTCCACGTCCACTATACACCTGCTTTGCAGACTTTCAATTTCCTGTAGCATCTGAACTATATACAGTGGTCCCTTGACTTACGAATTACTCAACATCCGAAGTTTTCGACTTACAAATGGGACAAATGGCCGCACGCTTACGAATTTTTCTACATCCAAACGGAAACCGTTGGCAGTTTTAAATGCTGTTTCCTTGACTTACAAATTTTCCCGAATATTTTTTTTCCTATGGGAATCCGCTTTTCAACTTACGAAATTTTCGACCTACAAGTGTGCATTCGGAACAGATTAAGTTCGTAAGTCAAGGGACCACTGTATTTAAAACAGCATCATACCACGTGGGTGGCGCTGTGGTCTAAACCACTAAGCCTTGGGCTTGCCGATCAGAAGGTCAGCAGTTCGAATCCCCATGACGGGGTGAGCTCCCGTTGTTTGGTCCCTGCTCCTGCCAACCTAGCAGTTCGAAAGCACGAAGTGCAAGTAGATAAATAGGTACCGCTCTGGCGGGAAGGTAAAAGGCATTTCCGTGCGCTACTCTGGTTTTGCCAGAAGTGGCTTAGTCATGCTGGCCACATGACCCGGAAGCTGTCTGCAGACAAATGCCGGCTGCCTCAACCTCTAGAGCGAGATGAGCACCGCAATCCCAGAGTCGTCCATGACTGGACCTAATGGTCAGGGGTACCTTTCCCTTTCCCTTTCCCTTCCACGTTAAACATTCAACACATCCTCCAAACAACCCAGGGAACTGCAGTCTTGTTAGGGATGTTGAAAGCTGTTAGGAGACCCCTATCCCCCTCAAAGAACTACAGTTTCCAGAATAGTTTAACAATGAATTCCTCTTCCAAGGGAGCCATGCTGCTTTAATGTATAGTGCAGATGCGAGACTCAATAGTGTAATGTTAGTGAATCTGCAGGAAGTACCACCAGTGTTTCCCAATCATTTTAAACCTTATTTGGCATGGTTATTGCTTCTTTTCTTCAAGGACTATGGGCCTAGATGGGTGATCAACATGGTGCACTCCAGATTTTGTAGACTACAACCCCCTGTGAGCTCCAGCCAGCACAGGCAGTGGCCAGGAATTGTGGGGGTTGTAGTCCAAAACATTTCAAGGACTCCATGTTGGCTACGGCCAACCTAAAAGATTTAGCACCTCTGTCATGACTGGGATAGAAGTCGTGTAACAGCAAGAGTAGCAGCAGCAGAAACAAAAGTCTAATACCGTATGTGCCACATCTCCTAGGAAATTTTTGCTACTGTTAATACTTGTTCAGTGAGCCATCTCCCCAAATGACAAGGTTGGAGTTTTTCTAAGGGAAAAAAGTATCTCTAATGCAAGCTGCTTTGGAGGCTACCAACATTATCCATTCTCCAGCAGCTGTTGCTGAAACCACAGGGTTGCTGCCTCCTAATTAGATCCAGCTGCCCCTACTGCGAGCTCACTCATTGATGGGAGCAGGAAGACCGAGTGCCTAACAGTGGGTCTCTTTCCTGGCTTTTCGACAGACAGCGTAATTAACTTTCCTGCCCCTTTTAGAGGAACTATAAGGCAGAGCCTGCAAAGGTGTTTGAGTGACTTAGAAAACATTACTTATGCATAGGAATCACAATGATTAATCACAAAGCCTCGGGAAACTGGTAAGTTTGTAGTGGGGGGGGAGGAAAAAGGGTGCAGATTTCGGTTAATTCCTCCTGCCTTGTGCACACAAGTGATAAACCCAGTTATAAGAATGGCTGTTGCTATTGAATGCTTGGTTCCGTGCACAGGTGGAATGACTGGAGGTGGGACTTCTGTGCAAATTTCTGTTTTGGGGAAGTGTACATACAGGCATACCCCTTTGCTGCAGCTCTGGATGGGAATCCTTTGGCCCCTTAGAAGTTGATTGACTACAGATACTATCATCCCTGACCATGGCCATGGTGGCTTCCAATAAGGGAGCCAAGTATCACATTCCTACTGAAGTTCCCCTTCAGTCTTCTCTATTGTCTTCCACTCAAGAGCAAGTGTTAAGTCTTCCTGATTTCTGCAGTTGCTACGAGAGAGAACATAACTTCCACCAGGCCCATCCAGCCAATGGCCAGGAATTCTTAGTTGTAGTCCAAAGCATCTGGGAGACATTGTGTTGGCTACTCCTCCTGTGCTACCAAATATTTTCCTAGTTCCCCTTCAAATGAGATGCAACCAGAAGAGGAACAGGAAGCTTAAGTGTCTCTGCCTTTCTCCAGCTCATACAACAGCAGAATTCCTATACCCTCCATGACTGTAGGTGGAAGCACAAACATCTCCCCACACTTCTCTGTCACATCCACAGATGCTCCAAACTAGAGCTTTCTTAGACAAACAGGGAAAGGATGAACACAAGCATTAACAGCTTGTTAGATAAACAAGAGGAGGGATTCATGGAAGGGGGAGGTGAAATGGAGGGGAGAAGTGAATGAGTCTATGGATACCCTCTCCATGGTGTCCAACCTAGCCATGGTGAGATGGGTGCAGTGCAGGCTGTAGGACACTGGTAGGGAACCGTAACCCCCAGCCACGATATTCAATGGTTAGGGGTGATAGGCGTTGAAGTATATCAACACTAGGAGGGCCACAGGTTCCTCTAGCAATGTTATTTCAATATGATCTTATATCATCAATATGCCTTTGCTGTCATGGATTCTGGTATTGATCCCTGACCACTGGCCATGTGGCCAGGGGATAATGGCAGCTGGGAGCCCACAACAATTAGTTTCCCATCTCTGCAATAGAGTTACTGCAGAGGACATGCACAGGTCTTCCTCTACACCCCACCCCCAAATCCTAATGCTGGCCACAACAGACCTATTGTAACAACAGAATTCATCTTATTTTTCTGCTGCTCTTCTGGTACATTTACCAACTCATTGTGAGCACCAGTAGCTGAGGAAGAACACATTTATTTCTGCTTAGCCCCCACTTCTCTCCCAGTCAGAAAAGTAAACAGCCTCTTTCACTGCAGGTATTAAGGATGCATTTGTTCTCAAGCTGGTTATTCTTGAGTGCATTTGCTGTTGTCACATCCATTCGGCGCTTTGCTGTTTTCATGCCTATCTATCTGTCGCTCACTGCTAATAGCTCTAAAGTTCAGGTACTCAAGGGCAGATTGTCAAGATGTGTGGATTAATATCTTGTCACATCTGGGCAGGAATGAGGCAATGATTTTTCAATCTGCACTTTACAGTTCTCACTGGAAAATGTCGAGGGTTTTCTTTCTTTCTCCTTTTCTTTTAGCGGATGTGAGGGAGCCCTTAAAATCCACAGAGGGTATATACTGCATGTGTGGAAGAGGACAGCTCCCCTAACTGTCCTTCTGCCGCAAATTTTACATCAGGCCATAATAAAATACATATTATGCCCATAATTCCTAAACACACACATCACATACACAAGACATTCATAGCAACCCTGAACAATTTCGTTTGTGTGCATTTGATAAAGCTGGAGTCAAAATGTTCAGCTAATGCAGCTGCTACCAACAGCAACTCATACATCCTATTGTTTCATCCTATCTTTGCAAGCCAGGGTTGCAGAATCAGACCCTCAAGTTGTGAAATGGGCAGTAGGTAGATTTGAACCTGAATACAAATCCTATTCAGCCAGGATGATTACAGGGGCTGGGGAAGTGGTATTTTTAAGGATAAAATATACCCCCTGATTACCACCAAGGTCAAACAGAATAACAACAAGAGGAGGATAGGGGAGGAAGAGAGAGATATATATTAAAGCTGCAGTCCTTCCCTGGGGGAGGGCCATAGCTCATTACTTGAGCATCTGTTTTGCATGTGGTATGCCCCAGGTTCAATCTCAAGTATCCCAAGGTAGGGATGTGGCGTATCTCTATCTGAAACCCTGAAGAGCTGGTGCCAGTCAATGTAGGGAATATTGATCTAGATGGAGTCATGCAGCTCCTTATATTTCTAAAATGAAGTGGGACTTGTAACCAAGTGAACTAAAATATGATCAGACGGAACGTGGTACTTTTCCAGAGAGCTCACCCGGTTTTAAAACAGCAAAGAAGCAACGCTAGAATATATAGCAACTACATCTCCAAATATCCACACTTACTCTTCTAACCCAATTGCTGTGGAGCAAAGAAGAGGAAATCACAGAGGCTTCAAAATATACATCTGGCAGGCCTACAGCTAGCAATACTCTAGAGCGAAATATTGCGCACAGGAATTTTAACATCCTAAGCCGGGAAAAACAAAAAGGTTTGGGAGCCACTTGGGGGAACATTTCCTGCCTTAACAACCTGCCCAACTGTTATTAGATCAATTGGCAGGTGCCCTACTTTCCCTACCACCGCTCTCAAGAGGTAAAATAGGTTTTTAAGCAAAAGAAAGGGCTTTTTTAGCACTCCAATGGTGGGGTGCCCTCCCTAGAGAGGTTTGCCTGGTGCCAACACTGCTGTCATTTGGCACCAGGCAAGAACATTTTCATTTGACCCAGCATTTAAAGTAAGGGTGAACTAACATTCAGGTCAGCCTCCCCCCCCCAATGCAATGGGAAACACACTACACACATTGTCATGGTACCTTTGCTGGAGGACCAAGGTCCAGGATGACAGTGAGGAGGAAGAGGAGGAAGAGAATCCCGGCAAGGGATGTAGCTGGGAATGGGACATATTGGGACAAGCTGGGGATGGGGAAGGAGAGTTTGGTGTAGGAAGTACTCACGGGGCGATGGTGAGGAGATTGGGGTCGGTGCACAGGGACCAGAGCAACAGGACCCACTTCAGCAATGTTTACCTTCTTGCCCAGTTCCTGTCACCACTCTAACCCTTCTTGAACATGAGATAGTTGTTTTGTCACAGCTGCTTCCCAGTAATCACCAGCTTCATAAGAGGCCTCATTTGAACAGAAAAGAGGTCAACTCCTTGTGTGATAAGTGAAACCTATATTGAGGTTGCTAGGTGGAAAAGAGGGGACATGAAGACGGTATGATCTTTGTTGTGCAAATGAATAGCAACAGCTTTTACTGGGGTTACATGAAAATATGGCTCCTACTTCGTTTGTCCATTTTTTTAAAAAAAAAATGTACAGACACCCTTTGCAAGAGAATTTAATTGAGCTGAAATTTTACCAGAAAGGAAAGACAGTGAGGGATATTCAAGCCTCCTGCTGTGGATTTTGATTATGAGCCAATTATTGCTGCAGTTGTCACGAATGCTTATTAGCTGAATTTCAGGAACAGGCCATTTAAGAGCTCAGACCTCAAGCAGTAGCTTTTGTGCTTTGATAGAAAACTGAAGCCTCCTATGCATAATGTCGTTCGGAGGTAGGCAAAAAAAAAATACTAGTGGGGCCCAGACTTGCTCAGATGAGCAGAGCCACCATCATATCCAAAGTGCCAGCAGCCCCTGCTAATCAGGGAAGAACTCTAGGGTGGAGGGGTGGGGTGGGCGTTTTGTTTTTCAGTTTTTCCTAGGTTCACGCCCGCTTGGTACAGCAAATGGCCATTCCCCTCTTCAGCAAACTGGCCAGCACATCCTTGACCAACCCCACTCTGCCCCATTTTTGGACCTGACCCCTGATACTGCAAGCAGAAGCCATGGGGTAGGGGGAAGAGTTTACTGCAACAACAGGCTTAAGCACCTAAGCCAGTGGTTTTCAAGGCACCCAAAGACTTGTGTGGCTGTTTGTTGCAGCAGCCCTGGCTACAAGCTACACTAGTGTGGCTGGCCAGGGGGCACTGGTTGCCAGGAGCAGAGGTGGCCTCGGAGTAAGCAAGCAGGCGAAGGAGCCCCAGCCAGCCAGTCTGTCAGCCCTTGCTGTTGGGAATGGACAGACAAGCCTCAGGCCCCTGTGGGGCAGTGCGAGGAGGCACCTCTCTTTGGAGCATGGGGAGGCAGCTCAGAGACCAGGGGTGGCCGCTGCAACAGCCCAGAGGACTCCCAAAGAGAAGGGAGGGAAAACGAGGCTGAGGGCACAACTCCACAAGGGAGGCTGTTTAAAAAAGGGCAAGAGGCTGCCAGCTCTGCAGGGAAGGGATGACATAACTGGGCTCCTGAGCCCCAGAGGCGTGCTGCAGAAATAATGTAGTTGGTCAAGGGAGCCGTGTACTCAAAAAGGTTGAAAACCTCTGACCTAAACTAATAAGCACATAAGCACCGACTCTTAACATTTTTATGTCTCCAGATGCATACAGAATTCTTCACACAGGCTTGTATTTTCTAGAAGAGTACCTATGACAGTCTACTGCAACAAGGAGGAATGCATTAGGAGAAAAAAATCGTAAGTCGAAGCAACCCTATCTAAAAATTCGTAAGTAGAAAAAATCCTTTCTAAACTGCATCCAAGATGGCGGACGGAGCTCCGTTCGTAAGTAGAAACATTCGTAAGTAGAGGTTACAGGTAGGTAGCCGTGTTGGTCTGGGTCGAAGTAAAATAAAAAAATTCCTTCAGTAGCACCTTAAAGACCAACTAAGTTTTTATTTTGGTATGAGCTTTCGTGTGCATGCACACTTCTTCAGATACCGTATCTGAAGAAGTGTGCATGCACACGAAAGCTCATACCAAAATAAAAACTTAGTTGGTCTTTAAGGTGCTACTGAAGGAATTTTTTTATTTTAATTCGTAAGTAGAGTTATTCGTAAGTAGAGGTACCACTGTACGAGAGTTCACCACACAATAAATAAGTTGGCCTTCAAGAGGTGCCATAAGACACAAACTTACCTCAGTTCTGTACTTGATATCATAGTTATTTTGAGGTAAGTGTATTCTCCGGAACGTTTATCCTCTCATTCCTAAAGTAGATGTTTGCTGTGCCTACCGGGGGAGGGGGGGAGAGGTGCACTATAAGACACCCTTCGCTAATCTGAAAACTTCCAGATGTTTAGGACTACAATGTTCATCAGCCATTCCTGATGCTAGCTGGGGCTTATGGGCGTTGTAGTCCAAAACAGCTGGAGGGCACCCAGTTGGCAAAGGGTGCTATTGGATGATAGAAACTTGCAACCCATCGTTCTCCCCCCTTTCTAGGCTGTGTATGCACATTGTGGCCACTAGATAACATCCCTGTAAGAATTTAAAACAGGCATCCCCAAACTGCGGCCCTCCAGATGTTTTGGCCTACAGCTCCCATGATCCCTAGCTAACAGGACCAGTGGTCAGGTAAGATGGGAATTGTAGTCCAAAACATCTGGAGGGCCGAAGTTTGGGGATGCCTGATATAAAGAGTGCCTTGCCAGATCAGACCAAAGGCCTACCTCATAAAGCATTCATTCTGTTTCCATAGCGACTAGCCAGAGGCTTCTGGGAAGCCCACAAACAGGGGACCAGCACAACAGCCACAACAACATTTGTGATCTCTAACAGCTGGTATTTAGAGGCATACTGTCCCTGGCTTGAGGTGACATAAAGCCATCAAGACTAGTAACCATCTTCAGTATTAATCCTGGGCTCAGTACTGACCCTTGTAGGTGTGAGCTGGTGGGACAAAAAAAATATGTATTGAGCCATTGAGATGTAGCGGCTATGGAATAGGGCCTAGGAGACCAAGGTTCAAATTTCTTCTCCGCCAGGAAGGACAGGCAACCCACATCATTTACATGGCAGTCACGTTCCGAGACACCGAGCGTTGAAGTTAAATCGCATATACCGTATTTGAAACACATTGAAAAAGCCTGCAATCACTCCTCCCCTCCCCACCCCGTTCTGCCCCTTTTGGTGACTTTTTGGGTTACTTCCTGGTTTGGGGTTACTTCCTGCGTATGTGCAGCCGCACACATATTGAATGTGCGTTAAGGGGGGCAGGTTGCCTGTACATTGAGTATTATTTGGCCAATCACAGTCTCTCAGTCTAACCTGCCTCAAATGGTTGCTTTGAGGATAAAAAGCAGGGGGGGGGGGGTTGAGACCATGTAAGCCACCTTGAACTCCTTGGAGGAAAGGTGGGTTATAAATGTAATAGTAAATAAATAAAACATTGGCTGAGGGGAAGCAAGCCCTACTTAATCCTCCTTCCCTCGACTTTACCACCTTAGCCAAAATGGATAAGCAGTAATTTCAAATCCCAGCCTTGACACGAGACGTCTCAAGAGAAGAGTTCTGACCCTCAAAGAACACAGCTTGCTCAGTGCCGCCTGATTAAAAACATGAATAATCTTTATGAGAATGTCTTCCTTACATGTTTGAGCTGGGTGGTTATTTAAAGAAAATAAATAATAATGCACATAAAAGTCTGTTTCAAGACAACTGGCAAATACTTGGTGGATGGGCCCTTTTTTAATGTGAACTTTACACAGCTCAATCTGTTAATGAATGTCTAGTATTTTAAGCATGTGGCCAGGTCACTCTTAATATTTTGTTTTAAAATATCTTACGCTATGCAGAAAAACTGATGGAATACAAAGATGCAAAGGAATTGCATTTCTTCTTACTGTTCTGGAAACCTTTGCCTCGAAATCAAGATAACCTCGTATTGCAGACTTACAAAATAAGCTGTAACATCTCTAAGGGAGTCATTAGACTACCTCGCAAATTGCAAGGGAATCGCTCCCTATTACAGATTGTTATGATATCCCTGGGCTGTCCTTGGTCATGTTAGTGAACTGTTAAAAGCTTTCTATGCCCCTGTTCGATGTAATGCATTAATAATGGCTTCACTTTAAAAAACAAAACAAAAAACTACTCACCACCTTTCCCCCTCATTAGCCGGCTTGAATGCCCAACAATCAAGGGGGAAACGACTCAGATTATAGGAAATTTTAGAACTATACATTCCAACATACTTTGGAGTAATGAACCAGGTTTAACCAATTCCTTCTTTATATGTGTCCTCAAAAGTAAGAGTGCCAGAGCCGAAAAGTTTCAATAGCAACAGATGTGTAATCTTCAGTGGAGGACAACAGGGGCCTTGCACCCATTGTGGATATTCCAGGATCCTGTCCCTGAAATTTTCATAGCTGTCCAGCTTTCCCTTTTCTTGCGAGGAAGCCAATTCAACATAAGGGAATTTCCCTTTTAAAAAAGGGAGAACTTGACAGCTATGAATTTTGTGATATAAAAAAGCAAAGGCAGTTGGCTCATGAGCACAATTCCAAAATCTGCATGATCAGGCCAACCAAAATGTCACTTTTTTGGAATTTAAAAAGATGTGTGCTTTTTGCCACGGTCTGCAACCTTAGCAGCAACTTCTGAACCATGTATGTCCAACAGAAGTAGTCTTTGCCTTCATTTCCAGGACCCATGAATGGCTTTTTACAAATATATCAAAGTGAATTTTGCCTACAGTGTCATTTACAGATCCAGACCTGGCAGCCTATCAATAGCAGAGAGCTCATAGCCCATGCTAGAAGTGATGACTGCCAGAATTCCAATCAGACCCTCAGGAATCAGTTGAATGTGCACAGACCACCGAGATAAAACTTCAAGCTGTAAAGAACCAGAAATGGCAGACTAAGCAGCAGTTTTGAATGGTTTCGTGTCAGCACTCTAGTCAACTCCCTGGGAAAGAACCACCATGAAAATCCTCGTTTTGATTCCAGAATCCAACCTTATTCCTGCAGCTCCACAGTTTCTCCCACCCTGGAATGCCATATGCCTTGCTTGCTCAAGGGAATGCCTTTATGTTTTAGACATTAAGGTAATTGCTGCATTAACAACTAGAGTTTTGAAACATCGGCTCAGATTCTTCCAACATTCCCCATCAGAGCTAAAGGGAGTTCTGGAGCTTCTGCTGAAATGGACATTGTGCAGATGTCAATGGAAACACAATTCCATTTGTGGGCCCACAACACACTGATCTGCATTCTCCATAGCGCAAAGCATTGCATCAACAAAGACTCTGGTTGCACTGGTAGAATTATTCCTTGTTATACCTGATGTAGTTTAGCCTCTGAGTCACATGAAAGTCATACCAGTGCCGAAGGTGCATCAATATCATTAAGCTGCACTAGTGGAAAAGTTACCTGGAAGGAGCACTCATGTTTTCTGTGCCCACAACTACATACACACATGACCTCAACCCACTCTTATCACAGCGCCTGTATCCAAGTTTCGATTCCTGTTCAAGACTTCAGACAAGTTTTAAGACAGACAGACAGTGTTGGGCTCCAACCCCCATTAGCTCCAGCCAGCATGCCCAATGGATAAGGATGATGAGAGTTGGGGTCCAACATCTGGAGGACACGAGATTCCCAGCCCCCTGTACTAGACACATCCCTTCCCTCCTTTCTCCCAATATTCCTAATCCATAATCCAACAAGACAGAGCCAAGTGTGGTACACAAACACGCAAAACGGCTTTTGCAGAACCACGTGATCACACCCCAGCAGAGATTGCCTGGGATTACCAACTGCGTGGTTTAATTTGGAAATGCAGTAAAAATATAAACATAAGGAACTGCAGAAAGAGGTGGAGGGGAGCTGAAAGATGATATATGAAATAACTTGATTTTTAAGAGTATTTTTGCTTTTCATACAATGAAAATTATAAATAATTTGTTTTTAAAAGGAATACCAATTGCGTGATTTGTTACTTTCAAGAGGCAGTTATGCACACAACCACTGTAATCTGAATGCTTGAATCCACCCATTATAAAGATACAGAGAGCTTCAGCAACATCAGGCAACTTCCAGGTTGCTTATCATAAGCAATCTCAGCTTGCAGTCAGGAATGCAAGGTGAAAGTGATTTCCATTCTAGCCTGTCTTCAGCTCAGTTTTCATGAAATGCTACATTTGTCTCTTTGTCCACTACTTAAAATAAATTAAGTGCTTATTTGCCTAAGTTATAAATTTAACAATAACCAACAATGCAATTATCTGCGCACCATCTACTTCCATGGAAAGGAAATATCAAAACAATGTAAAAAGATTTAAATAATAATAATAATAATTACATATCAGTTGTGGGCTTTAGAAAATAAGTATGTGGTGAGTAAATCTGGTTGTATTTGCTGGGTCGTTCCAGACATGAGACAAAAAACACAATCTGCTTCTGTTTCTGGAAGAATTCTCTGACTTTCCAACTTGCAGCTTAATGCCATAAGACGCTACTCAAAACGTACTAAGGCCGTGCAGTTGTATCCTTCCGCAGTGGGCTTTAATTGTCATGCCACATTAAGGAAACCGAATGTAACAAAGCTTAGGTCACCACATGGCTAGAACCTCCCCAGAAAAATATGAAACTTCTGACTCACCATACTGGCAGCGGGATCCCTGAAATCCTGCTGGACACTGGCACATCCCACCAGAGCATTTCCCTCCATTGAAACAAGTGCCCACAGAGCACAATGCTGGAGAAAAAGGGGAGAGACAAGGAAGCAACAGTTATATGCAGAATCCATGAGCTTCTCATACAGCTAGTACTACAAATGTTGCTTGAAAGCGAATGTGCACAAGTCTTCCCTCCAGGAAGGGAAGGGAAGCATTATTAATAAAATAACCCTGAGGGCTTTTGCACACATAACATGGCAGCAAACCTTAACTATAAATGCATGTTCAGCAACTGGCAGCTGCGTTTTTCCTAACATGTGCATGCACAATACACCTGCGTCCAAACACATTTGCACATTTCATGCTTGGGACTTGTCCTACGCTGTTGTTTTAATTAAATGCAAAAGCTCAGTGCTTTATGCTTTGCATAAAGAAGGTGCCAATCCTCAGGGCTGCGAATGTCCTCTCGAAAACCCTGGAGTCCTGCTGCCAAGCAGTAGAGACATTAATTACCAAGCTGCATGGAGGAAACGAGATGGATCCATGGTCTGACTCAGTATTTATTCAGTTATTTTGTTTATTAAATTTCTATGCCACCCTTCATCCTAGAATCACAGGGTAGTTTACAGTATAAAAACGCAAACACACATAACATAGTTAAAACAAAAAACAAAGAACAATAACCCCACACATACCAAGTTTAAAAGGCCATAAATTTATCCAAATTATCCAAAGGCCTGAGAGAAGAGAATGTTTTTGCCTGGTGCAAAAAGATATGTAAACAAAGGCGCCAGGTGAGCCTCTCTGGGAGAGTATTCCATAAGCAAGGAGCCACTGCAGAAATGGCTCATCTGTCGACCTCTCAGGGAAGAGGCACACGAAGAAGGGCCTCAGGTGATACCGTAATTGCAGGGTCAATTCATATGGGGAGAGGTGGTCCTTGAGGTATGGAGGTCCAGAGCCATTGAGGGTTTTATAGGTAAAAACCAACACTTTGAATTGGTCCCGGAAACTGACAGTCAGTGCGGAGTCAGGCCAGAATTGGCGTTATATGCTCAAACTGTCTTAGCTCCAGTGAGTAGCCTGGCTACCAAATTCTGCACCCGCTGAAGTTTCCAAACCTTCAGAGGCAGCCCCACGTATAATGTGCTGCAGTAATCTAACCTAGAGGTTACCAGAGCATAGGCAACAGAAGTTAGGTTATCCCTGTTCAGATAGGGGCACAGCTGGTCCACCAGCTGAAGCTGATGGAAAGCACTCCATGCTGCCAAGTCTCCATGCTACCACTTGAGTCTCAAGAAACAGCCAAGGATCCAGTAGTACCCCCAAGCTGCATACCCACTTCTTCAGAGGAAGTGTAACCTCATCAAGCATAAAGGAGCTTTTGGTGTTCCTGTTTTTTAAAAAATAAATAAATCAAGAAGCATCTTTAAAAAATGAGTTAAGCATCTCACGGTATTCTACAATCACAACTTACCGTGAAGGCACCCAGCTTCATCATCTTTCTTCTGGCTCCAGCCAGGGCAGCACTTAAAGACAGTGTGATGTTCCATGCTGTACACTTGCTTATAAATGGTATAATAGCTTGTCCTTTAAAAATAGCAAAAGCACAGTGTAAGGTAGTGTTAAGACAAAACATTGCCCTACTTTGTTCAGGGAACAGCTATGGTCTACATCCAGCACGTAAGGAATAAAACAGCATCTCTATTTTGAGACACATTATCAGTTATTGCATAGCAGTGGTTTTCAAACTTCCTTTCTTCGGGGAATGCTGTTGACATTGAACTCACCTGATTTATCATCCATGCATCTGCCATGGGACCCACATATTTCAGAAACAGGGAGGGGCAAAAAAAAAAATTTTAGTGAGTATATTAGAGGTTACCGCCCACACACTTCTTCTGTGCTTTTCTGCTTGTGTGGTGGCACCTCGATAAAACCACTTCTTGCTGTTTATAGCAGAGTTTTCCCCGGAGGCAGAGGACAAGAACAGGAGTCATACTCAAATTCACAGTTAAGGGCTTCTTTATTGCTTGACTGGTTGCACAAGCATTTCTGTTACTATTATATACAAGCTATTTACATTCCTTCTTTCTCTCTCCAGCATGGTATAATCTCAGTCCAGTAATTAACAATCCGGACACAGCAAAACTCACAATATCAGCAGCACACATTGTCTTACTTCCAAACTTGTTATCAGTGTGTGTGCTGACGTGTGTGTGTGTGTTTGTGTGCTTTCCTCATGTGGAAATTACAGCCTGCAACAACCTCCCTTTATTTGCACCTCCAGCTGACACCAATCAAGCCTCGATTGCCACTCCTACACACTAAAGAAAAAAATCTGGAACCCTCTTTAAAGCTTCCAGGAATTTTTATCTGTTTCTTAAAGAATGTTTTCCTAACAGAGTAAAGCAAAGGTGTGCACTCATCATCTCTTAACACTTAACTAATGTGTGGTAGGTGATCCTGGGTAAGCCCACTTGCTTACAATGATAAAAACTGCTTTATTGATCAAACCATGCTTTAAAAACACAGGACCATGTGTTACCTTCTCTCATAGGCCATGCACCATCTCTGTCCTGCACAGTCCTGCTTCCACATCTTCACCAAACGGGTAAAGGCTTGAACACATGGCTGGCGAACCCCCACCATTGCCAACTCTTGCTCGGAACAGACATTTGGCCTGCCAATTTTGGGAGACAAAATTAAATCAAGAGCATGCATTGCAGACACAAAACGCCAGATAACTGTGTCAAACGCTCCCAATTCTTATTTTGATTACCCAGATGTGAGTAACCAACACCTTCCTACCTACTTTATGTTGTAAACAGAACGTGATTTTAGACCAAGCCTCTTCACTGGTTGGTTCACACAACTTGATTTTCAACTGCTTAATTGCTCAGCGATGAATAATTAACAGATGGTTGTACAGACCTGAGATGGAAAACCTGTAGTCCACCAAATACTGTTGGACCTCAACTCTCAGCATCCCCAAGCAGCACTGACAATGCTCAAGGATTATGGGAGCCATAGCCCAGCAACATCTTTTAAATGTCTTGTGGGAAGGGAATTATTGGTTTGTTTTTGTTCTTATTTTTATTACGTGTTTTGTGTGTTTTGAGGGCACTAGGTTTCCCCAGCCACTCTGGGCGGCTTCCAACAGAAGAATAATCAATTAAAAATTAAAAGCCTCCCTAAACAAGGCTGCCTTCAGATGTCTTCTAAAAATCTGGTAGCTGTTTTTCTCTTTGACTTCTGATGGGAGGGCATTCCACAGGGCAGGCGCCACTACCAAGAAGGCCCTCTGCTTGGTTCCCTGCAACTTGGCTTCTCGCAACGAGGGAACCGCCAGAAGGCCCTCGGCACTGGACCTCAGTGTTCAGGAAGAATGATGGGGGTGAAGACGCTCCTTCAGGTATACTGGACCGAGGCCATTTAGGGCTTTAGGAAGTTTGCATTTCCCATACACCACCACTGTAGCCCTTCCTAACCTGCATTACAAACTTGATTATCCTTGTATTGGAGGTGGCAGGTGGGGACAGGGCAGGGCTGATGTGGTGGGGCTCGTCTAAGTCCTAATAAGGATGGCGAGGAAGCAGTCAACAAGAAACTCAGTCCTTTAACCACTACACTAGGCCGGCTATCCAGAAACATGTTCCCTAAAAAGGAAGGAAGTTTGGAAACTGTAGGCTAATCATCAATATGTCATCTAGTCATCATTTCCCCCCAACCAGAATCCAGAAACATGAATTGAGTGGATTGAGTGGTGACACGCCTGCTCAAATATAACCAGTATAGGATGAGAAGTTTGAATTGTGCTATGAATATGCATGAACTGAAAAATGATCAAACTGTTTAGTGGGCAGCTGCTCAGTAGGTGCTAAACACACTATAGTAAGCGACTAAATTCAGCAGAAGAGTCTTTTAACGCCCCCACTAAACGGAAGGTGTCCCAGCTTGTATCAGGTCAACTGAAGCGTCTGCTGCCTGAACGCTGTGAAGTCAAGATACACTTGATTTGCCACATTACAGCAACCCCGCCACCCGCAAGCAGTGAGACGTTCCAGGGGCAGCGCTATAGGGTTTTATTTCCTTGGATGAGGAAACACAGGTCTGAATATTTAAGATGTCTTTGTAATATATCTATTACAAAATAAGCAAGCACTGTGTGAGTGGAAGTAAGCTGATTCTTCGAAGCTGGCAGAAAACACATCATTATTGTACAAAGTTCACAGAGTCCCTGCAACTCAAAATATATATTTATTTTTTTACAGCCAGCTAATAGCTCTCTCTCTCCCTCTCTCCTTCAGTTCAAACAATGAACTGGTTCCTCTGCTTCTTCCCCCAGCTCTAACATGACATACCTGCCCCCTGCCAAAAGCAGGGGAATAGAGATTCCCAGGCATCAAGGACAGAGAAGGGGAGGAAATGGTAGGGCAGGATCTAATGGTAGATCTCTGGGTGATTTGCAGTAGATAAGCAAGGGTTTCTGACTCCCAATTGTTTAACTATTAGGCTCCTTTGAGAGGAAGGGCAGGATATAAATGTAATACAGTGGTACCTCGGGTTAAGAACTTAATTAGTTCTGGAGGCCCGTTCTTAACCTGAAACTGTTCTTAACCTGAGATACCACTTTAGCTAATAGGACCTCCCGCTGCCGCCGCGCGATTTCTGTTCTCATCCTGAAGCAAAGTTTTTTAACCCGAGGTACTATTTCTGGGTTAGCGGAGTCTGTAACCTGAAGCGTCTGTAACCTGAGGTACCACTGTATAAAACAACAACAGCACCAGTAGCTTAGAAGGATGTGTCAATTTCAGTTCTCTTCTTGCCTCATTTTTAAAGCTTTAATTCAGTTCTCCACATTTCTGCAGCAAGTTGCAAACAGAAACATTGCAAAATCCTCACGAAAATTCACCAGCATTTTAGAGTGAATTTCTCCTAACAAACACATTTTTTTTGTACACAGTTTTGGCCAATTTACACATTTTTGCAAAAGATTCCCCCCAATACAGGTTTGTATGTTGTACTCACCAATATAATCATATTTATACACACTTGTCCCTAATATATGCATTTTTGTAGATACTGGTAAATAAATCAGTGTGGATTTCGAGGGATGGCTGTGTTTTGGTTCTCAATTTGTGACGACTTGCATGTGTGAAATAGCCAAAGGTCACTGACAGAACACTTTCCCAATGTCTCAGTTGTTACTGTATGTTGTTTGAGGCTCATACTGGCAGATAACCAGCTTATAACATGGGGCATCTTTTGATGTGCCATTGGTACATTTAGCACTATGCTGACTGGCAGCAGCTGTCCAGTATTTCAGACAGGAGACATTCCCTGCTTACATGGAGGAGCTGAGGGTTGAACCGGGGTCCTTCTGAATGCAAAGCCTCTGCTCTACTCCGAGCTACGACCCTTTCCCAACAAGGTTAAGTAACAGTGAATCCATTTCAGTGGATGACGTTCACACACTCCGTTTCAAGTCATTAATTGATGAGCCATCATGTGACGTATGCACATGTGCAAATGGGCCTAAAGTTTGGGAGCCCAATTTCACAAAAGAAGGTTGATCATTCGCAATTCCTACAAGCTAGATTTCTGATGTTTTGTAATAATTCAGGGTACTCTGAATTCAGTGTTGCGCTTTTTCAGTTGTTCCATTTGTACAAGAATTTCAGCTTGCCGGATGGAATGAACCCCACCTCTCCTCCCCCCTGCATGCTGTTCTGTGGGGTTCTCCTGATACAACCATCCCAAGATAATATCAGGGGCCACAGAGGGTAGGAGACTGCATAAAGCTCCTTGTGCAAGTGGAAGCGAAGTCTGATGCAACGGAATTTTAGATGTTGACAGCCACTGTGCATCAGCATGTGCTAACATGCTCTGTACTATACATCATGTTGTCATCTATCCTTTCCTCTTTCTTGGATTGGTACATATGATCATTTTACAACAGGCCAACACTAAAGGTGCAGTAAAATCATCCTTGGTGCTTGGCAGAAGCACACTGAGTTAACCTAGGCTGAAAGCACTCATCCTGGGCAAGTTTATTTGCCTGTGCCCAAAGGTTCCCTTCCTCGATCGAAGCATCATTTTCACCAGCTTCTGAAATCTCAAAACTGTCCCTAGGAATCAGAAAGCTTCTGGAATCTCAATTGTTCTTTCAAGCTGATCTGTTCTCATCTGCACAATTTTCCCGAAATTCATTGCGGAGACTTATCTCTGGCAAGAGCAAACAAAACACAAAAAACCCTAACAATGACACTCTCTCTCTCTCTCTATATATATATATATATATGTGTGTGTGTGTGTGTGTGTGTGTGTGTGTGTGTGTGTGTATAAACGCATGCTATAATCTCCAGTAAAAGAAACAAATGGAGATGTAGCAGGCTTTAGGTTTGTCTGTACATACCAATGAGATTAATTTCGACCTCGCTGGTGAAAACGTTTTAGAAGCATACATTTAAAAGCTTGCTGCATAATTGTCACTTCTATAAAACCACAATTGTCAGTCTCCAAAATATATGGCAAATCAAATGTTAACATCTGCTGCTCAGAAATGTGGAGAAGCAGAAGACAGATGTGGATTTACTGCAGGGGAAACCCTGTGACTCTCAATTGCTCAGTCGGCAGAGCATGAGACTCTTAATCTCAGGGTCGTGGGTTTGAGCCCCATGTTGGGTAAAGATTCCTGCATTGCAGAGGGCTTGGACTAGATGACCCTTGTGATCCCTTCCAACTCTACAATTCTATGATTATTGAATTACAGCTCTCATCAGTGCTGGCCATCAGCTGGTCCTCCATTTGGGAGGACCAAAGGTTTCCCCTTTTTAGTTTACTGACTGCTGTACTTCCTTACACATGGTAACAAAGCGCTAGAAATAGACCTGACATAAGAGAGATGGCTGCTAGGCATAATGGCGATCTAGTGCCTCCAGCATTGAAGGCCCCATACCTCTGTACCAATCATTGAGGAACAGCAGGAAAGGGTTACTGTTGAACTGAATTTCTTAATTGAATTGAATTTATACACTATAGGAATCATGCCCTGCCTATAGGCTGCCACTAGGCATTTGGTTGGCCACCGTGGATAACATGATGCAGGACTACATAAGCTTTTGTCTGACTCAGGACAGCTCTTAGGTATTCACAGCTATCCGATTCCACTCAAGATATACTCTGGCCATGAAACTATACTACGTAAACTACATCAGTGGCATTCGAAATTCAGAAATATAATCTAGGTGCCCAATAGCTCCTTCAACCAGGGTTACAGTTATGGAAATGGAATGTCTAGTTGCCATTTGGGGGCCAGAAGACTCAAAAGTCATGCTTTTTATATGACTTTTTGGTTCCCGAAACTTCATTCTGATTGTGCAGATAAAATATAATGGATAGAAATCGATAGGATATGTTGCTAGCTTGTGAAAACAGTCAAGGTCCAAGGATCCCCAGTCATGCACCTCGAAATGGTGAAGAAGTCAGCGTCATCCTGGCGCCTGGGCATCTTCGCTTGAACACTGATCAACCAATGTATTTAACCAGCACATAGTTCAATGTTATATATGCCACCACCTACCTTCAATGGCTCTATGCAGTTAATGCAAGATAAATTTGGCTGTGTGCATATAAACAACGAATAGGGGATGCAATTAGATTTCAGAACAGTGGAGTCTACCAGAAAAATAAATAACTCTAAGGGTACCATACAAGCAAAGCTTATATAGGAAACAGAGAGAAGATTAGGCTACTGAACAGAGCTGATGCACTCTTTTTATTTGAAAATACAAAAACCAGTATCTTACATGCAGCATTTGTGAGAGCCTTGGACTAACTCAAATGAATGCACTCACTGATGTCAGTTGACGGGATCATCTATCTAATGTGTTCCAGGAAACCCTTGAGTTCCTCCAAAGTTCATCAGGGATTCTTCAATGAGGAAATCAGAAGAAGCAGGCAAGCCTCCTTTAAGAACACCTTGCCCACCATCATCTGCCTTCCCTTTCAGTGTACAAGCTGTATGTTCTAGATTTATTTGTTTCATTATAAATCACTTCCCACGCTTTGTGTACTTTCACTTTTTCATCTTCCAAATAAGCATGCCAGCCAAACTTGTTATCAAAACCCTCTAGGTCCAGCAACTCATGATTTTCCAAAGTGCTCCATGGTTTAGGTCCGGCAGCGCCAGCCCTCCCCTCTCTTTTGAATCAGTTAATAATTTTAATTTTATCCTAGCTGGTTTATAATTCCAAATGAATTTAGTGAGGTCATTGTTTGAAGATGTTATTTCCTGTTCCCAATATTGGCAACATTTGAAACAAAAAGAGCATTCTGGGTAGGATGTTCATTTATATGGTCTCAATTCTTCCTAGCAATGATAAATTTAGCCTATTCCAAATGTCCAAAGCTCTTTTAACCTCTTTCCATACTTTTATATTATCTTTAACCAAATTGTTTGTATTATTAGTAATCCATATTCCAAGATATTTAGTTTTGTTTACTACTTTCAATCCCACTTTATCTTGTAATCAGCCAATCTCCTCTCTTGGTAAATTTTTAACTATTATATTTGTTTTATTCATATTGATATCCAACCCTGCTAATTCGCCAAATTCTTTAATTTTCTCCAATGCTTGGGGGATACTTTCAATTGGGTCCTCCACTGTAATTATAACATTGTCTGCGAATGCTTTTACCGTGTGGACATTCTTTCCAATTGTGATTCCTTTAACTTTATCATATTCCCTTAAATTTTTTAACAGAAATTCCAGACATAGAATAAATAAAAGTGGGGACAGGGGGCATCCTTGCCTAGTACCTCTTTGGATCTATATCTCTCCAGTTATCTCATTGTTCAATATTAATTTGGCTCTCTGCGTTTTATCAATTACCCTTATTCCCCTTGAAAAAACTTCACCAAATCCCAAATTCATCACATATTTCTTTATAAATATCCACGATACTTTGTTGAAAGCTTTCTCCGTGTCAAGTAATAGGAATGCCGCCTTTTTGTTAATCTTCACACTTAGATATTCTAAAATATCTATGATGTTCCTCAGATTGTTATGCATAAACCTATTTGGGAGGAATCCCGCTTGATCTCTATTAATTAAATTTCCCAGGATCTTTTTCATTCTGCTAGCTATTAAATCTGAGAATATTTCATAATCTTTTTTTACTAGAGAAATTGGCTGAATTTTTTTGATTCGGATTGTATCCGAATTTTGTTTTGGAATAACTGATATACACTTGTTCCCAAGATTTTGGGGTTGTTCCTTTCTCCAGAATCTCGTTCATTAATGTCCTTAAAGGTTCTATCAATATTTTTGCAAACTTTTTATAAAATAGCGTAGTTAATCCGTCTGTTCCTGGTGACTTCCTGGGCTTCGCTCTCTTAATTGCCTCCTGCACCTCCTCAGTTGAAAAGGGTTCATTAAAAAACTTAATCTTTTCTTCATCGATTTTTAGTATGTTAGCTTTTTTAAAATACTCAATCCTTAATTGATCTGTTTTGCCCTCCAAACACAGTCACAAAAACAAAACAAAAAAGCCACAAAAACAAAAACGCAAAATAAATAGCAAAAACAGACAGACCTCAGCGTAACACTCAAAACGGAAGTGTGGTGCTTAGAACGGAAGTGTGACACTCAAAATGCAGCACGTTTGGCTTCTGAGAAGTTTGCAAACCCGAACACTTACTTCCTGGTTTGCAGTGTTTGGGTTCCAAGCTGTTTGAGTAACAAGGCGTTTGAGAACCAAGGTACCACTGTAGACTTTCCCTTCCTTTCTGCTGTTGTCCCTCCTTTCCCTACTTTTAAGAAAATGAAAATTACCAGAAAAAAACCATTAAAAATGGGTCATAGCCCTGCTGGGAGCTATGTTAGGTTTGTCTGTCACCTAATTACGAGTCCTGGCTTATTAGTAGAAGACCTGTACCCAAATTTTCGAAGGTGGGTCAGGTTCACAGGTGAGGACTATGCTATCTCATGTAAAAAATAATACAAAAAGTCAATATACAGTTCCCAATGGAAAGCTGTAGACATTGGTCATGGGGAAAATAGGAAATTAAAAAATGACCCAGTCCCAAAATAGGAGCACTAGCATGGGGTCCTAAAGATGCAGTGACAATCTATGACTCCTAATATCAACACAAGCAGTTTGAAACTGTGAACCTGCCCTTTAGACGCTCCCCAGAATAATTCTGCCTAAAGATGGTTGTGAGAGGTAGACAGCAGCATGCTCCCTCTTCCCTTCTCCCCACCCCCACCGCAAAGTTACACATCTCCCTAATCGTTTCTCTGTTCAATAACCTCCAGAGACCTGAAGTCTGCAGCTATTGCACAAAGCAGCTGTCAAGAAAAGAAATCCAATTAAACTTTTTGCCATGGGGCTGACCCCGATTGTAGGCTGCAGTATAGACCAGACAGTGTCACTCAAGCATTAGGTAACACACAAGAACAGGCAAGGCACTTCACACAGCAGGCACAATGCCACACTCTTTGACTCCAGTTAATTAATGCAGCATAATTACAGCCCTCCCGATTCTACCCTCTTGTCACAACGGCCAATTCAAATCACCACTGCATATATGAAGCACATACTGAAATTGTCATTAAGAGCAATTCGATCATTCTATTACAGAAGATGAAATGTGTCCTGTCTCCAAAGCCAGAAGATCAGGGACATGCTATGGGTTTGTGCACACTGATGACGAGTTACCTCTTCCCTTCCTATGGTTTTCTCCAACCAGTTTTGTTGGTATCTGCACTAACCATGGTTTGAAGCGGGTTTGCTTTGAAACAATGATTTATGTCACTGGGACGCTGCAATTAAAGTAAGCTATGGGGAGGAAGAAATTTGTGCAGAAAAGGGGAGGAGTGAAGGGATGCAAACCCCTGCAACCCTAAACCGTGGTTTGGCGATCTGGACCGCCGTGTCTGCACAGACCCTTATACTCTGTGACTATAAGGATAGTAATTAAGGCATACTGTTGGATAACTAAACCATGATAGCATGCCATATATGTGTCCTGCCCAAAGGATGTAGCATTTAGAAGCCTCTTTTTCTGTCTGGAATAAAATTAAAGTCACTACATAGCAGTATTGCAATACAATAGCAGATTGCATGCAATGTTGCAACTGTAAACACGTTTGGTGGGAGCTCAGCACCTTCCTCACATAGCTTCCTTCCTACATACACCATCACTCAAGAAACCCAATGCAGGAAGCTGCCTTTTAGAAAGAGAGTATTGGTCCATGTTGCTTAGTAGAGCAGTGGCTCTCCAGGGTTTCAGGTAGGTAGGAGGCATTTCCAGCTTTACCTGGAGATTCCAAGGACTAAACCTGGGACGTCTGCATGAAAAGCAGATGCTCTACCACTGAGCTATGGTTGTTCCCAAAGGGTCTAACAAAAGAATGCACTTTGCTGTGAGCATGCACCAAAAACAAACACCAAAAACAAATCACATGGAGGAAGGGCACAATGTGAATCTCTGTTACACATGCAAAGAGCTAGAGGCCACAACTTATTGAGGTTTTCCACCACACCTCCACACAGAAATGCTCATATGCTTTTCTCAGCCATGACGGCATGTCCAAAGGATAAGTGGCCACACTCTTGTCAGCACAGATGCAAAATGCATGTAGACATTTTGTCAATGCACAAAGCAGCTGTGAATTCCACCGAAGCCAACAAGAGTCCACAGAGTAAGGGCTTTTAGAACTGGAGTGAGATACTGCCTTAAGTACTTTGGGAGGAATTCAGTGTCGCTCTAAGGCAACTGCTCCATCAATGCAAGCATTCCTGCTTGCCAGACAATCTGCTGTCTCTCCTCTACACAAACCTGCTATTCCAGGGTTTCTCCTGACCCTCCCAAGCAGATTTGGAGATAATGGAGGGCAGGGGGAGGCGGAGAAATCATACAGGGGGAGGAGAGGGGTTCAAGTCCCATTGCCCTAGTTTCTGCTAGCACAACTTACTTGAATCTGGTCCTTTGTCTGAAAAGTGCTTACTGACTAAAGAGAGTAAAACTTCCCTTGCTCCCTAAGAGCAAGGATGCCTTATTTTACTAAAGCAAAATGGCGCAGATAAACTCGCACATGATTAGTCTATTAAATCCTGAAAAATCACCTCCCCTCAATGCTTACCTCCGTGTCTTGCAATCAGGGAGTCCCTGGTTCAATTCCCACACCGTAAACTTAAGGCGCATCCGACGCACATTTGAAGTACATGACTTCCCCCAAAGAATCCTGGGAACTGTAGCTTCCCCTGGAAGAACTGCAATTTCCAGCACCATGAATAAACTACAGTTTGTAATCCATGTGCTTTAAATGTGTAGCTGGGTGTGCTTTGAATGTATGGGGTGGCTCTGCCCAAGAACTCTGCCTACAACCTTGGCAGGAAGCAGATTCCTATAGGGATGGTTTCACTTTAGCAACAGCACCCTTTTATTAACCTTCCTCATTCACAAGAACGCAGGAACCTCCTGCCTTGTACTGAGACAGACCTCCATCTAGCTCAATATTGTCTCACTGGTGAACAGCGGCTCTCCTGGGTTTCAGGCAGAACCTACCTGGAGACACTGGGGATTGAACCTGGGAACTTCTGCATGCACAACAGATGCTCTCCCAACAAAACTGCTAATACATTTGTAATGCTAAGCAGGGACTGGTCTGCTTTCAAATTGGATGGGGAGGGGAAGGGTCACATGTTGAGATTCCAGCATTGCAGGGGGTTGGACTAGATGACCCTACAATTCCGTGATTAAATAGTCTTCTGAGGCTGCAATCCTAGCCATGCCTAAACTCATGACTAAGCGCAGCTGAATTAAGAAGAGCATACACCCAGGTGAATGGGGTTAGGATAGTAGCTTTAGAGACGAGGAGGGGTGGGAAGCAAAACGGGAATTCCAAGACATTCCACCCTTTGTGCGGGGATCAAAGTGGGATTCCCACCCGCCCCCGTTCCGTTTCCCTCCCCGCACAGAACAAGATGCAAAAGGACTCTGAGCAACCAACTCCCCTTCCAAAGAATAAAAGACCCGTCCGCTCCACTCACATGCCCTGCTGAAGTTGCAGCGGCGCGCTCGGCGAGACCACCAGGCTGCCAAGGATGCACACGAGCCACGCTCCGTTCGGGGTCATCTCGGCGGGGCTCCGAGGTCGAAAGCCGCCGGCTGCAGGTCTTCAGCTGCCCGTCCCGGGCTGGCGCTGCTGCCGAAGAGCAGCGAGCTGGGGGAAAGTTGGCATCGGGGAACTTCAGAGGGGACGGTCGCTGCGCGTTCAGATTAAGAGGGATTAAGGAAATTTAACAAAAAATAAAATTATTTTTAAAAAATCGGGAAGCGCTGTCGCACCGGCGGCGTACGGGGGAAGCAACCGATTAGGGCAATTTCCCTCCAGCTTTCTGCGTCTCTCCTCGCCGCGTTGCTCAGCAGACCCGCGCAAGCAACAGGCTCTGCTGAAGCTCCACCTCCCAGGCGCAGCTTGCAGCCCTCCAAATCATTTAAAGCCTCCGCCGAGCCAATCACGCTTTTCCAAGTTCCTCGCCCCGCCCACAATTTGGGTCGGGGGTGGGAGGCGCGCTCTGCTGGGATTCCTAGGAAAAAAGAAGAACCCGTCAATGGGGATGGACTATCTAGTTGAATTTACAGCCCCACGTGGAGGAGTCAGGCTCATTTGCTTCCCGTTCGCAGTCGATCAAGTCGTGTCTAACTTTGCACTGGCTACGTAGAATAAATACGGCGCTTCGGTCGCATCACCGTCAATAAATTCCTCTCTAATTCTGCGTCCAGAAATGCTAAATTCTGCAACTGGAATTGTGTAACCGTAGCACTGTACACATACAGTATTTACTGTTTCTGGCTGTGAAATGGGGAGGGGGGGATAACTTCAACCTGAGTGCCTAGATAGATAAACAGACTTGGAAGAGGAATTTATAAAGGTTATACCATCAGCCCCAGGAAAACTGCACATTCTCTTTTGTTTTGGGGTGGAACTTCAGCCAGCCAGACCCTCTTCTGTAGCAGTCCGTGCAGACCAATCAAGGTGTCTTCCAGCTATGCAAAGCCCTACCCTGCTCAAACAGAGATTCTGCTAGTATGGGTACAGGTGAGGAAACAACCCTACTGAGCTCTTGTAACCCTAATGCTTCAGCAGGTGGGATCAACTTACTTCCTCAAGCCTTGAATCAGCCTCAGGGCACTAAGCACTGTGATCCATTCTTTCAAATGAAACTTGTGTGTCATGGAAGACATGCCAGTAAGGAAGCTGGACAAGGTTGATTGTTTCTCTTAGACAAGAAGGAAACAAAAACTGCTGACTCTACCAAGTCTAGTGCCATCTAGTGACCAAGTAGCAAAATTACACTATCCACCAGGGCTGGTCCACACCCATAAGGCAAGGTGAGGCAACCATCTTCAATAGCAAGATTTACAGGGGCAGCAGATTCCAATGTCAATCTTTTTTTTCCCTCCTGCCCCCCCCCCCCGATGTAGGACTTCCTGCAACCCTTCTTCCATGGTGGGCACAATTTTGGGGTCTGACTCAGGTGCCAAAATATATTGGGCTTGCCCTGCTATGCACGCAATGTGCTTAGGATTGCTGCCTGAATGGCACACCCAGACAAAATAAGACTTGTAATAGTTTGTTCACTCTTCTGCAGTGTTAAAGGATAAACTAATCTCATTACCTTTTGGAAAGCAGAGGGGGTTTTTTAGTCGCCTTTTATTTCTTTAACTCTGGTTGGGGTTGGACAAGGAGAACACCAGAAGTGCCAGCAGGATCAGGCCAACGACCCATTTAGTCCAGTATCCTGTTATCACAATGCCCAACAAGGTGCTTATGGGAAGCCCACAAGCAGGATGTGAGAACAAAGCAGGAGGATTTTGGATAAAGCCATAAACCTCTGTTTTCAAGGCTGGATGTTAATTACAGCTGATATATCATCTGAACCTGGAACTAACTTGAAGCTTCCTGTGAGACAAAGAAAAAGGAACAGCCAAAAATACACCAGTGATCATTTTCCACTAGCCGTTTACTGGCAAAGATTGATTAGCCTCCCAACAAGGTGACTTTCAAAAATATACCGTACTGTAGTTGAAAACATTAATAAAATAATTGCTCGATGGTTATTTGTTTTTTTAAATTGATATTTAAAATTTCTTTTTTTCTATACATTTTGCAAATATTCATGTGCAGCTAGATTCTATGCATATTTATATGGAAGGAAGCCCCATTGTTTATAATGGTGCTTACTCCTGAGTAAGTGTGCATAGGGTTGCAGTAAAAAACAAAAAAACTAGCAAGCAACAGATTCTCTAGTAAGATGAAAATACCTGATGTGGGCCCCTCCAGATTGGTTGTTTTGTGTGTGAAAGTATTCTGTGTCATGTCATTGATGCAATACTAGTGAATTAGTGGTGGATTTATACTGGACCATCCACATCTCATTCCACTTTCTTAGTTGTTCTGCGATGTTCCCCCAATGTTACTGCATTATTGCCATCTGGAGGGGGACTCTTGCACAATAGCAGGGACAAAAAATGGCTTGGGACATTTGTGGCATAAAAGGTTACAAGATTTCAGCAGAAACCTATAGGGCATGCGCTAACTGGAAATGAAGAAGTATGTCTGCCCTTTTGTAGACACAAACAGTATTGAAAGAGGGATCATCTATAAATGCCCTGCCACCATCATTGAGCACAAATCAAAGAATGATAGAATGGTTAAGTTGGAAGGGATCCTAAGGGTTTTCTGGTCCAGCTCTCTGCATCTGGTCTGATCCTGCCCACAACCATCCCTTGGTGGGCTTGAACCACCAACCTTCCAGTTATCAGCCAGATGCACAGACCCATTGCGCCACCTGAGGTAATAGTGTTGTTGTTGGCATCCTTCTGTATTTAGAAACAATGGAGTGCACTTTCAGGGGTGAAGCTAAACCACTGTGTTAACAGCTCCAAAGTGACCTGCCTGGGCAGTGTGTATGGAGGTCCTAGGGTGCCCAGGCGACAAGATACTCCTCTTGGCCTCACTGATGTGGTCCAAAGGAAAGCAGAGCAATACGTTTGGCACCAGCTTGCACGACAAAAAGGGCATCTGGAGGAGACCCTGAGGTCTGATGTGGAAGCAGAGGACTTCAGTTGTCTGATGGAGCCCTTATGCTGTGCCTCCATCTATGCTCAGCACATATATTTGAAAAGGAACACAAATATTTGTTGTTGTTGTTGTTGTTGGTCGTTTAGTCGTGTCCGACTCTTCGTAACCCTCCTTGACCAGAGCACGCCAGGCACTCCTGTCTTCCACTGCCTCCCGCAGCTTGGTCAAACTCATGTTCGTAGCTTCGAGAAATACAAAATGCCATTATGTCTCCAGTCGCCTCCTTCCAAATGAAACCAAACCTGGGTAATTGTTGAAAGCTGTAATTTCTCACACCACCGCCAGAAGTGGGGTCAAGTGTAACAATATGAAAACAGGTTGCAACTTTGAGCAAAATGTAACAGTCTCTCTCTCTCTCTCTCTCTCTCTCTCTCTCTCTCTCTCTCTCTCTCTGCGTGTGTGTGTGTGTCTTGGTATGTTATATGCATTCCTCTATTTCCAAGCATAAAATGTCTAGAATATTATTCAAAGAGCCTTTGAATAGCTATATCAGAAATAGGACCCAAGCTCTCCATAGTCCACTAGCATACTTCCTAGCATACTTACGAGCAACAACTACTAAAAGTGTAAGATAAATATTTTTTGCTCTTGGATAACCAAACTCATTTCTCTTTATCCCCCCAAAAGCCGTATCTCTGAACACCTTCTCCAATCCACTTTTCACAGAGGATGTTTCCATATATAACACAGAGCAGAGTTGGAACTTTCTCATCTCCAGGGAACAGAGGCAATGAAGATGGATGAATAAACCTTAATTTTACGCTCTCAAGGTGGCGGATATTTGCATCTGCAGTAGTTGCCGGGAAATGCAAATAAAATAATTGGAAACGGGGTGAGTTGGATGACCATGCTCCACAAAATGAGCACTCTGCTGCAGTAGGAAATGACAACCATTTTACACATGGTCTTGACATTTATTTATCTACGGCTTTATAAGACCCAAGCCCAGCTATGTCCAATTTCAACAAATTGATGTTAGACTTACACTCCCGGTTAAGAGTGCTGTGTTTTTTAAGTAGTTGGTGGCAATATGCAATCACTGCTGCAAGCTTATGAAAAGGCACAGACAACAATAACAGGGCGGCCCAGGTCATAGCTGCCAAGTTTTCGCTTTTCTCGCGAGGAAGCCTATTCAGCATAAGGGGAAATCCCTGTAAAAAAGGGATAACTTGGCAGCTATGGCGGCCCTATGTAAGTTTACCTGTGGATTTGAGACATAGTCTGTATGCAGGTGCCTTTACAGTAGGGATGAATGTATCCGTCAACAGCAGTTTCTCCAATTTTTCCCCAATCTTAAATTGAGTTTCCTGCCTTTTTGTGTCAGTTTATGATTTATTTATTTTTAAAATTCCCTTTGAAAATTCACCAGCATTTTAGTGCAAATTTCTCTTAATATACCCATTTTTGTACGCACTTTTGCCTCTCTCACACATTTTAAGTCATATATGCATTCATATGTACACTTTAGTGTGGTATTTATGCATTTTTGTACACATTACTTAGCTGGAGAACTGTATTGCAAAATTGAAGTGTGAATTCTGAAGAATGGCTGTATTTAAGTTGTGCCTCCTTCTGAAAAGTATGAATTTTGTTGTTGTTGTTGTTAAATTAATTTTTTATCCCACACTTCATCTGAGGATCACAGTGCCGTTTCCAATGTAAAAACACAAAAATAATGTAACATAGAAACAAAAACAATAACCTACACACACACACACATTTAGATAATTAAATTCCTATGTCACCTTTCATCCTAGGATCACAGGAGTGTTTACAGTATAAAACCACAAAAATACCTAATGTGTAAAAACAAACAAACAAACAAACAAACAAGAACAACACCTACACACAGTTTAAGACTGTCAATAGATTGGCTAATTAGCCAACGGCCTGGGAGAAGTGGGATGTTTGTTGCCTAAAGATATGCAACAAAAACTCTAGACAAGCCTCCTTGGGAAGAGCATTCTGCAAGCAGGGAACCACTGTAGGAAAGGCCCATTCTAGGGTTGCCACTCTCCAGACCTCTCATGGAGGAGGCACACAAAGAAGAGCCTCAGGCGATGACCCCGGGTTCTAGGTCAGTTCAAGTAGAGAGAGGCCTTCCTTCAGGTATTGCAGTCCTGAGCCGTTTATGGTTTTAAGGTTCACCTTTAAAGGTGAACTGAAACAAATTCATCCCCCATCCTTACGATAAACAATGGTTCTGTCCCATCCTTCACAGGAGGAAAATGAGTGATGGAGAGCAGAGCTTACTCTACAGCCTATTCACAGATACAGCGATAGTAGGATAATGACATGCCTATTGATATTCCTAGCTTTTCCCTGGGAATCTATTGTTATCATAAGCCTTAGATTCATGTTTTGAATTTAATAGCATGTTCTTTCACAGCCTGTATAAATTGGTGACATTTCTTAAGATACGTATACCTTGTGTATACCTCCTAATGTCAAAATAGGCACCAAGAACACATTCGAACTAGGAAAGAACATGCTAGCAGCGTGGAGCCTGGGGAATGGTGTGTGGCCTGGGAAGAGTCCCAAAGGTAGGGTTGCCATATGTCCGGGTTTTCCTGGACATGTCCTCTTTTCAGGGCCAGAAGGTTATTCGTATGGTTAGGCAGTGTGCTGGTGGTGTGCCCATGAGCGCAGAAACACACGTGCGCTCCCTCCTCCCCCTCCCCCTGGCAAATGTGTCCTCTTTTTTTGCTCTTCAGAATACGGCAACCCTACCCAGGGGTCAAAGAGAGGGCTGGGGGCCACATTTGGCCCCAGGCCTGCTGTTCCCCACCTCTGGCTTAGCCAGAACAAGCAAAAATAATAAATGTTTCTGGTCCTGCTGCCACTCAGAGTGAGGCTATGGTTTGGTATGGCATTACATGCAGACTGGGCCAGTATAAGTCAGCTTCAAAGGAGCAGCCAAGGAGACTTTAAATGCAAAGACACACACAGACAAAAAAATTCCTCTCTGTTTCAGAAAGCTTAATACCCCATTATTTCCTTGCCCTCCTTCCCACTCTTCCCAGTGTGAAATGTAGCTTCGCTGAGATGACACAGTTAATGGATAACCTCTGGGCAGGCCTATTGTATGTTTTCCCTCTGTGTGCGCTGGAGTTACAAACCAAATTGCTTTATGGATGCAGCAGCGGGCTGTGTGCTGCCTTTTCGTGCTGACAGGCTTCTTTGTTGATGATTCTCTTTTTAGCATAGTTTTCTCCATACATCACCAATTGTCTTTTGTTTTTCCACAGTTGGGAAGACTGAGCTAATCCATATATTACCACAAAACTTCAGTCCCTCGCTGTGTGATAGATCCCAAGCATGCTATCCTGATCTATTGCCTCCCTGCCACATCTCAAGCTCATTTGTTTGCTACTTACTTTGGTTGCTACTTACTTAATATTGTTCGCTTGCCCTGAATTGTAAATGCTGCATCATAATGTCATAAAGGGATGCATAGCATAGGAGCTGAGAGTATAAGCCATGGGCAGAAAAACCATTGGTATGCAAGTCAGGGTGCTTCCAGGTGCCCTGTTTATTGAGCATTTGTTCTGATTTGCTTGCAGAGAGGTTAGATGATGTTGCGTCAGAGCCATTGTTATCCCACACTTTCCAGTACATTTTCCTACCACTTATTGCAAAACATCTGATCAGTTGGGGGAAGTGGGTTTGTTGAGCAAGTTCTCCCAATTGACACTAATTGTCCAAACTAAATTTGCTGGTATGGGATTGAATCCCACCCCAAAAGAGCAAGAGTCTGGAAGTGCCCTTAGTTATTAATGTGCTAAATGGATTCCTCGATGGCTGCAACTGTAATATGTGGGTGGGGGTGGTGATGCTAAGAAACAACAACAACAACAACAGCAATGGCAACGCTTACATCTCCCTCCGTTGGATCTTTCCTTCAGGCCACCCAGAGAATTGGGAAACAGCTGAGTAGTGGGAGAAGTAACAGCACCCTTTTCCCATGGGTGGTCATGTGCCCTACTCTACAGAGGATGGTCCTCCATTGAAGAATAATGAAGACTAAGTCTGGTGTATGATTAATAACACAAATAAAAAGAAGACCAGGGACTTTGAAGTTACCCGTCAATGTTGTTGGCATCTGTCTGTCTTGGATGTCTTTGGGGGTGAAGTCAAATGGTCCTTATATGGACTTGTAACCTGTGACCCCCTTGCGTGCGCACATTTACAGAGGAGGGGGAAGGAGCCCAAGAAGTGTATAAGAATGTTTGCAAATTTGTGTTTCTTTACTCTTGTCGTGAGATGACCACCAAGAGTCTCTTAAATTTAAGAATTAAATTCTTTCCCTGGATTCAACCCCCGGTGTCATTATTGGCTGTCTCTGTCTCTTCCTGGGCGCAACTTAAAGGACGCTTAGTAGCTAATAAGGCTACAGGAGTTTCACAGCGCCTGCTGTGTCTATAGAGACCAATATGGGAGAAGCATGTTTTGTTGCAAATGGGGCAGATGGAGGCACCCAGTTTTGTTGTTGCAGGTGTACCATGGCGTTTCTTCTTTCTGTGCTCCTCCCCATGATCATTTTTCCTGTGAGAGGAATGGTGGTCTCTAGGCACTGTAGTCATCTGAAACTCCACACGGTGGAGTTAATCATAGAATTGTAGAGTTGGAAAGGACCACAAGCGTCATCTAGTCCAACCCCCTGCAATGTGGGAATCTCAACCTATGGTTCCCCATCCAATTTGAAATCATACTGGACCTGCTTAGCTTTGCAAATGTGCTAGCAGTTTTGCCAGCCATCATGCCACATTTGCAGGCATTTTTGCAACAGAGTTGATCTGCCAATGGGCCTGGTGCCTGAAGCCAGCTCCGCAAAGAGCAACATTATTGGTGATCCTGCCATTTTCCATTCAGTGGACATGCTTTAATATCTGGGTTTTTTTTTGCTTTTTTAATTTATTTTTTCTGATTTATGGTGTATGTTTCTTTATAAACACAAAAAATAGGTGATGTTCTATCTGAATTGCATTTTTATGGTATGGTTGCATTTAAAGTGCATTGTTTCCATTCTGTGAGCCACCCAGTGGCCTTTTAGCTGCAGGACAGCCTTAAACAAGATGAAGGCAAACAAACATTGATGCTTAAAATCTCTGCTACCATTGGAGTACTCTTGCCTTCTGTACAATCTTGGTGCAACTGAAGAGCCAGGCAGTTTAGGAGTTTACAATAGATTGCTTACGACTTTCTTGCTCTTTCTAATTTGTTGACCAGGGTTCAGTTTAATAAGTGGGCCTCGAGGGCAACCATTACTCTATTAATATTTGATTAGGAACACAGAGCTCCATAAATCAAAGGCCATGGTGTCAACTGTCCGTAGAGATAAAAAGTTGGATCATTCGTTTATTTCTTATGAATTTGTTTTGCAGAAGCACCTGAGGAGGAAATCAGGCTGCAGATTAAAACTGAGATACAAGCTATGGCCATACATTAAGTTCACTGCCCGGGGGAAGCCATGACAGAGAGTTAGGCTCAGCCACAATGCAGGAAACAGAGAGGGCCTTCGCCATTACAAACTGCCCCTACAGTTTCAGAAAGTGTACTGGTCATCTTCAAGTTCCTTCATGTTTGGAGGTGTCTGTGACCAGCATCTGATGTGGAGGTTGTGACAGATGTTAGGGCTGGAGCAGGAGAAGAACTAGGGGATTCTGGTGTTGTTGTTGTTTAGTCATTTAGTCATGTCCAACTCTTTGTGACCCCATGGACCAGAGCACGCCAGGCACTCCTGTCTTCCACTACCTCCCACAGTTTGGTGAAACTCATGTTCGTAGCTTCGAGAACACTATCCAACCATCTCGCCCTCTGTCGTCCCCTTCTCCCCCAACATCAGGGTATTTTCCAGGTAGTCTTCTCTTCTCATGAGGTGGCCCAAAGTATTAGAGCCTCAGCTTCAGGATCTGTCCTTCCAGTGAGCACTCAGGGCTCAGGGGATTCTGGTACTGGGGATTAATGAGTTTAAAGTTGTCAGCCCAGCAAAGTTCCAGGGGAGACTGAGAGACCTGTAGTAACTTCTAGGGATGGGCAAATTTATCAGTTTCTGTTTTTCTCAGTTTCTTATTTTTCCAGTCTTAAACTCAGCTCTCCAAGAGGCTGCATTTTTTTAAAAAACATGAAAATCCACCAGCATTTTAGGGTGAATTTCTCCTAATGCACACGTTTTTATGAAATTTTGACTAACAGACACCTTTTTTTACAATGGAATTTTCCCTAAAGTAATGCATTTTTGTGTGTTGTTTTCAGTCATATTTTCATTTTTATGGACACCTCATTCTAGTAAATGCATTTTTGAGACATGACATGGCTGGAGAGCTGCATTGCAAAATTTGGAGAAGCACAAATTTCACAGGATGGCTCTCCTATTGATTTGGGAGGTGCAGATCAGGTTGATTCAAATTGAATCAAAACCCACCCCATCCCTAGTCACTTCAAGTTTGCCCTCGACGTGATCCTGGTGGGGCTGTTGATGGGTTCATGGGTTTCTTGGGTGGGGGAATCCACACAAGGCATCCCTGGATGGAGCTCACCAGGCTACCTTTAGACTACTGCAGGGAGGACAGAAGACCAAATTGGCATTCATAAGGAGCGTGGGCTTCTTTAACGCTTCTCCAGAGCTTCAGAACAGCATTTAAAGGCTGTGCATTTAGTTCCAGGTTTTAAGCAGCCTTGGGTCCCCCATCCTCTACTGATGGGTCCTGGTGGCAGTGGTGGGTGACAGTACAGTGGTATCTCGCTATACAAATGCCTCGCAGCACAAAAAAAATCGCAAAACGGAAATGTTTTGCGATTTTCTGGCAGACTCGCAAGACGAAGTAGGGCGCCGCGAGGAGAAAGTCAGACCGAGAGCCAGCCCGCCTCACACTTCCGCCGCCGCCATCGCCCGGAGCCCACCTGCCTCGCACTTCCGCCGCCATCGCCCGGCTTCCGCAGCAGCCAGATCCCCCCTCACTCACCTTAAGCCTGCCTGCCTGCGCGCGAACAGGCTGTCTGTCTGGTTGGGCGTGAGGGTCTCCCTGGCCCTCCTCCTGCTTCCCCCTGAAAAACCTCCGGCCAAGGCGGGTGAGTCGGCGCCTTTTTTGCACTCCCCCCATAGGAATAAATGAATTAAATTTCAATGCTTTCCTATGGGAAACCATGCTTCGCAAGACGAAATTATTACAACATGAAACAACTCGTGGAACAAATTAATTTTGTCTTGCGAGGTACCACTGTAGTAGCTGAATGGCTGGGTCTAGCTTCCTTTGACATTTCCCACAACACTGCATAGTATCACGACTATGTTGAGGGCCCTCAAGAATTACATGTGTTAACACAGAACCTGCCACTGCATCCCTTCTGATCTTAAAGCTTAAAGACCTTTCTGCTTGGGATGGCAGTTTTTAAAATATATAATTGCATCACTACTTTTCATTTCTGTTGCTTTTAGAGACGAGCAAGCTCACCATGGATTAGCTTGAATGTAGTCCATGTTCTTCAAAACAAACAAAACCATGAGAAAGGCAGGTAATTTTTCTGAGCTAATCCAAGCTTTTGAAAATTACTATCACCAGCCCCTCCCTCAAAAATAAACCCCCTCCCTTACCTGGCAAAGTAGCAGCCATGGGTAAGAGAGGAGAGATATTTTTTCCACCCATCATTGTTTCAAAAGCATGCTGATTAGAATAGAATAGAAACTTTATTGTCATTGTACATAGTACAACAAAATTGAATGCCACCCCATAAAAAACAAAATAAAAACACAATTACAGCCACACACACACCCATTCCAACTCCCCAGGGTCATATTATTTAGTTACAGCATTTAAGATGGTTACAGCTCTTGGATAGAAACTGTTTTTTAATCTACCGTATATTCTGGCATATAAGACGACTGGGCGTATAAGACGACACCCAACTTCTCCAGTTAAAATATAGAGTTTAGGATATACTCGCCGTATAAGAAATACGGCCCGGCGTATAAGAGATCCTCCGACTGTTGAGAAGATTTTCCTGGGTTAAAAAGTAGTCTTATACGCAGGAATATTCTTGATCTAATTGTTCTGTATCTCTTGCCCGAAGGCAATGGTGCAAAAAGATTATAGCCAGGATGAGATGGATCCAGGATTAGGCACTGTTCCATGGCCCTAAACCCAGAGGATTTGGGGGAGAGGTATGGTAGTTCTCCCAAGGGCTACTGCAACACTCACTTCTTTCCTTTTATAGGTATTGTTATGAGTTTGTGGGTGTCAGACTCCCCTGTGTTATGGGTATATGGGTGTAAGAGACTTAATCCGTGGACCCAGCCAATGTTTAAAGCTCAATAAGGCAGGCTAGTTTTCTCATGAGTTAATTGCCTGGGAGATGAGCCATTAAGAAAGGAAAGGAAAGGTGATAAGCCATTAAGAAAGCAAGAGATGGGGCTCTGGGGCTCTCCCTCAACTCAGTTAGTTAGAAGACAAAGCCAGTGTAGAGAGTTGGTGGTGATGAGACCTGGGTGTGGGTGGGGAAGGTTACAGGCTGGGGAGAGAGCATGATGTCTGATTTCTGCTTGAATCCAAGGCTACGCTATGGGAAAAACAGGACCCTTTTGGGGTGATAATGATGTGAACCCCTCCATCGTACACTCTGGTTGCATGTATGTGTAAAAGTACCATATATCATAATACGCCATACTTGCCTCATATCCAAAAGGAAACACAGAACCTGGGTAAGCACCCGGAACATCTGGAATCTCGCACCGCTCAGAGATTGGGGTGGTGTGTAACAGTATGCAGTATGCAAGCTTGGGGGCATTCTTCTCCCAGTTTGTAGGACATCCAAAGCACTTCAGAGCAAACAAGCTGGGAAATCTTATATCTGGAAACCATGCACTGGGGCTCAGTACAAGTCACAAGGTTCCGTAAAATAGCCTGGCTTCCTCGTCACTCTGGGACTTTGATTTTTGACAAATCTTACAAGCCTTCCCTCTCCCCCCGTCCCTGAAAACCTCAGATATACTTTTCATTATAATTGCATTTTCTCCAGAGACCAGGGAGTTGTTGATTTTCACTCTAACACACAGCATGAAGCCTGTATTGCTAGCAAAACTTTTTGAAATTAAAAAAAAAAACAACCAACCACCATGTAGGTAACCTCCTTATTTGCATTTGTGGCTTGTCAGGCCACTGGCGGGACTCTTTAATGCGTGGGCAGAACCAGTGGTGAATTGTTAGTTCTGCCTCTACTAGTTATAGTGGACCTACTAAGTGTCAGTTAGCACACAAACACCAGTGGCAGCTCGATTTGAAATGTTGATGTGTTAATGCAATGCAGGGAGATGAGTTATATGTTCCAGCCCGTTATTTCTGGGAATTTAGATTCAGCTTTGCAACAAATGAGATGTGCCTGTTTTAGGGAGGCTTTTATAGATCACTGTGTTTTATTTTTCTGTTGGAAGCCGCCCAGAGTGACTGGGGAAACCCAGCCAGATGGGCGGGGTATAAATAATATATTATTATTATTATTATTATTATTATTATTATTATTATTATTATTATTATTATTATTTGCCACCTCACCATTCTACAGCCAGGCACCAGGGACTTGATCAAAGGAAGCAGGCACCAAACACAATCTAGCCGTGCCATACCGCTCTGAGAACATCCATAACTAAGAAGCATTTTAGCCTTCTTGGGATGTTACCACAAGACCCATCCATTTCCCTAGATAGCACCAAGTCATGCTTAACCCAAACAGTGCAGTGAGGAAGATGCTTTCTCAGTGACAACTTGTAACACCATTTCATGCAGGGGTGGGGAACTTTTGCAGCCCAAGACCTGCAGCCTTTCTAGAGCAGCATACCAGAAATAAAAAGGTGGGTGAGACAACGGATATGATTTCTAACTTTGTAGAAATCTTTGTACAGTAGGCTGCTTTCCAGCTATGCAACATTCAGGGTTTTATGCACAAACACATCCCTCCAGACTTCATTTGGGCATGCAAGAGGCATTATCACTGTGGTGTCGTGGTCAGAGTGTTAAAATTGCATCAGTTAAGGGAGATGAAATGTGAAGAACTTTAGCAATCATCTGACTTTTTTCCGGATTTGAAAGAACTTGGTTTTTTTTACCCCAGTGCTAGGCTGTATAGTCAAGAATGTATTCAGTAGTGAATACCAATGTATGCACACATTCAACAAATAGCCCAGTCTCTTTCTCCCCCTTTCAGTAAAATAGAAGTATTGACAACTTTAAACCAAGCAAAATAAAATACAACTAATTGATGTAGTCATCTGTATGGGCCAAATCTGTGCGTCTTACAATGCAATCTTGGATAGGAGTTTTAAAAATCAAAACGAACGATGCCAAGTTTTCTAGGCTGCACTAATCAATACAAGAGCAGTTAATAGTACAACTATAACAACTAATTGATTTTTATTTTATTTTTTTACAAAGCCTCATAAGGAAAATAATCAAACAATACACTTCTTTGTGAGGCCTTTCCAAGCACCATGATGGTGCTAGTAACATGAACAGAGTGTTAGTAGCCATTCAGTAGACATTCATTCCCTTCATAATTACTGAGCTGGTGCCATCTGGTGGATAATATATAGATCTACAATAAGACCTGAAAAATCAATAATTTATTGAACAAGGATATTTCAGGTTCTTTAAGCAGACTGCTGCTATCTTGCAGGTGGGATTTGATGGCACGCTGGTAAATTCAGAGTGCACAATTAAAGTGGATTTGGACTTGTGTGAAACCAACTTGCTTAAAAAGAACACATGCATTATTATTGGTTTTGGCTGAAAGTCAAGTGTGAGATAATTGCTTGACATGATGCCAAGTAACTTCATTTCAAACAAATCAGAATGAGTCGTTAATAAACAGCCAACATCATATTAACTCCCCACATATTTTGTGCAAACAAATCAGGATGAATGCTCAGGAAACAGGTTGTCTGGAAGCAACCTAAGGAACCAGGGCCAGACCAAGATATTTTGGTACCTGCCACCAGGGAAGAAGGGGTGAGTGAAGATCTACATGAGGAACAAGGGAGGAATAAAGATGGGCATTGCGATTGCTGCCCCTTCAGACACTGCCACCTGAGGCAGTTACTTCACCTTATCTTATGGGTGGGCCGGCCCTGAAATTCCTCGATTTGATAGGTGTTAGAATTTAATCAATGCTTCTCTATAAACACAGCAAGTCAGAGCCATGTTTGATTTATTTTTGAATCACAGAAATGTATATTAGGTGATCAGCACAAGGCTGCAAGGGTTCATTGTATTTTTTGATTTTTTTTAAAAAAAAGTTAGATATGGGGGAAAAACAGTCCATCGTGGGACAGAATTCTGCCCCCACCCCCACTGTATCACCTTCAGGCTTCTGAAGACTACCCTGTGTCACAAGGCAAGGCTCCAAGGCAAAACTTAAGCAATATTATAGGATTGTTAGTGTATAGGATTGTATAAGTACAACAGTTTTCACTAAAGAATTCTAGGAATTGCAGTTTTCACTTAGAGAATTACAGTTACCAGAATTCTTTGGGAAGATAGCTTGGCTGTCAAACCAGGTTCAGGTTTTTTTGGTGGGGTACGATATGACAAAGAATATGCCTTAGCTTAGTTCAGCCTCCCTCAAGCTGGGACCTCCAGATGTTTTAAATTGCAATTCCCATCAACCTCAGCTAACATAACTCCTTGGACTGGGGATGATGGGAATTGTAGCCCAAAACATCTGGAGAAGATCAGGTTGATGAAGACTAACCACCCAGTTAAAGCTCATTTCCCCCAAAGAATCCCGAGAAGAGCCATTTATTAAGGGTGCTGGAATTGTAGCTCTGTGGGCCACAAACTATAATTCCCAGGATTCTGGGTTGGCTGCTTCAAGGAGTGGCAAAGGGCTATACCGAGGTTCATCTGGCAGGGGAAGAAACTCTTAACAGATATTAAAGATATTATATATATAACAGATATAGGGACCCAGGTGGCGCTGTGGTTAAACCATTGAGCCTAGGGCTTGCTGATCAGAAGGTCGGCGGTTCGAATCCCTGCGACGGGGTGAGCTCCCGTTGCTTGATCCCAGCTCCTGCCAACCTAGCAGTTCGAAAGCACATCAAAAATGCAAGTAGATAAATAGGAACCGCTACAGCGGGAAGGTAAACGGCGTTTCCATGTGCTGCTCTGATTTGCTAGAAGCGGCTTTGTCATGCTGGCCACATGACCTGGAAGCTATACGCCGGCTCCCTTAGCCAATAATGCGAGATGAGCGCGCAACCCCAGAGTCGGTCACGACTGGACCTAATGGTCAGGGGTCCCTTTACCTTTACTTTATATATAACAGATATTAAAGATAGAGGAGGTTTTGCCCTGCCAGATCTGAAACTTTACTATGAAGTGTCCTGCCTCTGTTGGTTAAAGGAATGGATGAATTTACAAAACACAGATTTATTGGATCTTGAGGGATTCGATAACAGATTTGGGTGGCATGCCTATCTATGTTACAAAAATGTTAAAGTGCATAGGGGTTTTCTTAATCATGTAATAAAAAGATCACTATTTGGGGTGTGGGACAAAACCTATTGGAACCAAAAACACCATGGTGGATATTGCCAATAAAAGCAATCTCGCTGAAGAAAAAAAATATGGGCAAAAACTGGGCAACATATAAGGAATTACTGGAGGCGCAAGAAGGTCAGTTAAAATTGAGAAAATTTGAAGAAATTAGACACCTGGCTTCAATACCATCAATTGAATGAGAATCTCAAGGTAGATAAACGAAAAGGTTTTGCCACGGAAATATAAGATTTGGAGAAAAAATTATTACAAAATAAGCAAAAATTACTTTCTGGAATGTATAAACGCCTGTTAGATTGGGAAGAACGAAGAGGTCAAATCTGTAATGGTATTGTGGTCTAAAGACTTTGGGTATAATGATAGCAGCCTAGGAAAAATTATGGAAATAAGATCTGAAGTTCACAGCTTGCTGTAATTAATCTAAAGGAGAACTTCATGAACATGTTTTACCCAATGGTATATTACGCCCAGCAAATTACCTAAAATGTACAAAACTAGTTCTAATTTGTGCTGGAGGTGTAAAGAAGCTATGGGAACAATATATCATATGTGGTGGAGCTGTAAAAGATCAAAAGCTTTTGGAAAATTATAATGAACTTTAAAAAATGTTTATAATAACTTTCATTAAAAAACCAGAAGCCTTCCTCTTAGGCATTATGGCAGCAGACATCTCAAAGGAAAGAAGGAGTATGTTCTTCTATGCAATGACTGTTGCGAGAATGCTGATAGCTAAAGGATGGAAAGGAGATAAAATACCATCTAAAGAGGAATGGCAGGTGAAACTATTTGAATATGTGGAATTAGCGAAGATGACTGCGAAAATTAGGAATCAATCAAACCAAAAGTTTAACAATGAATAGGATATTTACAAAATATATTTGAAAGAACATTGTTCCCATATGAAATCTTTAACATGCTTCGATTAATGATTGCAATATAATACCTTATGTTAGAAATATATAACAAAAATATAGTTTATGCTATGTTAAATATGATATACCGTATTTTTCGTTCCATAAGCACTTTTTTCCTCCTAAAAAGTAAGAGGAGATTCTGTGCGTCTTATGGAGTGAATGTGTGGTCCCTGGAGTTGAATTGCCCAGGGGCTAAAGGCAGAATGTGTTTTTTTAAAGAAAGAAAGAAAGAAAGAAAGAAAGAAAGAAAGAAAGAAAGAGCTAAAGGCTAAAAATAGGGAATGAGGCCTTGAAAGGAACCCGCTCAGCAGCTGATTGCAAGAGATCAGGGAGGGAGATAAGAGAGCTGGCTCCCTTCCCGGTCCCTTGCCTAGGCCTCAATTGTTGTCTGCAGAGGGAGACATGTGACAGGCTGATTAGATTATTTGTCTGGAAAGTGTAGAAATGGGTCTCTTCCTTTCCTAGAGAAGCTGCAGAACTGTGAGTTGAACTAAAAACAGGATTTTTTCCCTTTGCAAGGAAACTCAGCAACTTTGAGCTGATCCTAAAAAATGGAGCCTTCCCCCTTTGCAAAAAAGATGCACAACTCTGAGCTGACCCCCCCCCCCGGGGGCTTTTTCCATTTGCAAAAAAAGTTGCACAACTTTGAACTGATCCTTAAAAAATGGAGCTTCCCCCCTTTGCAAAAGAAGCTTCCTCAAATATTTAATGGGGGGGAGGGGGCACCTAGGCCTCTAGGAGTTGGCTGCTATGCCTAGGACAATTCAAGAAAGCAAAATATTTTTTTCTTGTTTTCCTCCTCTAAAAACTAGGTGCGTCCTATGGTCCTATGGAGCGAAAAATACGGTAATAGGCAGCTACCAAGGAAACAAAGGACCCGCGTTGAGGTTGACGCAAGTCAAAACATAAAGAAGAAAGTCATTTATGTAACAATTTGTTAGTATTCAATGTTTTTGTTTTTTGTTTGTTTGAGTGTTGTGTTGTGTTGTTTGAATGTTATATATAAAACCAATAATGAATGAATGAATGAATGAATGAATGAATGAATGAATGAATTCCCAGGAATTTTGGGGAGAGGGAATCTGTTTTAAAGGTATGGTATGTATTCGGCTAAAGTCTTTCAAATACTTATTAAGGAAATATTTCCCCCCCCTGTTAGTGCACTGGCAATCCAGAAGGTGGCACTCAATAGCTGGCATTTCCCCCTCCGCTGTTTCCAAACTAGTGCCATACAACATTTATCAAACAATGCTCATTATGAAAAATGAGGTTTCAAATATGGTGTCTACAACTGCAGTGAAGCTTGATATTCAGAAGGGACATCCATTCTTTTCTGTGACATCAGCTGTGCTGATCAGCTTCAGTTTAGCTACTACTTAGTACCGTATTTTTCCGTGTATAAGACGCCCCCATGTATAAGACAACCCCTATTTTTTTAAACGCAAAATTAAGAAATTAAGTTGTTTACCTTTTTGGGGGTGGGGGAGGTCACTTCCATCGATTGCTCACCTGCCTGCCTGCCACTGCCGATCACTTGCCACAGCCACTGCCGATTGCACACCTCGCCACAGCCAATTGTCTGCCCGCTCTCCACCACCAACAGCCCATCCGCCCACTTGCAGTCCCTTCCAATTCTACAGTTCTATGAACTCCTAGTGTTTGTCCCTGTTTGTATTCAGTGTACTACTGTGAACATGGAGGCTGAAGAGGACAGAGACCATCTTGGCTGTGAATCCTGGAAGACCTGCTCCCTGCTCTGCACACTTTTCCCCTCCTGATCTGGCAGAGTGGGTCGCTGACTGACTCCAACTACAAAAGCTGAGGCTGATGAACAGACCCTTGGGTTGGGGTGTTTTTTAGGGGTTTTTGTTGGGGTTGTTGCTCTTTTTGATATTACATTTTTGTATCCTTGTTTTAGATCTCATTATGATTTATGTGGAAATTGCTTAATTTGGTTGTGTACTTTTTGATGCTTTATTAATAATAATTTATTATTTATACCCCGACCATCTGGCTGGGTTTCCTCAGCCACTCTGGGCGGCTTTTGACAGAATATTAAAAACACCAAACATTAACAGCTTTCCTAAACAGGGCTGCCTTCAGAAGTCTTCTAAAAGTCAGATAGTTGTTTATTTCCTTGACATCTGATGGGAGTGCATTCCACAGGGTGGGTGCCACTCACTGGCGGAGGAAGAGGAGTGCGGGGAAGAGCGCACCGCCCCCGGCAGCGCGATCCCGGTGGGTTGTCATCGTGGCTGCCTCTCTGCCCGCGCTGGGCGGCATGCCCCCGCAGGCAGCGTGCCACGGCCCCAGGACGCGCGTCACGCCCCTGCTCACGGCGTGCCATGCCCCCAGGATGTGCGTCACGCCCCTATGGGTGCCGCGCTATGCCCATAGGATGCGCACCAGCCCCGGCCCCGCCTGTTCTCTGCCCCCCCCGGTGCCACTACCGAGAAGGCCCTCTGCCTGGTTCCCTGTAATCTCACTTCTCGCAGTGAGGGAACCGCCCAAAGGCCCTCAGAGCTGGACCTCAGTTTATGACTACTATTGTTGTGTTCACAATTTGTTTCGGATTGTAAGCTGCCTAGGGCATGGTTTCAACTATGGAAAGCCAGCATGCAGATAAAATTATGTATGCATGTATGTATGGTGTACATATGTAGCTACACCTATGAATCTAAAGTAAACACCCCCCCTTAAAAAAAAACCACAACCCTCTTAAGTAAGGGCCGAAGAACATATCATACTAAAATTCTGCTCCCAACACAAGATGAACTTTGGCTCTGTAGAGCCATTACCACCCTTGTAAATTTCATATTTCATTGTGTGCAAAGAAGCAATTCCTTTTGTCAGGATTCTCAAAGGTGAGCCATGTGTTTACCTTTGCCTGAGCACACATTTCAGGCCTGAAAATAGGACATGCAAGCATGCCAAGTTCCTGGTTGCAGCATTCTCTGCAAGACAAGAATGCAAATAGAATCCAATAATGTAGGCATGTTTACATTTAGATCTCTGTACAGACTAGCCTTGGAGACCCACTCCAAGTCAGAATGTCAGGCAGGTGTAGACACAGGTGTAAGCACTTTCAGAAGACTGACTTGAAATCCCACCACCTGCTCTTTGCTAGAAGGAAGGTGGATCAAGTTTGTAATGTGTGTATCTCTTTGTAATCTGGGGCCTTGTTGGTGGTGCCACCATTGGGAGCTGACCTGTGACAGGGCTTTTTCAGTGGTGGCTCCCCATTTGTGGAATGCCTGCCTTGGTGAAGTGCACCTGTCTCCCTCATTACTGACTTTCAGGAGAAAACATTGAAAACATTCCTGTTTAGCCAGGCATGTGATGACTGAAAGACACAGTTGCTGGTAATGCTTGAGATTGATTTTAAAAAGTTAAAAAAAAGTTTTATTATTGATATGTTTGATGCTCTGGGCTCCTTCGGGAAGAAGAGCAGGATATAAATTGAATGTAATAATAATAATAATAATAATAATAATAATAATAATAATAATAATAATATCCCTGCCAGAGTCAGACCATAGGCTCATCTATCCTATTTCCAAAAATGGCCAATCCAGATGTACCAGGGAGTCCTTTATGGGACATAAAGGCAACATAAGGTTTGTCCCTAAACACACATACGGTATATAGCAAGTTGTTCCCAAGGACGTGGTATAATCTATTGAACCTCTTGTAGCTCAGTTTACCTGCTGTGACTAAAAGCTGTTGATAGGTCTCACCTCCCTGAATGTGCGTTTTCCACTTTTAAAAGCCAGTGAGGTCAGTTGCTACCACATCGTCATGTGGTGGCGTGAAGCCCAGGAGATGAAGAAATACTTGCTTTGGTTTGCCCTGAATCTACTGCACTGCACCAGGGGAGCTTGAATTCTCATGTTATGACAAGGGAAGAAGCAAAAACCTTTTCCTGCTCATTCCACACTGTGCTCAGATTTAAAAGGCTTGGTTTTTTAAAGAGCATTTCCATAAAATGCAGCAATTATAGCCTAAGTGCAGCCTTGTAAAGCTATACACACAAAACTGTTTGCATGCCATTCCTTTAAAGCACATGGCTTCTCCCAAAGAATCCTGGAAACAGACCCTCAGAAGACCCAGAAAAGTATTTGTGTGCTAGGGAAAGGAAAGCAGGGGGGGGGGCCTGCCTAGCATCCAATTGTAGGGAGTTCCTCAACCTGGGAGCAGCCACCAAAAAGACCCCACCTCTCTTTTAAAAATATTTTTATTGGTTTTTCCATGTATACATCCTCTAACAATTTTCCATATTCCCCCCCCTCCTCTGGACTCCGCTCATATTCCCATTTTGTTTTATTTCCATATTACTCACCCTGCGTGTTGTTTCCCAAAATTTTCCCAATACAGCGGTACCTTGGGTTACAAACACCTCAGGTTACAAACACTTCGGATTACAGACTCCGCTAACCTGGAAGTAGTACCTCGGGTTAAGAACTTTACCTCAGGGTGAGAACAGAAATTGTGTGCCGGTGGTGCGGCGGCAGTGGGAGGCCCCATTAGCTAAACTGGTACCTCAGGTTAAGAATGGTTTCAGGTTAAGAACGGACCTCCAGAACGAATGAAGTTCATAACCAGAGGTACCACTGTACATATAGTCTTTCTTTTTGTTATATACAATTGTGTTTGTTTATTCAAACCCTGCCAGTGAATCCAATTCTTTATGTTGCCTCTTCATATATGGTTCCCATTCTCTTTTAAAATCCTTGTTATCCTTTTCATGTAATTTATCTGTTAATTTTGCCAGTTCTGCATATTCTATAAGTTTCCCTTGCCATTGTTCTTCCGTTGGTATTTCTTTTGTCTTCCAAGCTTCTGCTAATATAATTCTTGCCGCTGTTGTTCCTTACATAAATAATTTCCAATTTTCTTTTTTTTAATAAATATTTTTATTAAATTTTGAAAAAACAATAAAGTAAAAAACAGCAAAAAAGAGTGTATACATAACATGATTTGGTTCCACCAACTTCCGTCCTCTCCTCCACAAACCCCCTCCTGCCACAAGCGGGTCTCATGCAAGTGAACAGCCGATGATGGTTCATTTTAGGATTGGGTTTGTCCTCCCCCCCTCTCCCCCGTCCCAAAGCCCCCCCCCTGCCACTGAGGAGCCCCAGAAAACAAGGGAGAAGCAAGGGAGTGTCTGACCAACCACTTTTCCATAAAAAAGAAGGGAAAAAACCCACAAAAAAAGAGAAAATAAAAAAGAAGAAAAAAAGAGAGAAACAAACAAGATAAAAATAACAAAAAAGAAAAAATACATGATCATTTCCGTAAACATTGTTATAAGGGCTTCCCCAACCTCCCCTTTCTCGGTTTTCCTTTACAGATCATTTTTGACAATTTCTCTTTTCCAAATCTCAATCTAAATACAAATTTTTAAACATAATTTTTATCACTATCATAAAATATCTAAATTTCATTTAATCACAATCTGTTTTTCTTCCCTGGCCTGATTTCCCCCCCTCAATAGACCTCCTTAATTTCAAACCTTTTTCCCATAACCAAATCTAATTTACAATATATTATTCTAGCACCCCTCCTCTCCCCTAGGTCCGGCATTTCCTCTCCTCCAGCATAATCCCAAAGCAACAGTCCAGTTTTCAACCTTTTAATCCGTCCTGATAATCCCCAATCTATCTCTCTTTTCACCCCACCCCTTTTTTCCATGTTTTATCACCCCACTCTTACGTCCCCCCTGAGTTTTCAGTCTTTGATGATTGTCTTTTTCCTTTTCCATGTGAAGAATCTGAGGATCTATCAACTCCTGGCATTCCCTCCAGAAAAGGGGGAATGTCTTCATATCCTTTTGCCGTGAAGAGTCCTTTTCTCCGTCGTGGTGAACGTCATTCTGTATTATAATTTCCTCATTTTTTCCATTATTGTCATTATTATCACCGTCACTGTCTTTGCATTCGATTTCCATCTCCTCTTCATCGACATTGTCTTCTAAAGAGTCATTTTCACTGTCCACCGCCTGCAATTGCTGCGTTGGTTCCTGCAATTGTATCTCTTCTTCACATGGTTCAGAGGTTAGACATCCTAAAAGTTTTAAAACGGCCTGCTGGAATTCAGGGGAATATCTTTTTGTTGACATGATTCAGACCTGTCAAGGTCAACACTTATCTCAAATGGTGGGAAAAATCACTGTTAATTTTCTCAAGTACATTTTAACCAACTGGCTGCATTTTCCAAGTACATGAAAAATTCCAATTAATATTCCTTAATTTTAGAACATAAAATCCAGAAAATCCAGAGGTAAAGACAAAGTCTTTTCTTATAGAGTATATCACCTTGTCCTTTCACTGGAATGATTGGGTCGCCTACTCCCGGGAAGGAAAGGGGCTTTTCCAAATTTTCTTTTTAACTCTTTGCAGGGAATTTCATTTTTTTAAAAAAAAATTATGATTCAAAGCTTTACTAACCAGAACTTTTTCAAAACAGTTACAATACAATCAATGATGTATCCAGAAGGTTGTATAAAATATATGCATATTCAAGCAAAGGTTCTTCTTTTTAAATCTATAAATTAATTACGACAAGAGTAAAAATCAAATCTTTGTCTCTCCCATAGCTTGGATTAGCCTGCATCCAGCCTAAGGCTATGCAGCTCCTGGAGAGCCATCATTATCACACCTTTTTCTCTGACTGTGACTGGGAATGAAAGGGGAAAGCCAACTCCCTTCAAAATGGTGGATTTTTTTATTATTATTTAAAAGAAACTTTATTTCAATTCTTTAAAAAGGTTACATAAAACCATAAACAGGTAACTGATACAAAATAAACACAAAATACAAAATAAACAAACTATAGCAATATAATCAAAATTAAACATCAAGCTTATCTAATAGCTGAAATTAGAGAAAAGAAAAAAAAAACAAAGAAGGAGAAAAAAACTTACAAAAGGATATTATGCAGCAAATATTCCGGATAATCGATTATAAATTATATATGTATTAATAATATATCAATCCTATATCATAGTAAAAAATATTTAGAAAAAGGGAAAGAAAGAGGCAAAAGAAAAAAGAAAAAAGAAAAAGAAAAAGAGGAGAAAAAAAAGATAAAAATTACTTCCTGTTGTTTGAATACCGCTTTCCTTTACATAATTTCTTTTATCTCGCTTTACTTCAGTTATTGTTTATACCTGATCTCCAACTCCCCTTTATATCTTTCAGTCTAAGCAAATCACCAAACCTCATTTAATCCTTCTTTTTTCAAAAAGTCCTCAACATACTTCCATTCTTTTTTACAAATTTGTCTGGGGGTATTTCGGATTGCTGCTGTCATTTTTGAGAGATTCATAAATTCTACTAACTTCTCCTCTTTGCAGGGAATTTCAAACAAAATTTCTTCTCCCCCTTTTACCCTGCCTCCAAGGGGGACTCTTTAAAGTCTTTGAGGTTATCTTTAAGTCTTTGAGGTTATCTTTAAGTCTTTAAGTCGCTGCGTCGGGTATCTTACTTATTGTCTCTTAGTTTACCGGTAGGAGGAGGTGGCTTCCGTTTTCCCCCCCTCTCTCCCCAATCTTCAAATTAAATTCCAATAAATTGTCCCAATTAGAGATTTCACTTACTTTATCTTTCTTGGTTTTCCTTTGGAAAAATCTGCCGCTAGCCGTCGGAAGAGTCGAGGCTTCGCTTTCTCGGAGGCAACGATGACGTCCAAAATGGCTCCCGCGACTCCACTCCGCTAACTCTCAGAGACTCTATTGTGTCTCTGGGCAGCGGAGGAATCGCCAAAAAACGGAGCGTTGCTGGACCTGAGTCCCCGGGACGCTCTTCCCGAGGTTTTTTCGGGGAATCCGCACGCCCCGCGGAATTCCCCCCCCCTCCGCGATGCCAGGGACTTCGTAGCTTGAAGTCCCTGCATCCTCCTAGCCGGCGCGGCAGACCGGAAGCCAATTTTCTTTTTAAAAATCTTGATCTAGAATTCCTGGGAGGAATGGTTCTGGTTTCTTAACAAAAGTCTTTTTAAACATTTTTTTCAATTCATTATATATCATTTCCCAATAATTTCTAACCCTTTTGCATTCCCACCACATATGATAAAACCTACCATCTTTTTCTTTACATTTACCTTTCCGAGAAGGCCCTCTCTCATGCCCTCACCAAACATGCCTGTGAAGGTGGCAGTACCGAAAGAAAGGCCTCCCCAAAATATCTCAAAGACCAGGCAGGCTCATATAGGGAGATATGGTCCTTGAGACAGTCTGGACCCAAGCTGTATAGGGCAGGCATAGGCAACCTTAGCTCTCCAGATGTTTTGGAACTATAACTCCCATGATCCCTAGCTAATAGGCCAGTGGTCAGGGATCATGGGAGTTGTAGTTCTAAAACATCTGGAGAGCCAAGGTTGCCTATGCCTGGTATAGGGTTTGGTAGGTCATAACCAACATTTTGAATTGTGCCCCAAAACAGGTCAGTAGGCAGTAGAGCTGTTGTAACAAGACTGGCAACTTGGGGTGTGTGTGGCTAGGACACAGGAGTCTGAGCAATTTCAATTTCCACATATTTTTGAGGGAAGCTATGATAATCACATAGATTTGTGTTATTCATGCATTTTTATTGCATTTTTCTCCTGCCCTTCCCTGAAGTTCTCCCCCTGCAAGTGCAATATACACTATATGGTAGATTAGGCTGAGACATAGAAATTGGCCCAAAGTATTTCAGCGAACTTTACAGCTGAGTGGGGAGCTCCCAAACTTTGTCAGTCGCTGTATCAGACTACTTTCAATCATGTTGTAAATATGACATAATAAATACCCCACTCCAAATTATTAGTAAGGACACTACACTGAAACCAATGGACTCTGCTTCTAAGTAAATGCATTTATGATCAACCGGTTGCATTTTTTGCTGTATGTTCTAATAAACTTGCAATCCTTCTTTTGCCAATAGCAATTTACAGAAATTATGATAATTAGCCCTGCAGAGAAACTGAGAGTTTGCAATGAATTCCAGTTCGATTTACCAGCTCAGCTTCTGCAAAGCTTTTTGTGATTGCCAGGAACATTACTTAAGGATAAATTAGGGAAATAACAGCACTGCATAAGGCTGCTGGCTTTTAATTGTTCCCTCCCCATTTTTGTCACTCTTATTGATGTTTGTTTTGATATGAACTGCTCTGAGCTCACTTTTGACAAAAAAACTATCTACAAGAATACTAAATAAATAGACTTGAAGATTTAACTGAGCTATGACCCAATATCAGTAAGTTCATAATTTGTCACCCCCAAGGTATAACTATCTTTCTTTATTTCATAAAATCCAGGCAACATTTAATTGCAGGGAAAAAAACCTCAAAGCAGTTTATGAAAAGATAAAACAGGAAAATCAAGGGGGAAAATAGAGCAATAGGTTAAAAAATACAGAAAGTTAAGCAGGTTAAAGTGTGCATCAATTTTCTAAGCATCTGGGTAGGCTTGTCTAAACAAGAAAGTTTTAATAGGTGCTGAAAACAGTACAATGAAGGCGTCTGCAAACGCGGAACAGGTCTTATGTGGCATCTGTAGTAGTGCCAATTCCGCTGACTGAAGCGGTCTAGTGGCACATGTGGGGTAAGGCGAACCTCGTAGGTAAACTGGTCTTGTAGGTAAACTTGTAATTTGGGCAGTGCAGTGGGACTCAACAGCAGACAGTCCAGGAATCAGGCTTACCTACAACCAGGGCCGTCCTAAGCATGTCGGGCGCCCTGCTGCCGTGGTGTGGAGATCGCTCTGGCGCCGCCGCCCCGCCCCGTTTCTTGCCGCGGCTGGTGGGTGTGCGCAGCCCGGCGCCCCCCAGCCTTCCCCTAGAGCCGGCCCTGCCTACAATTCTCTGGGAGACAGTCTCCACCCCTATCGTTCTACCTGGACAGAGGTCCAGCACCGAGGGCCTTCTGGCGGTTCCCTCGTTGCGAGAAGCCAAGTTACAGGGAAGCAGGCAGAGGGCCTTCTCGGTAGTGGCACCCGCCCTATGGAACGCCCTCCCAGCAGATGTCAAAGAGAAAAACATCTACCAGACGTTTAGAAGACATCTGAAGGCAGCCCTGTAAAGGGAAGCTTTTAATGTTTAACAGACCATTGTCTTTTTAAATATTTTGTTGGAAGCCGCCCAGAGTGCCTGGGGAAACCCAGCCAGATGGGCAGGGTATAAATAATAATAATAATAATAATAATAGAATTATAAAATATGCAGGGAATTATGTTATTCAAAATGAACCATGGAAAGATAAGGGAAGTCATTGATATTTTTTGTTTAAACGAATATTCTAAAATGTAAAACAGAACATTTAATAAAAATTATGCAAAATTAAAATAAAAAAAGATAGAAACCCTCATATAAATATAAAGAAGTTTTACTAAAGTGGGAGGTGTCCAAGCCCCACACACGCTGCTTTCCAAAGCGGGGCGCGGGTAGATACCCGCGTTAACAGGCGAGGACCCTCCCCCGCTGCCTCCTGTTCGACGAGCGCCTTGCTCCAGCAACCCCGCCCACTTCCTCAATTCTCCCGCGCGCTCCAGGCTGGGAAAAGCGGTGGGGCGGGGCGGGAGCTGGAGAGCGCGGCGCTCAATAGGCCGGACGGACGCGGCCTGCGTCCAATGCGCGCCAGCGCTGCCGGCCCGAGGGCCGGCCCGAGATAGCGGCTGCACCCAATGAGGCAACGGCCTGAGCGGGACTTCCTTCGGGGATCCCGCTGGCGAAAGCAGCCTAGGAGTGGAGGGTGACACGTATGTGCGGGGCTGGAAGGTGGCCAAGGCAAGGCAGGGGAAGGGAAGTTCTTGCCCCCATCAGCGGAGGAGCAACTTTAGCTCCCCGAGGGAGGGCAAAGGGAAAGGGATCCCGGGGAGATCTTGCAAAGGAAAACTTCGCTTTGGAGAAACGGATCTTGGAGGGAAAGACGGGCAGAAGCAAAGGAACGTTGGGGGAGCAGATCCTGCCCGTCCCTTCGAACTGTTCCTGCAGTTAGAGAAAGAACTGATATGGGGGAAAGCAGATCCGGAGAGATCTTTGCAGAATAACCTTGGGGATCGCCCTCCTAGAGACTCTCCCCCAAAGAACTTCGCCAGCAAGGGCAGAGCTGCCTGGAGATGCCCGGTTTCTTCTGAGCTGCCTCCTGATACCCGTGCTCCCCAGGCTCCCCCCTCCGCGTACGCGCAAAGGGAGCGTTGGCTCCGTGGAGAGGGCAGGGGGCCTAGGGAGTGGAGTCGCTCTTGACCCTCCCCGGGGGCCCGAAAGGCTGCATGCTCCTCGGGATCCCTTGAAGTCTCAGCCCTCCAGCTCGGCCTGCCTGCTGCATGACCTCAGGTGCCTGGCAAAACTTGGCTCAGGTAGGTTAAAGTTGGCTCCAGGGTCTATGGGTCCAGCTCTCCTCCGAGGCCCCTCCGCCGCCTGGGCCGTTGCCCCTGATGCTGCTTCGTGCTCCGTCTGCTGTCTGAGGATAGAGGAGCCTTGAGGTGGATCCGCAGAGGAAGGGACTATGGGCAACGGGATGTGTTCCCGAAAGCAGAAGCGGATCCTGCAGTCCCTCTTGCTCCTCATCGTGGTCTTCGGCTTCATCTACGGGGCGATGCTCTACTACGAGCTGCAGAGCCAGCTGAGGAAGGCGGAGGCTGTGGCCCTCAAATACCAGCAGCACCAGGAGTCTCTTTCAGCTCAGTTACAAGGTAAAAGCTGCTTTGCTGCTCCCCATCCAAAAGCTCTGCCTCTCCTTCCACTTGGGGGGGGGGGGGAAGGGACGCTCCCTAAAGCTATTTTTATGTCCCAGCAAAGTGAGCCATCCTAGTTCTGCAGCCGGTTATGCTGGGCTCTGGCATGCAGCTGTGTGCGCGCATGCGCTATTGAAATTCATGGGAGTTGTGCGCATGCAGCACTCTGTGGAATTTCAGTCATGATGCAGCATCCATACTGCCTTGTTGGGTTGAATCCTGGTCCATCCATTTCTTATCTGTCACCAGCAAGGAATGAAGGTGATGGATATCCTCTTGTTTATGACCAGCACCTGCTACTCACAGGTGTACTGCTTCGGAAGATGGAGGTTCCATTGAGTTATTTAAAGCCAAACACTGCTGTGTCTTGCAATTGAGAATTCCGTAATTTAACTATGCATTTTGTGAAGACCTTCCCTTCATCGGCACTAACCACCTGCTGGTCATTGAAGTGGGTGGTGCTGACATCTAGGAGTATGAGGAAAGGAGGAAAGAAAGAAAAAGTCCATCTATTCACTCTTTGTGCCATTCATAAGTTTATGAACCTCTGCTGTGCTTCCCCTCCTTAGTTGTCTTTTCCCCAAAGAAGCAACAACAAAAGGCTTGACCTGCAATCCTATAGCCTTAACTGGGAGTAAGAACTATGGAAACGCAATGGGAGTCACTTCTGAGTAGCTCCTTATTATGCTCATGTCTCACTTTTCCTCCAAGGTGCTCAAGGGAGCATAGATGGATTCCCCACACCCGTCGCCCCAATTTTAATTCAGCACTCTACTGTACCACTGTACCACACAACATAATATTGCGCTGTGAATTGGCTGTGGAACATTTCACCATCATTTTCATTGATCTGTTATTAGTGCAGCTCCCTCTGTTTTCACATTACCAGAATTGTGTTCAAACGTGAAAAACCTTTTGATTGTGAACTTAGCTTGCACCCTGGGGAATCTGCTTTTTCATCTTCAGGGCTGCCAATTCTGGGCAGACAGCCGTACTTATGCAAAATATTTGGTTCAGCTGTAGTTTCCCTTCCCTTAAAGTACACACAGCACTGGGATGGGCAGAGTCCAGCGCCCTGATGGCGATAGAAAATGACCTGTATCCTGATCATCAGGTCAAACATTTGATAAGTGGAGTCAGGGACAGGGTCATTAACCCCACTTCCGCGCATATCAAGTGAGTAGCGGGTGCCATCTGTCTGGGTGTCTATGCAGGGTTTGTGAGAGGCAGCTTGTGTGATGACCACACCCACTGCTGACTTGTGGCCCCCAGAGGATTGGTGAATGCCAAAAATTGTTAACAACCCCTTCTTTTCACCGTTGACTTTTCTAATTCGTCTTCGCATTGAACTTTTTTGTGGAGCCACCTGTAAGATACATTGCCTTTTTATATTTTTGTTTTTTCATTAGGAACTTACACCTAATTTTTAATAAATAAATACATATTAAATTCACTCGTAGATCTCAGGGCAGTTTACATGCTTAATGAGCAAAGTGCTCTTGGACAAGAACAGGTAACTGCTAGCCCGAGGGTCAGATGCTGAGAATTTATCTGGCACTCCTATCAAAAGTTTCGTCAGGAGCTAGTAAGCAATTTGCCACTGTTCCATGTTATCAAGCTGTAATCAGGACAGGCAGGAAAACAGGAGATTACACCACTGTAAAGTGACAGAATCCTCAAATAAGATGCATGGAACATGTCTGTCCCCATATTTCTATGCAATGTTAGTCTCAACCTATGTGCTTTATAACTTGGGAACCTGTGCTTGTAAGATGTCTTCAAACGTTATTATAGAGCTTTCTCAGTTGGGAAGGAGTCTAATTTTGTGATGAAGTAGACTTCTACCCTTCTCTACCTCTGAGCTGCTGTCTGGAGTTTAGAGCAGCTCTCAGAAAGCAGAAAGTTGTCCATCCCAGATCTTTGTTGTAATAAAAAGTTCTAGAAAGTGACAAATTGCTGAGCTAAAATGTCTCTGTGCCAAGGTGATGTTTGAGGAAAATTGTCAGTCGATACGCAAGCTAAAGTTCTGTCTTATTGTTGCTCTGCAGATTACTTAAAGTTGATGCTCTTTCAATTATTATTGGAACAGGCAATGAAAACAGCATTATGATTATTTTAAAAATCAGGTTTGCAGTTTGCTTGAGAAGCTCTCGTGTCCGAGCTATGAGCCTGCTTCTTCATTTTTATTTCATAAAATTTATGCCCTGTTTTATTGTAAAAACAAACCTCAAAGTGGTTTACAAAAAAACCAAAACAATAAAATTATCAATCAGAAAAATTAATAAAAGCAATTTAAGACTTTTGAAAAGTTAAAATAAAAATAGACTGAAAACAGAATGAAATTCATACCAGCTTTCTAAATGTCTGGGTAGGCTTGTCTAAACAAAAATGTTTTTAGCAGGCGCCCCAAAAAGTACAGTGAAGGTGCCTGCTTGATATCAAAAGCCTGAGATATGTCAGTGAACCGCCTTGGCAATAAATAACTTTGACATCTATTGGTGCTTAATAAACACCCTTTCATCTTCCCCTGCTCTGTTTTTGCAATACCGGGCAGGCAGTGAAACATGAGAATTTATCAAGTAGTTGGTAGACAAGCTTTCCTAACTGGCGGGCTGTGCATGGCTTGGTAAGCCACAAGTTGGTTTTTAAATTCCTTTTCTTGGGGGGGGGGGAATCAAATGCACTTTGCCTCCTACTGAATTCAATCAGATTTATAGGTAGACATGCATAGGAGTATAGTATTACTTTGCTTTCTATGTGAATGGCTTGGAATTATCCGCTTTGCGCCTTCAGAATGGATGGGGTTATAAATTTAAATTATTGAAATGAGATCAATGTGTTGTTGCTGTTTTTTAAACAACAACAATGTCATTGATGTGTCTTTTAGATGATTAGCTGTAAAAAGTAATGTTTGAAACAGGGATTGACTCAAAAGTGTCTGGACCATATTAGCATAAGCCTACCAACTGGAAGATACTGACCGACATCATTCATATGCTGTTGACGTGATGATGGAATGTAAGAATGCTCCCCTGTGGTGTATTTGTTAGAATTAACGTTCCATGAAGCAATACCAGGAAGAGAAATACAGCTCATAATAAAATGTCCTATTTAATATTGGAATATCCATTTGGTTACAACATAACACATGGGAACTTTCTCAATCACATCTTCTGAAAATGATTCTGTTGCAGATGAATATTGGAAACGTATTTTTGAGTGCTAGTAATTCAGCTAAGGCTAATCAAGTCAGAGCATTAAATCGATGGACCAGTATAAGTAATAATTATAGTCATCTGTAGCATTTTATGTAGCACAGAGCCAAAACTCATTTTGCATATACAGTATATATAAAATCTCAGTCAACCAGGAATAGCCAATGATAGCTGCCCCTGTTGCAACGCTATCAAACTTTTTAGTTGTTTAAATGATGCCTTTGTTTTCACTTGTAAAGTAGAAACAGTGTTTTATCTAAAGATAATAAGAAACAGATTACAGTATACCCTCTTGGGATTTTGAGAGTAATACACAAGAGGCATGCATTCTTCATTGTTATGAATCTTCTCATGAGGTCTTGACCACTTAATTGTAGAAATGACTACCTGTGAAAACAACATTTGGGTGGGAAAATGTACTTCCGACCTCCATATCAGTAGAAGTACCTGAAATATAGAGATGATTTCCAATCATCGTGGGAAAAGGAGATCATAAATGAAGTGCAGGCCTGCGGATTGTCACATCTTGCCCTGGAGTCTATGACATTTATTCAAGCCAGAGCTGTGATCTCTCAAAGACTGAGTGACATTGCTAGACAAGAGGACATTGCCCTTGTGAAACCTGGGATGTTCTTGGGGGATCAGATATTTCAGATTACACCAGCCCCTTATCTTGCGGAAATCCACTATGTGGAATACCGTAGACTCCTCACAGCTGCTAGGTTAAATGTCCTGGAATCGGAGGTATTGTTGGGAAGGTACAGGGGAGTCCCATGTGCCCAGAGATCTTGTCATTGTGCCCTGGGAGTGGTTGAGTCAACTGAACATATTATTTTGATCTGTCCATTCAATGCAGATCTTAGACAAAAACTTATAGCTCCACTCCTATGCCAACTTAGCCCTCTAGCCAGAGAAAGACAGGTTTTGTTTTTGCTGAACAAGTTTACTGGAACAACAGCCTCCTTGGTGGCCAAATTTCTTTTTCTGGCCTTAAGCGTCGTAAGGTTAAAATTGACAGCATTGACATGGGTCTAAATGTATAGCCTATTTCTTATTGTTGGGTTAAGTTTTAAGTTCCTTTAGATGTCTGATGTTTTAATTTTTGTATGGATAAATGTTTATTTCTGACTGACGGTCGAATAAAGTCTGATTGATTGATTGAAATACAGTATATAGAGAATACATGTAGAGAATGTCCTGAAGGAGCGTCTCCACCCCCATCGTTCAGCCCAGACACTGAGGTCCAGCTCCGAGGGCCGTCTGGCGGTTCCCTCACTGTGAGAAATGAAATTACAGAGAACCAGACAGAGGGCCTTCTCGGTAGTGGTGCCCGCCCTGTGGAACGCCCTCCCAACACATGTCAAGGAAATAGACAACTATCTGACTTTTAGAAGACATCTGAAGGCAGCCCTGTTTAGAGAAGTTTTAAATGTTTGATGTTTTATTGTGTTTTTAATATTCTGTTGGGAGCTGCCCAGATGGGTAGGATATAAATGATAAATTGTTGTTGTTGCTGTTTTAGTTCTTGTTGTTGCTCATCACAAAAAGACAGCTGGGATTATTAAGACTCGTGAATCTTGATGCTGAAAATTATATATATATATATATATATATATATATATATATATATATATATGCATGCACTAAATTGGGGGTGCCACCTCGCCCTCAGGATTGTGGGTGCCTGCCGCTGTAACGTGGACATGTGACATCACATGCACATGCTTGCATGGAGTGCATGTTACATCACCCTCACTATGTGCTTGTGATGTCGCATGTCCACGTTGCGGCAGTGGCGTCTCCTTTTCCTCCTTCTGTCCGCAGCCAGCGAGGCACCCTTTTCCGTGGGGAGGGGCTCCGACTCAGAGGCAGAGAGACTTTGCCTCCGTGTCTGAGGCCCCCCCCCCACCAAAGGGTGCCTCGCTGGCTGGCTGTGGAGGGCGGAGGTGAATTATATTATTGTGGGAGCTCAAGCACCCATGCCCCCCTGGAGATGGCTCCTGTGTGCTATATACTGTCTTCTTTATGCTGGAATATGAAGCATGTCCACCTTTTTCAGAAACTGTTTCCAAGCTGCAATACTGTGTACTATCATGTTTGACCAATTACATTGTAACTGTTACATAGGTTATGGTTCCTCTCTTTTTGGACTCAGAATTGCATTCAGGCAACAGTCAAAAGCAACTGTTTCTGAGTTCCTGGAAAGACATCAAATTCTGAACATTTACTCTAATGGGGTTCTTAAAACTTGGACTGCATGGGGGACTACGGCTGAAGTCCTGCTTCTCTGGGAGTAAGTCCAGTTGAACTCTGTGAGACTTACTTTTGAGTAGACATGCCTAGCTTTGAACTGCAGTGAAGTTGAGGTGTTGTATTCATTCAGTTTCAGAGATGCAATCGTTGGGACACACCTGTGTACTCCAAACCTCTGGGTACTGAAAAGATACACAAAGCATTTTGGCCTAGTGCTGACCGTGTGGCAGATGGATAAAGTTGGCAACTTGGTGTGTTTGACAAACATATTTCAAGAGCCGTTTCTGGAAATGAACATCATGTCCCTTTGTAAAGTTAAAATTCAACAACTCTGTGTCACCCTTCTTTCCTGCGTGCCTGCCCACCCCACCCCCTGGCCCGTTTGCTTCTGCCAAACTAGAAAATAACATGGCCTTGCTCCTGAAATGTACCAGTACAGGAAACTTTGGCACATTGCTGTCTTAATGTGGAGCAAATGCCGAGTGGGTATTTTTCTTATTAAAATAAGCATTTGCACAGAAGCAGTCAGTCAGAAGAGTAACAAATCATGGATCACAGAGCAATTTATTTGAGAAGGCGTTCCCAAGATAATTTAATACACATTAATTAAACTCCCATCATGCTCTGTCAAGCCTTTTGTTCACTCGAAGAGATGGCTGAAACGCAGGAAAGGGGGACACTTTTTCTGACGCAGTTTGTGTAAAGTGTGGAGATACAATCCTCAACTGCATTTAACCTTTAAAAAAAAATTACTCTTTTAATGAATGGTACACACATGAGAATGCAGCACTGGAGATTAGTTGATGACCCTCAGCTGAACATTGGGACAGATGCTGTTGAAAAGCACTCTCTGTGGGTCAGTGCGAAAGTTTTGCCTTTGGTGTTCAGTGCATGATGCCTCACTCATCTGTGTGTGAGTGGTTAGTGGTTAGAGTCAGTGTGATGTAGTGGTTAGAGTCAGACCAGGGTTCTAGACCCCCCTTCCCCAGCCATGAAGCTCACTGGTGACCTAACCCTACCTCACAGGGTTGTTGTGGGGATAAAATGGGGAAAGAAAGAATGATATACATCACCTTAAGTTCCTTGCAGGAAATACAAGATAAAAATGTAATATATATAAATAATAATAAATCACTTGATGTTGCAACCATCAAGTGATGAACTGGCATGTGTGAACTAGTTCCCATTCTGTTCCATCCCAGCCGATCTGCATTAAGTGGTTCTTTGCTTTTTGCAAAGTGATACAGTGGTACCTTGGTTCTGAAACGTAATCCGTTCCGGAAGTCCCTTCCAAAACCAAAGCTTTCCAAAACCATAGAATCATAGAGTTGGAAGAGATCACAAGGGCCATCCAGTCCAACCCCCTGCCAAGCAGGAAACACCATCAAAGCATTCTTGACATATGCCTGTCAAGCCTCTGCTTAAAGACCTCCAAAGAAGGAGACTCCACCACACTCCTTGGTAGCAAATTCCACTGCCAAACAGCTCTTACTGTCAGGAAGTTCTTCCTAATGTTAGGTGGAATCTTCTTTCTTGTAATTTGAATCTATTGCTCCATGTCCACTTCTCTGGAGCAGCAGCAAACAACCTTTCTCCCTCCTCTATATGACATCCTTTTATATATTTGAACATGGCTATCATATCACCCCTTAACCTTCTCTTCTCCAGGCGAAACATACCCAGCTCCCTAAGCCGTTCCTCATAAGGCATCGTTTCCAGGCCTTTGACCATTTTGGTTGCCCTCTTCTGGACACGTTCCAGCTTGTCAGTATCCTTCTTGAACTGTGGTGCCCAGAACTGGACACAGTACTCCAGGTGAGGTCTGACCAGAGCAGAATACAGTGGTACTATTACTTCCCTTGATCTAGATGCTATACTCCTATTGATGCAGCCCAGAATTGCATTGGCTTTTTTAGCTGCTGCATCACACTGTTGACTCATGTCAAGTTTGTGGTCTACCAAGACTCCTAGATCCTTTTCACATGTACTACTCTCAAGCCAGGTTTCACCCATCCTGTATTTGTGCCTTTCATTTTTTTGCCCAAGTGTAGTACTTTACACTTTCCCATAGAAAGTAATGCAAAATGGATTAATCACTTCCAGACTTTTAAAAGCAACCCCTAAAACAGCAATTTAACATGAATGTTACTATCTAGCGAGACCATTGATCCATAAAATGGAAGCAATAAACAATGTACCGCAGTCACACAGTCAATCAATCAGTAGATGAACTGGGTTTCACAGTCACAAAAACAAAAATGCAAAATAATAGCAAAAACAGACAGACCTCAGTGTAACACTCAAAATGGAAGCGTGGCACTCAAATTGGAAGTGTAACACTCAAAACGGAGCATGTTCGGCTTCCGAAAAAAGTTCACAAACTGGAACACTTACTTCCGAGTTTGCAGTGTTTGGGTTCCAAGTTGTTTGAGTACCAAGGCGTTTGAGAACCAAGGTACGACTGTATTTCCATGCAGAAGTCTATAGGCTTTAGTTGCTTCTCCTTTTCCTGCACCACTGATCTGTAATCCGTGTCCCTCAAGATCACATCGGCAAGCAAGGGATAATGAAGACCACGGTGGAGAATGGTAACAGGAATGCTGTAAGCACAAATGTCTGTTCTGGCTGACTGAACAAATACCATGGGGTTTTTCTTCTGCTCTACCTGTGTCAAAGCTCCATGGGAGACGGATATCAACCACTGAAAAAACTTTGTTTTAGTGAGTTAAGGCTCCCCCCCCCCCAAGCGCTAGTTCATGAGGCATGGCAACGTTTGCATTGGTACCATTCTGATCAGAGGACTGGGCTCCTTAGCTGCAGAGTGCAAAAAACTCAAATAGATGCAAAAAGAAAGAGAGGCTGTTTGTTTACTTTTTTTAAAAAAAGAATGCAATCAAAGGTTCTGGACCCATATAATCCAAATGTCCCTTGGGTAAAAGCTGAATTGCACAAGCTGTTTAAGTTATACGAAAGTAAGGTTTCATATTTGACTGTTTTGAATAATTTGTTCTGCTGCCTACGACTGCGGAAAGAGCAGATGACCAAGATGGACTATTGTCCCTTACCTGGTTTCTGAGATTTCATCTGGCATAGCCTGCTTGCTTCCCAGTACCTTCTAACACATAGGGTGTAGGCAAATCTGTCTGTTTCAGTTTCTCTCATTTTTTTTCTTGTCTTAAGTTCAGGACAGTTCCACATCAGTTTGCAATTTTTTTTTTTAAAAAAAAGCCATGAAAATTCACCACCGTTTTAGTGTGAATTTATTCAAATCTATACAAGTTTGTACAGTATGTAGTTTTGGCCTTTGCAAAGCAGCTTCTCCTAATATAAAACATTTTTGCATGGTGTTGTTTGCATGGTGTTATGCATTTATATGCACATTTTGCCACAATATATGCATTCTTACACACATGACTTGGCTGGAAAACTGCATTGCAAAATATGGAGAAATGTGAATTTCAAAGGGTGGCTGCTCTTGCTCACATGTTGTTCTGGAAAGTCCAAATTTGCATTTCAAATACTAACTGATTATAACCCCCCCCCTCCGGCCGCCCTTATTAAAAGTTAGCCAAGAGAAAAAACCCATAGAATTTATTTCTATTTATTAAAATGTGGATTTGTTGCAATAGGGGGGAAATGGCATTTTATACATGTCTACTCCTAAGTAAATCTCATTGACAGTGATGGATCTTTCTCCCAATTAAATGGGTGTAGGATTGCAGCTTGAAATGATATAATACTGTGTGCGGTTGATGTAGTCTTCAGTGGGATGAAGACAATGCCACCTAAGCATGTATTGCTGCCTGCACGATTCGGGCAAAAATCTATAAATAGTTACCCATACTTTCTCCATTTACCAGCGTGGCTTTTGCCAGTTGCTCTTTTGTGAAATGGATACTGATGTAATTTTGGAAGAGCAGGAATGTTAGCTCAGCCTGCCCAAGTGCTTAAAATAGGAATTACTCCGTGGTCTTCAGTAAGAATTAAAAACCCTGCATGCCCAAACAAGATTCAGGAAATGTGATAGCATGGGAGGTCTAGACAGTTACCACATCGTTGTCCAAATAAAAGCGAGTGAATGGCTCATGGGGCAGGAGCAAGAGAGCATCTGAAAAGAAGAACAAATAAAAAGACAAACCTCTGTATCAAAAAGTGTCATGTCATTCCACCCCTGGCCTGAAATAATCTTGCAATTTCCCTTTGGTCTTTGTTCTTAGATCTGGGCTTTCAATTCTGCCTACCAGTTTCCTGGGTTTGAAGGTCCAAAGCTTTGGCTTTAGATTGTAAGCCTATGGGAGGTTTCCCCAGCCCGGTGCCCTCCAAATACGTTGAGCTGCATTGTCCCAAATGCTATTCAACATCTATAAAAAGCAAGTGGGAGCAGTGATCAGGAGGTTTGGGGCTCTCACTGCCTCCAGTGCTCAATAAGGGCAATATGACCAACAATTTGACTCTCTTTAGTTTTGCCATGGCATATCAATCTGGTGGTATCACAGAGGTGGGCATTTTTGCTGATGGCACCGATTGCTTTCCCTGCCGAAACCTGGGAGCCATTCTGACAGCTCTCGTAGCCTCACCTGTTTAGACAAGCATTTCTCTGCTCTGACTTGAATCTCCTGTTTTGATTGTTGTCTTAACGGTTATGCTGCTTTCATGGGCGTGGTTATTTTGTATTTTAATCATGGATTAATGTAGTTGCATTATGGGGAGTTGCATTTTTTAAAATAATAATAGTTTGGTTTCTTCTTGTTATTTTGCTGTTGGCTCTTAATTGTTTGAATGGCCTCTTTCATGAAATGAAAGGTGGTATATAAATTCTATTATTAATAGTAATAGTAATAAAAATAACTCCCATCCTCCCAAATCAATGGCTATGCTGACTCAGGCTGATATCTGGAGCAGGGGTGGAGGAAGGGGGTTGTGGTGGGGGCTGTCTGGCTCGGGTGTCACCAGTGAGGGGGGTGACAAAATGCTGGGTGGCACTCACCGGTTCGTGGGGCCTGCAGCTTCTCTCCTGGGACTGATATGGTGGCTTGGGCGCCCACAGGCTCCGTGCTTCCCCAAACAGTCCACCACCTGCCTCTCCCTCAGCTGCAGGGCGGCTGAGTGGGAAGAGGCAGGCAGACTCCTCGGAGGCTCCACGGAGCATTTTGCCCTGGCTCACCCTGCCCCTATGGGCGGCTGGCCCTGCCCCTGGGCACAGGGCATGCGCGCCGCACCAGATGCCCAATTGGCTTGCTCCAGCGCTGATCTGGAGGCATGTTTATTAACTTTGCGATTGTAGGACATCTAATGTTTGGGGAGCTTGATGATGATGATGATGGCCGTGTGATGTAGAAAAGCTTTAGCATCTGAAAATACCACCAACCCATCATTTTCTGCATGGAAATAACACAGAAGAAAAGCCCTGTTGCTTCAGATCAAAGGACTACCTGATGCAGCGTCCAATTTCTGTTCAGCTTCTTAAAACCATTGCCGTCAATCTTAGACATGTTTATTTTACTTATTTATACAATTTAAATGCTGATAATTTCTAAGTGGCTTAATACGAAAAAATTGCTGTCATAAAATCGCATCTGAACTGTCAGGGTTTGTTGCGACTACTCTTGAGTAACGACTGTCCACATGCTTGTCTTTCAGACGTTTTTATTGGTGCACATTATTTACAGTGTAATGGATTGCTCATGTCATGTCTACCCACTCGAGTCAGATTCCTGCACTAAACTCTTTCGCGTTTTCGACCAGCATAAAAGCCTCGGAACTGAGAAGCGCCTCCCTTTCCTTCTCTTTCGCAGTTCCGGCATCGGAGGTACTGGTCTTCTGTCTGCCCTACTCCTGTCCACTCTTTCCGCCTCTCTCTCTTCCTGCCTATGGAGCAGGGGCTCTCTAGTCCTGTCAGAGCCCTGGCACTCCTTCTCCGCTTCCTGACTCACCTCTTCAGACCCCTCGCTTGGAGACGGGCTGCTTCTGATGGGGGGGGGGAGGTTCTCTGTAATCCCTCCCCCTTACATAAACTATAAGTGATCCATGGTATCAAAATACAGTACAGTACTAATTCACAACACTGATGTTTGGCAGGGGCGGACTTCACTGTTTCAAATTTCAGCGGAGCCGTGGTGCGAGGCCAAAATTTGGCACCCTCTCACCTTATGTTCTGCTCAATTCACTATGTCATAGCTGCAATGCCCTGCACCACCCCCTAGGCTTAGTGCCCAGTGTGGCAGAACCGGTCATGCTGCCCTAAGTCTGCCTCTGTGTTTGGTATTAATCAGGAAAAGGAACACTGGTGGTAGATTAGGGACACCTTTCTAATTTCATTTTTGCATTTGTACATATATAGCTGCACTTGCACATACCACTAAGCCAAACTGTGACTTAGCGCAAATATGCGCCCGTCACACTCCTCCCCAGTCCTTTCAGCTCAGCGTGGTGCAGCAGGTCAACCAAAGCATCGTCTGAACCTGAGATCATGCCTAAGGTATCTCCTTCTTAACCATGGGCCAAGGTGTGCTCATAGTTTGCCTTCTTGCGACATACGAACCAGGCCCATGGATTGTTGCAGTAAGACGTCTCATTGAGGCAGCAACTGGGCTATCTTTCTTTAACAACAACAACAACAACAACAACAACAACAACAACAACAACAACAATTTATTATTTGTACACCACCCATCGGGCTGGGTTTCCCCAGCCACTCTGGGCGGCTTCCAACAAAGATTAAAATACATTAAAATGTCACACATTAAAAACTTCCCTGAACAGGGCTGCCTTCAGATGTCTTCTAAATGTCAGGTAGTTGTTTATCTATTTGACATCTGATGGAAGGGCGTTCCACAGGGCGGGCTCCACTACTGAGAAGGCCCTCTGCCAGGTTCCCTGTAACCTCACTTCTCGCAGTGAGGGAACCGCCAGAAGGCCCTCTGCGCTGGACTTCAGTGTCCGGGCAGAACAATTGGGGGTGGGGGAGATGCTCCTTCAGGTATACTGGGCCGAGGCCGTTTTTAGAACATGTTCTCTTTAACAGGGCAGGCTCACATCTTGGAGGAAACCATCAGGTTGTCAGTATTAGCACTGGCTACCTGCTGATAAGATAAGGAAAATACTTGAAGGGCCAGATAATTCTGTATTGCCACATCTTTGACAAGCCAATCTCCTCTGTCTGATCAGTAAAGAACCACAAGAGCTTGACCACCTAGCTCTTGTGTCTGGGAAGCTTATAACCACCTTTGTCCCAGTCACCTGTTTCAGGTTAAAATTGCCTTCAGTGTCATAAACTCACATGGTTTGTGTCTCTTGATTACAAAGTCCCCAGTGTAATATGACCAGGGTGTTTTTTTCAGCCGGAACTCTCTGGAACTCAGTTCTGGCACGCGTCATTGCCATTATAAGAGAATAAGGGAGGCATTCATGGTGAGTTCCAGCACCTTTTTTTCTAGAAAAACGGCACTGGATCCTGTCCTGAAATATGCAATTCTAGCCTCTGTATCAAATGATGCAGTAATAGCTTTTATTTCAGGGTATCAAGTCTAAGCTATGGGTGCCATAGATGCCACAGGTACTGAGTGTTTGTAGAGCTACTGGAATATGGCATGAGGACTTATGGGCCTGGCTATGGCAGCTTTCCTAGAAGAAAGCTTCAATAAGATTGCAATCTAACAGAGCAATGCAAACACCCGGTCCACCTTGGCACAGGTTTCCCCCTCTGCCAGCGAGAATGCCAGAGTGTGCTTCCCCAAACAGCAGGCTGGCTGTGGTGTTCCATCAAGCCTTTTGCTGCCACTCTGGCCAGGGTTAAGGATTGTCCCCTATGTTTATTAAAATCAACACTCTGGATGTGCTAGATTTCTCTGTTGCCTCCTGGGTGTTATGGAGGATGTTTTATTGTACTTGTAACTTCAAAAACCAAGGGTGCCAACAGGGTTTTCTGTATGAGATTTGGGCCCTCTGCCCCCCCCAAAAGACGACACACATTTGCATGGCCTCGGTCCAGTATACCTGAAGGAGCGTCTGCACCCCCATCGTTCTGCCTGGACACTGAGGTCCAGTACCAAGGGCCTTCTGGCGGTTCCCTCGCTGTGAGAAGCCAAGTTACAGGGAACCAGGCAGAGGGCCTTCTTGGTAGTGCCACCCACCCTGTGGAACGCCCTCCCACCAGATGTCAAAGAGAAAAATAACTACCAGACTTTTAGAAGACATCTGAAGGCAGCCCTGTTTAGGAAGCTTTAAATCTTTAAAAAATTAGTGTATTTTAATATTTCTGTTGGAAGCTGCCCAGAGTGGCTGGGGAAACCCAGCCAGATGGGTGGAGTATAAATAATAAATTATTATTATTATTGTGTCACTTGCAAATGTATGGCCTCTTTTCAGATAATAAATAAGATATTCAGTCAAGCCTTTTCTAGCCACTGTGCAGGTTTTTCAGGTTCCTTGGAAGGGGAAACTGTTCTAAATATTTATACAGGAGGACAAATGTGGGTTTTTGTCACATTTGTTCTATCCCCCAGCACCCCTTCCTTTTAATATTTCTGATTAAATGCCAAAGGGATTGGTTTCTAATTTCCAGCAGCTTAGTTTCATCCCTGGATGGAGCCAATTAACAAACTTAATTACTGAATAGCTCTTGTAGTCCAGCACCCTTTACAGACAGTAATCAAAGCTTTACTAATTACATGCATTAGGCATCTTAATTTATTGACATACCCATGAAAAATTATCTCTGTGTTAGCCTAGATGGTCCTCCTTTCTTAATTATTGGATATTGTGGATGGAAAAAATGTTTTTTGGAGTGCTTCCTTATTATGCAAGTTTTTAAAACGGACCTTTTGTCGAGTGTGGGCAGGTGTGGGCTATCTTAATAGAAAAAGCAGCCTGTTTCCAAGTGACTAGCAAGGCCCCATCTCCCTTACCAAGGAAGTAGCATATCATACCACTTTAAACTGTCATAGCTTCCCCCAAGGAATTCTGGGAACTGTAGTCTGTTCAGGGTTGTTAAGAGGCCGTTCTTCCCTTCACAGTTCCTAGAATTCCCTGGGAAGAGAGTTTGATCGTTAAATCTCTGGTTATTGTAGTTATGTGTGGGGAAGAATAGGGGTCTGTTCATAGCTGCCAAGTTTTCCCTTTTCTCACGAGGAAGCCTATTCAGCATAAGGGAATTTCCCTTAAAAAGGGGGAGAACTTGGCAGCTATGTCTGTTAAGAAGTGAGAGCTGGACCATAAAGAAGGCTGATCGCTGAAGAATTGATGCTTTTGAATTATGGTGCTGGAGGAGACTCTTGCGAGTCCCATGGACTGCAAGAAGATCAAACCTATCCATTCTTAAGGAAATCAGCCCTGAGTGCTCACTGGAAGGACAGATCCTGAAGCTGAAGCTCAAGTACTTTGGCTACTTCATGAGAAGAGAAGACTCCCTGGAAAAGACCCTGATGTTGGGAAAGATGGAGGGCACAAGGAGAAGGGGACGACAGAGGATGAGATGGTTGGACAGTGTTCTTGAAGCTACGAACATGAGTTTGACCAAACTGCGGGAGGCAGTGGAAGACAGGAGTGCCTGGCATGCTCTGGTCCATGAGGTCACGAAGAGTCGGACATGACTAAACGACTAAACAACAACAACCAGCTTTCAGCTCCCTTAAACTACACTTTGCAGGATTCTTTGGGGGAAGCCATAACTGTTTAAAGTGGTATGAAACGCTACTCCCTTGGTAAGTTTGTTTAAACACGACTCCTCTGCTAAATGTGCTTAGTATTGCAGCAACAGTCCCATTGAACTCAAGTGGTCTTACTTTGGAGTCAACTTCTATAGGATCACAGTGTCATTTGGCTTAAATGTCAGGACTCTAAATGGAAAAAAATAGCTTTACAGTGAAGGATACTTCCCGCAGTCTACATTTATCCATAAAACTCCCTTAACAGTCTGACCATGGCATCTCTACAGATGGCACCATGGAACTTTTAGCAGCAGCAGTAGTAGATGCAGCTGGTGTCAAAACCAGCAAATCTTCACATTCTTCACATGATTGTTCAGCTCTCAGAACAATCTTTCCATTAGCAGCTTGAAAGCAGTAACCATATTTGACACTTGTATAGTGTTTTAAGTATTCAGAGTGCTTTCACATACATTACCCTCTTGTAATCCTTACAATAACATCGTAAAGTTAGTGTGTATTATATTATAGTATATTATAGGTGGGCTGACTGAGCCTGAGAGAGAGACTGGCTTGCCTAAGGCCCCCTTGCGAGTTTGTGGCAGAAGCAAGATCCAAACTCGTGACTCCCTGATCTCTGGCATTGTCTGTTAGCCTCTGCAGTACATCAGCTTTGTTTTGTGACAGTCATTCTGATTCTCTGTAAAAATTACTTGGACTCTAAATACCTGCTGACATAACATGCCCAAAGTGCTAATTGATATCTAAGGTCTTGAATGTGATGCTATTTCAATTCTATGGTCAGGGGCAACCCTAGCAATAATGACAAATAATAAACAACAATGCATGGATGGAGATTCAAAATTGGCGAGGCTGTTTTCCCTGGGTTGGGAAGTGGAAACTGACTAATAAACGTTTCTACTTTTCATTCTGGAAATAAAATACTCCTACGGAATTGTTGGAAGTGGAGAAGTGAAGTTTTATGGCTTTTACGCTTGTTTGGACTTGTTGGGCAAGAAGGAAAATCACATTGCGAAACATCCTGCTAATGTATGCTCTAGTAATGCACAGTTACATTCACAGACTAGAAGGTCTTATCTAAATTCAGTTATTTGGATTAATGGGAAACAGGTGCACCCCAGTGGGGAATCCTTAACGGTACCTTAGCCAATGAATCCGTTTTGTGCCTTGGACTCCCGCCTCGTGACTTTCTCCCATCCATCCCTTCCTACCTTCTTGCAGCAGATAATAGTGTGCATCCTTAGGTTGCTCACGTCTCGGGGTTTGCTGTGTATTTCAGAATTTTAAGCCAGGGGGTGGGGAACCTCCAGCCCATGGGCCCCACCAGGCCTCCCCCTGTTTGATGCCAGGTGTGGGGTAGATAAATACATGACTGGTCTGCGGTTTCCAGGCACCCCATGTCATCTGATTGTTGGCACCTGCAAATCCCCCTGCACAACGCTTTGCAAGCCCTGTCAATCAGGGGACTGGAGAGGCTTGCAAATAGCCGCCCACACGGATCTGCAGGTGCCGACAATCAGCTGATCATCGGTGCTTGAAAAGCACAGTGCCTTCATCTGAACCCTTTGATTTTAAACCTTGTGGGCAAAAATGGGCCACCTGCTGTCATTGTAACATTGGGTGATTCTTAGGTGGGTGGCCCTGCCCACCTGTCAAATTTGGCCTGTAGGGGTTGGGGAAATAAGGATCTGGTCTGTTGGCCGGATCTAAATCTCCACCTATTTTTTACACTCCACAAACATCGTGATCTCTAAGGGAATGTCCTAAACTTCAGGGGTAAGAGTATTTTCTACATGGCTTGAAGGCTTTTGCTATTGAATGTCCCCTTCCATGTTCACCAGGCTCCATGCTGATGCAGCTGGCACAGCTTCTCCTACCAGTTTCCACCCTCTGATCTGCTGGGCACCTCTCTTTATCTCATAGCCCCCACTCTCTTTGAGTCTTGAGCCTCAAAATACCTGGAAATCCTATGCTTTGCACTTCTAGATAACTCTAAATGTGTTGAACGTGGGGGTGGGGAAGCACACACAGGTCATTAAATTTGTGTGTGTGTTTATGTTGTGGTTAATGTGTATAGCAAAAATGTGTGACACTGAAGGTGTGAATCTTCATAATGTATATAAATTCAAGGGCCTTCCTTGGCTGCACTGCTAGTTCTGCTTTTCTACATAAGATTTGGGCTTGAGTGTATCTGTCTTAAGCCTTGTGTAACAAAACTGCTTTGAGGAAGTGGCTTTAACAGTTTTGAGATGTTGGTAACCACATCTCCCTCCTGGGTTTTTCCTCTCTGGCAAGAATCGGTTGGAGATGAGGACTGAGCCAAGAAAAATACTAGAATCCCATAATGTTTGGATCTAAAATGTTAGGATCAGATAAGCTCCCTAACATCTTAGAAAACCAATTCTGCTGTCGCATCAAGGATGGAGTGACTTTTGAAACAGAGTCCTAGCCAAAACGTTGTCTGTAAAGTTATTTATGTTAAAATACGCCTGCTTTTTGGGAGAAAAGCAATAACAAACCTAGACAGAATCTTAAAAAGCAGAGACATCACCTTGCCGACAAAGGTCCGTACAGTATAGTTAAAGCTATGGTTTTCCCAGTAGTGATGTATGGAAATGAGAGCTGGACCATAAAGAAGGCTGATCAAAGAATTGATGCTTTTGATTTATGGTGCTGGAGGAGACTCTTGAGAGTCCCATGGACTGCAAGAAGATCAAACCTATCCATTCTGAGGGAAATTAGCCCTGAGTGCTCACTGGAAGGACAGATCCTGAAGCTGAGGCTCCAATACTTTGACCACCTCATGAGAAGAGAAGACTCCCTGGAAAAGACCCTGATGTTGGGAAAGATTGAGGGCACTAGGAGACGGAGATGACAGAGGACGATATGGTTGGACAGTGTTCTCGAAGCTACCGACATGAGTCTGACCAAACTGCAGGAGGCAGTGGAAGACAGGAGTGCCTGGCGTGCTCTGGTCCATGGAGTCATGCAGAGTCGGACACGGCTAAATGACTAAACAGCAACAACAATGTTAAAAGCAATGACAACAACACTGCTAAGGCAAAATTGTGTCCTTAGTTGTTATAGATCTGCACCGTGGTTCTTGGTTCTGCCAGAATAAAATATATTTTCATATCTGTGCACTCGCTGCGGTTTTAAGTTTAAGGCAGGAGAAAGCAGTGCTTCGTCTGCAGCCCCAGACACACTTTAAATTGTCAAGTCCCATTGGACTCAGTGAGGCTCACCTCTGAGACTTCCCCAAACTGGTTCCCTCAGATGTTGGCCAGGGATGATGGACATTAACATTTCAAGAAACATTGAGAGCATCAGGTTGGAGAGTCTCTAGTGAATTGGGGTTTTTTTGGGGGGGGGGTCTCTAGCAGATGTGAGCCTCTTAACCATAAAGCCTCTTACCCATTGCTTGTCCCCAGGACCTGGCAATCAGAGGTGTCTACCCCCTGCAAATGTCCTTCCTAGCTAATAGCCTTTAGTAGATCCTATCCTTTCTGAACATTTCTCATCCTTTCGATTGTCATTTTATAATTATGAAGTGGAAGAATAAATGTCCGCCCACTCCAGTTAAGGCTTCCAATATACCGATGACATTAATTATATGAATTTGCAACATGCAAGTTTCTAATAGTGCCCTCTGTACTGAGGTACTTGCTTTATTGAAAGGAAATGAGAGAATGCAGAAGGAATGAATAAGCTCTTGGTTTTCAGAAGCTTCTTATGCCAAGTGGAAATTTTTGGGAGGACAGTGATTCTGCTTTTATACAGTGGGCCTATTTTTTTTAAGTGTGCATACAAACAGCCAGGGGAAAAATCCACTATGCACTTCTAACTTGAAATTTGGAAGAATTCATTTTTAATTAAAATAACACCCATGTTTAATTAGAGTTCCATCTTTCTTTCTTTAATTTTAAAAATAAGAGTAATGAAAAGATGATTTCATCTTTGGGTTTAGAAGTTCACAGTTTTGTAACACCCTGAAACTATGGCTGTGGTGATGAATTGGACTACAGATGTCAGAAGGTCAATGTTTTGCTGGTATTTAAACCAGATTATTTAAATCAGATGTTTCAATATAGGCACAGCATTATTTGCTAGTTATTAATATTTTTCATTATTGTTAAGCACTATGCAGACTGTTAAACACTTACAAAGCACCTAAAATTACCTAAGCATTATATATGTATCAAAAGATAAGAGAGCCCCTGCCTGCAGGCCCACAATCTAATAGCCGCAATACTAAAATAAAAAGGAATAGGGAGGGAAGAGGAAAGCAAGCATTGGGGCAGCTTCTTCTGCACTGGCCAATGGATGGGACCAGGTTTTACTCCCCATTGGCATGGTATTCTTTATAAGAGACAAGGTACAGCCTCCAAGTGCCCTTAATGCCCTGGCTGGTGGGAGAGGTCAGAGAGTAAGCCACCCTTTGATTATGCAGTCCTATGGCAATTGAGAGTAACTTGTTAGGTTTCTATTCCTCTCACTGTGCAGGTAACATGCCTCTGTTATGCATTTCAGTAAAGATTGTTGGAATCACGGGAGCGGATGTTTTCTGTTTTCTGTTTCCATTTGTTTTTTCTTCAGACTTCTCTCAGCGAGAGGAGACATGTTTTCCTTTTGTTCTGCCTTACACTTAATAAAGTAGCTTTCAGTACACAACCTCAGCCTGGCTCCATCTGCGTTTTATCTCTGCTGGACTCAGTGTCTCCAAGACATGGGTCGTAATAAATCGTCGGGAAAGGGCTGTCGGAATTCCCTAGAGCTGCATGCTGACCGCTGATGGGGGAGACGGGCTGGATTCGTTCCTGACCAGACATAACTAGCCTTATTGTTACATATCATTATTAGTTGTTATTGCTTTGGGTTTCAGAGGGCAGGACCAGTCCCTGGCATCTCCAAAAAGTGTATTAAAACTTTGGGGAATTTTCCATGGTCTTACAGGTGAAACTCAGAAAATTAGAATATCATCAAAAAGTGCATTTATTTCAGTAACGCAATTTAAAAGGTGAAACCAATATATCAGATAGATGCATGACATGCAAAGCAAGATATGTCAAGCCTTTATTTGTTGTAATTGTAATTAGTTGTTGTTAGGCGGGTCAATTATAGAAGAAGAAGAGTTTGGATTTGATATCCCTCTTTATCACTACCCGAAGGAGTCTCAAAGCGGCTAACAATCTCCTTTCCCCTCCTCCCCCACAACAGACACCCTGTGAGGTGAGTGGGGCTGAGAGACTTCAGAGAAGTGTGACTAGCCCAAGGTCACCCAGCAGCTGCATGTGGAGGAGCAGAGACGTGAACCCGGCTTCCCAGATTACGAGTCTACCGCTCTTAACCACTACACCACACTGGCTCTCTATAAATGGAATGTAATTAATGAAATGTAAAAGCGATGTTTATTTTTGTTTATTTTTGTATTATTGTAACTATTTGTTTTATTACTGTGGGATTTCCAAAAGAAAGCATTTGTAAAAATTAAAATAAAAAAATAAGTTGCATTACTGAAATAAATGCACTTTTCGATGATATTATAATTTATGTTAAAACATAAGATAGTAGTTTCAATTATTATTGTTATGTTGATAACTTTTCATTATTTACACATAGGGAATAATTGCTTTTGGGATCTTCAGGGTAACATTCCCGCTAAAATCAATCAGTAATTTTAAAGTGAGGAGTATTGTCACTACAGTCTGTTTGCACATTTCCACAGGACATTGAGGGAAGTACAGAATGCTGAACTGGCAGAATTGTTTCATACCAGAAACAGCACCATCTTAACACTGCACAAAGTGTGCTGATTCTTGCTGAACCGAGTATAGAGACTTGGAAACACAGCTGTTCAGGTCATTCCTAGCAGCGTTTCTTTGATTTAGGTTTGTAAGGATGAAACAGGTTGATGGGTTTAGGACAAGCTGAGCAGCTGTTCCAAGTTAAGATAGGGCTGTTGTGTAAGTGAAATGAATACAAACCACCCTCTGAGATGGAATTTAATAAATTGGAGGCTGCTGTCCAGCACACAACTAGCTTGCTTAAATTCCGCTGAGGTCAAGGAGGAGAACCAAGGATAGAAGGATGAGGATGCGACCTCTGGGTTATTACAATGGTACCTCGACTTATGAACGACTCAACAACCGAATTTTTCGACTTACGAGTGGGTAAAATGGCCACACGCTTACGAATTTCTCGACATCCGAATGGAAACCGCGGCAGTTTTAGATAGGGTTTTTCCGACTTACGAATTTTTAGATGGGGTTGCTTCGGCTTACGAATTTTTTCGTTTCCAATCCATTCCTATGGGAAATCGTGTTTCCAATGGCGCTTTTTGGCTTACGAATTTTTCGACCTACGTTCCGCCTTTGGAACGGATTAAATTCGTAAGTCGAGGCACCAGTGTATTGGGGAATATGGTTCAGAACACCACGTCTCATTTTCTTTGCAACATCAGGTCATAAGAGCAATATGAGAGCTTTGCGGGATCAGACCAAAGGTCTGTCAAATCCAGCACATTGGTCAGCCAGGTGCCTATGGGAAACCCACAAGCAGGGCAGGAGGACAATGTCTATCTCCTGTTTTTGTTCCCCAAGGAACTTTTACTCAGAGTCATGCTTCCTCTGATCCTGAAGGTAGCATTCAGCTGTCATGACTAGAAGCCATCACTTTACACCTCAGTAATTTGTAAGTAAAGGTAAAACGGTAAAGGACCCTGTTGTGTATTGAGTCAAAGGATTTTATATCTGTATTACTATTGTCTGTATTTGCATTAGGGTATAACTGTCTTTTGGTTCCAGAAGGTACAGCTACTATTGGTTCATTTAAGCTGCTGTATTTGGATCCTCTGTCTTATCGGTTCCCTCCAAAAGGCAGCACTGTGATTGCCTGATATTGTTCCCTCCAAAATGTCTAGCTAGTCCCCTGTCCCTTTCTAGCTAGTCCCCTGTCCCTATAAATATAGCTTTCCTCTCCTCAGAGCCCAGTCTTGTTTGCTTTAATAAAGAAGTGTTACTAGAGAACTGTTTCCAGCATATTATGTCAAGAGAGCTGAAATCACGAACCCCACGTCACAACAGACCCCTGGACGGTTAAGTCCAGTAAAGGCGACTATGGGTTGCGGCACTTTCAGGCTGAGAGAGCCAGCGTTTGTCCACAGACAGCTTTCTGGGTCATGTGGCCAGCATGACTAAACTGCTTCTGGTGCAACGGAACACTGTGACAGAAACCAGAGTGCACGGAAACGCTGTTTACCTTCCTGCCGCAGCAGTACCTATTAATCTACTTTCACTGGTGTGCTTTCGAATGGGTAGGTTGGCAGAAGCTGGGACAGAGCAATGGGAGCTGTTGCGGGGATTTGAACCGCCAACCTTCCAATCGGCAAGCCCAAGAGGCTCAGTGGTTTAGACCACAGTGCCACCCGTGTCCCCTGTACCTTTTTATAAGATTTCTCAGCTGTCCTTCACCACAGGCAGGGCCGGCTCTAGGTAGATCCCCGGTGGCGCAGGGCACTACGGCACAGGGCCGCCAGGAGGGCGCCGCGAGCTGCGCCCACCCGCTGGCCGGTCGGTTCAACTCGCAGCTGCGCCCACGGCAACCGCGCTGTGCCTGCCCGCCCGCCCGCCCGCCGTGCAGCAGCGCCTGTGGCGGCTGCGCTGCGCCCGCCCGCCTCGCTGGGAAACGGGACGGGGGGCGCCGGAGGGATCCGTTGCTCCACGGCGCCAGGGTGAATGAGTGAATTATTCACATAATATGATAATTTGCAATCAAGTCACATCTACTGGGGTGTGTGTGTGTGTGACAGAAAGGCAGGGGAAGAAAAAGGCTTTTAATTTTCAGTTCCATTGTGTTCTTTTTCTCCCCTCGCCCATGCTCCAATTAAAGGGTGGAAAGAATGCATAATCAGATGGAAGATAATTCTGACTTTACTTGATTTATTGCTAGTTCACTTGGCATGTATTGACTGTGTGTTGATGTGTGATTAGGTTTATCATCCCTTTGGGCCACCATTGACTGCTACCAACTGATTTTTTCCTGTTTATAACCTTCGTATCCCTTTTCCCTCCCGCATTGCACTATGTACATAAGCAGAAGGGGAGGAGAACAGCTTCCATTATATGCGTTTTTAAAACACACACATCTGGAATCTTTAAATGATTGCAGCATCTTTCAGTTTAGACAGTTTAAAAAAGCTGCGTCTTTTGAAACCAGGCAGTAATCTGTGTGAGGATTGTGAAAAGGTCTTAGCACCCTAATGGCCTCATCCTGTCTTCTGAAAATAGGAAGTTGCCTTATACCAGGGGTGGCCAACTCTCAAGAGACTGTGATCTACTTTCAGAATTAAAAACTGGCAGTGATCTACCCCCATTTTTGGGGGGTTCAGCTCAAAGTTGTTGAGCTTTTTCTAGGGAGCAGAAAGGGGTTAAAAAAAGCTTTTGGGGGGAGGGTTAAAGGGGCAGGAGTCAGTTTTAGCGACGCTCAAGAAAGGGAGCCAAAGATCTACCAAAACCTCACGGGGATCTACCAGTAGATCGCAATCGACCTGTTGGACATCCCTGCCTTATACCATATCATTTGTCCTTTGAACTCCATGTGGTGTAATGGTTAGGGTGTCCGACCTGGATCTGGGAGACCAGGGTTCAAATCCAATCTCTGTCATGAAGCACCTTGGGTGACCATGAGTCAATTCACTGTCTCTTAGCCTCCCAGGCTTGCTGTGAGGATAGAATGAGGAGGGGAAACGTCATTCATGCTGTGACTTTGAGCTTCTTGGTGGAAAGATGGGAAAGAACTCTAATAAGGACTTGGTATTGTCTACACTGACTGGCAGCAGTTGGGTCTTTCTCGGTGCTACCTGGAGATGCTGGTGATCTAGGTACCTTCTGTATGCAAGGCAGATGTTCTGCCACTCAGCTATGGTCTAGCTAGGGTCTAGAAGCCAAGCCTTATGAAGAACAGTTGAAGGAGCTGGGTATGCTTAGCCTGGAAAGAGGAGACTGAGGGGAGATTTGATAGCCATTGTCAGATATCTGAAGGGCTGTCACATGGAGGATGGAGCAAGCTTGTTTTTCCCCCCTGCTCTGGAAGGTAGGACTCGAATCAATGGCTTCAAGTTGCAGGAAAGGAGATTCCAAATAGAGATACGAAAAAACTTTCTGGTGGTATGAGCTGTTCTGACAGTGGAACACTCTCCCTCCCCTCGGGAGGTTGTGAACTCTCCTTCCTTGGAGATTTTTAAGCAGAGGTTGGGTGGCCGTCTGTCATGGATGCTTTAGCTGAGATTCCAGCATTGCAAGGGGGTGGACTAGATGACCCTTGGGTACCTCCAGCTCTCTTGAGATTCTGTATGCACTGCCAATCTGCCGGCCCAAAATTGTTCCTCAAAGAGAGAAAGGGACTCTATAAGCTCAGAGGTGGCACCTTGCTGCCCTTCCCATATTTGCACCCCACCTTTCCATCCTGCAGGATGGCGCAAGACCATGCCTCCTGACTGGGAAGCTTAAAGTGCATAGCATATCTCTTCTTGTTGCTTCCGACAGACCCCTGAGCCTGTAGCCGTGGGCTCAGCCCAATTACGTGCGTTCGAAATGCACCAGAAAGCTAAAGAAAGGAAGTTCATGCAAATGGTTAACACAGATGGTTTGCTCTTGTAATGCTAGCAGGTTGTAAAGGTGGACTACAGTGGTACCTCGGTTTATGAACACAATTGGTTCCGGAAGTCTGTTCATAAACTGAAGCGTTCATAAACTGAAGCGAACTTTCCCATTGAAAGTAATGGAAAGTGGATTAATCCGTTCCAGACGGTCCGCGGAGTAACCGTTCATAAACTGAAGCGAACTTTTCCATTGAAAGTAATGGAAAGTGGATTAATCCGTTCCAGACAGGTCCGCGAAGTACTTAAACTGAAGCGTTCATAAACTGAAACATGGGTGTAATTGGTTCCGGAAGTCTGTTCATAAACTGAAGCGTTCATAAACTGAAGCGAACTTTCCCATTAAAAGTAATGGAAAGTGAATTAATCCGTTCCAGATGGGTCCGTGGCGTTCATAAACCGAAAATTCATAAACCGAGGTGTTCATAAACCGAGGTTCCACTGTACATATAATAGCAAAGAAAAGTGAGAGACTGGGGAAAGGACCAAGCTATCAGCTCACATTAAAATGCAGTCACCAACAATACACCCATCTTAAATTAGTGGAACATGAATAATTATAATACTAATACAAAGTGTTGATGCTGACCTTTAAAGCCCTAAACCAGGCATCCCCAAACTTTGGTGGCCCTCCAGATGTTTTGGACTACAATTCCCATCATCCCTGACCACTGGTCCTGTTAGCTAGGGATCATGGGAGTTGTAGGCCAAAACATCTGGAGGGCCGCAGTTTGGGGGTGCCTGCCCTAAACGGCCTCTGTCCGGTATACCTGAAGGAGCCTCTCCTCCCCCATCGTTCTGCCCGGACACTGAGGTCCAGCTCCGAGGGCCTTCTGGCAGTTTCCTCACTACGAGAAGCCAAGTTACAGGGAACCAGGCAGAGGGCCTTCTCGGTAGTGGCACCCGCCCTGTGGAACGCCCTCCCACCAGATGTCAAAGAGAAAAACAACTACCAAACTTTTAGAAGACATCTGAAGGCAGCCCTGTTTAGGGAAGCTTTTAATGTTTAATAGATTATTGCATTTTAATGTTCTGTTCTGTTGGAAGCCGCCCAGAGTGACTGGGGAAACTCAGCCAGATGGGCAGGGTATAAATAATAATAATAATAAATTATTATTATTATTATTATTATTATTATTATTATTATTATTATTTATACATTGCGTACCTACAGGTTTGTGTGCATAGGGGCCTCTTTTCAGATCTCCTGCTCTTCATGCACACATCTGAGCGTGGGGCACACAAAGGAAGGGGTGGCAATGTTTGGAGCAGGGCCACCAGCACGATCTCACTCCTGCTTCCATGTGTTATATGGAGGGGATTTATGAAAGAGGCTTTGGAGCTGAACTCTCTCCACCTGTGAGGAACGTGTTGCAAAAGATCAACCTGAAACTAACTTCTGAACAGTGTTAGAAACTGGGATAGGAAAGCTAGGAGCTACATGGCACCTTAAACGTAGGTTATGGGCGCAACAACGGAATGTCTAGGCGCACTTTTTATAACAAGAATACAAAGCTGAAAATGAATGAACTGCAGCTAAAATATTATGTTCATTTTTCACATGGTCTAGTCCTTTCCCTGCCCACCCCTCTAATATTCTTAAGAGGGTCCCTTCTCCAGTCTTCAGAGAGTATCTGGAAGTGGGGAGGCAGAAAAAGGTCCTCCTTTCCTTCCACTCTGCAGATCTGAAATCTTAGGCGCAGTACTGCGCCCAGAGCTCAGAAACTGCTTGCGCTAATGAAATTCCCTGTTGCAAAATGCGCCAAGAACAACAGGAGTTTTGAACACTGTTTCTGGAGAATATTCAGCTTCTCCAGCAGGGGGGAAGATTGTGTGTGTGTGTGTGTGCGCGCGCAAATATCCATATATGTGCAAGCCAGTATAGCCTTACACTGAGTCACGCCATTAGTCCATCTAGCCCAGTGTTATTAACGCAGATTGGCAGCAGATCCCCAGGATTTCTGATTAAAGTCTTTGCCCAACCCTAGCTGGAGATGAACCTTGGGTGGAACCCCAAGACTTTTAACTTGCCAAGCAGATGCTCTGCAATGGAACTACAGCATCTTCCATCAAATAAAGACCAACTGGCAAGCTTTTGGCTACCTGGGTGCATGCAACCTGTCATTTCCCAAAGGCCACATTGTTGATGCACAAATTGCATGGTTTGTGCAACTTCACTGAACTTTCTTTTGCTGATTTTGTTATGGATTCCTTCCCTCCTATTCTTGTACATCCAATTATTATTATTATTATTATTATTATTATTATTATTATTATTATTATTATTATATTATGTTTTCAAAATGGACACACACACACTTTCTTACCTGTTGAACTACTCCTCATTTACATCCAGTTTATTGATTTTTTTTACTTTTTCAGTTGTATATGAGCACCGGTCAAGATTAGAGAAATCTTTGCAGAAAGAAAGGCTTGAACATAAGAAAGCAAAAGAAGGTAAAGGATTTTACATTTCTCAAAAAGAAAAAGAATAGGAAACAGGAGAAATGTTGTTCCCACTTGTATTGTTATTACAGGAACAGTGTGTTGCATTCAGGGTCATCGCGGTTTTCAAAACTCCTTTAAAATAGGTTATGCTTTGCCAAACATTTTTGAAAACGAGAATTGGCTATTTTGCTTAGTAGCGATCAAATCTCTGGAGTTTCTTAATGAGTTTTTACTGCCATCTAGTGGATAAAGAAAACAGCAACAAAACGGCATCTGACTATGAGTGTTTTCCCAAACTAAAGTTTTGATTCTTCCACTCAAAAACACATTTATATTTCTACAGTTATACCTATGGATATAGTTCCTGGCCAGTACCCAGAACAGTAGGCAAACACACTTTACAGATTATGGCATAATTCAGGTAACAGTGTCTCCTGGCATCCCATTATAACCATTGCTCATTCGGCTAGGGCTGTGCTTTCTGGGTCATGTTGGCACTTCTGAGATTCCACTGCATCTCTATGAGTTGTAACACAGGCTTAATAAGTCAGTCCTGGTATTTCCTTATTCCAGTGGTCGGTTTCAGGCCCCCCAGGTCTCTGGATTCGGCCTGCGAGGCTGTTTTGGGTAAGCCCATGCCCCCCTTCCCAAGCCTGATTTGCCCTCCCAGTTCCTTTGCAGCTGTGGCTTTAATATTTCTGTGTGTGATGGGAAATCCCTGTTGTCACGGCACGTGCCTGGCATCCCATGATGTCAGGCGATTGACAGGTGAGTGGCCCCGCTCACTTGTCAAAATGGGTCTGTGGTTGATCAGGGTTCCTATCTCCATATTGGAAACCCTAAGCACAAGTAAACCTTCCCACTAACATGGAATATGTGTTGCTTGGGAATTGCTGCGTCTATGCATGCAGCATAATTGTGGAGACCTGGTTTGTCCCAGGTGCTCTCACTTGCCTCTTTACGTGTGCACAACAAATGCCTGAAGAAGACTCTCCTAGTAGCTGAATGTGTAAACCAACAGCCTCAGCAGAGTCCGTAGCAATAGGTCACGAGAAGACCCATTGACATTAATGGCCCTAAGTTAGCCATGTCTGTTAATTTTAGTAGGGCTGCTCTGAATGGGAGTTAGTTACACTGACTAAAGTAATGCAGTGCTATGATTAATGAACAACTCCTTCATTGGACTGAGATACCCAGAGGGACTCTTGAATTTGTCCTTCTTGATCAGGGATGCCCTAAAAGAGGATGAACAATGAATTCACCTTGCTGTATTGTTGAAGAGGTTTTCTGCATTTCCTTTGTCTGGGGGAGAGATGCAGAAGGCTTCTTCCTCAAAACAGTAAGATGGTTTCATTGTTCATCCTGTTTAGGTCATCTTTCCAATTAGCAAGTCACCTTCCTAATTAAGGATATAGCAGATTAGACTGATACCACGTGTATGCAGAGATGTTTTGACTTTGTCTCTTTATTCTTTTTGCAGTTGATTTATTGTATGACTTTTAAATGTTTAAACACATTGTATCCCGCCCTGATAGCTGAATAGATGGAGCTTATAAATATAAATAGACTGTAGCCTTTTAACATCATTTTCTCTTCCTTTTTTTGTTTTTTAGACTTTCTTGTTTATAAATTAGAAGCACAAGAAACGCTAAATAAAGGAAGGGTAAGTGAGCAGAAGTAATGAACAAGATGTTTCTGCTTATTGCATAAGCTGAACTGATAATGGAGTTCTGAATGCTCTTAACATTTAACCTCTTCCAAGGTATGAAGAAAAAGGAAAACATACATAATTATAGTTCACAAGAAGTAAGATTACTTGGAGGTTGGCTTGTCCTATGAGGCCTAAGGTGTCTTATTAAACAAATTCACAAAGGATAAGGCTATCCAATGGTTTCCCCTGGTAGATTTGCTGGGTCTGTTTCTTGGTATAGAAAAGTGTTTTCCCCCCAGACCGATTTAATTTGGAGGGGGTGATTTTTGGATACTTGAAGTTAAACAGTGGGAGCTTTTGGTTCCCTTCCTACAGTCTACATGGAGACAAAGGGGAAGTGCAACTTGCATGTTCTGAAGGTGGAGAGTGATGTCACGATGTCTAACAAAATGCTGAGGCTTTGCTACTGCTTCCAGTCCAGAGTTTGACACCTTTGTAGCTCAATGGCGGAGGATCTGCTTTGCCTGCAGAAAGTCTTGAGTTCAATCCCTGCCATCACTAAGTTGGGCTGGGCATGAAACTCTGAAGTGCTACTATAGGTCAGTACAGTCCATTGTGAACTAAAAGGACCGATGAACTCCCTATATTCTTCTGTGTTCTGCCTCATCTCCATCTTGGGGGGTTAAAGTTGGCCTGTTTGTGGAAAATCTGTCCATGTGACTTGCTGCTAAGTGGCTGAGTAGTGTGGCAGAAAAGCAGTTTGGGGTTGGATTTTGCAGGCTGCAACTTTAGAAGATGTCCTGTGGACAGCCCTATAAGTAGATCCACTGGCAAGTTCACAGTTTACTAGTATTATAATTTACAGAGAGGTAAATTTACAGAGAGCTGAGTACGTCAGCTAACTATATATTACTCTTTTTGTTTTACAGCAAGATTCCAATAGCAGATATGGAGCACTGAATGTGCAGCACCAGATGTTGAAGGTAGATACATGCATCTTCTTAATCATCCTGTCTTAACAGGGAAGTTAGAAAAAGATGACAACATTTGGCTTCCAGTCCTAGTTGGCATTTTTGGGAAATGGATGTCTCCAACACCAATAGACCTTCTGGGTGTCATGAAAAGGCCTTAGTTGCAAAATGTTTGCTTCCCGGTGATTGTGTGCAAAATTTAAAACTGTTCTGGAACATGTGTCCCCTAGTAGTTGGCTTAATCTTCTGTTGTTCTACACACTGAGAAGTGTTTGACTTGGGGAACACTCTGAAGCAGCGATCTGAGGTGGTAACAGACCCATCAGAGGACTTTACAACATTGGCAAGACTCAAATTGAATCACTGATCTGGTTTGCACGTAATGCAGAAACAATAATTTAGTGCTGTGCCAATTATGCTACTCCTTCCCCTCTTCTTCATGGTATGGTTGCAAGGACGACATTGGAAAGATCGACTTCCTGTTTGAAACCAACCATGGTTTACTGTGGAACTTGAAAAGGTTGAACCAGTGGAGAGGGAAGAGTAAACCATGGTTCAGCGTTATGGCAATCAAGGCATTGTTAACACTCCCACCAACGCTAACCCAAGGTTAATGCTACTCATGGTTTTCATCTTAACCAGACCGACTCCATGGCAGTATTGAAATCCCACAGGCCTATGTTAAAACATGCTCTCATTCTGGGATGGGGTTGCCCTGGACGTCCCAAATACATAAATTCTCAGCTGGTCAGACAAATAATTCCTTGTGATGTGTCTTGCCCCCCCTTTTTTTTTGCAGAGCCAGCATGAAGAACTGAGGAAGCAGCATGCAGACCTGGAAGAGGAGCACAGGAGGCAGGGAGATGACTTCAACAGAGTGGTCAGTGATCATAAGGAAAAATATATGGAGTTACAGCAAGAGAAAGAGCAGGAGCTCTCCAAGCTGAAAGGTACAGCATTGTGTTACTTGGTTTAAATTTTGGGGAGGGGGGAAGAGGGGCCAGGCCGTTCCCTAGAACTGCCACCTTTGTTGGCATTAACTTAGCTTCCATTAGGACTTGACTGCAAATATTTAAATTCGTGAATAATTAGGATGCTCTCTGTCTCTCTCTGCTGTGTATAAATCTGTCGGATCAATTCTTGTTTGCATTGAATTTTTAATAGAATCCATGTATAATCTGCGAGAAGAGAACAGGCAGCTGAGGCAAGCCCACCAAGATATTCATACTCAGCTACAAGATGTGAAGGTAAGAACTTGGCCCTCCCAAGGCAAGAGTTGGGGGCAGGGAGAGAGAAAAATCTCCTTGTTTGCAACTGGGAAAACAAGATGATGGTTGCAAATAGATCTTTTCTTGCTTAATGGAAGGAAAGGTGCAATGGGTATGTTTTTCTTAAATGCACGCACAAACGTGCTGATATTACCTTTTAATTATTTACTAGCAGCCTCGAACTCAGCATTGCCTGGGAATGCTAAGAAACCCAAGAATCCACGGAAATTTTGAAATCAATGGTTAAATTACTGCAGTTTTGAAAGATTCAGCCTACTGAATTGATCCAGAATGCTGTCCATTTTGAATCCAAGCACACACAAAACATTGCTCCTTGATCTCAGGAACCACCACGTAAAATTTGTTTGTGATAGCTTAAGTGGTGTTGAAATGCACAGCAAACCAGCAAACAACTTTCCAAAATAGGTGGCAGACCAGGAAAAAAGTACCCAGTGTTGCTCGGGAATTCTAAGAAACCAAAAAGCCCTGAGGTTTATAAATGCGTAATGAATTTGCTGGTTTCCTGCCATGTTTGGTTAAAACCAAGGCAGTTCAGAATGGCTCAGTTTGCTACCTTGATTCAAAATGGTTTCCAAACGCTAACCAACACCTCCTTCTCTGTATTGGGAACAACAATGGCAGATTTGCCTAATGTCCTGCTTTAGATGAAACCAAATTCAGCAGTCCCAAATCCATTCACAGGGGCTATAAGGGGGGGGGTGTTTTGGCTTTGGGTTGCAGTCCAAAGCCAAAACACAGGGGCAGCACAAGAGGCAAAAACCAGTTATTTCTGCACAAAATGGCAACTTTACTGCACAAAATGGCAACTTTACTGAAGTGTTGGTAAGATGTAAACACAAAACACACACACACAAAAATTGTTTAAAAAGCAGGTGCTGAATCAGTTAAGCAGCTGGCAATCCTAAGATTATTTCTTGGTGTCTGATGAAGTGCATTTGGGATCAACCTTGATGGTGGCGTTTTCTTTTGTGTAGCTGCAGCATAAGAGTTTAATCTCTCAACATGACCAGCTTGTAGTGACGCTAGAAGAACACAAGAGTGCGCTTGAAGCTGCGCAGGTCAGCCAAGAAAATGGCTTTGCATCCACTCTGCTCTTAATGAATGGTGTTTTTGTTTTCGTCTATTTAAAAAACCTTCCTAACATTTCTTTCCTTTTTTTTAAATTTCTGCTGACCACAACTTTTATGCATGCACGCCTTTGGTGGGGGGTGGGGGATCTCTGGTTAACAACCAGCTGCCCTTTCGGGGCAAGAAATGCATGCTTGGAAGGATTTCTGCTCTGCCAAAATTATAGCGTAGTAAATTGTTTTTGTTTCTTGACAGCTCCATTATGGGCTCGAGTGAATGCATGCATGTATGGATAAAAAACACATCTTTCTTTCTTGTCCAGGAGGCTACAAACTACGACTTCCATACAGCGGGGCTGTGAGGGTGTGGCTCGAGGGGATTGAGCCCCTGGAGCTTTCGCACTGGTCCCCCTGGATCATATAAACTTTCCCACCCCCCTTTTTAAAAAGTGACTTTGCTTGCAGGGCTGCTGAATATTCTGCAGAGTACAATTCTGGCGAGACCCCAGCCACCTTCCATCTCAGTTTGCTCAGAGATCTAAGCCTGCACGCGTGCATATAAATTAGCTCATGCAAATTTGTGCTAAGGACTTGCAACATAGGAAGCAGAGTCAGACCATGGGTCTCTCTTGCTAGGTATTGTGTCTACACTGATCTGCAGTGGCTCTCCAGGATTTCAGAGATAGTGGTGTTCCGACTGCGACTTAGATATGATGGAGATTGAACCTGAGATCTTTGGCATGCAAAGGAGATGGTATTATTATTATTATTATTATTATTATTATTATTATTATTATTTATTTTATTCAATTTGTATAGCGCCCTTCATCTGAAGGTCTCGAGGTGGGTCAGAAAATGAAAATACAAAATGAATGCACAAAGTACATACAGTGGTACCTCGGTTTATGAACACAATTGGTTCCGGAAGTCTGTTCATAAACTGAAGCGAACTTTCCCATTGAAAGTAATGGAAAGTGAATTAATCCGTTCCAGATGGGTCCGCGGCGTTCATAAACTGAAAATTCGTAAACCAAGGTGTTCATAAACCGAGGTTCCACTGTATTAAGGACAAAGCAAACCCATAACCCATAACCCACAACCCACACATGCAACAAAATCATCCAATATAACAAGACTAGGCAATGCTCTGGACAATCCATGACATTCCTCTGCTATAAGAGGAATTATAGCCTCTGCGGGACGCGGGTGGCGCTGTGGTCTAAACCACTGAGCCTCTTGGGCTTGCCAGTCAGAAGGTCGGCGGATTGAATCCCCACGACGGGGTGAGCTCCTGTTGCTCTGTCCCAGCTCCTGTCAACCTAGCAGTTCGAAAGCACACCTGTGCAAGTAGATAAATAGGTACCACTGTGGCGGGAGGGTAAATGGCATTTCCATGCGCTCTGGCTTCCGTCACGGTGTTCCGTTGCACCAAAAACGGTTTAGTCCTGCTGGTCACATGACGTGGAAAGCTGTCTGTGGACAAACACCGACTCCCTCGACCTGAAAGCGAGATGAGTGCTGCAACCCCAGAGTCGCCTTTGACTGGACTTAACCGCCCAGGGGTCTTCTACCTTTACCTTTTGTAAGAGCGGAGTAAAGGTCCCGGCAGATGCAAGCGATTTTATCATCAAAATGCTTTGCAAGCAAGTCACAGCGAGCTACTGTCGGTTCTGCTGCCTCCTGTGGGCCAGGCTGTAAAAGGCCCCGCGCTACCCAGAAAAGCTCTGCTGGGTGGCACAGTGAGGATGCAATGGAGGAAGCAAATGAAGCCTTCTTTTCTGCTCAGCCTTCACTGCCACTAGGCAGGCTCGACGATGAGCCCTCACCAGGTTTCGAGTGCACTCAGCTATAGCCCTTTCCCCTGCAGACAGTGTCTTGTAAGCACCTAGCAAAGCTTCTATGGGAGACCTGTGTCTCAGTGAAAAGGGGACGGGCTGTAGCTCAGTACTGGGACACATGCTTGGCATGCAGAAGTTCCAATTCCTGGGAACTCCAGGTAAGGCTGGGAATAATCCCTGCCTGAAACCCTGGAGAGCTGCTAGGTGATTTGTCGTGGTTCCATATGGTATTCCCAGTGCCGGGCTATAGTTGCCCGTTTTTAATTTTCTCGTGACGTGTGTCCTTCACCCTCCAAGGAGCTTCAGGGTTATCTCGCTTTATCCTTGAGCAGCCCTGCAAGAGAAGTGTAGTCAAGAGATTGCAACTTGGCCCGCACCACCTGGTGAGGTTAGTGGCTTGTCTAGGGCTTTGCATCATTTAATCTCCCCCTTCGGCATCAAGGTGTGTTACCCAGAGAGGCTAGCAAAAGTAGCAACTGCAGGGGGAGTACAATTTCATGGTGGTGATGATAATAAAAAGTGTACAAACTCATACAACAAGTTTAAAATAAACTCAGGTACCTCATATAGACAGGAGCATCAGTCTGTTTAAATTTAATTTAAAAAGTGCTTACGTTAATAGTAAAGGAACATCCTTTTTTGCCTGGCACCTACGTTTTAGCAGCCTAGGCACAGGGCTCTAAACTAGCTACACTTTCCAGACTGTCTTCGAAGGCATTGAAGCAATACAACCTTAAAGTTACCCAGGGGATGGATGATGAGCTTTGAGTTGCATAGGGTAAAGTGGGGGAGAGGGGGGAATTGGCAGGACGCTTAAGCAGGGGAAGAAAACCTTACTGTTTTTTAGGAGCTCAAAGAACTTGAGACAGTTGTTTGCCAAGGGGCTTCTTGCAGTGCAAACTTACTCCAAGGCAGCACCAGATCAATAGCTCAGTGGTAGACTGCAGACTTTACATGCAAAGTCCCAGGTCCAATCCCATTTGTCTCCAGTTTTTAAAAGGAGAAGGTAATGCAAAGGGTGGGGAGAAAGACCTCTGCCCAAGATTCTGGAAAAGCACTGGGTGGATAGTCCAGTGATCTGACCTTGGTGAAAGGTGGCTTTTCTGATTCTGCGTTGGTTGAGTGGGGGAAAATCTGTTTCGTCATAAGGCAGAGCAGATATTAAAGTGGTCCTTCGCGTGGGCACTCAAATACCTTTTGGAGAGCACCCTCAGCCTTGTTGTTTGGCATTGCAGGTGCCAACCCTGCTGGGGTTTGGGGGGTGCTCCAGGTTATTGGTTTGAGTTGCACCGTGATGAGTTTGCAAACACCACTTGGTGGGTTGTGTGCTGGATGTACACAGAGAGAGAGGGAGAGGGAGAGGGAGAGCTCCCAGTGTGTTTCAAACTTCTTGTTGATGGGGATGGAGTTGCTCTGCTGGAAAATGAACAACACTTTGCATGTGTATGGTGGCCTTTTTCAGAGATGAAACCAGCAGTGTGATAGCGACTGTGCTTTCTGTGGCGTAACCCCCTACCCCAAAACCCTCTAGGTTCATAGGCTTTTGAGCAGGTTCCATTTTCCTAAAAGCAACCATGAGACCAAAGAAAAGAGCCTGCATTCTCCCCTAGAAACTAACCTGCTGAACTCTTCTTAAAGTTACAGGTAGGTAGCCGTGTTGGTCTGAGTCGAAGCAAAATAAAAAAAATTCCTTCAGTAGCACCTTAAAGACCAACTAAGTTTATATTTTGGTATGAGCTTTCGTGTGCATGCACACTTCTTCAGATACACCATCTGAAGAATCTGAAGAATGTATCTGAAGAAGTGTGCATGCACACGAAAGCTCATACCAAAATATAAACTTAGTTGGTCTTCTTAAAGTGTTGACTGTCTCCAGTTGCTGGACTAGACGGGCCATTGGCTTCATCCAGCAGGCTCTACTTGTGTTCTTGTGCTGTTTTGGCTATGTTAGGAAAAACGCTCACTGCCTGAGCATTGCATATAGGGGAAATGATGATGTAGGCATGCCATACAAAGGTTGTAGGCAGAGCTGGCCCAGCCGCATGGTGCTGCTCCCCTTGCTTGATGGGGAAGAAAATAATGAATGGGGCAGCCATGTGTGACAGCTTCAGCAGCGAACACCAAAATCACTTTTAGGATGGAAAGGGTAGGATCTTGCCTTTCAGCCACATGAACCACAATGCTGCCTTGATGTGGAAAGTGTGTTGGTCCACTGCGTATTTTGTTTTAGTGAACCACCCATGAAATAACACTACAACTTTGTTCCGGATAAATTCATTTCCATCATATGTTGGACAATTCCATTAAGAATGGGAAGCCAGTTTTCTTGCAAGCGTTTGAAGAGATGCTTGCAATTGTTCATCATACACACTCATTCGGTCATTCTCTTTCTCTTTCTTTTTTTAGTGGTGGTGGTGGTTGTATCTTTTCAGTTCATGGGACTTTCCCCCCATTTGCGATTTCCCTCCCCAGCCCCCTCAAAAACGGGTTGAAAGGAAATGTAATAATTCACTTCTGACAGTTCTGTTCCTCTTCTGCGTGGCATGAAAAACTAATCCCCATTTCTGGGCTGTGGGGATTTTACGCTAGACTTTGCATGCCTGCTGTAATGTATTAAATTGGCGCACTCTGGCGCATAGAAGAGATCTCGTTTTAGCACATGGGCGTTTTTGATCGGATGTGCATGTTTAGTTAAAATACCCATCTTGCCTTGGAGCCTCCAGCTTCCCTGCAGTTTTTTAATAAGAAGCGGTTCATCTGACAGTGATATCTAATGGTTGCATTTGAATTCTAGTCCCAGGTGGAGGAATACAGACAGCTGAAAGAAACACTCAAAAAGATGCCTAGCTTCCAGAAGCCAGAAAATTTTGAGCAGCAACGTGTCCTGCCGGTGACATCGGCGTCTTCACCTCTAGGGGACGCCAAAGCACATGGCCCTGACATGGTTGAAGAGCAGAAGGAGGTAATATTGGCTGACTGGCCAAGTCATCTTCCTTGATGGCAGTGATTAACATTCATATAGTGTGCTTTTCAGTGTTCAGAAAGGGTTCCATATATTATCTCAGCAATTTTTATAACTATATTTCAAGGGAGGTCAGTATTACACGTTACAAGCAGGAGGGGAGAAATTGAGAACAACGGACAATAACTCAATTCAGGCATCACATTAAACCACAGTTAAGGATGCTTTAGTTGAAAAACCATGGTTTGCTGTAACTATTCAAAGTGATGGGCCGCAGATATGGCCATTTGTTGGCTTCCAGAGATTCCTACACCAAAATGGGAATGCCAAGCAATTGGAAGATGGGATGAAGAAGAGAAATGGAATAGATTATTGGGGAGCAGGCATGGCTGGCTGGCTAGAACTCTGGAGCAGCTCCCACATTGCCCTTTTTGCTATTTACATGTTTAGTAATGGTGGTGGTTGATCAAATTTAGCCTGTGTAGTACCATTGGCTGTTGCTGAGCAAAATTTGTGTCTTAACGTTGCAAAAGCATCTTATTGGTTAGATAGATGGCATTTGCAAACAAGGGGCGGGGAGATTTGTTAGTTTCATATGTTTAAACTGTTCATAGCAGACTCACAGAAGCTGGCTTTCTGGGATTTGAATGCTTAATTTATTTATGGTCTCAGTATCCTGAACTTTTGATCTCAAGGGAGCCCCGAAAGACTCAAGGTGACTTGCACAGAATACTTCAAAAACAGAAATTGATACTGAGCAATATAAAAACAGCACAAAAATCGTGAGCCCCTCATGGGCCTGGCCTTGATGCTCAGCATGTTGCAGCAAATATGTTCTGGAGGGTCCACTGTGGCTGACGCCGGCCTCCCTTTTTAAAAACAATTTTTCAGGTCCCAATGCTCTGTAGAGAATCACTGCAGCTATAGCTGCTGCAGTCTTCATGATGTTCGGTGCTGCTGGGCCCAGTGGCATTCTGGGAAAATGAAGATGGTTTCGGCTGCTGCAGCCACTTCGCCCAGCACTTTTCGGCTTCCCTTGATCGGGACATTAGACCTCTGTTGATGCACCCTAGAGTAGCATTAAGTGTTGACTCATGTTAAGCTTGTGATCTACTAAGACCCCTAGATCTCTTTTCACATGCACTACTGGCAAGCCAGGCATCCCCCACCTTATATTTGTGCAGCTGGCTCTTCCTACGCGTAGAACCTTACATTTGCCCCTGTTGAAAGGTGTTTGGTTAGCTTTGGCCCAGTTCTCCAATCTGTTAAGGTCGTCTTGAGTCCTGATTCTGTTTTCAGTGGCATTAGCTATGCCTCCCAGGTTGGTGTCATCTGCAAATTTGATGAGTTCCCCCTTATCATATTTGCTTACTGTGGGGGGGGGCAAGGCAGCAGGGTTGCACCACACCAACCTCCCACCAACTCTGCCTTCTTCTGGTAAGCAAGAATGACCCGCCTGCCAGTCAAAGGCCAAAGGCCTGGAAACAATGCCTTATGAGGGAGGAATGGCTTAGGGAGCTGGGTATGTTTAGCCTGGAGAAGAGAAGGTTAAGGGGTGATATGATAGCCATGTTCAAATATATAAAAGGATGTCATATAGAGGAGGGAGAAAGGTTGTTTTCTGCTGCTCCAGAGAAGCAGACACGGAGCAATGGATTCAAGCTACGAGAAAGAAGATTCCACCTAAACATTAGGAAGAACTTCCTGACAGTAAGAGCTGTTCGACAGTGGAATTTGCTACCAAGGAGTGTGGTGGAGTCTCCTTCTTTGGAGGTCTTTAAGCAGAGGCTTGACAGGCATATGTCAAGAATGCTTTGGTGGTGTTTCCTGTTTGGCAGGGGGTTGGACTGGATGGCCCTTGTGGTCTCTTCCAACTCTATGATTCTATGCTGGTAGTGTAGCAGTTCTGCTTCACCTGGCAATTCACCTCCGTGCTGTGTTCATTTTAGGCAAAGGCTTGTCTCCCTTAAGATTGGCCTGCAAGCAAATGTTTGTGTCCTTTGCTGGCTTCGCATATGGATGGCCACATACGTGTGTTGAGCAATGGCTCCTTTGTGAATCCTTGTGCTTAGTAAAGCACGGAAGATCTTTGCTCTTTCCAAATGTCACATCATTATAGTTTGAGCAAAAGAAAGCCGCTTAAACCCCCAGGTGTCATCTTGTCTGTATGCGGCACTTTTTTTTTATGTAAAAGGGGTAAATCTGGTTATCATTCTCATAAAAAATTAATGAAACAAAGAAAGAGTCAAGTACAATGACAGACCATCTCTGATCCATTTATATATTTAAAAACACTAAACATCAACCTGAGTTTTCGGCAATACATGTTGGGAGACACGGGTTCCATAAAGACTGCCATCGCAGGGTGACTTGATGTGAAGCAGAAACCGCAGGCAGTTCAAACGTGAAGGATTTGCGCAGGCAGCTGAACTGTAATTGGAGCATTTCCGAAATCAAAATAAGATCATTTCTTTCTTAGGGCTGATTTCACACCTGGGTGCTTGCCAACTGATGTCCCATCCCTTTGAAGATTCTCGGCTCTGATTCACAACTGAATATGTGCACTTCCTCTGCTGAAATACGTTGTGTTCATGGGCGATGGTGGGGTGATAGGAAAACTTTGACTTCTCTGAGCATTTGGCAGCCGACAGGCAGGACTGTTGCGTGAACTCTTCCCTTGGATATAAGCCCACACTTCTAAGGAGAGGAGAACTGCTTTGCTGAACATTTAGGTCTGTTATACCACCAGTGATCAGCCACATGCTTTGGGGAAGCAAACCAGGCAGACAAGAAGTCATGGCCCATGCCACATATCCCCCATTCTTAGCCTATCACATTTGAGAAATAAAGATGCTTCAGTTGAGATACCTGCATTGCAAGGGGTTGGACTGGATGACCCTCAGGGTCCCTTCCGATTCTATGATTTTATTCTACACTGCTAAGTATCCGCTTTAAAGCTCATGTTTCCTCTGTGCTCCTTGCCTTTGTTGTACGTTTTAATCTCTTGCTTTATTGCAGGCATAGGCAAACTCCGGCCCTCCGGATGTTTGGGACTACAATTCCCATCATCCCTGACCACTGGTCCTGTTAGCTGGGGATGATGGGAACTGTAGTCCAAAACATCTGCAGGGCCGGAGTTTGCCTATGCCTGCTTTATTGTGTGCTAATGTATTTTAGTTGTGTTTCATGACATTGCAGTTTTTTTAATTGTTGCAAGCTGCCCTGAATGGTTCATTAGCATTTGGAGGGATGGGCTAGAAGTCTCTCTATATTAAAAAATAAAAAATAAGCAGGACAGTCTTTGAAACAGGCCATTTGAAGTTTAATATTCTGCACTGTTTCAGATAACGCTAAATGGTGATCAGCCACTGGGGGGAGAAGAAGCCAACAGAGGAATCCACTTGGAAGGAAGAGAAGGCAGAGCGGAGCCGTTTCATCCTGAAAGAAAAGCCAATGAAGGTCACCCGCCGCGGGAGCTCAATATTCAGCAGAAGCAAGAGGCGGGAGAAGACGAGGAGCAACATGTGGAACAGGTTGCAGAGGAGCACAAGAAGGAACTCGAGGAGGAAGAGATGGAGCAAGCTGGGCAGCCTGAACGCTTGACAGAGGATCTTGACCAAGGCAACTTGGGGCATGAATGGAAGGAGAAAGGGCAGGCTGAAGAGGAAGAAGCCAACACCCTGCACGAACACCATCATTCAGAGGTGAGCTGTTGGTGTAATAGACACATAAATAAGAGCACTGTCATGATTTTTGTTCAACACACCAGCTAGCAAATAAACCCTATTAAATCTATCGGGACTCATTGCCCAGTAAGTCGGTTTGGAATTGCAATTCAAGCAGCAGGGAGAGAGGGCTCGAAACAATTTAGCTGGTTTTGCTGTGCCAGTCACAAACAAGCCCTTTCAGAACGGAGGCACATACCATGACCCGAAGGGTGTGCTGCAATTTGCAAAGGGCAAGGGATGGAGCCTGCCAGTGTGATGCTGTCGCTGTCACCCTGTTGATTAATTGGATGTGCGCAGCCCTGGCCACACTTTGGAAAGGGAATCGTGCCACCTTGAAATGCAGTGCATGCTATATATTACAGAATGTGATGTGCTGTGTGACAGATGCAGTTGGTAACACTAGTTGTCTTCCCATTTCTAAAATTTGCAAGCGAGGAGGGGTGTGTTTGTTGCACGATCTCTCTATTAACCTTTCAAAAAAAAAATCACATTCATCACCCCGGGGCACTGGAAGCCAGAGCGAATTTCTACACCTTTTAAATTCCTTTTTTTGAAACACATTTTTAAATGGTGCTTAAATAGCAGGAACCTCACCCTGTTTGTTCTCATCATCCTCCACCTTGTTTAGACTGTCACCTTAAGCTGGTGCTTGATTTGAAATCCAGCTACATTACTGGCAGAGGCAGAAGCCGGAACATTTATTCAGCTTTAGTTCGTGGGCAAGCATCCTGCATGCCATAAGTGGTGTAGGCAACAGGAATCGTGGGCAGGAGCCAGAAGGGATCCTGGGCCTGGTTATGTCATTGAAGCAGATCGGACACTCTTTTCTTTCCAGCGTTGTGTTGCTTCCTGGCCCAGGAATCATATGAGTATTATATGAGTGTGTGCATGCATACATACATACATACACATACATACATATGCACTATAGGGCACACTGCAGTGACTCTCTCACTGGGAGGGGGGCCATAGCTCAGTGGTAGAGAACATGTTTTGCATGCAGAAGGTCTCAGGTTCAATTCCTGGCATCACCAGAGGGGTGACCGTTGTCAGAAACCTAGGAGATCTGCTACCAAGGTATCTTCAAACATTTCAGACCCAGGGTGCACTTTTAAACGGCCTTGGTCCTGTATACCTGAAGGAGCGTCTCCACCCCCATAATTCAGCCCAGACACTGAGATCCAGCGCCGAGGGCCTTCTGGCGGTTCCCTCATTGCGAGAAGTGAGGTTACAGGGAAGCAGACAGAGGGCCTTCTCGGTAGTGGCAACCCGCCCTGTGGAACGCCCTCTCAGCAGATGTCAAGGCAATAAGCAACTATTTTACTTTTAGAAGACAACTGAAGGCGGCCCTGTTTAGGGAAGTTTTTAATGTTTGATGCTGTATTGTTTTTAATATTCGGATGGAAGCCGCCCATAGTGGCTGGGGAAACCCAGCCAGGTGGGCGGGGTATAAATAATAAATTATTATAATATTATTATTACCCCAAACATGCATTTGGGGGACCCATTTCTCAACTTTTTACAATATGTCTGCATGGTAGCAGTGCTCTTGTTGTGACCCACCTGGGATCAGGTCGTGACCCACTAGCAGGTCCTAATGCACCAGCTGAAGACAGTAATGTCAACAGTATTGAACCAGGTGGACCATTGGTCTGGCTCTCTATAAGGCAACTTCCTGTGTCCCTTCCAGTCAATTAAATTTGTTAAGGCTTTTAGCCCAGCTGGAAACATCATTAAAAATAAAAGCAGCGATATAATAAAAGAGCCCTTTACAAGTTGTATGCAATCTGCAGGCAGTATATTTGCGTTTGATGGCAGAATCTGTTCTTGCCATTTGCCTTTGAGTCCAGAGCGCTCTTCCTTGCATCCAGATGTGCCCTAATATTTTGACAGGCCATTTTAATTCTGCAAGCAACCTGCCTCAAGGAACTGAGCGTCTCAAGGGTACAGTGCATACAGGTAATGTTTTGTGTAGAGCTGTAAATAGAATCTCGGAGAGATGGCTCTGCCTTCTGGGTCACGTCTCAGGGGTGCAAAAATCTGCTTGTTCCTTTGGTTTCAGCCCAGGACCTTGTTGGTGTTTATCTGACTAACAAAGTCATCCTGTATTTCAAGCTTCATTAGAACTCACGAGTGTCCCTCAGCCCAGAGTCTTGGCTGATGCTCAAATCGTTACGTGAAATGTATTTCCCCTGGGGCTCCTGCCCAACTTTAGAGGGTTTCCTGGCTAAAAGCATCCCTTGTATATGTGTGTGTGTGTGTGTGTGTGTGTGTGTGTGTGTGTGTGAGAGAGAGAGAGAGAGAGAGAGAGAGAGAGAGAGAGAGGTTTTCTTTCAAGCCCTCTTTCCTCTTTCTGTCTGGGCATCCACCTGTCATTTCCCTCCATTATTTTAGGTCCTATCATCTATGGAAGTAAGGGATTCTGGGATTTGGGGAAGGAGCGGTGGTGGAACGCTTGAAATGCTTTGATCTCATTGATAAAGGAGGGTCCTGGCCAAAACAGGGAGGGGTTAATCCCATTTCCCTTTTCTTAATCCTCGCGACGACCCATAAAGGGACGGGCTCTCCTTCCTTGGAGGTTTTTAAGCAGAGGTAGGATGGCTATCTGTCATGGATGCCTTAATTGAGATTCCTGCATTGCAGGGGGTTGGACTGGATGACCGTTGGGGTCCCTTCCAACTCTACAACTTTGTGATTCTAAGTGTGGAACAGGTTCTTTCAGTTCAGGAGCTGGTGTACTTAGCAAGATGTTAGAACTCGGGAAGCGGCCTTATTTGGCACCAGATCCACAGTCTGTATAGCCCAGCAGTGACTAGCAGTGGCTTCCAGGCTCTTGCAACAAGTTTTTTTCTGCCCCCTGTGCTACATGTTTCTTTTAAGTGGAGGTGATGGGGATTGAACCCCAAGCCTTCTGCATTCAAAGCCTATGCTCTGCCACTGAGCTACGGCTCTTGCAGTTCATTCTGCCTTTATTTTCCGTACTTAAGCCTTTTCTTACTTAGGTCTTTACTTTAAGCTATTTGTCTTCGCCCAGGAACCACCAACGGTGAAGACGATAACCCGATACAAATCTGCCTACGAGGAGCAGCTGGAACAACAGCGGCTGGCCGCCCAGCGAGCGGAGGAGGCCAATCGCCTCAGAGAACACCAGGAGTCTCTGCACCAGGGGAGGCTACAAGAGCACTTGCTACGGCAGCAGCAGCTTCAGCAGCGAGAGCTGACACTGCGCAGGCAGGCAGAGCAGGGCGAAGAGCAATTTAAACACCGCCTAAGGTTATCTTTCTAAAACACACTTTTGGCTCCTGTCAACCTCTGAGAAAGGAGGTCAGCTCAGGTTGCCTCAGACTTTGAAAGTGACTAGAATTTCCGGAACCTTCTGGAACCTTCTGGTACTTTCTTCAAACCCCTGCTTGGAGCTCAGGGCCACGCTGCCTTTGTGGGGGTCAGGCTGCTGATATGCTACCTGTGGGGAGGTGCAGGCCGACCCACCTCTCCACAGCTGCTAGATACGAGAGCAGGATAAAGATGCGGGCCATTCCCTGACTTGCACCATGTCCTGACAGCAAGCATTTAGAAAACGGCGTTCACCATGGGCGCCTACAAACTGGCTTTTCAAGTGTCTGCTGTCAGGAATCCTTTCTGCATTATATTGCCTTAAAGCAAGGGACCTTTTTCCGGACTCAGGGCCACATTCTCTCAAGGGAAGCCTTACGGGGGGGGGGGGGTCACGTGCCAGTGGTGGGCAGGCCTAGTAGGTGGAATAGCGGGTGTGACTCTTAGCATTTGTACAGTGAACAACATTCCAGCCATTCAAAGTGAGAGGTTTTGCGTACATGCATCTCTCCAGTCTGCATCCATTATCACAGTTTCCCTCATGGAAACCCTGCGCATTGCAGAGGATTCTGGGAACAGGTGTGTATGTGTGTGTGTGTGTGTGTGTGTGTGTGTGTGTGTGTGTTCTAGGGGAGCGCACTCACTTGGTGTCCTGGGTTGGGTTATTCTTCCCACTCATGAAAGAGCACCCTCTCTTGCCATCTCACACTCACAGTGCAGCTAGCAATGGCCCTGTACTTCCTTCCACATGGGTGCATTGCGTTGCTGTGGCAACACATGTAAAGTTGGAGGTGCAACCCACAATGGGGGAAGGCTGCCTTCCTCACCAACACTCTCTGTACACCAATACAAAGAGGTGCCTAGCTGGCTCCAAACCCCAACAAATAAACAAATGGGCAAGCATTGGTCTTCCATCTTTTCTCACAAGGATGTGTGCCCCTGAGCTGTTGCTGAACCCTCATTGCCCATCATCCCTGGCCATGCTTGGCAGGGGCTGATGGGAGTTGTAGTCCAGTAACCTCTGGAGGGCGATAGGTTCTCCACCCCTGTTTTAACAACAATAAAAATCCCCTTGCGAATCCGAATTAACCCCTTCGTATAATGTTTCTCCAGCCACCAATCCCATTACGACAACCTGGATCAGGATATTGTGCAAGGAGAACAAGAAGGTGCCCAGGAAGAAGAAGAAAGTAAGTGATGTTCTCCCCAACTCTTGTCTTTAACGCTGCCTTTAAAATAAGACGTGTGTAATTGAAAATGCAATCAATGGGTTGGCCATATTTAAAGCAGGTAAAGCCCAGCTTGGCTTATTTCTGGATTTCATGGGGCTCATTCATCTCTATCTTCTTGTGCCGAAATTTTCTCTGTCCACATTATCCAACTTTCATACGTCTTGAATTGCACATGGAAGCTGTTTCTTTCGTGGCTTACAAATACGGTGTTCCGCTTATGCGGTCTTTCTGAATGGAAGGAGGGCTGAATGAATGATCTGAATTGACTTTGATCAGATTACGATCGGCAGAACCAGCACCCAGGTGAAGCGGAGGAAGAAGACCACAATAATGCAAACGGACAACAGGATCATGAACTGGACCACCGAGCAGAGAGTGAGCAGAATGAAGAACCGGTGAGTGGGAATAGCATACATTGATATTTTAAAATTGCATTTTGGGGCAGTTTTATAACAGACAGCAATAGACAGGAAGCTAGTTAAGTCATTAATTGTGTGTCAGGCACCATGCTGGAGGTGCTTCTTCTTGTAACAGAGGCAGAAGCAAGGCTTATTTGGCCTGGAGGTACTGCCTTGGATTGTCGGTGACACTGACTGGGGCCACCATTTTAAGTTTTCCCAGGTATTTTGTGGCAGCCATTTTTTTAAAAAAAGAAAAACAACAGTTCCACAGAATGTTTGGAGCATTGCATTTTGGGAAAACTACGATGGTGGCCAGGAGCCCATTGCTGAGCCCTCCTCATCAGCTGGCTCTGAGGCTGGTGGTCCTGTGTTAAAAGCAAAACAACAAATAAATAAATGGGGTGTGGTAACATCAGAGAACAAAAAGCAGGCCAAGAATCTTGCCGTATCTTGAAATAGTAAATCAGTTTCTTCAGAATTCAAGGAAGGAAGGGTTAGGGAGGAAGTACGAATAATAACAGCCAGCATTTATATAGCACTGCCATGTCTGCAAAGTGTTTCATATTTTGTTTTACTTATATATGCCTTTATCGTAGGTTTTATATCCTGCCTTTCTGAGCAAATGCCACTTCAATGTGATTTGCAACAAATTTAAAACAAAAGCCATTTAATAGCTCAATTTAGACTGCAGTCAAGTAACTCTCTCTCTCTCTCTCTCTCTCTCTCTCTCTCTCTCTCTCTCACACACACACACACACACACACACACACACACACACACACACAGCAATAAAGCCAGCTGATCTTGGCAAGACAGGCAATTATTCTCTCCACATAGCAAAGGTTGAGGTGAGAGAGGGTGGCTTGTTTATAAGGCAGTTTCTTAAGTTCATGGCAGGGGTGATATTGGCTCCAGGGGGTTCTTGGTTTGCAGTTCAACATCTTCGCTGCTATGCTACACAGACTTGATGGATCAAGCTTTGGAGTAGGAAGAGATGTGCTCAGATCAGCATGGCCCTGTCAGTTTTAACACAGTGAGCACCTGCCTACTTGCTCCTCTTATAGCAGTGCCCCTTGACTGGGAGTGGATGCTGTAAAGAATTACCCTGGGTGTACTAACTTGTAAGTCTTTATTAAACCTACTAGGGCAAGTCACTTTCTCTCCTGGTTTGACCTACTTCACAGGGCTACTGTAAGGATCAATAAGTCTAACCCTGATCCTGCGGCCTTTGGGTGAAGGCCTCTAAGCTGCCATCTCATACACTCAGTTCAACAGCTGAGAGTTGGCTGGGTGCCCACCAGACTTTGCAGCCACTGGAGATTCGCATCTGGGTATATGTCTCCTTGTGGTGAATGGCTCTGAGACCCCCATGTATAGGGCGGTATATAAATTCAATAAATACATTTTTAAAAAAATCAGAAATGTAAGGTGGTATCTAGTACCACTGCTACTCAGAGTAGACCCGCTGATGTTAATGGGAATGACTAAATTTCAGTGAGTCTACTCTGAATAGGGCTCATAGCTGTCAAGTTCTCCCTCTTTTTAAGGGAAATTCCCTTTTGCTGAATAGGCTTCCTCGCGAGAAAAGGGAAAACTTGACAGCTATGATAAGGCTTCATTGAGTACAACCCATAGATTGTAATTTTGCCTGCTCTTGAAAATCTAAAGCAGATCTGAGTGGTGTGTTGGATATGGACCTAAGGCGACGTTGTAGTGAAATGCGTTTTATTCTTTATTGAAATTCTCTCGGAATGCAGAAGGCAGCCGGGGATGATGTCAACCCAGCTGATGATCCCAACAATCAAGGAGAAGATGAGTTTGAGGAAGCAGAGCAGGAGAGGGAAGAGAACCTGCCTGATGAGAATAAGCAACTGAAGCCGAATAACCCAAAACAAGAGAACCCTGAAATGGAAGAACATTTAGTGGTCAGTATACAAAAGGCCATAGCTATCAAGTGGAGGCCCTATTTCAAACAAAGGCTGCAGCTTCAAGGGATGTCCTGTATGTATGAAATAGCCATTGCAAATAGGCATTTCACCTCACACACAATGCATTGCAACGCATGGATATTCAGACCTTGGGTTTCCCATGGCATTAGACTTCCATGGGCTTGCTCTGCTTTGCATTCTGCCACACCTTCCTTCCAACTGGATCAGGGAGAATTTCCTAAAATGACCACATGTGAAGTTTGCCGCAGCTGATTTGTTTCATTTATTTACACCTTCCTTTCATGATCCTGGGATGCGGGTGGCGCTGTGGTCTAAACCATAGAGCCTAGGGCTTGCCGATCAGAAGGTCGGCGGTTCGAATCCCCGCGACGGGGTGAGCTTCTGTTGCTCGGTCCCAGCTCCTGCCAACCTAGCAGTTCGAAAGCATGTCAAAGTGCAAGTAGATAAATAGGTACCGCTACAGCGGGAAGGTAAACGGCATTTCCGTGTGCTGCTCTGGTTCGCCAGAAGCGGCTTTGTCATCCTGGCCACATGACCTGGAAGCTGCATGCTGGGTCCCTTGGCCAATAACGCGAGATGAGCACCGCAACCCCAGAGTCGGTTATGACTGGACCTAATGGTGAGGGGTCCCTTTACCTTTACCTTTATACTATTCAGTATTCCATTATCACATCTATTGTTTGTCACTTTGCTCACTGATTACAAAATGCATAAGCTGCTTTGAGTGCATGCTAATGTAGAAATATCGGGTTTATTTTACACAAATCTATTTTAATTTGTTAGATTTATACCATGCTCTTCCTCCCCAAAGAGAGCCCAGGGTGACTAAGCCCTGGTTGTAACAGAACTGTGACTAGCTTTTAACTATGGTTGGTTTCTTAACTATAAACTCCGGTAGAGGCACCTTAATTGCTGCTATAAGACGAAACAAAACTATACCTGCGCAGATCCCTTGGTGAAAGGTGAGCATTGGAAATCAAACCCTTGCCATGTTGCATCCTTTTTTTTTTGTAGTTACGCCTCTCCTGGGTTTGATTTTAAATAAGTAAGTCAATGCATGGTTTTCAGTGATATTAGAGGTATTAGCTATGGAATGTGTTTGTCTGCAGATGGTGGGTAACCCTGATCAGCAAGAAGACAATGTGGATGAGCAGTACCAGGAAGAGGGAGAAGAAGAGGTAAGGAACCTGAGGGGACCTGCTTTGGAGGAAGAATGTGCTAAAAATGTGATAAGTACTGTACTTTTCCATGTATAAGACTATGTTTTTTATTTTTAAAAAATTCATGCTAAAAAGTGGGGGTCGTCTTATACATGGGTAGTGCATAGGGTGGGCGATTGATTGGTTGCTGTCAGTGGCTGTTGTGTGTGTTATTGGTTGCTGCGTCAATGGGTGGTGTTGATTGGCTGATGCTGTGGCAGTTGGTCAGGCGATTGGCAGCTTCTGCTGGCAATGGGACAAACGGGAGGCTATTTTCGTCAATACCCCCTAAAGAAAGCTCAGCAGCCCTGGGTAATCCCCCTCCCCCGCAAAAGCTGAACAACTTTGTGCCATATCCCCCCCATTTTCTTAAATTTGAGTCCCCAAAAATAGAGGGCGTCTTATACATGGGGACGTGTTATACACGGTAAAGTACGGTAACATCGACAAGAACCAAAGCAACAGCTCTCTTAATTGTCAGCATATATCTGTATTATTACTATTTAAATTCCTTACCCGTTCTTCACCATACGGTCCCAAGGCTGGTTACAGCATTTTTAAAAATAAAAAATACCATATTAAAAACGGTTTAAAAGAAAGAGATTTGCTGTACACTCACCTGCAGCCCTTCCCTGTAGGATATGGGAGTAAGAAAATGGAATATATTGAGTACAATTGCCATAAGTTTTTGCAGCTGGGAAATGAACCAAAGCATATTCTAGGAGATAGGAGGAGAAAATCCCAATTTTTCTGCAGGTCAAGGCACTTTGAACCCTCCTGTATGTATATGTAGTTAATGAATGTTTGCTTTCCTCTACTACGCATTGCAAAGGCATGTCTTCAGGGTGACGTAGTGGTTAGAGTGCTGGACTGGGACCTGGGAGACGAGGGTTCAAATCCCCACTCAACCATGAAACTCATTGGGTGACCTTGGGCTCGTCACTGCCTCCCAGCAGTCTAACCTACCTTACAGGGTTGTTGTTGTTGTGGGGATTAAATGAGGAGGGTAATTAAACTAATTATCCAAAGAGGTTGTGTAGCCATGTTGGACTGAATTGTTTGTGTATAAAAACCACTTGTTCTCTTGAGAGAGAGAGAGGGTGGGGGAGGGGCAGGATATAAATGTAATTAATGAATGGCCACACAAAACTTCAGGTGGCTTCAAATGGGTTGTTACTTCCCCTCCAACTGGGCATATGTGTCTCTTTTCAGGCCCAGGGAGATCTGACCGAGGAGAAGAAGAGGGAGCTGAATCACAACGGCGAGGAGCCATACGGCGAAAATGATGAAAATGTAGGCACACTGCGTAGATGGGGGATGCTCGATAAAATGGGTGGTTAAGGGAGGTTTTGTGTGTTTCCAGCCAGTGTGGTGTAGTGGTTAAGAGCGGTAGACTCGTAATCTGGGGAACCGGGTTCGCTTCTCCGTTCCTCCACATGCAGCTGCTGGGTGACCTTGGGCTAGTCACACTTCTCTGAAGTCTCTCAGCCCCACTCACCTCACAGAGTGTTTGTTGTGGAGGAGGAAGGGAAAGGAGAATGTTAGCCGCTTTGAGACTCCTTCGGGTAGTGATAAAGCTGGATATCAAATCCAAACTCTTCTTGAATATTCAGGTCAGAGATGTCTGCATAACACTACTGGGCTACGTATAAAATAAGAAAAAGGACAAACTGGTTTCATTCCAGAAAGGAAAGCTCATCACGGGTTAATTCCGCATTACCCCACAGTGTGTTCATTTGAAAACATGGGTGGGTGGGTGGGTGGGTGTGCATTCACCTGCCCAGTGGCAGTGTGGGTAAGCATATGCCAAGATTGCAGTCCCCACTTCCTTCTCCATTCACCTGGGGCATGTGCAGGGAGGAGAAGGCATAGGTCAGCTAGTCAAGAGAAGAGGAGGGTTTTCAAAAGGCATATCAAGTAATCACACCCAACTTTGTGGACAGCAGGATCTGGAATCAATCTAGCAGCATTTTGAGGATGAGCACGGTTGATTCTGGATTGAGGAAAAGCAACATGTTTTGTGCTGCAAGCAGGTTGTTTGTACGCAGCCCTAGACCCTGACTACTCCAGGCTGAGGAGCAAACAGCTTGCGCTCTTGCAGTTGCTATTGAATGGCCTCCGTGATGCAGTGGAAAGAACACCAGGGCATTCTTGTTTCCCTGGACTATTTGACCTTTGTCAAACAATATGTGATCAGTTGACAATGTTGGACAGGTTAATTGGCCCAAACCTCAAATGTAATTATTGGTATTCTTTTTAGAAGAATTTATAGCAATACGGCTGAAGGGAGTCTTAAAAGAGCACAATATGTTGCTCCAGCTGTTTGTCACAACTTTATGCTTGATCTCTCCCAGCAGAAGATAGTTCGGTTCAAGGCTTTAGTAATCATAGAATTTCAACAGCCTGCAGTAGCACAATAATGCTGTTTTGTTCTGTGCTATGACTCTGGTGTGGGTGTGGGTGTTAAGAAATATTTCGCCATAGCAGATGCTGCAGAGTTTTATCATCAAATACCTGTTTCCCAAAAAGCTGAATAGTTTTCTCTTTTGTTATCTTTGTTCTGGGGTTATTATTTTCTCATGCTGCCAGGCTGAAGAAAAAATGAGTGAAGGCGCAGATCAAGAGCAAGAAGTCCAAGAGGAAAATAATCGTAAAGAAGGCCGTGATGAGAACTATGAGGAGGAAGAGGAGGAAGAGGAGGAAGAAGAGGAAGGTGGCGCTGTAGCAGCAAAGGCTCATAGACGAGGGGAAATGTGATTCTAGGTTGAGCTGCAAAATGGCATCTGCTTGGAAACAAAAGAAGAAAAATTTTAGTTGCTAGAGAAGGCCTTTTTATATGTATACATAATTTAAAAAAATTTCTCTTAGAAGTCTTTGTGGTTTTATACAAATGCAATATTTTAGGTTAGCATTCCTTTTCTACAAGATTTTATGTGACAAAAACAAATAGATGAGGTGGCTGCCCCCTTATTTTTCCTCTTTATTTTTATACTGTTTCTTTTCTAGAAGTTTGAGGATCAGCTTCAACTTAAATCTGTTTGGCATTGTCCAAACTGTGACCAGCCTTTAGCTTTCAGGTGTATTTCTGGGGGTTAGGGGAGACTGAACATTAGTGCCTAATCTCTTCGAGTTTGAGAAACGGCCGGCTGCAGGGTTGCACCCATATCTCTGTGAGATACTGGATTTTACATCCAGCTATCTACGGGACAGCACATTCGAGCACCTCTGTGACACTCATACACACTGGGTGGGACTGATGTTGTGGGTCTTTCCCACCCTCTTGTTGCTCTCCCTCCTAGAGAGGTGTAATTGATTGGATTAGCTCAATGCAGACATTTGGTCTTATCCATATATATGCAGTACCTAACCCATGCAAGTGTGTCACCACAGGCCATAAAGTATAGATGGATCAAAGGGTTTCTTCTTACCGCTTTAAATATTATGTGCATGTAGACTTGACCATTGTACATCTGAGCCCAACATTGTTGTCATGTGTGGTGGAGATAGATCTGTCCATCGCCTTATTGCCCTATCTTAGAGGCTGCAATCTGAGAATAAGCCCCAAGGAAAACAAGGAAACTTACTTCTGAGTAAACATATTTGGGGTATGACTCTACCACCACTCAAATCCCTTCTAGATCAAAAGAAGATAGATATAGATCCCCCAATTTGGTTTATTTACCATATGATACACACGTTTTGGGACGCAGGTGGCGCTGTGGGTTAAACCACAGAGCCTAGGGATTGCAGGTCGGCAGTTTGAATCCCCACGATGGGGTGAGCTCCTGTTGCTCTGTCCCAGCTCCTGCCAACCTAGCAGTTTGAAAGCATGTCAAAGCGCAAGTAGATAAATAGGTATCACTACAGCGGGAAGGTAAACGGCGTTTCTGTGTGCTGCTCTGGTTCGCCAGAAGCGACTTAGTCATGCTGGCCACATGACCCTCAGCCAATAACGCGAGATGAGCGCCGCAACCCCAGTTGGTCACGACTGGACCTAATGGTCAGGGGTCCCTTTACCTTTACACACGTTTTGAAGTCACAGTCACAATTTCTTCTTCTTTAACATTGCGTACCTCTCAAAAAGTTGTGTGGGATTTGTTTTTGTTTGTAGACCGTAAAGTGCCTTTCTTAAGGGCTCAAGGAGTATTTCACATATATTATCTCAGTAATCCTTACCACAACCCTTGTAAGGTAAACCAGCAATAGTGTCCCCATATTTCCAAATGTATGTATCCTAATGTTTAAAGAATACAGCTGGCTGGAGGCTACCCAGGGGGTCATTGAAGCCATTCTCCTCTTGTGCATAAAAGCTCCCCTTCTCAGGGCTTCCACTGTTGGCTTAAAACTTAGTCATGATGTCAGTAAGGAGGGCAGGATGTCAAATAAATCCATAAGAAGGGAAGGTGCTGGAGACTGGTGGCTTGCCAGAGAGCCAGCGTGGTGTAGTGGTTAAGAGTGGTGGACTCATAATCTGGTGAACCGGGTTCACTTCCCCTCTCCTCCACATGCAGCTGCTGGGTGACCTTGGGCTAGTCACTTTTCTCTGAAGTCTCTCAGCCTCACAGAGTGTTTGTTGTGGGAGAGGAAGGGAAAGGAGATTGTTAGCCCCTTTGAGACTCCTTAAGGGGAGTGAAAGGTGGGATATCAAGTCCAAACAACTCCTCACCTCCTCCTGCTCCTGCTCCTGCTCCTGCTCCTCCTCCCCCTCCTCCTCCTCCTCCCCCTCTGGTTGCTTAGCCGGTGTAAAAGACTGGATATTATTAAGGCATATACGAATGTATGGCTAACATGAGATTTGAAACCAGACCTTTCCTATCATAAGTGGGTGGAGATGATGGTCTCCTCTTATCTCAAATGAAATTTAGTATTATGTTTGACAGAAGAATGAAAAGAATGTGAAAAAAGGAGTAATTGGGTGGTATGTTGATCTGTTGATCCTTGGATCAGTAGCTCTATTTTATGTTAGAAAGGTGTGTGGTACAAAATGTGGTACATTTGACTGGTTACAAGTTTCTTATTCCTCACCTCCCTAACGATGTGCTGCTTTCCAGGCAAGCGGAAAGGCTTTACCTGGCAGAAATAAAATGGGCGGTTCTTTCCTGGCATGGTGGCATGGTGGTACGTTGGCTTCAAAAGGGTTAAAAATCAAGTCCTCATTGTTAAATGTCAGAAACTGGGAATTGATACCCGTGACATACTAGCCCTACAGTACCTGAATAACTGGACCACCAACTCTGTTGCTTCTTATTCTCCCACTAATATTATTGTTGCTCCTACAATTTTAACAGTGACACATGGGCCAAGAGAATGACTCACCTGCTTCCTTCTGCCTACCCACCTGCAATCTTGTACGGTTAGCATCATGGGCATGGGCCAGGTTAACGGGCAACAGTTCACAATGGCCTAGCCAGAAATTAGGACCTACCTCGGTGATGCTGGTGTAGTGCATAGCTGTGATTTCTGCAGGCAATACAATGTGTGACTGCTGGTTTGTCTGAGGGACACGTGACATGTTCTGTGATCATGGGCTTTTAAGATCGTAGCTGAGTTGCAGAACTTATATCCATGATTATACTGCACACACCCCATCCTTCATGCGCTTCTGTTCCTAGGGATACTAGTGAGCAGGGAATGGGAAAAGGTATTGGAGGACAGAATTGTGTGTGCCACATGACCTGCCCTTTGCCCCTTGAGCTAACCTGCCACCCAGAGATGTGGCAGAAGATGATGTCCAGCGGCTAGTGTTGGAAGTAAGATTAATCTGTCAGGCCAGTTAGCTTCTACACATGGATTGGAATAGAGGCACCATTTTACCCTTCACATTTTGGAAGTGAAAGGTCTTGGGCTGGCTCCAACACTTCCTCCCATCTTTTAAGAAATTGCATATGACCCATAGGCTACTATTTTAACTTTTTTATATGAATGTAATATAATTCATTTTTGTACTAACCTGATTAATAATTTTGCTTTTGTAGATGCTTTGAACTATTTCCTATATATATATATATTTAAGAGTGGGGTACTCTTAACATTTCATAGGACTTTGTGTGTGGGTGAGGATTTGAGGTTTCCTAAATGTTACAAAAAAAGATTTATCACACATGGAGAAAAGAGATTCCTGTTTACATAAATGACTGTAAAGTGTATGATATGTACATAATCTTCGGAATACAAATATTTTGATACATTTGTGTGTATTTTTAATGCCATGGGGCAGTATTTAATTATTCTGAGGCATATTTTAGGGTCATCAATAAAAGTTAGAATCAAAAGTAACCGCTATGTTAGTCTGGTGCTCTTTTTGCTGTTGCTCTGGTGGCAGTTTCACAGCTGTTCTGAGAATGAATGGACGCAGCAGGAGAGGCACTCCAGATGAAGAGTGACTTATGGGGGGGCCGGACTGGTTAAAATTCACACAGGAGAATGAATATATGTGAAATCTCGTTTGATGCTTATCTCAGCAGCTGGGGAAAAAATTGAATGAAAGAAAGAAAACATCTAGAGGGACTGGAGGGAAAAGATCGGGATTATCACAGACTTTGAGTGACGATTTGGACATTAGAATAAAGACGGCAGTGTGGACAGTTGTCAGGAATCCCCAAATTTTGAAGCATGGGAACTCAATTTTTTTTTTAATGATTTGGCATAACATTCGGTTTAATTGATATGTATTGGTATAATTTGAAATAATAGGTGTGATATAATTGTGTTTTAATTGGAAAATTAATAAATAGATTAAAAAGAAAAAAGAGAATGAATGGATAAAATTGCAGGTAAGGAATGCTTGCAAATATTAAGTATTTCCTGTTTCGTCTTTAGTCAGAAATGTTCACACATGGATCATCTTGACTGTATCTGCTCTGACACAAGAGCAAAGTATTTTATTTGGTAGGAAGAGAAAAAACATAATGTACTGATGGTCAAGAAAATTATATTTTATTAAACCGACTTCAGTTGGTGCAAACTATTTACATTTTAATTATACCAAGCCCTTCATCAAAGAAGGTAAAAAAACAGCTCAGTCTTCTAGAACAAATTTCACAGAACCCTCGGAGGACGCTTCAGTCTGTTCCTACCTTGGGAAAGGATGGTGGACCATATCTAGTGATGTGTAGCTTCAGAGAAAGTTGTTTGTGTTCCTGTTGCTGCCTCAATTCTGAATAGGCCTCTGAAGTAAGATAGGAGAAAGGAAGAGAACCTAGCCCAGAGTTGGAGAATCTTCCCTTTGCTCAAGGCTGCACTGGAGTTGCCTGGCTTGTGCCTGAGTGATATGTGGTGGCCTTGGAGACATCTTTACAATCAAGGAGAAATACATCTTATGGTAAAACCAATGGACACACTACAGTCAGGATAGACAAGGGTCCTTGCATTTTGAAGGCTGTTACAGGTTTCCCTCTTCAAGCTAATCAAACCCAACCCTATCAGTCTTGACTCATATGCCATGTTTTACTGATATTATAATCATAGTGCATTGCCTTCCTTCATATCTTTAGGTTCTTCCAAGCTTTTCTAAGACAAATGATGTCACCAGAATGCTTACGAGGGGTGTCCAAACTATTTTCAAAGAGGGCCAGATTTGATGAAGTGAACATGCGTAAGAGCTGACGAAAGTGGTTGACCTTTTTTTAGGATTGAAGTTGTTCAGCTTTTTAAAGGATTTTAACCCAGGAAATAAACTGCCACAGGGGCTGGATTAAATCAACCGGTGGGCCGGATTATGTTGAAGATTCATTCCCAGTGTCTGCAGTCATGGGATTGTTGTCTATCACATGACGGCGTATGTTTTTCACTCCACAGAGTTGGAAGTGACGGAGACAGGGTGTTTGTGTTACTGTCTTCCATGAAGTGAGACTATTATCCTTTGTTTCTCTCTCTCTTTGCTGTATGATGCTAGAGAGAGAGGGAGCCATGTTGCAGTGCTCCGTGTGTGTTTATATGTATCAGTAAATAAAATGGATTAGCCAAATGCTGAGTTGCTGAGGTCTGTTACGCAAACTGCGAAGACTCTGCGGATCCCTAAGCGTGCTAATGCTTTTTGGCATCAGTCGCTGTGATGTTCAGGCTGAAGAAAGCTTTTGAAGCTCCCGAACGATCAACCAGGAGGGAGAGAACATGCCAGTCGGGCATGTGTCTTTGCCAAGGTCCTACTCATGTGTAGGATGCTCAGGGCCGTCTCAAGGAGGTCGGGCGCCGTGGCGCGGAGATCGCTCTGGCACCCCCCACCACCGAGACTACCCCTAGAGCCGGGCCTGAGGACGCTCCTGTAACAGACTAGGCCCCCAGGCTGGAATTGGGACATGCCTGGTTTAGGCATATCTAAATTGCTAAGGAGCAAGGTGCTGGTAATAAAAAAAAGGTATTAAAATCTGTGCAGTTGCTATTTGTGGAGAAGCAAGTAATTTGTGTGGGAAGAGGACGTAGGAGTGGGGCTAAGTGGGTGCAGGGCCCCCCAAATGTTGAGGTATGGTGAGGTAAAGCCCTTTCACGCTTCACTGGCAGTACAAGGTGAGAAGTGGCACTAGATGAAGTTTCATGGGTCAGTTGGCACATCCATGCAGTGGTTGGCAGTGACAAAATGGCTGCTGTCAAGGCCTGGCACAACACCACATTTGCTTGCAGAGAAGCTTTCGGCTGCAACCAGTGAAAAATTAGCAAGTTTAAAGGGGTGGCTCAGTGTAGGCAAGGCCAAGCCAATGCCGACAGGAACTGAGCAGGAAGCACAGGTTCCTGGGCTTTGTGGGCTTGTTGAGGGCATGTCTGCTGAGAACTATTATGGGTGCCATAGAAGTTACTGGTGCTCCCTGGCCTACACTTTTTTGAAGGAAGCTTGGTAGCTGAGGAGGAGGATGCCAAAGTATGTAGGGGGGGAGAGAGAGCAGGGAAAGTCCGGGAACTTCTGAGATGAAGAGTTGTGTACTGCAGAGGGATGGGGAATTTAGAGTTTGAGGGATGGAGTCTTAAAATTGGGAGACAAATGGAAACAGAATGTCATGACAGGAAAGGATTTGCTTGTGGGGAGGTGAAGGCGGTCAAAGAGACTATGAAGTCTTCTCCCCACCTCCTACCCCCATATATACTGACTCAGAATAACCAATAACATATTTGAACAGAAGACAGTATGTTTTAAATTTTAATGCTGCTTCACAGCACTCTATTGATTTTCTTAAGTGACCTTCATGAGGGTTTTCAAATTCTGAAAGTGCACATTTGTTTGCTATTTATAAGCAGGTGCATTTGTAGTTTAACAACTGAAATACTTACAGAATGTCAAGACCCATACACCCAAAGCTGCTGAACTGCAGCAAGATAAAACATTTCCCTTAATATGCACGACATAATAATATTACTTCTGATAGTTTTCCTGGAAGAAATTCAATATTTTGGGTTGGCTCAATTTTTCACTTATTCATTAATTTCTCGGTCATCACCAGCCATTTTTAATACATATAAACAAAATATGAAATAAATGGGCCTGCCACATCAAGTCAAAACACATGCTTACATTTTTATTGGAATTTAAATGTCAACATTGAGCTTTAGCTGAATCCTGGAATATAAAAGAGGCACTAGTCTGCAACGTATTAAATATAAATATTTCCAGCTGCTGAGAATGGAAAGTGCAGCAGACAGACATCTTAACAGCTGTTATGCAGCGTCCAACTGAAACAAGTGCATTGATCTACAGTACGTCAGGGTTGGGGACCCTCCTAGCCATGGGCCAGTCCTGGCCTGCCCAGGGGTCAAATGCCCGGAGGTCAAATGTGGCCTGCAAGGACATTTTCAAAAATCCATGTCCACCTGCCAATCAGCTGATGCCATTCCAATATCAGCTGGTGGGTGGCAGGTCCGGTTTGATTCTGCTTTAACTGCACGTGCTAGTTCCCCTGCTGGGAACTGGCAAGCACAGCTGAAACAGCGGGATTTAACCCCTACTGACCGTTTGAATCTTGCTCACTTGGGAACACATGAGTAACCAGTGGTCCTTCAATAGACTTGAGTTGCAACTCCCATCAGAACCAGTCAACATGACAAGGAGCAACTGAAAGGCCATCCTTGGTGAAAAAACTCATGTCTTTTGTCTCACTGACGTCTGATTCAACAGATTCAGATTCAGACTCACTGACGTCTGATTCAACCCTTCAAAACATGTTGCACCAGGAACAATACAGAAAAAAACTGAGCACACTGTGGGTGCCAGTGACTATTGTAGGAACGTTTATAATATACTTTAGTTTAGTTGCAGAGTCAAACGTTTCCTTACTGAGGTCTGCACAGCAGCAAAACGGCTTGCTGACTCGTTAGAGTCTTTCTCAGTTGCAAATCCCTTTCATCCCTCTTAAAAACAACACACATGAATCTGTGTTATAATAAAACTGTCAGATTCATACTTAGGTTATAAAATAAGCTATATGTTGCATATTAGTGAGTCTTAACAACTCCTTCATAGCATCTATCAGCAGCAGCAGCTCAACTGTTCAACGGTCCAAACAAACGGACTCAGAGATGACACTTGGTCCTTCTTGGAATGTTGGAGTTGACTGACACATCCCACAACTATCACTATCTTTAAGTGGTTTCTGAAGACACCTCTTTACCCTGGCTTTTGACACTTGAGGTGTACAGTGGTACCTTGGGTTACAAACGCTTCAGGTTACAGACTCCACTAACCCGGGAAGTAGTACCTCGGGTTAAGAACTTTACCTGAGGATGAGAACCGAAATCGCGTGCTGGCGGCACGGCAGCAGCGGGAGGCCCCATTAGCTAAAGTGGTACCTCAGGTTAAGAACAGACCTCTGGAATGAATTAAGTTCTTAACACAGAGGTACCACTGTATCTCTTTAGGCTCCAACTTATTTCCGGAATTGTAAGTTGTTTTAAACATTGTGTTTTAGTTGTTCTAACCTTCCCCTCCACATTCATAACAAGAGTTTTTTGGCTGCGAGCCAGAGAAAAGTTGTTAATAAATAGGCGGCTAATTTCACTGAGGGTAATATGGGGGTAAAGTACAACTGCCTATAACTGGAAATGGTTTCAGAAGGAAGCTTCAACACTTGAAACATTCTTCCTTATTTGAATAGCAAGCACAGTCATCGTTCAGTCCCCCCCCAAATCCTGCTGCTGAAGTTGTTTTAGTGGAATGATTTAGTTTTGGATGGAAGCCAGCACCAATTTCCACAAGATCCCATCTAGCTCTCTGCACACGTCTCTGTTTACTGATCATTCAGTCACCAATTAACACCCCATCTGCACAGACATTTAATACTGTTGTGCTTTGTGCTGCGGAGCTTACACAGAAGACTATAGCAGGAATGGGTTTGTATTTTAATGGTCAGATACCGTGAACTAACTCTAATGATGTGGGGGGGGAACAAAACAAAACAAATTCCTTCCAGTAGTACCTTAGAGACCAACTAAGTTTGTCATTGGTATGAGGTCTCCTGGATAGGGTTGCCACCTCCAGTTCTGCGGGATCTCACCAGACAAGTTAACCGCTGACACACTTCCTTGATCCTACTGCCAGTGGCACTAGACGAGGACCCTTGTGACCAATCCTGTTCCAATTCTTTGCTAATGCAAGAAGTCCTAGATTTGGGCCACGGGTGCCTTACGTGTACATGCAAATATATGAGACTTTGATGATGAACTGGAAATGAATCCCGGTCAGGGAAACAAAAGACGAGCTTGTCAAAGCCTCTGTGACACACTGGGCAATAGGACATAATATAGATTTTAATCTCTGGGAAAACCTTTGGAAAAGCGATTTGAAGTTTACAGCATGTTATTCTTTGAAGGGGAACTACTTGAAAATTATTTACAGGTGGTATTTAACTCCAAGTAGGCTTGCTATGAAGGGACATGGGTGGCGCTGTGGTCTAAACCACAGAGCCTAGGGCTTGCCGATCATAAGGTTGGTGGTTTGAATCCCCACGACGGGATGAGCTCCCATTGCTCGGTCCCTGCTCCTGCTAACCTAGCTGTTTGGAAGCATGTAAATGGCGTTTCTGTGCGCTGCTCGGCCAATAAAGCGAGATGAGTGCCACAACCCCAGAGTCGTCCATGACTGGACCTAATAGTCAGGGGTCCCTTTACCTTTACCTAGGCTTGCTAAGATGTATAAGACTGAATCAGATAAATGCTGGAGATGCAATGAGGTCGAGGGAAAGTTCTTTCATATGTGGTGGACCTGTGAAAGGGTAAAAGAGTATTGGGACATAATCCATAATGAATTGGGAAAAAAAATGTTTAAAAGTACTTTCCCCAAAAAACCAGAGTCTTTTTTTTGTTGGGGATAATTCAGACGGAAATTCCCAGGTGTCAAAAAAGGTTATTTATGAACGCCACTACTGCAGCCTGTGTTTTGTTAGCCTGAAAATGGAAAACAAGTTAGGTCCCAACTAAAGAAGAATGGCAACTTAAACTGATGGAATATGCGCGGCTTGTGGACCTAACATATAGAATAAGAGAACAAGAAGAACATATGTTTAAAGAAGATTGGAAAATGCTTATTGAATATATGGGGGGAAATTGTGTACACTTGAAAATGTTGGCAGCATTAAGATAAATTCGACAGTGTAAATAAGTTTTGATCAATGTAACAATGGAATACTGAACGGTTTAGTTTATGTAAAATGTGGCTTACTTCTGAGTAGGCATGCATAGGAAAGCACACTGTGAATAACCAGTAAATGTTCATGGGTAATGCTTTTAGGATTGAGGTGAAACTAGAAGCTGCAACACTCTCCCAAATAATGGGCCTCCAAGCCCTATTTCAGGATTGCACAAAAATGAGAATCCCATTTTACAAGCCCAGCTGCCCACAAAAACCAATGCAAGTGGTGCAGAGAGACTGTTTACATCATTGCCATCTCCATCTCACCAGTCTCTTCATTGGTAGTTTTTTATTTTAAAAGGGAGAAGAATATCCTTTTTTATGTTGTTGATGTGTTGCAAATAACTTGTTCTATTCTATTTGAAATGCTGTATTTGCTAACCTTGCTTGATAACAGGGCAGTAAAGAAGTTAACAAAGAATGACAATTAAAGAATAAGCATACAATATAATCACAATACATACTGATGCCTCTCCCCTCCTGCTAACCATTTTCTGTGAGTTAGCGAGAAAGGAAATTGGATACAAAAATCCAATTGGGAGGAAAATATTCAGTGAAATTCTTATGTGTGCAACGCAGCATTTTTTTTTTGTGGGGAAGCAGCTACCTCTCTCAGGTTGAAATCCACTGAATTTATATGACTTCCCTATTGAAAGTATAACACCTGGATTCTCTTTTTTTCCCTTCTTTTTACAACTATTATGAATGTGCAGCCGGGCAAATCTGTTTAAAAAGCAGAACTTGAAACTTAAGAGTAGGCTTAAGTAGGAAAAGGCTTCTGTGACAGGATTTTAATATTGTATTAGTAACAGCAGATTTCCTTTCCAGCCCATTCTAGCTACTGTTTGAGATCCTATGTCCAGGGTTGTAAGGGAATCCTAGTGACATTTGAGAGACGCCATTAAATCCTTCAAGCATTGCCCCTTGGCTTCCCCCTGGGGTGGGAGCCAACCGGGCCCCAGCTTTTGCCAAATTCAGAGCGAGCCGGGACACTCCTCAAAGCGTTGTTGCTCAGCTGCTCCACCCACGGGTGCAGAAGATGAGCAGCAATGCCGTGTGCCAGAAGGCCTCCCTCTTACCAGCAAAAGAAGTTGGGGGGTAGGCAGAGTGCTGCCTCTTGCACTTCCATCGCCTGAAGCAGGTACTTCACATCACCTCATGATGGGCTGGCCAGAGAGCCTACATGTGTATTGCTTGTGGGATGTGAAACTTAGTCAAGTACAACATTCCTCCAGAGGACATGTTAGGGGATGTTTTGTACCACTCAGGAGAAAACTTCCTGTTTCCTCCTGAGCTGGGACAAACTTCCACTGCATGTGACATGAAGACGGTGTGACCTATTCTGAGCAGAGGAGCAGATGTTCCTCCTCCTCCTCCTCCTCCTCCTCCTCCTCCTCCTCCTCCTCCTCCTCCTCCTCCTCCTCCTCCTCCTCCTCCTCCTCCTCCTCCTCCTCCTCCTTCTTCTCCTCCTCCTCCTCCTCCTCCTCCTCCTCCTCCTCCTCCTCCTCCTCCTCCTCCTCCTCCTCCTCCTCCTCCTCCTCCTCCTCCATTTTGTGTTCCTGTGTGTTAGGAGAAGTGACTAATTCCCTTATGGGACAGTTCATGTAGATATATAGTTGTGTAACCTAAGCCTGCCTTCAGGGCTCTATCTGTGAACCTGAATGAATCTGTGAGTAAACTACTTTTTATATTAAGTTTAATCAGATTCTCATGTCTATTCTTTTTAAGAGGGATTAGAAGGGATCTTACCAGGAATCTTAAGTAGTAAGACTCAGATGAGCCAGCAACAAGCTAACTGCTGTGTAATTTAAAAGGGGGAATGTTTAGAACTCTGCTAAGTTATAGAACTTGCTAATGCAAGTTAGGAAGGATATTATTAAACAATATATCCTCTCCTGCCTCCCTAAACACCCTCACATTGCTTTCTGATGAGAGGCACTCTTTTCGGACCACACTGATTGTACAGACATTGGTGGTGATGGATGCATAGACGGTGGCCCTTAGGGCAGGGTCTGCTTCTCCTTTGACACATTGGGTATATATCTTGAAAAAAATGGGTGGACACCAAGCCTCAGGCCTGCTTAGGCTTGCTGAAAAGATGTTTTAGCCTTAATTAGGATCCAGCCAGATATCACGGAAAGGTTGAATGCAAAGGAATGGTGGGAGGAACCAGTTGGGGAATCCATAAAGGAAGAAAGCTCAGAGCCTGGGGATTGGTAGTGGGATGATGATGAGTGGTCAGAGGGAGAAGACTAAGGAGGAGGTGTTGGAAGCTGAAGAGATAACAGGGCTTAGTGAGCGGGGAAAGTCTGTGGCAGAGAGAAGTCCAGAATCAGAGGCAGAAGCTGAAACAGGAGAGGAGGGAGGCCAAGAGGAAGCAATGAGTCTGGCTAGTGAAGAAGCCAGGGTGTCTTCCTCTCCTGCTGCGACAAGCTCCCTTCCCCACTTGCCTCCCAGAACCAGAAGAGGTATGAAAAGGGCAGAGGAGAAACTAGCATTGTGCAGGCGCAGTCTCAGATTGCTTGGGGAAAACCCTGGAGAAGAGGGTACTTAGGCAGCTGTGGGGAGGCAGGGACCTTCAGTCCCAGCAAGAGCTACCAGAAATGAGTTGCTGTGCTTATTAGGCCTGGCACTCCTGTGCAGATTCTGCTTTTGCTAATAAAGAGTTAACATCACTTGCTTAGTGCGATTTACTGCTGGCTCGATCGCATCATCAGCTGTGAGTTATTTGTTAGTTAGTTAGTTAGTTAGTTAGTTACCTGACATATTTCAAGTAAATTCTCGAAGTGACCAATGATATATTTGCAATATAATATCTCTATCCATCTACCTAAGGGTGAAGTTCTAAAGCAGGGAAGCTCCCCGCTTCATTAAGAGTCGTGATGATGCAAGGTTCTAAATTGTGCAGGGCGCCTCCATCAGTAGGGGAAGCTGTTTGCGTCAGAACTTTGCCCTCCAAACTCTGGTAGCCACCATGTTTGATTCCTTGAGCTATGCTGACTCAGTTATTGGCTCTGCAATAAATGTTGCTGCCAACTGGGCAACAAGCACTGCTGCTTGGGTAAATATGTCTGCAAAGAGGAAGGGGCGGCGCGGGTGAGTCTTGATAGTGGTTGGAGCCCCATTGGTAGTTGGGTTCATAATGGGTTGTTCTAAACGTGCAGGCACTCGGCAGGCACCTGCTGTTGCTTATCCTTGATACTGACCCAAATGAAGTAGGATATCACTTTGTTTGTTCTGAACCTCTCACCAGTCAACTCATTCGATGGCCCCAGGTTCTAGCTGTATGAAAGAGGGAGAACAACTCCTCTCTGCCCCTCTAGCCTGACCAAGTCTCCACCTTACCTGCCTGCTCTCTCGTTCTCAAGCAATACAAAATTCGACTGAAAGGAATACAGCCAAGGAGACTGTAAATCAAATCAAATTTGACTTTAAAAGGAGACATGCACGTCCTCATTTGTTTTCATTGTGTTTAAATGAACGTCCAGCACTTCATTTAAAGCCATCAGGTGTGGAATCGGCTCAGTTTACAGCTTGGCAGGGCAAAGAGATCCATCCATCACATCAACTGGCTGCTTTTTAACAGACTGTGCAGATCTGGGCAAATTTCTTTGCTGCGACAGTGCCAGAACTTAACAGAGGGACTATAAGTGATGTTTTTAGTGGGGGGGGGGAGAGAGCACATCATCTGTATGCAAGAATGTAAGAAGAGGCCTGCTGGATCAGTCCACAGATCAGCACCCAGCATAATGTTTTCTGTCTGGCCAACCAGATGCTCTCAGCCATGCTAGGGGATGTCTCTGCTTGTCAGCTTCCTTCTCCAGAGTCTCAGTGTTGCCCTTATAGAATTCAGCAGGGAGAAGGATGGGGACCATAGGTGCCAACTCCTAGGGGCCGAGGCAGTTTTGGTCCCCCAAATACTTTTTTTCCAGGGGGTTGGGTCCCCTCAATATTCAGAGGATGCTGTGGTGCCTCCCTGATCCTCTGGAGAAGCTGGTGCCTCTGATGGGGACACAACAAGAATCCATTGGTTATGCCTGTCATTGGCTGACTCCTCCTATTATTGGGCTCTCTATCTTCTGCCCTACAAGTCCTAGTGAGCACCAGCCACTGCTGAGAAAGGAAACTTTTTCATTAAAAGGGCCACATTCCCTCTGGGCAAGCTTCTGGGGGCCAACTGTTCTGAGAAGCTCTTTGTGCTTTCCTTTTAACAAAATTCAGCATTCCTTAGTCTGGGGAAGCTGAGGATATGGCAGTTCCACGTATTAGGGTTCTAACTTCCTGTCCATTGCGTAGCTGCTAAAAAGCCCAGACTCCTAAAGGTACAATCCTGGCTTTCCCCATGCTCTCACATCCTCTAACTCTGAGCTCATACCTCTTCACTGAATTCCAGCAGGACCTGAGAACGTCAAACTTCAGAAAGCCTAGAAAACAACCATTAACTCTGAACCAAAATATAGGAGCTGGCCTTTTTCTGGGACCATCGCACCAACACCGATACATACCGTAACTTTTTTTATAGCCCCCTATAAAAATCTGAAGCAGGCAAAATTAAATTCTGCCTCAATACTCTGGGATGTCATTGAGCTTAATAGGATGCGGCAAAGGAGACTGTAAATCACAGTGATGTTTTGCTACTAGATTAAAACAGGCGGGTTCTCACTGGTTTTCATTGCTATGCATATGAAATTCTCAAACGTTCCAGCAGGAAAAAAAACAGCCAGGACCTACTGGAAGTTTTAGCCACCCCATTCTACTCACTGAGGAACAAAGTAAAGGATGCACCACTCATGGATGGCTTTAGGCCAGGGTTTCCAAAACTTCAGAGTTCATTGAGCCCTTGGTGAGCTCGTAAAGTTGAGGTCAAGTTCAACACTAATTCTTAGGAATATCAATGAAATAAAGTCAAGGGAAATCAATATATAATCAACGCCTCTTAATCATCCATGGCCATTTCTTGGGATCATAAAATGTAAAATAATCAGGACGTTAAGCAATAAAGCAGCATGGCCTGAGAATATTGTTGCGGCGTGGAATCATTTTATTAAATGCAGAGGTTCCTCACTGGCAAGATGAGTGCGCTCTGCACATGCCCATGATGTTCTTTATTTCTGAGGCTCATATGTAGTTCCTAATTAATTTTTTTTGCACTAAACTTCATAAACTTCTTTTCCACCCTAAGGCTTTTTTCAGCCCTCTGTTAACTTCTAGAGTTTATTCATTCCCTGCACCGTCCCGTCAACCCCAAAGGAGTTCTGTATCAACCACTTTGGGAAACCCAGCACTATTGACTATTTTGTTCCAGGAACAACATACACTTACAAAGCAAAGCTCTGACTAGTGTCAGCCTGACTGTCCACTTAGCTATTCTGGGAAAGATACTACAGGGACCATGAAAGCTTATTGTTACAAAAGGATACGGAGCATTGCTTTAATGGAAAATTTGACAAATAAATTAAGAATGGCTAGGGTAAATACAAATGTGTTTATTTCACAGCAGTTTGATTTCATTATGCATGTCGCTGAAACAAATAGTGATAAAGCACCAACATCACAGTATGCCGATGGAACTTCTTGCTCATGCTGTAATATGAATAATACCTGCAACCATGGCAGGCACCTGAAACCGATTGAGCAGAAGCACAAATATTGGATAAGCAGAACCTTTCCTAATGACATGCCCAAATCCCTCTGTAACATTGCATTTGCTTTGTAAAATATGTGTGTGTATCTATAATATGGAATTGAAGGGTGGGTGAGCTGTGTTCACGGGCTGATAGGAGTTGTAGCCCGACAAAGTCAGGAGAGAATCACGTTAGCAAAGGCAGATCTAGGGGAGGGAGCTTCTGGGGCACCGTTGCAGAGGCACCCACAACTATGATGTCCAATGAAAGGTGTGAGATGAGAGTTGTTTAAATGCATTGCACAGGCTGTCGCTGAAATTTCAGACGCCAAGTTTAAGCTACCCCTGGACTACAGAAATGGCAAATAATGGTGGTCATGAAGTCGCAAGTCAATATCTTAAGTCAAACTCTTGAAAGTGCTACAAATTACAAAAGAGTAGATGCAATTTTGCAGATTCTCTGTATTGCTCAACTTCTGTTGTTGAGCATTTGCTTTGCATGCAGAAGGTCCCAAGTTCAACCCCTAGAATCTCCTGGTAGGTTTTTGTTGAAGTAAGGGTAGCAAAACCGCAGCTAAGAAGCTCAAATCATATTTATGACTGACACTGTTCTTTGGGTCCCTGGGCTTCACGCGGCACGGCTGAGGCTGCTGCTGGCTCCTGTGGCTTTGCGCGCCGCCCGCTGAGCCTGCTGCTGGGTCCCGGGGCTTCACGCGGTGCGGCTGAGGCTGCTGCCGGGTCCTGCCGGGTCCTGCGGCTTCACGCAGCGTGCGCCAAAGCTCCTGCTGGTCTTCCCGGGGCTTCTGCCGGGTCCTTCCGGGGCTTCACCTCTCTCTGGGTCCTGCTGGGTCGGGGCTCGGCTGTGGCGTGGCGCGTGCTGCAGCTCTTGCCGGCTCCCACTCGGTCGGGGCTCCACGTGGCAGCAGTATCTGGTTCCAGGCACCGACAGGCATCTTCCTTTTCCTCTTTCTAACGGAAGCGCCATCCAGACCTGCTCCAACCACTACCTGGTACGGCTTATTTTTGGGGTATATCTTATATTTTTTTAACTCAAAAAAATCCTGCCATGGCTTATTTTGTGGGCACGTCTTATTTTATGAGAAACACGGTAACACTGGTCTTGCAAAACCTACATTGGCTCCCAGTACGTTTCTGAGCACAATTCAAAGTGTTGGTGCTGACCTTTAAAGCCCTAAACAGCCATTATACCTCCTGTATACCTGAAGGAGCGTCTCCACCCCCATCATTCTGCCCAGACACTGAGGTCCAGTGCCAAGGGCCTTCTGGCAGTTCCCATTCAACCTGGATGAATCCCTCAAGTGCAATGTGGACTGGATTAACTTTGCAATGCTCATTCTCATTAGTTCCACAGGCTTGCCTATCATGCCGGTGCAGGGATGTGTGTGAATGTGTGTGTGTGTGTGGGGGGGGGGTTCTTTTGTAACAAAAGCAGTAGGGATTATTTCTGGCAATTTTTCAGCACTAAAAACTGGATGTGAAATGTTCACTAATCACGACACCCTTAAAGAAAAATATTTTAGAAAATGGACGGGATGGAGGGAGGATACAGGGCAGGGAGGGGAGATTACCTCTCTGAAGGCATTATTTGCTATTGTCAACATCATCCTCAACACTGAGGGAAATTGTACTTAAAATCAAATTACATACATTACACACAGTAACCTGTACTTGATGTAATATGACCAAGAGTCTTGTGTTACCTTAAAGCCCTAGACATTTATTATAACATAACCTTTTATGGACAATGATATAACCTGTTGTGGATTCTTCTTCTTATCATTATTACTACTATTACTACTATTGTTGTAAGCCAAAAATGGCTTATCTTCTGAGTTACGCCAATAAAACTCAGAGACAAGAGGAGTTAGGAGTCCATTGTTGTTTATTGCAAAGCAATAGGTAGGTTACAGTCAAATCTTTTCGCAAAACTGCAACCCCGCCCAAAGGTCCGGGCAGGGGTATTTATAACATTTCAAACAAAGGATTTCAATTTTAACCAATCATGTACATCGTTACCTCATTTCATGTTTAATATGCATGAGCAATAAGCAGATCACCGTGATCTGTTACCAGGTTAAATCACCTGGCGCCTCCCCCCTGGCACATGCGTCATGACGCGTGCACAACGCCGCTGACCCCGCTGCGCCCCCTCCATAGGCGGGAGGGCGCTGAGCTCTCATTTTGGCTCGCGCGCCTCCCAGCTATAGAGGGGACGCTGTGAGCTCTTCAGCGGCCGCGGCAGCGAGCGAGCGTCGGCAGCAACAGCGCCCATAGCTGAAGGCTTCAGCTACGGGTGCTGCTGCCGCCACCGCTCGCTCATTGCTCCTGGCACGGCCGGCCGGCGGGCAGGCTCGACAGCGCCCCCTCCATTTCGGCGCCCTAGGCCAAGGCCTAGTTTGCCTAAATGGAGGCGCCATCCCTGTCTGTTACATTGTGTTAGTATGCATCTTGGGTACCTCTATTACGTGTAGCCATTTGTACCATGTATCAACTTATGTTCTAGCTTATGAGCTGTATCTTTGTGATTGACGTATTAGCTGTCCTTCTGTCCCAGTGGGGGACAGCATCTTGCCAAATCATCAGTTTTTTTTAAGCAGCAGGTTACCATAAATTCTTCCTATTAGAAACATATTCAAGGATTTATAGGGGTTCACATTATCACATTCATTAGGGCCCTTTGGGCCACTACCACACTATTGCTTTATTAATTGTCTTCTAAACCACCGTCTCAATGTGATCCGCACGAAAGATAATGTTAAAAAGTTAGAACACACAAAAAAGTAAATTTAAACCAAGACTAAAACTCAAAAAATGGAAGAGAAAAAAAGGATGGAGGATGTTAAGATCTGCTTTTAGAATTTAATTGGAGGGAAACAATTTCCAGCCAGTTACTTAAGACAATCAAGGGGGGAGGGGAAACTGAAAAAAGTAAATAAGAAATTCTGCATTAGAGTTTGGCATTTAGATGGCATTTAGTTTGAAGGTATTCAGCTAATTTAATTTTTCTCTCTCCTGTGAAATGCTTATTCATCTTCAAATGCCTCTGGGGGAGCTTCTTAATAACACATTTATTTTACTGAGGATAATCTAGTTCACTTTAATTTCTCAGACAGTTACTCCGTGGACCATCGGTCATGGTTTGGGAGCTGTTCCTCTCTCTCCAGCTGCTGTTTATTGGATGGTCCAATTCAGACCTTTTGTGCCAGAAAATGTACAATGCTGGGGCAGTTTTCAATTACGATGCAGTAGGCAAGCCTATGTGCTTTGGATTCTGTCCATGAATAAATCTCTTGCTTTATTAACTTCATCTTGGGCTTCTGTACTAATTGAAGAGTTGTGGAACTCTACGAATTCATTTGCAGGAGTGAGGATACTTTTTTCAGAAGCAACGTTACTGAAATAGGTGGAACTGTTCAAGGGAAAGATCCTTAAGAACTTTAGTCAACCACACAAAGTGGTCAAGATCCAGGGGCTCCAATATAGGCTCACTCAAATGAAAGAGTATCTTGGCTGATTTTAAACAGAGATAGTAAGTGCATGAGTCCCTTTAAGGCTGTGTGCAGGAAATTCACGTGTGTACCTGAGCATGCACAGTTTTTAGAATGTAGCCAGGGCCAGTGTCGGGAGCAGGAATTGGGCATAGTAACTGCAACTGGAGTGCCTGTGTGAATAAAACTTCCCATTTCAGAGGGTCTGCTCTGAGTAGAAATAATAATAATAATAATAATAATAATAATAATAATAATAATAATAATTTATAATCATTTATACCCCACCCATCTGGCTGGGTTTCCTCAGCCACTCTGGCCGACTCCCAAAAGAATTTTAAAAACATGATAAAACATCTAACATTAAAAACTTCCCTAAACAGAGTTGCTTTCAGATGTCTTCGAAAAATCACATAGTTGTTTATTTCCTTGACATCTGATGGCAGGGTGTTCCACGGGGTGGGTGCCACTACCGAGAAGGCCCTCTGCCTGGTTCCCTGTAACCTCACTTCTCGCAATGAGGGAACCGCCAGAAGGCCCTCAGTGCTGGACCTCAGTGTCTGGGCTGAACGATGGGGGTGGAGATGCTCCTTCAGGTATACTGGGCTGAGGCCATTTAGGGCTGTAAAGGTCAGCACCAACACTTTGATTTGTGCTCAGAAATGTACTGGGAGACACCCTCTAATAATGGCTATATGCTACCTCCAGGATGAGAATCAACTTTCTTCTGAACATCAGCTGTTGGGGCCTAACAGTGGGAAAGGCCTTGTGGAAGGTCACTGTGGGGAAACAGGACTGGAAAGGGTATTTGTTCTGACGCAGCAGGGCATTTCTTACATTCTCTGTATAACCAGGAAAAAAACTCAGGCACCATTTCTCTTGCCTGTGTCCTGCTTAATCTCACAGGTCTTTGGAACCTTGGTGCCTTTATTATTTTTCTTAGTTATTTCCCCCTCGCATTTTTATATGCCATTTCAGACACTCGTCCTGAAGAAGTGTTTGCCTTCTAAAGACTCCCCAAGGACGCTGTGTGTACAACACTGGAATTGATGAGAGCCTTGATGGATCTGCCTTTTCCTGTAGACGCACCTGCTCCACCTGTGATTTATGGGGTCTACATGGGCTACATAGGAGATGCCAACCTGCTAATGTTGAACACGCTGATTGCGGTGATGGATGATACAAACCGGAGAGCAATATAGAAGGAAGAATTAGGGGGCTGCAAGGAATCCAATGCATCATCTCATGTGACTTCCTAGTCCCAAGACAGAATTCCTTTTTCCTGAAATATCCTCAGAGGATACCTGCCTAAATATTTCTTTAACTTTTGCGGGGTTAAATAAAGAAACTTCAGACAGAGAGAGAGAGAGAAAGTAGAATGTTCTAGTGTTATGCTGAAACTAGTGTTGCTTTTGCTCATTTTCACCTTTGTGTGTGTTGGGGGGGGGGGATTGGGGAAAATTGACTACAGAGATTTTATTTCTCATTCCTATAACACTAGAGTTTGAGGTAACCCAATGGAATTGATGAAAAGTCATTTCAAGACGGATAAATGAAAGAATGTCTTCATAAAATGTATGATTAATTTTTGGAATTTATGATGACCACTAAGCTGAAACAACTTGAACAGGCAATTAAACAAATTGATGAAGAAAGAACATAAGAAGAAGAACGTAAGAAGGGTACTGATTGATTAGAACAGAGACTTATTTGGCCGTTATCCAGTTTTCCTCAGTTGCCTATGGGAAGTCCACAAACAGGACATGACTGCAGTTGATCCACAGTGACTGATGTTCATAAACATGTTTCCTAGAGGCTTCCGGGTTCAGCGCCAGCGTCGATCGGCGGGGCTTCGTCTCGTCTCCGAGATGGCCCGTCTCTGCTAGGAGTGGGGAGGGCAGCGAGAGCGACGCTGCGCCCCTTAGAACCTCGGGAAGGGCGTCCCGAGGGCAATTTGCTCGGCACAGACCCAATCCGGACTCCCCAACTCTTCGGCTAGCTCTAATAAGAGCTCCGGAGTGAGGAGGGTAGAAGTCGCGGGGGCCATTTTGAGCGGCAACGTTATTCTAGCAGGGAGAAGCTTCAAGCCGAAGGCGGAGAGCGCTGGATTCTTCCGAAAATAAAACGATTGGAAAAGACTAAGTAATCTCATGATTTGGATTATTATAAAATAATTTGGATCTGGGAGAGAGGGGAGAAAAGAGGAAGCCACCCCCCCCCACGGCAACAAAAGAGACAGTAAATAGAAACCCGAAGCCATAAACAGAAGATTTACAATTCAAAGGATCCCTCAAAGGCATCAAAGAGAATCTCCCCTTTGATGCAGGGTGAAAAGGGGAGAGAGACTGCGGTTTATGACTGCCCTGCAATAAGAGGTACAGCCTAAGAAAAAACCTTTCTTTCCACTCGGGAGCCGGCAGCCCAGACAACCCAGTGAGTTGTCAGGATTTATAAGTCAAATTTTACTTCACTTTGTATTTCTGGACTTTGTGGAATTTCTTGGCTTAAGTGTTTGTGAAATGTGAGTTCGAACTCTATTGTCAATAAGACTTGAAGAATGCAGCCAGCTTGTTAAAATGGAGTCGAAAAAATAAACTGTGATCATATTCCACCCCACGTGACAAGTTTTGACCTTGGCAGGACTGAAATATGTCAACAAAAAAGTGTTCCCCTGAGTTCCAGCGGTCTGTTTTGACCTTAATGTGGGAAACAAGAATAGAGTTATGTCAAGAGGAGACACGACGGCAAGAGTTACAGAAAAAATTCCAGGAGGTGATGGCGGAATATGATTTTTTAGGAGATGAAGCTTTTGACACTGAAAAAGATGAATGTGAGAATGACAATGATGGGGAAGGAAAAGATGAAGATGAGGATTGTGATGATTCAACACAAAATGAAGCACATCACGAAAAAAATGATGACTCTACTCTACAAAAAGTTGGATGGAGTGCCCTGCTTTTGAGGGGGGCACAATTGGTATTATTGGAACTCCAGAACGCCCACAGGGAAGAAGGAAAAAATATGCAGAGAAGGGAAGAAATCCAGGGGTCCTGTATGGTGGCCTGGATGGCAAAAGACTGTAAACAGGGGGTGGGGTGAAGGGAAAGTGATGTTGTGATTAAGGATGGATTAACAGGTTTATAACTGGTCTGCTGATTTTGGAATTTGCTGGATTGGGGGGGTGGAGCCGGCAATCGGGGATGTAAGGTTAAATTGAGAATAGTTATAGTTTTAAAAGTGAATGGATTTTGGAAAATGTGAAAATATGGAGGCTTATAGAGGGAGAAAAAACAAAAAATTAGGCACGGGAAGAGAAAATGGGAGTTTGATTTTTCAGTGATTTGAATATTAGATGAAAATGTTAACAATTGATTTATAAGTTGTATAAGATGCAAAGGTGTATTTTTATAAAGTAAGAAACTGTTGCAGATGATAAAAAAGGGATGAAAACCGGGGAAGGGGGGGAGGGGAAGCCCACAAAATATGGTTTTACAACTATGAATGCAAGAAAAATTTTTTGTTTTGTATTGTTTTTTCTTTTTTCTTTTTTCGCCCTTTCTTTTTTTTCTTCCCTTTTTTCCTATTTCTATTTTTCTCTTTTTTTTTGGTATGACAATAGATGGTTGGATGGATGTCCTCCTGCGTACTGCCCTGGTTTGCTGGAGCTCCCTGGTGGCAGGGGGGGGGCTTTGGGGTCAGGGGAGGGGGGGGAGGACAGAAACCCAAGCATAAAATGGACCATCTCTGACTGTTCACATACATGGGATACTTCTGTGGCAGGGGAGGACCCATGTGGGTGGGTAGGAAGGAGGTGGAAAAGGGGTTTAAGTATGTACCGTTTTTTTGCTTTTTTGTATTTTGTAAAATTAATAAAAAGTATGTTCAAAAAAAAAAACATGTTTCCTAGAAGTAGTAAAGGTAAAGAAAGGTAAAGGACCCCTGGATGGTTAAGTCCAGTAAAAGCGACTATGGGGTTGTGGTGCTCACCTCACTTTCAGGCTGAGGGAGCTGGCATTTGTCCACAGACAGCTTTCCGGGTCGTGTGGCCAGCATGACTAAACCATTTCTGGTGCAACGGAACACCGTGACGGAAACCAGAGTGCACAGAAACACTGTTTCCCTTCCTGCTGCAGTGGTACCTATTTATCTACTTGCATTGGCATGCTTTCAAACTGCTAGGCTGGCAGAAGCTGGGACAAAGCAATGTGAGCTCACCCTGTCTTGGGGATTCAAACCGCTGACCTTCTGATCAGCAAGCCCAAGAGACTCAGTGGTTTAAACCACAGCACCACCCATGACCCATCAAGACTAGTACCCATTGATAGGTCACAGAATCATAGAACTGTAGAGTTGGAAGGGACACCAAGGGCCATCTAGACTAACCAAGGGCCATCTAGACTACATAAAGTATCCCTGACACATGACCACCCAACCTCTGCTTAAAAGCCTCCAGCGAAGGAAAGTCCACCACCTTCTAAGGCAGTATGTTTCTCTGAAATAGCTCTTTCCACCAGATAGTTCCTCCTAATGTTTTGTTGGAATCTCTGAAACCAGCTTGCTCCATCATCCATGTCACAGCCCTTCAAGTATTTGAAGAGGGCTATCTCTTTCCAGTCTCCTCTTATCCAGGCTAAACATACTCAACCATGGGAGTCTATCAATGGCCATTAGCCATAAACGGTGATAAGAACATAATAAGAGGTTGCTGGATCGGGCCAGGGGCTTGCAAGCACCATTTATCATCACCTTCAGCATCATCGGCATCATTTGATGTGGAAAACTGAATTTTAGCTTGGAAAAATGGTGAAGTTGAGCGAAAATGAAACAGGGAGATCTGCTCATCCCTAGGAATGGGACTTTTTTGGGGGGCAAATGCTGATGCTTCTGGGATTTCTCTCCACATCTCTGTGTAGAGAAAGCTGCATCAAGTAGGTATGTAACTAACCCTAAATGTGTCTAATTCACCCCACTCCCAGACTTCCGGTAAAAATGGGGAGTTGCGGCGTGTCAGTTGAGGGGGAGTGAGAAATGTCCCTATTCTCATCTGAGTGATGTTGGAGGGTATGCATTTAGGGCTTTAAAGGTCAGCACCAACACTTTGAATTGTGCTCAGAAGCCTCCTGGGAGCCAATGTAGATCCTTTAGGATCAGTGTTATATGGTCCCAGAGACCCTTCAGGAACCGGCAGGGCCAGAAGGAATAGTGGGCAGAGTAACAGATGCGACTCTGGTGTGGTGGGCTACAGGTAAAGGTTAGAGGTGTCTATACATACATGAATGCTACTTCATCCTCCATCCAGGCAAGCAAGCAAGAGGCATTGACTCAGTTGTAAGCCCTCTGGGAGGATATGCAGTGGGGCTGTGATGGGTGTCTCTGGGAGACTGATGGTGGCCGAGGTAAGATCCTGGTGGCCACATAAGGAGGCCTGTAGGGTTGCATCCCCTGAGCCTGAAATCCCTTGCTCTAAGTAAAAAAACCCAAAGATTCCCAGTTCATTCTTAGAATCATAGAATTGTAGAGCTGGAAAGGGCCACAAGGGTCACCCAGTCCAATCCTCTGCAATGCAGGAATCTTTTGCCCAACATCAGGCTCGAACCCATGACCCTGCAATTAAGAGTCTCATGCTTTACCAACTGAGCTATCCCAGGTCATTCTTAATCCATCTGATGGGATGGTGCCCCTAGCATAATGGATGCATCCAGTGTGGTGACTAAAACAGGCAATGGATGGACACTGCTGTGCCTTTTTGCAGCCCTTTCGCATGCCCCAGCACAAAGTTTCAAGATCATTGTAGAAGGGTTGCCCTCGCTGTCAGTTCTCTCTCTCTGTGTCTACATCCCCAGCCCCAGGATATCAGTCTTGTACATGAAGGACCACGGTGCGAGGACAACGAACACACTCTTCAGTGTCAATTGTTTCTCCGTATTTAAAGCATCTCGTCATTTCTGTTGCTTTTAGGGGCATCCTGTCCCTTGACTATTCATGAGTGCAGCGGTCATTGCTAATTCATCACTGTCTCAGCCTGCAGGATTCTTCTCAAACTGATTACATTTGTTTATACACTTCCTTTGATCTCCGGCATATGCTGCCTGTGAACCCCATTCCTTATTGTCAGCACTTTCAATTATTAAGCGTGGCAGAGTGCACACCACCTGAAATAAATATTGCGATTGAGTTCACAAATGAAAAATGATGGGCTCCGAAACAGCTTAATAGCATGCGCCTGACTCGAGTTCTCATAACGGTGCCCCTGCGTGCTTTTGTACATGCTTCCAAATTGATCAGAGCATCCATCAGCACATGTGTGCTTAAATTCATTTTTCTCTTTTAGTGCTGATGACCAAGAAATTCTCTCCACAGGCTTTCTGCGGTTTTCAATTTTGGGGATGGCCAAGTCAGTGGTCACCATGAATGAAAAGGTTTTGATTATAATCAGCTGGAGAGGGAGAGGGCAGAAAGCAAATGTTTTGGCTATCTGTCAGCGCAACACATTCTCTGGCAGGACATAGTATGTATTTGTAGGAAACAATTAGAGGGCTCAAGTGTCTTCTGGTGACACTTTGCCTGCTACTTTGCCATATCTACTGTAGCTCCCTGTTCCTCCCATACTGAAGCTCAGGAGAGGGAACTTTCTGAAAATATCAACGTCAAAGTTCTGTATGGACTTCTCCTAATTCTTGTCTTGTTCTTTAACCTTGATGATAAGAAAGCCCCTTGCCCCCCAGTTCTGATAAAACACAAACAATATTATACGTATTATTATATGTGTTATTATACGTACAATATTATACACATAGTACACACTTATATACTTCAGGTTCCCTAAAGTAAAAAGCAAATTAGATAGATATATACATCAGTGCATATAATAACTGTGTAAAAATATGTATGCATTAATATACTTATAAAATTACGCTGCAGAAATATTGTGCACCATGGAACTTGACTCTTTTGTACATATTATAGTATGGTATACTTGCCCCCCTTCAAACCCATAACAATATATTTGTACATAAATTCACATATTACAATATTGCAAGTCTCTTGAGAACTCTCCAAACCTGTGTGAGTATTGCTCCTGAAAGCTCTCCCCAATTGGGGGCTGGAGTAGCGGGAAGTGTATAGCACCCTATTTTGCTGAGCTGCAATGGGAATAGACTTACTACATCCATCAACCCCAACCTATTTTGGGGTTGGGGGCCAGGGGACCCATGAGAACCTCAATGGCCACTTCTTCGCTCAGTGAGCTAAAACATCAGCCAGGTAATGGTGTCAGAATAAGCCCTTAGTTTTTATTCTAAGAAAAGAAAAAGAAAAGAAGAGGCCTGTTTGCTCTATAAGAGTCCATCAAAATAAAAAGTGAAGGTTTTCGGCCATATCTCATTGTAGTTAGAATGTTAGACCAGGACCGGAGAGACCCAGGTTCAAATCCTAGCCATTATCTCACAGGGTTGTTGTGAGGGTGAAATGGGGGGGGGAGAGGGGGAAGCATGTGCCCCCTTGGAGGAGGGGCAGGATATCTAGCTCCTTATATGAGGACTAGAATTATTTCATCTTTAGCATCATCATCACCGCCACCATCATCAATGATAGTAATAACAATAGTTTTATTAGATCCCTTACCCACCCTTCACCACAAAGTTGCAAGGCAGGCTACGGCAATGTAAAAATATAATAATACGATCAGTTTAAACAATGTACAATCAACGGAACAGGATGGGTTCTGAAAATGAATATCCCCATTGCCAAAGGTCCGGTTACAGAGGTGTGTCTTGTATGTGAAAGTTATACAAGGATGGTGGCGAGATGCACCTCTATGGGGAGGCAATTCCACAATGAAGGGGCTGACCTAGAGAATGCCCTTTCCTTCCAAGGTGGGTGGAATTACCAAAAGGTACCTCTCAGCTTAACTTCACACCCAAGAGGGAAGGAGCCCAAGTCAGATATTTAGAGCCCAAGTCATTTAGGGCTTTAAACACAGGAGCTATGTGAGCCCTAAACCCCAGCCAGTAATCTGGTTGCTGCATTTTTGGGTCAGTCGACGCTTCCAAGTCATCTTCAAGGACAGCTCCATGTTGAGCATGTTGCAGTAATCCAATCTGGAAGTCGCCAGAGCATGGGGTACAGTGGTCAAAGCTGGTGAACCAACTGCGGTTGGAAATAGGCACTCCTAGCCATTGAGGCCACCTTCAGCCGCCACAAAGTATTGGAAATATACTCCAAATTAAGTATATATACATGCATATTTTGGTTTTCTGTGGTGCATAATTTGGACATTTTTTGGCACGACATACAATCTGCTCTATTTGTGGCCACAAGGGCAGGAAACAGACTTGTGCATTCGCAGGATTCATTCTTTGAATTGTGGCAAGTCCTTCAGTCCTCTCACAAAATGTAATGCTATAGGATGGTGCATATTTTCGACATAAAATTGGTTTCCGGTGGAGGACAGTCCTCTGGCAGTTTCAGGATCCCATCCAGCATTTTCAAGTTTGGCAAGTTAGAGAACACACTAGAAGAGAATATGGTTTAGGAGTAAATTAATTTATTTCCATCATCCCATGCCCTTGACCTTAACTGCCCTTGACCTTAACTTCAGTTTTACTCCCACACCACCTTTCCAGTTTGGGCTCTCCATTCCTGAAATTTGGTGTCTGTGTGTCGGTCAACCTCACTTTTGCCACTAGCAGACCCACTAGAAAGACCAAAGGAAACAGCTGGTGCCCAGAAATTAAACTCTGTATGAGAGTAGAATGCTTTGACTGACTCCATGGTGCAGAGGTTAAGGCTATGTGCCTTAACTTACAACTCCCATGCCTTTGGGTGTATCAGTGAATCTGAGAACAACTTAATGTGCTTTCCCAGGAACACACAATTCCTTCTATTTCCAGTGTTCGGAAGTGTTTCGGTAAGCAAAACACCACCACTCAGGACAATACCAGGGGAAGGGCCATAGTTCAGTGGTAGGGCATCTGAACTGCACACATAAACCCCCAGGTCAGTGTTTCTCAAATTTGGGTTCCCAGCTGTTGTTGGACTACAATTCCCATCACCCCTAGATAGCAGGACCAGTGGTCAGGGATGATGGGAGTTGTAGTCCAACAACAGCTTGGGGAGATCCAAGTTTGAGAAACGCTGCCCCAAGTTCAATCCCCGACATCTCCAGATAGGACTGGGAATATCCCCTGTCTGAAATCCTGGACGGTCCATGCCAGTCAATACTGAGCTAGAAGGATCGTCGATCGGACTCTGTGAAAGGCAGTTTCCTATGTTTCTTATCCATGTATGAGAGGGAGGTGTCAGCAGACTCAAAGGAACCCTATGGTTTGCAAAGTACAAAAGGGTGGGGGGGATTCAAGGGTGCAACCTCCCTCTTCCCCTCAACATACCAGTGAGGACCCAACTTGCCCACTGCTCATAGAGAAGCAAGTGACTGTTGGCAGGGGGGAGCCGGATAAGAGGGGTGGCGAAAGAGTCAGGAATGATGGGAGCTGTCATGCCACAGGTTCCCCACCCCTGGAACAGACTATTGGAGTGGAGCGCAGGGCGTGGCTGACTAAATGAGACGCTGGACAAGCTGCAACGTTTTGTTGCAGGCCGACTTGTTACTAAATACACTCCAGTGGCGTGCAATAACTTACAGCTGCCTGTAGTTGTCATGAAACTCACAGGGGTTCCTCTGGAGTACGAGAGACTCCAATGGAGTATGTCTCAGGGCACACAGCCCATGTAGGGTCTCAATGTTGTTCTCATCAAGGGACAGATGTTGAATCGCAGGTAGTTTTGGCAGCTGCTTGAAGGATGTAAAATGATTTCTGCTGAGTTTCAGCTCTTTGCATCTGGAAAGCACATTAAATGTGTGCGATCGGTTATTACATGCAGGGGAAAAGAAATTCCAACTTACAACAACAAGGGTTTGGGGGGAGGTTATTTTTTAAGCCCTGAAAATGTAGACAATGATTCTTTTGTAAGAAGCAATTCAATGGACCCCTATACTGACACTATCATACAAAAGGCACCAGAAAATGTGCTAATTAGTCTCCAGTGCTGCAAGAACTATGCTCAAAGATCTGTTTGCGAAATGGTCAAGACCTCAGGTGAGGACCGTATCAGCTTGGTTTCACATTGCACTTCTCTGACACTCTTCCTGTGTCAGTGAAGGGGCTCATTTGGAAAACAGTTTCTTGACACAATTAGCCAAGATGTCAACAGCCACTTTGCTTCCCCTTTCACAACCTGCGGCAATTAAACCCAGAAGTCTCCAATTAACCAATGTGTGGAAAAACTCCCTTTCTGATAAGACCACACAGAGACTATTTGGTATCGCTGCAAGAGCAAAATGTCTCCCAACCTAGATTTGCCCTTTTGGTTTTTAACCTTCCTCTCTCTTCATGGGAAAAAATAAGAAGCTTGCCTTGGTTCTTCCTCCCTCCTTGCAACACAGACATAACCTTCCACTCTTCACTGCCTCTCACCTGGCTGCCTCTCTCAGGTTGTTTATTTAGCACTGGCTACGCTACAGCTTGGGTGTGCTACTTTCTGGGATGATGAGATAATGTTCCAGTGAAACACACTGAGAATAAGTCCTGCAGAAGCCTCAGCTCTGCACAATATCTCAATCGTTATCCTCCCTTTCTTCATTCAGACTGGCAAACTGTGGTTTCCAGGGTCAGAACAGTCTAGGATCTTATACCGACTCCAAACTGTGGTTCAAGTTCCTGGCTTCTTTTCTGAACTGGGAAACCCTAGTTTCCAAGCTGAATAAAACTTGGATGAACTAAGGTTGAGTGCAATTCCTAGTGGCCAAAAAACACCTTTCCAGATGGCGCTTGCAACAAATGATGTATAACGTGATCTAATGATTTAAACCCACTATAGTAAATTGCTTGCAATCGTGACTGCAGATGCGGTGCATGGGATATACATAGTTCTGCTGTTAACTTAGTTAATGCTTGGAAAAGTCCCAATAATAATCAAATTACCTTGGCAAGCATATGGCACTTAGATCTGTCAAGGAGTTGTCCACCAGCCAAAGCCTCTCCACTCGGATTAGACGGCGGAGAATCCTTTTGCAGTTTTCTACCTGGTAAAGGTCTCCCAAGTCTTGGTACGAAAGATTTAAACTCTGGTGGTGGGAGGGAATTCAAAGAACACACAAATAGATTCCATTTAGCTGAACAGTCAAGTGGAGATCTTCTGCACACTGAATGTTTATGACAGCATCAATACAAAACTAGACGAGAATGCATCTCAGGTCTTGCAAATAGCAATTCCAAAGGACCACAATATGGATTTGAGTAATTTGGTGAGGTGGGACGATTAATCCCACCATGTTCTTTCGCCAAGAAAAATCTCTTCCAAAACTGTTATTTACTCTTTTGGGAAATGCATATCACAGCTCCGAGGTGGTGTTGGTAGATATTCATGGGGGGAAATGGTACAGAGGAAAGGGTTAACATGTCCCCTGTCACACTTCCAGTATGGATCCCCAGATTCCATAGCTCGATTGCAAATGTTTAAAGGATACAATAAATGTTTAAAGGGAGCAGAGATTACTTTGCACATCTCTGTTTGGCCCTTGGTTTCCATGCAACGCAGAACCCTCCTAACTTCTAAGCAAGATGTCTGAGCTACTGTGAGGCTCACTCTGAGTTGATTTGGTTTTTGCATATAGGCTCTCTGTTATACCTATAACTGCTAACAAATTAGGGTGACAAATTTGACAAGCTGATTTTTGCTGCCTCCTTTGGCAGAGGTTCAAACTACCTGACAGGGTTGAGAATCCTGTAGTAGTAGTAGTAGAGGAAGAATATGAATAAGAATATTCTTATTCTTATTCAGCGGGTGGCACTGTGGGTTAAACCACAGAGCCTAGGGCTTGCAGATCAGGTTGGCAGTTCGAATCCCCGTGACGGGGTGAGCTCCTGTTGCTCGGTCCCAGCTCCTGCCAACCTAGCAGTTCGAAAGCACATCAAAATGCAAGTAGATAAATAGGTACAGCGGGAAGGTAAACGGCATTTTCGTGTGCTGCTCTGGTTCGCCAGAAGTGGCTTTGTCATGCTGGCCACATGACCTGGAAGCTGTACATCGGCTCCCTTGGCCAATAACGCAAGATGAGCGCCGCAACCCCAGAGACGGTCACAACTGGACCTAATGGTCAGGGGTCCCTTTACCTTTTAAGAATAAGTGATTACTAAAGTGAATAAAGTTTACACACATCTGTAATCTAAAAAGATGTGGCACAAATGGAAATTTGATTAGGTAGGAGGATGCCATGCATAAGTACAAACTTCTTTCCTCCTAATCGGATTTCCCTTTGTGCCCCATATTTTAAAATTATAAACCTAAGGGTAGGGACTGTCTTGTGTTGATCTATAAGCTGCTGTGGGAACCGTTTTTGGCAGAAGTGCAGGATACAAATTCTTCAAATAAAATAAATTTAAAATCGTACTGACAGTCCTATACTTTTTATTCAGAGTCAGAAACAATCATTTAGGAGTCCAATGACAACTACTTCCCTGTAAGAGTGTATAGGAATGCAGCCTGAATGAGATATTACTAACAATATTTTTTAAAAATAAAACCCACAATTTTAAAAAGTCCTTACCACACAGTTTTCCCAGTTCTCTTGCAGCCTTCGTTCCCATTTCTCATTCTCTGTCAATTTTTTTCTTGCACACAGAGTGTGATGCTCTCCTCTGAAAAAACATTCTTCCTCAGAAGGTCCTGTTCAGAAATATAGATATCCATCTCAATATTTTTCAAAATAAAATAAAATAAAATAAGATTTTATGGCGTTACAAAAGTACATACAGCACCTCTGCTTTCAGTTCATGGAGTCTTTTCTACAGATCAGTTATATTCAATGTGAGACACGAATGTTATAGACAGTATAAGGCTGGGGTAGAGGAGAGGTGGAGAGAGAGAAGGGCATCTCAATATTATATTCCTGCTCCTATCATTTATATCTTAGCAGAGGGATGTGGGTGGCGCTGTGGTCTAAACCACTGAGCCTCTTGGGCTTGCCGATTGGAGGGTCGCCAGTTTGAGTCCACACAAAAGGGTGAGCTCCCATCACTCTGTCCCAGCTCCTGCCAACCTAGCAGTTAAAAGCATACCACCGTGAGTAGATAAATAGGTACTGCGGCATTGGGAAGGTAAATTGCGTTTCCATACGGTATGGCACTCATCACAAGGGCTTGTTGCACGAGAAGTAGTTTAGTCATGCTGGCCACATGACCAGGAAAGCTTTCTGTGGACAAACGCCGGCTCCCTTGGCCTGAAGCGAGATGAGTGCCACAACCCCACAGTAAAATTTGACAGGACTTAAATGTCCAGGGGTCCTTTACCTTGTATCTTAACAGAATATTTGAAAGCTTAGAAATATGCAAGAGGGGATATATGTACATGTGTGTGTGTGACACACACACACACACACACACACACACACACACACATTTGTATACAAACACACATATATTTATAGTGCCTTACACCTCGAATGTTTCAAGGCCGCTTACACATACAAATAGAATACAAACTAGGGCTGACATACATCCGAATCTTCCCAGACATTAGCGGGATTTCAAAGGCGGAATACACATCCGGAGGAAATTTCTGAAAAGTGGCTCTTTGTCCTGGATCTTTGGATCATAGGCAAGTCAATCTAAAAATCGCATTTTTAGCTCATCTTTTGGGGTGTCCTTTTTGAAACATGGCTCACTAAAAGCAATTGCGATTCAAAATTTGCACAGCTAGACTAGTACCGGGTAGGAGCCACTATTAGAACAACCAGCTCACAAAATCAAACCCAGACCAGCAGACAAAACATTAAAGATTTGATTCCTGGAGGTAAAGCCTTGTGCCAAAACAATAATGATTCTCCTGCCAGGTGGACGTCCCTGGGAAGACAATTCCGTAGTTGGAGTACATTATATATATTTTGTGAGAGAGAGCCATTAAGGCTGAGTGCCAGGTGTTCAGATCACATTACTGCACACCAAGTCTGGGCTAGTTACACTGGCTTCCTTTTGGGTTCTGGGCCCAATGTAATGGGCCGCCTTTGACCTTTAAGGGAGACACGGGTGGCACTGTGGTCTAAACCACTGAGCCTTGGGCTTGCCGATTTAAAGGTCGGCGGTTCGAATCCCCGCAACGGGGTGGAACCAGAGCAGTGCACGGAAACACAGTTTACCTTCCTGCCAGAGTGGTACACCTATTTATCTACTTGCACTTTAACATGCTTTCGAACTGATAGGTTGGCAGGAGCAGGGACCGAGCAATGGGAGCTCATTCCGTCGCAGGAATTCAAACCACCGACCTTCCGATTGGCAAGCCCAAGACTCAATGGTTTAGACTACAGAGCCACCCGTGTCCCGTGCTCCTATAGCGGAGGGCAAAAAAGGAGGTGCTCTCTGTATGTGTTGGGTTGGGGGGTGAGTTGGATTTAGGGAAGCTTGTCCAAATCTCTTATTCTTCCAGAATGGAAGGTAAAATATGCCAGTCCTGGTTTGGCATACTCATTTTCTCCTCCACCAGGACCAATGGGAAGTAAAATCCTTTAAAATCCTCAGCTGGCAGAAAATGGGGGGAAGGAAACACCCCCCCCCCGAAGAACCCACATCTTCTAACCTGCCGACACAAGCCTAGCTTTGGATTTGGCAGTTCCACAATCTTCTACCTGCTTTGCATTGTTCTGCCACTTTAAATAAATGTGTTTGCTGCCAAAATCCCACGGCATGTGCTTTATTATGGTCCCAAGGAAAGAGTAAGGTGATTGCTTCTTATGAAACTCCCAACATTCTGTAACATCCTAGCATGGCCCATTTCTTTGTTGTAAGCTGCGTCAAGTTTACTAAGAAGATCCATTAATCAAATACAGCATTTGACTGATAACCAGAGCTGATCCCAAATGCACAAAGGTGGAGAGGGAATGTTTGGCGGGGGGGGGGGAATGGAGTAGTTTTTCCAGGGGCTGTTTTTCCAGGTGGCAATGGCACAGTGGACAAGTGAGACATGATACTCTCTTGATACAGTATTCTCTGGCACTGCTGAGCCTGTTCTGCACTTTGGTATACTAGAGAACAAAGGGCAATGAAAGAGGCTAGACCAATGGCTCCCAATTTGGGGTCTGGGGACCCCTGGGGGGTCCATGGTCCCATTCCTTGCCTCTCCTCCAACTAAGTTTTTGTCATTTTTGCATGGCAATATCACAAATTCTATGTTCTGTTTTTTAAAGTGTACCTAAAATCCTTTGCTTATTAGGGGCTACCCCACATTTTGTTCAAAAAATTGCTTTGCAATTTACCATAGAGCAGGGGTCCCCAAACTTACCCGGCTTTGGGCCGGATGCCCACCGCGCCGATCGCGCGGTGGGCCGGAGGACGGGGGAGCGCGCGGGGGAGTGCACGGCCGGGTGCGGCCATGTGCATGCGCAAATGCTATTTCTGGCACACTCCCTACCTGGAAAGCACCGGAAATAGCTTCTGTGCATTTGCAGGAGCCTTCTCCGACCCGGAAGTACACCGGAAATGATGTGCTTGCGCATGTGCGCAAGCTATTTCCATCGCTTTTTCAGTCGGAGTGGGTAGCCGCGCCGCACCACGCCAGCAAGAGCGGGCGGCGGCAGCGGGCGGCTGGGGGTACTGGGGGCTGCATAAAAGAGCCTCACGGGCTGTATGTGGCCCCCAGGCCATAGTTTGGGGACCGCTGCCATAGAGTTATCAAAATTTTCAAAAGTAGGGGGTCCGTGGCTTGACTTTTGAAAAATAGGGGGCCCTCAGTAATTGGCTAATTGGGAGCCACTGGGCTAGACAATCCTTGCCCCTGGCTTCTAAAGCATGCTGAGGGGATATAATCATCATCATCATCATTGAATATGTTAAATATATTGTTTGCTCTATTTATATTGTGACTGTCTATGGCTTTAAACAATAAAGTTTAATTCATTAGTGCTGTTATTATTGTTTTACATATGTCTCAAACTGATTTACAGATATACCATAAAAACAGAACAGCTAACAATAGTCTCTGAAACAGTACAAAAACAACTGAAGACAGAATGGAGACCTAAGGCACAGACATTTCCACCTTGCTGGAAAAAACAGCCAAAAGAAAAACCAAAACGACTTCAAATGTTTCTGCAAAGTATGGATTGTGGGTGCCTGTCATATCTCAACAGAGATGCTGTTCTACAGCATGGGGGCAACCAAACTGAAGACTCCCCTCTAAGTTACTGTGAAGCAGGCTTCTGATATTCTGGGGGCTGTGATATCTATTTTTCTAGAAAATGAGGTGCCAGAACTTGGCATGAATGCCTCCCTTGTTCTCTTATAATGGCAGCTGAGAGGTGCTGGATCTGAGTTCTGGCTGAAAAAAGCCCTGCTTAGGAGAGGAAGTTGTCCTGGCCATCTTGGAAGAGACAGTGATTCAACCACTATTGAAAAAGCCCACCCAGGATCCATTGGTTTATGACAACTTCTGCCTGGTCACAAATGCCCCCTTTGGAGGGAAGGTGATTGAGAGGGTCACAGCAGGATGGTTGCAAGCCAATTATCTCAACCCACTTGTGGGACTGAATCGGCCTTGGATCACCCTGATGGATAACCTTTTTCAGGAGAAGGAATGGGGATTGAGACCCTGTTGTTACTTGATATCTCAGCAACTTTTGATACCCTAGGCCATGATATCCTCTTGAGCTGACACAGTGAGATGCATGCTGGCGGCTCTGTTTTACGTTGGTTCTGATCCTATCTCTGGGATCACTTTCAGAGAATGTCATTGGATGATTATCTGACTGCCTCCTGGCAACTGTACTGCAGGATACCATAGGATACCATCTTGACTCCAGTGCTATTTAACATCTACTGTATATGCAGCTGCCAGTCAGTAGGAAATTTGGGGCTGATGATACCCAGAGCTATTTTTCTATCACTTCGGAACTGGGAGAAGCTGTGCAAGTCCTGGACCAATAAACCCAGTCTGAATCCTGGCAAGATGGAGGCACTGTGGGTGAGCAGATCCTGAGCCAGGATAAATGGTAAATTGGCCACTTTGGACAAGGTCATACTCCTCCTGAAGAAGCAGATTCATAATCTGAGGGCATTCCTAGATCCATATCCATCATTAGAGGTCCAGGTGACCTCAGTGGCTAGGAATGCCTTTCACCAGCTTCCAGCAACAACCATTTCTGGACCAGGGTAGCCTGACCACTGTCCTCCATGCATTGGCAACCACCAGGTTGGACAACTGCAATGCACTGTGTGTGTGGCTGCCCTGAGGTTGGTCCAGAAACCGAAGCTAATGCAAAATGCAACAGTTTGATGGCAGAATATTGCCATCATGCTGTGCCACTGCTGAAAGAATTGCTCTGGCTACCAGTTAGCTACTAAGCTAAATTCAAGGTGCTAGTACTGGTGTACCAAGCCCTTACAGCTTGGGACCAGGATACAGTATCTAAAAGGTCATCTCATCCTTCATATGCCCAACTGATCACCATGCTCTGCAAGAAAGAGCCTGCAGGAGAAAAAAAATTGTCTCAATATTGGAGGAGGAGGAGGAAGTTCCACAGGCAGGGAGCCTCCTTCCAAAAACATCATCATCATGGTGGACCCACCCTGTGGAACTCCCTTCTGTTACATATCAGACAGGCACAGTTTCCATTGGCTTGTCAGTGCTTCTTAAAGACTTTCCTTTTTCAGCAAGCCTTATGGATATTTTTTTTTTAATCCCAGTCTCTATCAGTACCATAGCTGCCAAGTTTTCCCTTTTCTCGCGAGGAAGCCTATTCAGCATAAGGGAAAATCCCTGTAAAAAAGGGATAACTTGGCAGCTATGATCAGTACTGGGTTTGAAATTGCTTTCTATTTTAAATTCTTGCATTTTTTTTCTTATTGTTGATGTCTTTACTGTTAAATAACTTTGAGATAGTTTATCGGAAGCAAGTCATAAATGGAAGCAAACAAACAACAGTGATGCCTACAGACTTTTTTTGGACTACAAATCCCATCAGCCTGAGCCAGCATGGGCAGTGTCCAAGGAAGTTGTAGCTCAACAATGTCTGGAGGACACCAGGTTGGTGAAGGCTCTGAAACACAGAGAGACATCCAGTTATCTGCTAGCCATGAGCTCCATTGATGTGATAGCAACAATCATTCTGGGCTATTAGTCAGTGAACTGCCTAACAGGAATGGTTAGGGAAGCCTTTTATTATATATTGACACAGGTTGGAAGCTGCCCAGAATGGCTGGGGCAATCCAGTAAGATAGGCCAGGTACAAATAATAACTATTATTATTATTATTATTAACCATGCAAACAGGCCAATTGCAATGCAAACAAGCCTACTTTTAACATGGAACCCTGCTGAATAAATTTTGGCCTGCAACGGATAATTATCTAAATCTTTTGATTTATCTACCGAGTAGACTAATTAAACCCATTCAGTTCACTGAAAAGGGCAACCTCCTGTGGGAATGCAGAGGTACACCTTCAGTGAACTCATAGATCAGTCTGTCTGCACAATCCTACGGCACGTTCGTTGAAGCACACATGAGCTCCAAAGCAAGGCACCTGCCTCGACAGTTCATATTTCTGCCATCATTCACACCACACCATCTCCTAATATCATGGAGGCTACAAACCAGATTCTTTTTCTATACCTTCTCTCACTCGGGGGCAGCGGATTTGGTTCCCTTGAACATCATGCTCTTCTAATTCATGCCAGGTGAGATACTTGAAGGAATCTGATGGAAGCTTGAAAGAGGAGAAACCAAATTAGGAATATTTCCCCTTCTGCCAGATACCTTTTAATCAGCACAAAAATTTCAGACAGTACTTTAGCTTGTTTCCAAACAGTGGTCATTTTCAATGCATTTGAAAGAAAATAGCAAAAGCACCTTAAAAGGACGGCACATTTATTAGGGGTGGTGGTGGGGGCACTGAAAAATCAGGATGGTTTAGGGGTCTCCCACCCTATATTGAAGAACAATGTCAACAACTGACTCCATTTGGATCAGCACCCCCCAAAAGCCACAGAACATAGGAGCCAAGGTCCCTTTGTCCCCTATCATATTTGAGGGGGCTTGGCCTCCCCCAAATTGGTCAGCATTGCCATGGAAATGGTGTGTGTGTGCACCATGTCTTGTGATCAATTATGCAGGGTGGGGCTTACCTGCCCCCCAAATATTTTATTCATATTGGCACCCCTGTCACAGAATACTCTGTTTTGTGTCAATACAACTCTATATTTCTCTAGGTTCATGGGCTTTGCCAGAAGTGAAGCTGTCCAAAACGTTGCCTGCAGAGCATGGAAGAGCTCTGAATTATTATTATTATTATTTTGTTAGAGCACAACAGCAGAGGATATGTTTAAAATGGAAAAGTTTAAGTTATTTTTTTTAAAAAAACTGCTCTACTTTAGCAACACATAAACCTCAGAGCTCTTCAGAATTCCACAGGAACACCACTAGACAGCTTTGCAATGGAAGTCTTGCTGCAAACCTTTAAAGGCTTATTGGGAGGTCTATAAGCCTATTTGAGGACTCAAATAACCACCAGAAAGCAAGGCTAGCGAGAAGTCGCAAAGTTTGAAAAAGTGTAAAAGCAAGAATATGTACCACCTGAGCACTTCTTAATTATTTTAAGGCAAGGGTGAGAAACCTCTGGTCTGTGGCCCATGAGGGAGCTCAAGTTGGCCCACGAGGCCCTTTCCCTCAGACCGTGTCCACACGCCCAGCAGCTGACATACGTAACTTGTGACATCATCTTGTGACATCATCTGATAGGTGACAGGACAGGATTAAACCCTGCATAGGCTACACATGCCTTTTCCTAGCAATAAACAGGACCAAGCAGCCAAACTGAGCTCATCGTAGCAGCAACAAACAGACAACACGGTCCAACATGTTGGTGAAACAATGAAAAGGTAAACCACCATGAGGTGCAGATATTAAATGTATAAACAACCTAATCGGACTTGAATATTGCACTTTATACTGGACTTTTAAGACTTCGAGCATGAGATTTTGTATACATTTTTTAATCTCCTTGTATATGTGAAAACTGAGCTCATCAGCTGATGCAGAGGGTTTAAATCTTGCTCAGTTCAGCAGAATTCCATGCAAACTGCATGAAATACCCTGCTAAAACTAAAGGGAGGGGAAACGACTTTATTTTAACAGCACCTTGCAAGGTGCTTTGAAGTCCTTACTCAGGTGGATCTGAAGAGGCAATCCATCTCTACACACACCCAAATTGGCCACCCTTACTTTTCCTATTACAATAGACAGTCTCTTGTTTCTGATGGCTAAAACTCAGGGAGAATGTTTGCACTGTCATGCTGCAGAAGGAGAGGCTAGTAGTGAGGTTACCATCAACTTGTGCTTCTTTCCACAGAACTCAGAACCAGAATGCTTACTGGAGAGGCAATGCCGGAATCACAACTGGGCGGGCGAACCCCTCTGCTCCTTGACGATAACACCGGCAAAGGGATTTCTGTATCACTTAGATCGGAGAAGGGCGATGAATGGTTGGTGCGCAATCTAAGCCAGCTTGCATTCAGACCTGAGGAGCTTAAGAAGATCACATTGTAAACTCGCAGAGGGGTCTCCTGGTCTGGTATCAGCAATCAGGCCCAGGGTATAGGGGTGGGAAACACAGAGGTACAGTTCACTGCTGTGAGGCTGGTGTGCACAAAGCATAGGAGCAAAGCGCAGAGTTGAAAATGATCTTGGTTCTGCAGAAATGTACATCATAGTCCACTTACTCTTAGAACTCAGCATCCAAGATGCATTTGGGTTAAAGTCTGGTTCTAACGTAAATGGAGAACCTGTGGCATGAACCTTGATAGCACAGGATTCTAAGCACATTCACCCAAACATGTTTAGACATCTCCTTCAGACCCACCTGCACAACACGAGAAGATCAAGGGTGGAGTAGATGGGGCCAACATGCACTGGATTCTTGGAAGTGGGGCTCGTGTGTGCTTCCCCCCTACCCTGTACTCTCTGTTCATGTTGGGAATTCCCTGTTCATGCACAATGCCTGAACAAGGCAAGGATGCTTCCTGGTATCAGGTGAGGCTCTTTGTCTATCTAGCCCAGCATTGTCAATTCTGATCAGCAGCAACTTCTGAGGTCTCAGTGAGCGGTCCTTTTAACTTCAGGTACTGTGGGTTGAACTGGGAGCCTCCTGCATGCAATCCATGTGCTCTGCCACTGAATCCAGGACATGGGGCCTCTGTAACATCACCTGGCACTGCACAAAGGAAGGGAACTGTTAGATGGCCAGCAAGAAAGCCTCTTAACAAGGATAGGACAGACCTTGACACACCCTGATCCCTATAAAAGCTTCTGGATCAGGCTTGTTCATTGACCAGAACAACTTGCAAACTCTATACTTCCATTTTGACACTTTCCCCTTTTTGCTGAGATAGCTAAGTCCGCAGAGCATGAGATTTTTAATCTCAGAGTTGTGGGTTCGAGCCCCACATTGAGCAAAAGATTGGACTAGATGGCCCTCATGGTCCCTTTCCAACTCTACAATTCTGTGATTCTATGATTCTCTTCTCCACCATTGGAGCCGAGTCTGACAGATAGAATTTTATGCATTTTATGCATGCACCAGATGAGCTTATACGGTTTGTTAGTTTGTTGGGCAAGAGAACTGAAATTGGTTTATTCTTTATTGCATAAACGGTGCAATTTTCAAGGTTGTGATTTCAAGCAAATGAACATCTCTAAAGGCGCAGAGAAGTCTATGGAGGAATACCTTGATAGATATTCATGTTGATCTTTAGTAGCACAGTCGATTCAGCAAACCACACTCCGGTTATTCTACAAGCCCCATGATCTGTCACAAAACATGATTATAACAGCTGCACAAGGGAGCCAAGGAAGACGTGCAACTATAAAACGCTCTGGTAAGAATGGTAATGGAACCTTCCTTCTACACGAGAGTGTAAGGCCAATATAAAGTACTAAGTGGCTTCAAATTGAAGCAGTGTTGCCATTTGAGAATACCCTTGAACAGAATCATAAGTTGCTTCGGCAAAACTCACTGTTTTGAAATATCCGATAAAAGAGGTTCTGCCAAATATTGCATATGCTCTTTAAAGCAATGCTTCTCAAACTCCCTAAGCTCAGGGGAACCCTTTCCATTCTGATTTGCCTGACATGAACTTCCTGTGCACTGTGGCAAAATTTTGGCTTCCTCAAAGGCATGCCATCTGTTTACACAGGAGACAAGCTGGGTGTGTGCTAGGCATCGAAAAGAAAGATCTGTGGAGGTGGACAAGCTGTGGGCCATGCCTACTGACTCCACCCCTTGGCCTTTATGTACTCAGGCATGGATCGTGAACCTGGATTGATGGTCTGTGGTGAGTCCTAAAACATCTGAAGAGCTGCAGGTTCTCCATCCCTACACGAATGGCAACGCTTGCACAGTAGATACATCTGGATGACTCCAGGTTCCTGTTCACATGGTCTTGAACCTTCAGTTTCCCAGGGTTCTGGACTCTGTACACTTTTGCTCCATCAAAGACAGAAGGGGAGCATCAGAGACCAGTTATGCCTTCATCCTCTGTGGCTGAGGAGATAGCTCTCTCCTGCACTGAGGAGGGAAGGGATGCTTCAGTCTCATCCTCTGAACCCTCTCTCTGGTACCACACCAAAGTCTTGAGCCTTAAATTTTAATGCTTTCCAATGTTTGGTTACAAGTGTGAACACAGCATTATAATAGGGCAGTGAAACAGCAAGAAAAATGTTAAGAGGTATTCTTGTGATGGATTACAAGCAGCAATTATTTGGGCTTTACTTATGAAGTAAGACTTCAGGACTCACAATTGTTGTGCGCCACACTGAACTCCTTGGAAGAAAGGTGGGATATAAATGTTTCCTTTTTGGCCCAAGGTCACCCAATGGACTTTGTAGCTGAGTGGGGATTTGAAGCCTCGTCTCCCAGGTCCTAGTCTGACACTCTAATCATTACACCACACTTAGTTCTCTGGAGGCTGGCGGCAGAGAAGACCTAAGGTCCAAAATTCAAGTGACAATAAACTGATGGATCAACATACCAAGTAAACGTGTGAGTCACCACACCAAAAAAGGTTGGGAACCACCTTATCTAGACTACTGTCGGAGCAAGCTTTTACCTAGGAGCTAATAAGTGCCACTGTGAGCTGTCCAGGGTCCTGATGACCTGCAGCCTATTCTGGATGTTTACTGTGCTCAGCCAGGACTCCCCTACAAACCCTGGCTTGGATCAAGCACATGGTCATTTTACTAACACATCCTCTGAATCTCACATATCTTTTGTTTTATACATGGGCTGACTTATACGAGCTTAAATTTAGAGTCTGACAAACATCTGTGTATGTGTTTTGGTGTTTTAGGATTGATTTATGAAGCTGGATTGAGAAACAATTTTTACGTGCCTCAATTCCCAAGCCGATAAAAATGTTAATTTACTGTGCCATTTCTATACATGCAGCCACATCAGATTGTTGCTGTGCGCAAGGATTTGAAGCTGTTTTGAGCGAACTGTTCTGTGGGGGTGACTTTTATTAGCTTTATACAATATAATCATCTGATGCACTGTCAGTGTCATAAAATATGTCATTATACCATGTCACAATGCACGCGGAAAATAATTCAGAATAGGAGAGAGGTGGTTGTTAGTGCAGAGTGTTATAGAGGAGATGATAATGATGATGATTTAAATATTATTTCCTACCCTACCCGAAGAAGTCAGGGTGGCATACAATGCTTCTCTCTTATTTTATCAGCACACCAACCCTGTGAGGTAGGTTTAGCAGAGTGATAGTGACTAGCCCAAGGCCACCCAAGGAGCTTCATTGCGAAGTGGAATGAGGTGCTATTATTTTATGGTTCCTTCCACCTTTAATGCCACCAGATGGTTACAAAATGGAAAAGTTCACTATTAACATTACCCAATTCTGATCAGGTTTCTATGGGGATGTTTTCCAAGATAGAAATCTGGCAGCAGCAGTGATATTTTCTTAAGAGACTGAGGCCACTTAGGAACAATTTACTGAACTCATAAACATCTAGACAAAATGCAAAAGAGTTATTGGCTTGGATCTGGATAGGTCTTCTTCTGTGCCATTCCTTTGCAGCTTCTTTTCTGCAGAGTCAATCCCAAGATGGCTTTAACCAAGCCTAGAGGAAAACCATGGATGCTGGTGTTGAGGAACATCAAGAAAGCTCCCAAAGACCCATTGAGTCTAGCATCTTATTCTCACAGTGGCCAACCAGATTTCCATGGGAAGCCAGCCAGCCGGCAGGATTTGAGTGAAAGTGAAACAACTCTTCCCCACTTTTGGTATTCAGAAGAATACTTCTTCCAATCCTATACTCCAAATGTGCTCCGAGGCACCCTTTTCTTTCACTCTAAGCGTTTTGCCCTTTTGAAAATGGCTCTGATGGGCAGACCTTGGGATTCTAGTAAAAAACCAAGCAGATCCGACAGGCCTCAAGTCTGCCTGCCCCTGATTTAAATTAAAATGATTTAGTCTACAAATGCGAGATTGAAAATGCTACAGCACGGATACCACAGGTTCAGTTGCAGATATTTAATGCTAAGAAAATGCAAAGTTGCAGTTAAAAAAAGAGAAGAAGATAAAAGAAGAAATGAAGATAAAAGAAAAAAAAAAACAGCTGAATGAAGAAGCTGATCTGATAGGATGATATTCAAATATGAAGCCTGTTGCAGACTGGCTCTACAGATATGCAAAAGAGCAATTGGAGGGAAAGAAACGGGATTGAGCTACACCAGCTCCTGGCTGGCAAAATTAAATCTCTAGTTTGTGTCTAGGGATCAGGAAGGCCCAAGTTTTCCCCTGGTCTGCACTAGCATGCCTTGACACTCATCCTCTTCCACACCTATTGCTGTTGGTGGTCCCATATTTGGAAGGCTAGATAAAGCCATGGGAGATTCAGAGAGAGGAATCAGACATTAGATCTCCTTCTCCAAGGTCAGAGCTCTCTCTCTCTCTCTCTCTCTCTCTCTCTCTCTCTCTCTCTCTCTCTCTCTCTCTCTCTCTCTCTCTCTCTCTTCCCAACACTGGAAGGAGAGAGCCAATGTATCCTATGGCCCCAGAGATGTATCTGGTTGAAAAGAATGCTTGACTAGAAAGGCCTTCGATCCAATCCAGCAGGGCTGTTCTTATGGAGACAAAGCTAGTGGAGGGGCCCTACTTCCCCTTAATTGCATTGATGGATCTCCATGTGTCTAATGCACAAAGGCTATGGATTGACCTGCCTTAAAACATCTTCTTGCGCCTGCCTTTCCGCCTGCTTCCTTCCCATCTGGCCTTCTTGTATCTTCATAAACGAACACAGATGGCGAAAACACCACGAGCCTTCTCTGCACTCTTCTTATCCCATAAGGCTGCCTTAATATCTCTATCCATTGAAAGAAGCAAGAGAGTGTGAGACTGTATCTGGAAAGTACAGGACATGGATAAGTGGAAGGTCATAGGTTCCATCCCCAGCTAAAAGCATCACAGGTGGAAGTGCCGTGAGAGGCCTCTGGCTCAGATTCTGGGAACTTGCTCTCTTTCATACTAGACAGAGCTGAGCTAAATGGAGGCTGGGGAATTGGTGCTGCAGGGCAGGTATATAAAAGATACATTAAAGGTGAACAGCATTTCAGCCAGCAAGATGCTGAGCTTCAGCTGGTTGTATTTTCACACCTCATAATATTTTAAAACTCCAAGTAAGGTGATCGGTTCAGCTAGATGACAATTTCCCCCTCGCTCTCCTTTTTATTATTGCCTCTTAAGGGCGAGTTTAACTAATTGTGGCAGTGGAGGCAGGATGCAATTTAAAACAATTACAGCTTACCATATTTTAAACTACCTTAGCTTTCTGCCTAGATCGGAGAGCACTTTGGCTCGGTCTGAATCTCCAAACAGGCCCTCTGGGAGACACGCTTTAGATGATATCAACCATTAAGTGGAAGGGGGTGGGAGATTCATGCTGTCTGTCTTGGCAGAGTTATTTCCCTCCTTTTGCTCACATTGAGAAATTGGTTGTTACCATAAATCACAGGCCTTACTTCTAGAGAGGAATTCATACCATTAATGCTCTCACAGAAATCTGCTATGCTCATAGCAGGAGTGGGAAACCTCAGGTCCAGAGAAGTGGTGTGTGTGTGTGTGTGTGTGTGTGTGTGTGTGTGTGTGTGTGAGTGGGTTATATGTGGCCCTCCAGTTCTATCTATATGACCCTCAGGAATTTCCCTAGGCCATGCTCCTTCACATCCCACATCCCTCACTGGCTCAGTTCAGCCCCGTCCTTGCATGCTTTTGCCTGGCTGGAATACTGAACTGCAATAATGCCTCTTACTTGTTTGGATAGAGAAAGGTGTGCAGTAAAGTCTCCATGGCTTGGATGCAGCCTACTGTACAAAATCACTGGTATGTGGCCCTGGAAAGGTTCCCATTGAAGGAATGTGGCCCTTGAGCTATAATATTTATCCCTCCCCAGTCCTAGGCCTTTTCCTCTTTCAGCCTCCTGGTAATTTGTAACAAGAGAGGTCTCCCTTTAGGTTGGGACTGCTGATATTTGAATATTGCTGCAAGTGGGTCTCTGGGGACAAACCAGATGGGAGGTAGTTCATGTTCACAAATGCATGGTCATCTCTGTTTGGGTATATGTGTGGCGGGGTACATGGGGCAATTGCTTGGGCCACATCCACAAAGAGGCCGCATCAGCATTGATAATCAACATTGGTAGATAGGGACTGCTATGATGAAGCCAACTCCCCTCTCTACTGGCAAGAATCTCACTAACAAACTCCATAAGCCTAACTGGGGGAGGGGGATAATCACAAAACAAATTCAACTATAGGATGATAATGTCCCCTTGCCATGAGCTAACTAAATTAAACACACCTTAGAACAGGCATCCCCAAACTGCGGCCCTCCAGATGTTTTGGCCTACAACTCCCATGATCCCTAGCTAACAGGACCAGTGGTCAGGGATGATGGGAATTGTAGTCCAAAACATCTGGAGGGCCGAAGTTTGGGGATGCCTTAGAAACACAAATTATGGCTGGTAGGTTTCACATCAACAATTAGGCTGCGTGTTTTAGACGTGGAATCGGGTACTCTCAGACCTCATCAGCCAGAAAGCAATTGGTCCCCTCTCTGCGCTTTCTGCTTTTGCTGGGAGGACTCACTTATCAGATACTACAGAGGGATGTAAAAGATTTGAGACCACTGCCCATAGAATCCTGAAGAGAATTGACAACAAGGAACGGGTTGAAGATTTTCCACATGTTACCAGGGCTTTCTGCCCTTATCTAGCTCTGCCCATTTGAAGGAGAAAAAAAAACGTTTTCCAAATTATCCTTTATTAAAAATAGATTACGGTCAACAGTCAAGACTGTCATTATCTTTTCTCTCCACAGAACAGGAACTTTTGAGAAAAATTACTTTTGATAATCCGCTGTCTGAATTTGCTGCCAAATAATGTTGGATGGGCGAGGGGGGAGGGGAGGGGAGAGGAAAAGAAGAAATCGTAAGATTTACAATAATCCAAATACAGTTTATCATTATATGTAAAAAAAGAGAGAGGATTGTTTGCCATTGTTCTAGATGTTTATATTACGTGATAAAACATGAAAAAAGGATCCCATATGCAAAAGGACTGGAGGTGTGCAACACATTACAAGTGAATCCAATATAGTATTGAATATGGTGTCTGAAAATATTATATTCATATTTGGGTGGGGTTTTTTTCCAGTGGAGAGAAAAATAATATTGACACATGGTACTGTGGGAAGGAAGGAAGGTTTCAAATAAACATTCAGCCCCTCTCAGCGTCTTAAAAAAAGGGCTCATAATCATCACTCACTGACCACAGTAACAAGCAATTGCTTGGATGTGTGAATGAGGCGGCACCCAATTTCACATCATTCAAAGTCATCTTTTAAACTGAGACAATTCATCTGAGAGTCACCCAATACTGAGTAATCCAATGACCAGAAATATCTTGTCCAATAGCCTCCTAGCAACTGCTGCACCCACACAATACATTTAAAGCATCATCATGCAATTTAGACAGTGATGGCTTCCCACAAAGAATTCTAGGAACTGTATTTTATTAAGGGTGCTGAAAGTTGTTAGGAGAGCTACAGTTCCAGTACAGTGGTACCTCGATTTATGAACACAATTGGTTCTGGAAGTCTGTTCATAAACTGAAGCATTCATAAATTGAAGTGAACTTTCCCATTGAAAGTAATGGAAAGTGGATTAATCTGTTCCAGACGGTCGGTGGAGTATTTAAACTGAAGCGTTCATAAACTGAAGCAAACTTTCCCATTGAAAGTAATGGAAAGTGGATTAATCTGTTCCAGACAGGTCCGCGGAGTACTCAACCTGAAGCGTACTTAACCCGAAGCATGGGTGTAATTGGTTCTGGAAGTCTGTTCATAAACTGAAGCGTTCATAAACTGAAGCGAGCTTTCCCATTGAAAGTAATGGAAAGTGAATCCATTCCAGATGGATCCGCGGCGTTCGTAAACTGAAAATTCATAAACCGAAGTGTTCATAAACTGAGGTTCCACTGTATAGCCTAACAACCAATGCCTCTTCCCAGAGAACTCTGGGAATTGCCACTTTTTGAGGGGCACAGGGGTCTTTTTCACTACTCTCAGCACCCTTAACAAACTACAGTTCCCAGAATTCTTTGGGAGGAAGCCACGACTGTTCGAAGTGATCTAATAGTGCTATAAATGTCTGCTGTGAATGTGGCTCAAGTACCACCCTCTGGGGCAGCAGAGAACAAACCTTTGTCCTTTTCTGCCTGATAGCCCTAGAATGTCCACCTTCAATTTTTCCGAGGGATGAGGGAAAGCATTTGAAAAGAATCAGGGTCATTTGAGACCACAGGAGTGGATTCTCCAATAGCAAAACCCACAGAGATAAGAAAAGTGAACCGCACGGCAATGGAACTCCAGCATTGCCGGCTGAACACCAACTCCATGTGTGAAAGAAACAATGAGCGGCAGGCAATCCAGGCAGGGGGTTATCAAGAGAAGGATAACATAGCAGCACTTCCTATTGGCACTGTGCTCTTGCTCCACATGAGCCAACTTACAATTGGCAGCTAGAATTAGAGGGCTGTGTGTGGAGCTTGGCTTTTGCAATCTCACTGGCGGGGATGAATGGAAAAACAATGCATTGCTGTAAATGACTAGTAAATGTGAGGGATGTGAGGACCGAGAGGGATGGCTTGCGGGGTTAGGACTACTAGCTTTGAAATACAAAATTCAGATGCCAGGGCAGGGCATGAGGACAGAGCCCAAAGCTAGGCTGCTCGAAGGGTAGAGTTGGGCACTTGTTCATCACCAAAAAAGGAGGGCAAATGATGACACGGATCTGCATAACATTTGGATATGCTAATGCTCATGTAAGGAAGCTATAATGAAAATACAAGACCTCTCACCATAGCAGGGAAGAAGCTGTGTCTGCTCAATCTAAGAGTTGGTGGGCAACTTTAAGGTCCGTCCTGCCCTCCTTTCTTCCCGTTCTTTATTTTTAAACTGGACTTGGACCAGACCGTAGCATATGCGTTACCAGCTAAATAAGTGCCACATGGCCCCTTTTAAGAGACACAACTCTGACAAAGACCAGCACCTGGAGAGTTATCCCAGTGGTGTGGCCTGGCTCCCAGGCCTCATGAAGAATAAAGTCTGCTATAGCATTCACTCAGTTTGTAGTGAGTTTCTCCGTAAACATCAGAGGGCGAAACACAGAACCACCCTTCCAATAGAGGACTGGCACCTGGCCTCCCTAGGTGGAGCTCGATTCTTTTAGGTAGGTTTGGGGGCTAGCGTGCCCAGAGTTTGGTTGTGTGGCCAGTGCAGTTCACCCCAAATATACCGCTTTAAAAGTAGGGTTGCCAGACTCAATAGAGGACAGGACTTCTGTGCCTTTAATTGCCCTGCTCTCTTTTGAGTCTGGAAACCTTAAAGAGAAACCAGCAGACCCTTTGCTTGGAAATTAAACAAAGGGTCTGCTGGTTTCTCTTTAAGGTTTCCAGACTCAAAAGAGAGCAGGGCAATTAAAGGCACAGAAGTCCTGTCCTCTGTTGAGTCTGGCAACCCTATTTAAAAGTCAGGCAGGTTAGGGAGGAAAAACAATAGCAAGCCTTCCCTATTTATGTTCCGGCAAGTACCTGAAAGCAGAACAACTAAAGAAAACTGCATTGTTTTTTTCTGGTCAGTTGACCATTATGTGAGACGGAATGGAAATAAATAGCTGTGGAGCCTCCTCTATGAGGAGCCGCCTACATTACACCAAAGTCCTTTCAACACTCCACAGTGACTGCTATTTTTCTTTTTCTTTTATTCTTATTTTGTTCTGACCCTGCTGTTTTGGTGATTGCAGCCATCTCTCTCCTGCTAGCTTAACAGCCCAGCTGTAGCTTGGCATACTTTAGAGGTGCCCATTCCAGGTCTCACCACCACCACCATCGACATTTCAGCCATTAGACACAGCAATATATTGTTTGGGGCTTCATTAGAAGCTCCAAGTATTATAACAGAACCATTTGGGAGCAATTTTACCAACGCACATACCTTTCCAACGTGTGGCCACACCGTGAAGGATTATCCTAACATTGCGGCATTCATTTCTTTGCTGCACAGAAAATGTCTCTGACTTCCAATTCAGGCCCAATTAGCATAATTAGCCATATCGCATACAATTAGCCATCGCCGGCGGATGCAAAACGCGGACACCAGGCTAGTCGTCAATAATGTTAACGACTGTACATTTAATATCGCATTTGAGCGGCTGTTTGTACCTGCTTTTCATAAATAATCCATTTCTTCGAGGGTGCTATTTGTCTTCAGTAATGAATAAGTGACATATTTCCCCTTCGCTTTCCCGGCACGCAGAACCAGCCTCAGCCATTCAGTGACTGCTAACTGTGCGTTAATATACAAAAAAGGAGATACTCAATCCTGTAACCCTATCTTGGTTTTTCAAAGTGTGTCAAGTCAATAGTGCAAAGACTAAAGTTACTCGCCTACTTTCAGCTGCCTACCTTTCAGACATGTTGCGCGGCTGCGTGAAGCTTTCAAGGCTCCAATGAAGCTATTTGCCTTCCAAAAAAGCATCTCCCCCCAGCTTTCCTCTTCCTGGCTTTGCAACACGGCATCCCTTTGACAGAAACATAAAAACCCCTTTGGGGTCTTGGCTGGAACTCTTTGGATTCAGTGTCGCTAAGGAGACAGCCTGCTCGACTCGCAATGCTCGTCCACCTGAAGGAGGTATTGTTACCAATCTCTTAAGTGCATCGAAGGATTTCCTGTGTGGTTCCAGCCAATAGCAAAGAACCCTTTATTTCCTCGGGAGTTTTCTAGAGGCTGACAACACACACGAGGTTATACATGATTCATCAATGGGATAAATCTGCCACGTTATCCATCATTTCCAGATACTAGCATTTTTTTATTACCTGATTAAAGAGGAATGGCAGAGTAGCAGTTAGTTTTTGCCCAGGGGGCCATTTTGAGAATGGATTAGAGCAGCCAAGCCCAACTTGGTGCCTTCCAGAAGTTTTGAACTACAACTCCCATCATCCCTAGTTACTGGCTGGCTGGAGCTGATTGGAGTTGTGATTCAAAAGAACTGGAGGGCATCAGGTTGGGGAATGTCGAATCAGATTATGGAGGATCAAGACTGAAGTCCATGTCCTCCAGAGTGTATTGTGGCAGAGTGTGTGGTCTGCCTGGGTAGCTCAGTCCCGGTTTGCTCCAAGAAAACACACATGGCAAAAAGGAGCATTGGGCCCTGGTGAGCAGCCCCCTTACCCGCTTGTGATTGGCCAAGCAGATAGCCAGCCAATCAGGAATTTTGTCATAATTAAAAATATATGTGATTTTTACTTCTCACTTCCCTCTGTGGCCCCCTAGCCTCGTGCTGTGCCCCCCCCCCCATTTTTGCGATTTTCACCTGTGGCCCCCTTGGAATATCTTGGGGTTTCCCAGGGGGCTATATAGCCCCTGATTGGGAAACACTGGGTTAGAGCATGGTGCTGATAACACCAAGGTCGTAGGTTTGATCCCCATATGAGACGGTTGCATATTCCTGCATTGCGGAGATTTAGACTATGATCCACAGGGTCCCTTTCAACTCTACAATTTTATGATTCTATGACAATTGGCCTACCTGCTAGCTCTTCCATTTACTCTACAATCCCTATAATGTGGAGGAACAGAAATACTACTACTACTACTACTACTACTACTACTACTACTACTACTAATTTATAATATGTACTCTGCCCATCTGGGTGGAGCTCCCCAGCCATTCTGGCCGGCTCCCAACAAAGTATTAAAAACACGATAAAACATCAAACATTTAAAATTTCCCTAAATAGAGCTGCCTTCAGATGTCTTCTAAAAGTCAGATAGTTGTTTATTTCCTTGACATCTGATGGGAGGGCTTTCCACAGGGCGGGCGTGTGAGGATCCCACCACTGCCACCAAAAATGTGAGGGATCCCCCCCTCACTGCTTTAACATCAGAGGCTCTCCCTGTGCTTCTCTACAAACAGGAGAAGAAAACCTCGAGTGTCCAAATTGGACTTGTCTCCAGAGTACCTCAGGCGCTGCGTTCGAAACCTATGGCCACCAGTGGGAAGTCCCTCCCATGGACCCCTACTGCTACAGTGTGCCTCTCCCTTAGGCAACTATGTGGCTCCTTCAGCTTCGCTAACCAGCCCTTTGTATGACAGGAGAAAAAGCAAACAGTTTCCTCTTCCCCAGGAAAGCTTTGTTCTCCCCTCTTTGTCACACCTCTGAAGGTACTGAGACACTGCCGAGTCAGTGAACGTTTAAGCACATTTAACTTTATTATTTCACTTATAAACATGAGTTTCTTTGGTTCTTAAAAGCACATATCTTCCTTTTATTTAACACAGACTTGTTACTACAGCTCCTGCATCACCCTCTACTCTCCACAACTCCCAACTGCCAACTGCCCTTTAGAATGCCCTCTAGCTCCGCCTCCCAAGGAACACCTGCCAAAACTGGGAGTGATAGATTAACCCATGATGAACTGGAATCATCATCAGGCACTATTCCGTCACAGGGCGCCACTACCAAGAAGGCCATCTGCCTTCAGACATGCAATAGCCCTGGTATAAATATGCTGAAATGAACCTGCTTTGGTTTAGACTAGTTATAGAATGCATAGGAATCCAGGAGCAGGGAATCTATGGCCATTTCCCATCAGCCATTGACTACGCTTTTGGGGGCTGATGTGAGTTAAGAGTGCAGCAGTGTCTGAAGGGTCACAGGTTCTGTATTAGTGTAAACAAATAAATAAATTGGCCACCCACAAAATTTGTAATCCGGGCTGAGTGGGAACCTTGACTTGATTAAGGCTGAGTGGGCGCCTTGATATGATGGCTTTGCTGTGATTATATATTTTAAAAAGTCAATGGAAAATGTTAACCTTTTGCATGTTTTTCTCTAGGCCATGTTAATAGCTCATTAACTCATTATCTACTTATGTGTTGACTGAATTACATTTATTGATCAAATGGACTGTGTTTTGCAAAACAAATACTTAACTACAGGGTTTTTTTGACTTGAAAAAACAACAACAAAATAGCATGCTAGCTGAAGTGCTGGTAATGAGAAATGGAGTGGGGAAAACCAGTCATGGGGCGACTATGGGGTGACTGAGCACCCAATCACGTAGGCACAGATTTGCCTATATGTTCATTTTTCACCTTACAAAAATAGATTTAAATGCAGTTGCAAAGCTGCTCCAGGAATGCATTTATTTATTGCATTGTTATTCTGTCCTATGGTTCTCTGCTCCACAATTCTTTCCTCACAGGAACTCTGAGAAGTAGGTTACACTGAGAGGTACTGCCTGAGCCAGTCATGCAGTGAGCCTTATGCCTGAGTGGGGATTTCACCACAGGTATAGCCCAATAGAGGAAGGCGAGTGATGTCAATCAAGAGGTGTCCACAGATCAGCATGCATGCAAATGCTCAATCAGATTTCGATTTCCTCCTCTCTAGGCCTGAACTGAGCTAAATGCCTGAGCAGCCACAACAGGAGAGGAAAACCAACATCTGTATTGTGGGGGATGATGCCACTATGAAATATCTCCCTACCCCCAAAGATCTTTGATATAATACACAAGTCTTATTTATCTGTTTGTTTATTGCATTCATACAGCTGCCAGATGGGAAAAAATGAGACACATGTTGCTTCTTTGGATTTCCGCTCTTTACTTCTTCTCTGAATTGCAATCTTTGCATCTGACTGTTATCCTTCCCCAACTGGTTTCTTCCAATTGGTCTTTCCAGTTCCAATTGGTCCTTTCTGCCTATGGCTTCTTCAACCCATATTGCCTTCTCTAAGCTAGTACTGGGAGGCAACTGTTTTTGTAGTCACATGTCCTGGCAAACAAAAGTTATTTCCCATTTAATCCAGAAATGCATTCGGCTTGTGAGAACAGCATTCTTTGACAAGATCCAAGTGTGGATTTTCTCAGTATGGCAATCTCCACACTCACTGGAATTTTCCCCAAAGTAGCAAAAAGTCTAGATTGCTGACATCACAATTCATCTGCTAAGCCAAGCCTGCTTCTTTGCATAGCCTCCCCCATGCTCAGTGCAAAACCCATTCACACACACGCACTGGTTGCTATGCAGTAACTAAGGCTTGAACTATTTCTTATCGAAGTTGATATATTCAGCACTGCTCACAACTAAAGTTTTCAATCCAACTGGGTTAAAAACACAGCTTCCTTTTAAAAGGATAGAAGAGAATGAAGAGGTTCGATACACATTTTTTAAAAGCATTATTTTAAAAAAGCATCAGAAGCATAAATATCTCTAATACACATTAACATATTTGATGGCCAAATACACAAGTTCTGCTTATTAGCATTGCCAGTTTACTGAAAACATGTTTAAAGATGCATTTTAATTGTAACACTTTCTCCTGGAAATTAGTCATGTCTTATTTCAAATTAGTCTCTTTCTCCTGATTTCTTTTCGCAAGTCACAAACCCTCTTTTTGAAGTCATGAATGGCCACATATGTGCTTGGAGTACACTGCTCCATGGCTAATTATTTGTTTTTTCTACTTCTTGATTTCAATGGTAAGACTTTTTTCAAGCCTCCAGACTGTTTATTTTCATAGTACAGTACTAATGTTGTGGTTTTATTATTGATAATGCCGCTGCTGTTTCACTGTTATCGTAATTGTGTTCCGTGATTTGCAATGAAAAGTTTTGTTTCTTTTTATGTAAACACCTTTCGGGTCACTTTCAGCACATTCAATAAAAGCAATAAAAATAAAATAAGTAAGTCTCAGTGCACTTTGCTTCAAAGGAAGGGCAGCGTAATATTCACATCCCTTTCCCCCAAGGAGAGCAAAGCAATGTAGGTCTATTATATATAAACCATTTACATATATATTACATGCCTCATTGTGAATAATACAATTGCACTGTTTCGGGGTGGCTCTGTGAGTCTAAAGTTTCTCAAGGTCACTTTGGAACGAGGCTGAGAGTTTCTAGCACTGAATCGAAAGGGAGAATCCATTTGTGCATTGAGCATTGTACTCATCTGCCGGTGCACTAAGTACATGCCCATGTTCATTGCTCCACGTATTTAATGACCTCACTTTGGGATTGTGCTCGTTCTGTAGTCTAGACTCTTCCATTAGCTTGTGTCCATCACTGTTGCTCTAACTTGCAAGGAAGGCCCTGGGGGAAGCTGCAGTCAGCGTCTTTGAAAGACAAAGTTGCAAGACGCCAGTCGGCTTCCCTTGGGCTACAAGAGCAGAAGCCAATGGAATATCTGAGTGTGCTGTTTTCCTGGTCGAAATGTGGGCTGATGCTGAGGCAGCAACATTCCCCCTGCCCCTCAATTATTTGTCATCTCCCCAACTGAAGCAATATTTAAAGAGACAACAATCTCACACGTCGCCAACAGGCTGAATGCATTCGATGTTCAAAATAAAACATAGCAGTGTTCTGCTCCAGATGCTTCATCAAGCAAAGCGGAGTTTCTGTAACCTGTATATGTTATACATGGTTCTGGCAGTTCCCTCACTGCAAGAAGTGAGGTTACAGGGAACAAGGCAGATGGTCTTCTTGGTAGTGGCACCCGCCCTATGGAATGCGTTCCTGTCAGATGTCAAGGAAGTAAACAACTACCTGACTTTTAGAAGACTTCTGAAGGTAGCCCTGAATAGGGAAGTTTTTTTTTGAGTTTTTTGATGCTTTATTGACAATCTTATATAACAAATATAGTGTACATCTTCTTAAATAAACAAAAATATAAACCGTATAAACAAAAACCATATAGAAGTAATATTCTATATATTTACAGAAATTAAGCTTAATTTATATTTTTTTACTATCTCTTATTTTCTTGTCTATTTACTAACATAAATTAAAAGCATATAATTGGGCTTCCTATTATTTCCCGGTGTGTAACTCCCATTCTGATAATGAATGTACCTGTCATTATTAACTTATTCTTTATATATTTTTTAATACATTCTTACAACAGTTTGTACCATTTGTCTTATTTCTCATGAATAGGGAAGGTTTTTTTAAAATGTTTTACTGTGCTTAATGTTTTTAATTTGTTGGATGGGGCGGCCCAGTCAGATGGACAGAATATAAATAATACATTCTTATTCTTATTTATCTGCATAAAGTATTCTGCACATTTCCGCTGTTTGGGTATGCTGAGAATTGTTAGGAGACCCCTATTCCCCTCACAGGGCTACCATTCCTAGAGTCCATTCCTATTTGCAGGGAACCCTGGGAATTGTGGCTGTGTGAAGAGAATGGGGGTCTTCTAACAATTCTCAGCACCTTTAACAAACTACAGCTCCCAGAATTCTTTGGGAGAAGCCATGACTGTTTAAAGTGTTAACCTGGTGTTTTAAAATTATGTTGTGAATGTGGCCGGACACAGCACAGCACAGCACAATTCCTCAGTGCTCTAAAGCATGGGGTGGGGGGGAATCTTTTTCAACCTGAGGGCCGCATTCCCTCATGGGCAGCCCTCTGGAGGCCAGCTGGGCAGTGCCAGAGGCAAACATGGGAGGAGCAACAGATGTGATTCTTTGCATAGTAGGCTAAGCTCCATCCACACATAAACCAGAAGTTTTTACAGTTCTCTGATCCATCCACAGCAAGCAAGCAAGAAAAACGTTCACAGTCTAAGTACATATTCTAGCCACACACAAAGGCATTCAAAGAGGGCGTAGAGCAGGCATGTCAAAAGTCCGTCTCGGGGGCCTAATCCAAGTTGTTTTAATCCGACCCCTGTGGCAGTTTATTTCCTGGGGTAAAATCCTTTAAAAAGCTCAACAACTCCAACCCTAAAAAAAAGCTCAAAAACTTCAATCCTAAAAAAAGGTCAACAACTTTGGTTTATGGTCGGCCCACATGGCCCTTCACTTCATCAAATCTGGCCCTCTTTGAAAAAAGTTTGGACACCACTGGCATAGAGCAAAGCCAGGAGGTAAAGGGTGTGGCCACAGGAAGGACCATATTTGGCCTCCAGGGCTGGCATTCCCCACCCCTGCTTTTAAAGGGACACAGAAGGAGAAAGAGCGTGCCAAACTCTTACTGCACTGAAAAATCTCCAGCCCAAAGCACTGTGCAAACTGAGTAGCAGAAGGTGTCCCTTTTGTTCACTGCAGTTTACAAAGGGCTGAAAACCCCTTTGAACTATGGTTTGTAAAAAGTAATTTTGCTTCTTAGGGCACAGTGACACCTGGTGGTCTATACCCTCTTAAGGTTATGAGCATTGATTACTTTCCCTTTGGTTTTTCATCAACCTATTTTAAGGCAGTGGGTGTGATTCTCCGTTGCAGTCCTGCAGAGGCCTCTGCTATCTTTGAGGCAGGGAGAGGAGAGGGCTTTGTCTTTTAGGATCACTAGCACCTTTTTTTTCTGCCAAGGGGATAATGTGTCAGGGTGGGGGTGGGGGCTGCATGCTGGCAATGGGGAGGGCCAGATCCAGTGGTGAATGGAGTCCAGGGCTACTTGTGGGAAGACCACCCTCTTTTCAAATGCTAGTGGTGGACAGGGCCAAACCCAAAAAGATGCAGTCTCTCTCTCCATGGGCGTAGGCAGGGGGGGCAGGAGGGGGCAGCTACCCTCCCTAGAAGCAAAAAATTAATGTATTTTACAAACCATAACCAGCACTTCCCCCCTCCAAAAACTGAAGTGGAAAGGGCTTTGCTTTAGCAAGAGCAGCTCAGTCTCCGCTTGCTGGGGGGGGGGTTGCTGGGGGACACACAGCTGTAACAAAAACACATCAAATAAATAAAGCAAAGTGGCTACCAGTAGTTAAGCAGTTAAGACAATGGAGCAGATATCCCCAGGCAAGATTCGATAGCTCACCACTTCACCCTATTGTTCTTCAGTGGGAGTTGTTAATGAGCATTCAGGGATCGCATTAAGAGTTCTACAGTATTGGTGATTTAATGAGGGTGCAGAGGATTCAATTTGACTAAGGTGGCTCTGCAAGGCTAAAAGGAAGTGAATAAGAAAAGGGGGGGCTGTAGCTTTGACAGACACAGTGATGTTTATAAAAAGCAGTGGTGTTCCAGTCTGCCCCTCCTCCTGCATCTGTATACTGTAAATCAGTATACAGTAAATCAGGGGTGGCCACCTCCCAAGAGACTCTGATCTACTCACAGAGTTTAAAACTGGGAGTGATCTACCCCCTTTTGGGGGGTTCAGGTCAAAGCTGTTGAGTTGTTGTTTTTTTAAGGAAGGGAAGCCCTCTTTTGGGGGGTTTAGGTCAAACTTGTTGAGCTTCTTTTAGGAGGGTGGGAGGCCCATTTTTGTTTAGGGCTTCAGGTCATAGTTCAGCTTTTTTTAGGGAGGAGGAAAATTTTGGGTGAGCTTTTTTCAGGGGTGCCAGTGACCTAGCAGTGATCTACCACAGACATCAAGTGATCTACTGGTAGATCACAATCTACCTGTTGGACGTGCCTGCTGTAAATCAAGCAGAGAGAAAGCTGTCTACAAGGCTCCTGTACAGCCGTACCGGTATCTTCCTCTTGCTGCAGAGTTCCAGCATCACAGCGTCACACAGAGGCACCCACAAATATGAGTTATCCCTCTCTCTATTTCTTCCTTCCTTCCCTCCCTCTTCCATCCTTAATAAAATACGGGGGGGGCAGATAAGCCCCACATAGAAAGCCCATCAACATGGGGGGGATGACTCTTTCAAATATGGTATTTACCAGTAATTGAGGGGGGGGAGGCACCCGAAAGCTAAGGGTGAATTACAGTACTTGCTTCCTCAACCTGCAGTGGCAGTCTTGTTGTAAGATTATGCATTTAATCGTGGCGGGAATGGATTACTTCCTCGATCCTGCTCTCAGGGCTCTAACAAAGGCATAACATACATTGATCCAGCTTCTGTAAAGGTTTGATATGACTCAGCAAGACTGTCTCGATGATAAATGTTGGCGAGAAGGGGAAAAAACATCTGGAGAAACACAAGCACAACACATTTGAACTAAACGATCACTTACTCATTTCTGTCGCTGTATGACTCCTGGTCTCACAAGCATTCATTTTATACACTGAGATAGACGTTTATTTGCTGGAGTCAATGAGAATCTTGCCCTGTTTGTCAACCCTGTTTTTATTGCCGTTTGCAGCTTTCTAATGTTCATTTTCAAATCAGGATGCGAATAATTTTCCCTGCTTCAGAGATTTCCCAATGACTGTTTATACTGTGGAATTTACAGACTTGGAAGAACTGCCAAAATGCAACCACCACAAAATAATCACAGGCTTCAAAGTGGTTTAATGATAGATACGTATGGTTGCGATGCTGCCAAATGAAAGACATTGCCCTAGGATTCCATGTACACTCCTATGTATACATGGAGATCTTGAAGACACAAGTTTCTCTGTTCATTTCAGTACAGAGGACAGCGTGGAAATCACTGCATGCACAAAGGTGTCCCGCCCCAGTGGATGTCAAGTCAGGAAATATTTGCAGACATGAACTCCCCATTTGCATTGGAGCTCCAGCTTCATTATGGATTTAACCGGAACAGTGTAACTGTGGAAAGATTAGATTAGTTTTAGTTATTTGCATCCACCTTTCTAGGGAGACAAAGGAGTGCACCTTTGGGGTGAAGTCAAAGTCAAACTGTTGGAAAGTTACAGTGTTGGAACATGCCTGGGGGGCACACACAGCCCCCGGAATGAGACAAACCTCTCCAGGCATCTTCCTTATGAAGCGCAGCTTGGGATGTCCATAAATCCCGGCACTCTTCCAGCGACACATATCAGAAGACTATGTGCACGCTCAGCAGAGTTTAGCAGAAATGAAGTGGAGCGTCGGTGTGTGCATTCTAAGTATTTATTAAGCAATATATACCGCACAAAGCAATCATGGCGTCTTTCCTCTTTTTCTCCAAGAGAGAGAGATAAAGTAACTACAAAAGTACAGTTCAGCGGAAGAGATAAGACTGGGTTCCATTCTTACACTTTCCAAGCCTAGAAAGTAAACACAGACATGTGATGTAACAATCACACATCCAGCAACGGAGGAGTGAAATGCTTACTGTGGATGTAGAGTGCTTACTGTGCTTTCAGTGCTTACTGTGGATGTAGAGACCGATGTGGGGAAAACATGTTTTGTTGCAGCTAGGACCAAAGAAGGCATCTGGTTGTGATGCTGCAGAGGCGTCATGATGTTTCTTCTCCGCACCTCCCAGCGATCATTCCTCCTCTGGTCACAGCTATGGCTGCATGACTTGACTGCCTGTCTCTGGTTGTCTGCAGGAGATTCCCTCAGAGCGGGGTTGGTGTTGCCTGCCTTCATGTCATGTTTGCAGACATCTTTGTAACACAGATTTGGTTTGCCAATGGGCCTGGTGCCTGAAGCCAGCTCCCCAAAGAGTGAGCATGTCCTTGAGGATCCTGCCATCTTGCATTCTGTGGACATGACCAAGCCAGCATAGACATCACTGAGACAGGAGCATGAACATGCCAGGAATGTGGGCCTGGAAGAGCACATCTTTTGGGGGGACTCTGTCCTGCCATGTGATGCCCAAAACCTTGCTGATGGCAGGTGCTGAGGCAATGCTTCTGGCAGTTGTAAGTTGCCCATGACTCACTTCCATAAAGCAGCATGCAAGTCTGGTAGACCTACGTTAGACATTAGCATCACATTCTCCCATACCTGAAATACACCAGAAAGAAGCAACCTTGTGTGTTGTGGGGTGTGTTTGTCAGGGGTGGAGGAAGAGGGGTGCGGTCTGCCCTGGGTGTCATCACTGAGGGGGGGGGGGTGACAAAATGCCGGGCAGCACTCATTGCGGGGCCTGCAGCACTCCCGAGCCATGCGTCTCTTATGGGAGTGGCGCAGTGGCTTGGGTGCCCGCTGCCCCAAACGGCCCACCCGCCACCTCCCCCCAGTTGTAGGCCAGCTGAGTGGGAGGAGGCAGGCAGACTCCTCGGAGGCCCCGCGGAGCGTCCTGCCCTGGCTGGCCCTGCCCCCACGGACGGCTGGCCCCATCCCCGGGGCCCCAGGCGCCCGATTGGCTGGTGTTTGCGTGTGTCAATTTTATATACTGTACAGTGTAGCTGCCAGTTCTGTTTAAAAATTTCTGTACCAAAACAATCATGCTTGATACTGAAAATTATTGAAACGCAAAAATTGAGATCTGCAGCCCCCCCCCCCAAATGTAAGCAGGATTACCTGTTGCTAGCTATGACAGAAGGAGCTTTAAATGCATGGTGTGTCACAGCCCAACAAAACATTAGCCCCTGAATCAAATTTTAAAGCCAAGGCTCCAGAACTACCTTTTCAAGCTCACTTAACCGTGATGGAGAAATGCTTCCCCTCACCTTATCCATGCAGTTGTAAGTACACATTCTGAGTTGAGAAGAATTGTAAGAAGGATAGATTTTCTTCCCTCACTTTCAATACACATTTGGTGGTAGAACGTGGATTTTTTAAACTGTGTGAGCGACGAGGAACATGGAGCTGATGGGTGTGCGTTGTTGCGGGTTCATGAATCCGGAAGAATAGAATTATGTTCCTGCCTGGGCACATTAAGGCTGCCCTGTACTCATTTTCTTTATGGTGTTGCCAAGCACAAAGGATCCTTCCACAGATGAGAGGGCCCTTTGTCTACATAAAAGGTGTCCAGCGGAGTTGATGCAGTCTAGCATATCCTGAGCATTATTTTTTAAGGAGTTTCTATTGTGTCGGAATTTTTGCTTATTTAGTCAGGGCACAGTGCATGAAATGAGGCCTCGGTTGATCCTCCTGTGCACAATTTAGGGGAACTGGACCCTGAAATCTGGATAGAATCAGGAAATGCTTTGCCTTATGGCTTGCCGTTTGTTTGTTCATTTGTGCATTTTTAGGCTGCCTGTGAGGGTGTAGCCCTCACACAGTGGCACACCTAAGACAGTCATGAAGCCTAAAATAACACCTTTCTACTGTATTAGAACAGCGGATTAAAACCAATGCTTAGGCTGAAATCGTAAAAAAAAAAAAAAAAATCCACATAAGAAATTGGAAAATAATTTCAGGCCAGGGCCAAGACACACTTGAGAGAAAACTGCCCCAAACAAATGGATTTTGAAGGCCCATTTGAAGGGGCAATGTTCAACTTAATTATAATAAATAAATAAATAATAATAATAATAATAATAATAATAATAATAATAATAATACCCCACCCATCTGGCTGGGCTTCCCCTGCCACTCTGGGCGGCTTCCAACAAACATTAAAATACATCAAATATCACAGATTTAAAACTTCCGTAAACAAGGCTGCCTTTAGGTATTTTCTAAATGTCAGGTAGTTGTTTATCTATCTGACCTCTGATGGGAGGGTGTTCCACAGGGCGGGTGCCACTACCGAGAAGGCCCTCTGCCTGGTTCCCTGTAGCTTTGCTTCTCGCAGTGAGGAAACCACCAGAAGTCCCTCGGCGCTGGACCTCAGTGTCCGGGCAGAATGATTAGAAGGGAATTCTACAGTTCTGGGACCCACCACCGAAAAAGCCCTGTCTCGTGTCCACCAATTAAATTGATTTTACAGTTGAGCCTCTGAGGCTGATCTTATGGTCCAGACAGGGTCATGCATATCCTCAAAAGTATCTGGACCGAAATGGTGTAGGGCTTTAAAGATTAACACAAGCCCTTAAACAGGGCTCAGGAATGCACTGGCCACTAGTATCAGTGATAAGTGTTCCAACCACCTGGTCCCCACCAACACCTGGGGGCTGCATTTTGCATTATTTTAAGTTTATAAATAATATCTGAAGGCATCCCCATGTGTATACATATACTACAGTAGTGCAGCCTGGATGTCTCCTGTCCATGACTGGAGCCATTGTGTGGTAAATGCTCCAGTCACAACCATTTTTTCTATGTACACAATCAGTTCACTGAACCTGATCCCGACTTTGTTTAAAATAAGAAATGAGCCTCTGAATAAATCAGGTCTATTGATTTACTTCTACTCTAGTTTCATGATAGTGAGTTATGTAAAACTAATGGACTGAGAAATCTCTATGTGGGACAAGAAGCTACAGTTAGAACTGGATATGGAACAACTGATTGGTTCAAAATTGGGAAAGGAGTACGACAAGGTTGTATATTGTCTCCCTGCTTATTTAACTTATATGCAGAATTCATCATGTGAAAGGCTGGACTAGATGAATCCCAAGCCGGAATTAAGATTGCCGGAAGAAATATCAACAACCTCAGATATGCAGATGACACAACCTTGATGGCAGAAAGCGAGGAGGAATTAAAGAACCTTTTAATGAGGGTGAAAGAGGAGAGCGCAAAATATGGTCTGAAGCTCAACATCAAAAAAACCAAGATCATGGCCACTGGTCCCATCACCTCCTGGCAAATAGAAGGGGAAGAAATGGAGGCAGTGAGAGATTTTACTTTCTTGGGCTCCTTGATCACTGCAGATGGTGACAGCAGTCACGAAATTAAAAGACGCCTGCTTCTTGGGAGAAAAGCAATGACAAACCTAGACAGCATCTTAAAAAGCAGAGACATCACTTTGCCGACAAAGGTCCGTATAGTTAAAGCTATGGTTTTCCCAGTAGTGATGTATGGAAGTGAGAGCTGGACCATAAAGAAGGCTGATCGTCGAAGAATTGATGCTTTTGAATTATGGTGCTGGAGGAGACTCTTGAGAGTCCCATGGACTGCTAGAAGATCAAACCTATCCATTCTTAAGGAAATCAGCCCTGAGTGCTCCCTGGAAGGACAGATCGTGAAGCTGAGGCTCCAATACTTTGGCCACCTCATGAGAAGAGAAGAATCCTTGGAAAAGACCCTGATGTTGGGAAAGATTGAGGGCACTAGGAGAAGGGGACGACAGAGGACAAGATGGTTGGACAGTGTTCTCGAAGCTACGAACATGAGTTTGACCAAACTGCGGGAGGCAGTGCAAGACAGGAGTGCCTGGCGTGCTATGGTCCATGGGGTCACGAAGAGTCGGACACGACTAAACGACTAAACAACAACAACAACAATGGACTACATGGGACTACATGGTACAATAAAAAAAATCCTGCTGTTTTTGTTGATTATAATTTAGAAATTATTTATTGTAATTGTTAAGAGTGGATTTCTATTATTTGCTGATATTTAATTGTATTGTGAACTATTATATTCTAATGGATTATTGAATATTACTTCATTTGTGATGCAGCAGCTAAAAAAGCCAATGCAATTCTGCGCTGCATCAATAGGAGTATAGCATCTAGATCAAGGGATGTAATAGTACCACTATATTCTGCTCTGGTCAGACCTCACCTGGAGTACTGTGTCCAGTTCTGGGCACCACAGTTCAAGAAGGATACTGACAAGCTGGAACGTGTCCAGAAGAGGGCAACCAAAATGGTCAAAGGCCTGGAAACGATGCCTTATGAGGAACGGCTTAGGGAGCTGGGTATGTTTAGCCTGGAGAAGAGAAGGTTAAGGGGTGATATGATAGCCATTTTCAAATATATAAAAGGATGTCATATAGAGGAGGGAGAAAGATTGTTTTCTGCTGCTCCAGAGAAGCGGACATGGAGCAATGGATTCAAACTACAAGAAAGAAGATTCCACCTAAACATTAGGAAGAACTTCCTGACAGTAAGAGCTGTTCGGCAGTGGAATTTGCTACCAAGGAGTGGGGTCTCCTTCTTTGGAGGTCTTTAAGCAGAGGCTTGACGGGCATATGTCAAGAATGCTTTGATGGTGTTTCCTGCTCGGCAGGGGGTTGGACTGGATGGCCCTTGTGGTCTCTTCCAACTCTATGATTCTATGATATAAGTTGTGTATTTTAAATTTATGTTTTTATTATGACTTTTTTGTATTGGATATGATTGCTATAAGGTGCGAAGTCTTTGTTGTTTCTTCAGCTTGTGAAATGCCTTGTGTATAGTAATGTAGAAAGGCGGTATACAAATTACTGTAAAAGCAAAATGAAAAATGAAATGGTACATGATTCAGCAAGTCATCATCAGATAGGCTCAGTTTTGATATTTGCTTCAAGATTAGCATATTTGATGCCACTAAACCAATTACAGCAAAAAATATTCACTGCACCAAACATTCACATTGTTTCAACACTATTTAGCATTCTTTTATTCCTCTGTCTGCTGCCTCTCGGTGCCATTATCATTTGCTTTTCCTTTACTGACCTTGGCCTCATTTACTCATACTTATATTGACTCTGATATGCTGTAATGACTTATGTGATTTTATGAACCTCTGTGACACCATCTCGTTGGATGTAGCATTAAGTCATGTGAGTCACCACAGCCAATCAGAATAAGCAGTAGTTAGTGGGGGCAAATGAAGTCAAGGGCAGTGAAGGGCAGTACAGCCCATGTACAACATGCGGTTCCCTTCAAGGAAGCAAAGTGGTTTACAATGGTCTTTTGCACTGAAACAACATGCCCGGGGCTTCTGAAGGAAATACATTGCCACTCCTCCAATGGCAGATAGAAAGGCTGGATGAATCGTGCCTGGGTCATGATTTAAAAAGAGGAACCTTTGGCCCTTCAGATGTTGCTGAATTACAACTCACAGCATCCCTGGTCATTGGCCACACTTACTGGGGCTGGTGGGAGTTGTAGTTCAGCAACATCCAGAGGATCAAATATTCCTCACACCTGTTGTAGCAGACAAAATAGGAGCGCTTCCTTTAACAAAGATCCACTACCACCAGTTCACAAATCCTCATGCTTATATCTGCAAACGTTTATGGTGAGCTCAGAAGCACGTTGGGGGGTTCACATGGCCCCTGTGTACTTGCACCGTTCTCTGCCTATGGGTTCAGTTTGGGCCGAAGAGCTGAGCACAGGGCAGGGAAGCATGAGCACAAATTTCTCTAGACTTTTTCTTTCATTCAGCAAACCGGCTAAACCAGCCCTAAAGGATAGGGATAGGGCAGAGTTGAATTCCAGTCAATCTCTTGCTTTCTTCTGGAAGCCAAGACAAACTATTGTAATGCATTCAGTGATTTTGTAGTGTTGTTGAAGGCCTTAGCAGTTATTGGTTGGGCTGCCCTGGTGTCAGAGAGGCGGGGAGCAGGCAGAAGGGCATATGTCTGCTCAGACTGCAGGGAGAGGCAAGGCAGCTGGAAGGGGCTTGGAAAGGAGGCAAGACTACAGGCCTAGAAAAACAAGTCAGCAGACCAAGGGGAGTAAGGTTGGGACTTAGGAGAGAAGAAACAGTGGGAAAATGGAGGGTGGGACCCTAGTTGAGTGGTAAAACATTTGCTTTGTATGTGGAAATCACTGGTTCAACCCCCAGCATTTCTTGCTAAATGGACCAGGCAGCAAGTGATGGTCAAGAACTCTGGCGAGCTGCTGCCAGAGTATCCCCTAGATCAGTGGTTCTCAACCTGTGGGTCATGACCCCTTTGGGGGGTCAAACGACACTTTCACAGGGGTCGCCTAAGACCATTGGAAAACACATATTTCCGATGGTCTTAGGAACCGAGACACCGCTCCTCTATCCGCTCCACATGCAGATACGCCCACAGTCGAGGCTCTTCCAGTGCTCCCCACATCCGGACCCCCAGGGTGAGACCCGCAGGGTGTGTGTGTAGTTCTTTCTGCTAGAAAGGGGAGGGTAAGGGAAGGAAGGTGGTAGCAGCAGACGACGATGACTTTAAAGGGGCGGGATGGACGCATGGCGGCTTTGCTTCGGATCCCTTCTCCCACATTGCGGGTTCTCGCAGCCCCTGCCATTTCCAGCTTGCATGATGCGGGAGAGGGGAGGGCTTGCGAGCGGGGGGGGGGGAGGAGGTTATGAGCCGCGAATTGCAAAGCGGTTGCGGGATCCTCAATAGGGGCCTGTGCGTGTGGGTGGAATGGAACACTTGGCGGGGCGTGACTCCAGCTCTGCCCCTGGATGCAGTCACGATTCGAGGTAGATTTAGAAAAATTAAAACCAAAAATCCCCCTTTCCATTGCACCCGGCACGACTCAATCCGCTCCCCTCCCCCCCCCCAAAAGAAAGATCAGTTGCAACTTCTCTCCCCTTCCCTTACTGTGGTGCCTGACTTAAGGAAAGTTTGGCCCTTCTGTATACAGTAGTCCCTCGACTTACGAATTTAATCCGTTCCGAATGCACATTTGTAGGTCGAAAAGTTTGTAAGTCGAAAAAAGCGGTTTCCCATAGGAATGCATTGGAAACGAAAAAAATCTTAAGTCGAGTAAACCACATCTAAAATTTGTAACTTGAGAAAACCCCATCTGAACCGCAATGGGTTTCCTTTCAGCGGTCAAAAAAACCGTAAGCGTGTGGCCATTTTTTTTTCATTCGTAACTCGAAATTTCTAAGTCGAGTACTTTCGTAAGTCGAGTACTTCGAGGGACCACTGTAGTATTTTTATCCATGTACAATATGCCCATTCATAGTTGATTTTGTTGTTTAGTCGTGTCCGACTCTTCATAGTACAGGTATACAAACCATACTTTGCAGGGAATGTTTGATGGGCTCAGGGATATACAGTATATTTTTAATAAAGAAGATAAATAAATAAAAACACCCCTGTGATTAACGAACTAGTTACTGTTTATGTGTCACCAGTGGGAATTGGAAGTGCTACTCACGTGCGTCAAGCCCATATACAGCTCTCTCGCCTTGCCTCTGGGGCAGGGAGCGCTCCACGCTGGCATTGTGGGGTAGGAGGGTTCCTCTGACGGCGGGGTGCACGCCCACCCTCCTGTCGCCTCAGACGAAGCGTTCAGTTTGTAACAATGAAAATATTTACATTACGATTCATAGCAAAATTACAGTTATGAAGTAGCAACGACAATAATGTTATGGTTAGGGGTCACCGTAACATGAGGAACCGTATTAAAGGGTCGCGGCATTAGGAAGGTTGAGAACCACTGCCCTAGATAGAGGGATGGGTAGTCTTGAAGCAGATTGGACCTTTGCACACATATTTTCTGCATTATGTAAGGCTCATGGAGAAATTGGTATTGTGATGAGAGTAGTAAAAAGCTGCTATGATAACAGAACTAAAGTGAAAGCATAACGTGTTTCTGCAAACCAGCACTGGAAGTGTATCAACATCTCCTCCGTGGGGAACCACTGATACAGGAGGGGTCCCTATTGCTCAATCACCCCTCCCAGATAGATAATGGTAATTCAAAGTCTGCATTTTATGTGGGTCTGTCCACATGAAAAGTAAAACCAATTTAAAAACTGAAAAAGTCAACTGAATTGAAAAATTCAACTATAAGGTCTAACAACTGTTGCTGGTAGATAGAAAAGCTGTACTCTGTACTCTGGGTTTTTCTGGGGCTGATTCTTTTTTTCTTCTTTTTTGTGGTTTTTCCTTCTTCTTTCATTCATGCTGCTTGCTATCTGCCTTGCTTCATTCATATGCTTTGCTGAAGCTCAGGACTAGGATGACTCCTGGCCTGCTGCCCTAAGATTGGTAGCTATGAATTTTTATTGATCTAATATGCTAGGGACCTTAAATTTGTTCCACATCTAGATGGACTGGAGGGAGTTAGGAGTGATGTTATTTAGTTTGATTGATTGCTTTGCCAATGCTACTTATTAGTTCATATGCAAATCATATCCAATTGCTTTCAGCCTAATCATATTTTCCTAGGAATTCAATTTTCTATGTAACTTCTCTATAAATTCTAGATAATTCGCAATTCTATTTCATTTCATTTAATTCTATTAAGCTTTGGGTATCAGTAAACCCAGTGATTCGTTTCAGTTACACTCAGTAGTCTGTGGGTTTGGTCTTTTTTTAAAAAAATCCCCTACATTTTACTCCCTATTCCACTGGGCTGCTAACTGAGCAAAACCGAACCTTGATTGTGGTCCAATGCATTGACCCAGATTTGGCATGGTGTGCACTGATATTGACTGGATCACAAGACTAACACCAGGATCCACCTTTATCCCAACATGCATTGCTACAATATCACCATGTATGGTGGTCATGCTGCTCAGATCAGGCTTTGTCCCAGTAGTGGGTCTCCAGTTTCAACTGGAGAACCATTCATCTCATTTGTTACCCTGAAGTCTGTTCCCTTTAGGATTTTTTTTCCTAACTAGGTTTAATTTTTGCTTCTCATCCTGCCTTCAGTTCTTCTTTCCTTCTCCTGCTTCTTTTTGTTGGTGCTAACTGCAGTTGTTTTTTGTTTAACTTTACAGAGTTGGAGGCAGTAATCATTTCACAGGGCTTAGGTATTGACTGCTGCAATTTGTCCTCTCTCTCCCTGTGAATAGCAGTGGGCTCCCTTATGCTTGCAAACAGCTAGATTGCCGTTCTGTTCCCTATAGAAGCGTATTGTCAAGAATAACAATAACAATTGCTTTTAAATGGTTAGGAAAAGATAGAGGGGTGTATCTGGGTGTGCATGTTCAGTTGTTAAGTGTGCATTATCTAAGCTCCAATATACTGTATTATATTTGTGTCCCCCCCCCCAAGCAATAGCTTCATTGATTAGCGAAAAGCAATAGATCTGGAAGAGTAGCATTAGTGAATGGTAAATAATGGAAAGCGGCCGGGGGTGGTTATTATGCTTTCCCAATCCTATGCATGTTAACTCACAGTTAAGTCCCACTGAAGTCAGTTAATCATGCACACGATAGGCACCCAAGGTACTGTGCTTCAGAGGTGGGGAGCCTGTGGCCCTGCAAACCTATCTGGCCACACCTCTTTCCCCAGACCACACCCCTCAATAGCCTTGCTTCATACTTTTCATTTGCCTGGAATGTGTCTTTGAAATCTTGCTCGTATAAATGAAAAACACAGAGGACTGTGTGTGTAGAATCATAGAATTGGAAGGGATCCCAAGGGTCATCCAGTCCAACCCCCTGAAATGCAGGAATCTCAGCTAAAGCATCCAGGACAGATGGCCACCCAACCTCCGCTTAAAAGCCTCCAAGGGAGTCCGCAACCTCCTGTGGAAGACCGTTCCACTGTCGAACAGCTCTTACTGTTAGAAAGGTTTTCCTGATGTTTAGTTGCAGTCTCCTTTCTTGCAATTTGAAGCCATTGGTTTGAGTCCGCTTGTTCCCTCTTCCATGTGACAGCCCTTAAGATATTTGTAAATGGCTATCATATATCCTCTCAGCCTCCTCTTTTCCAGGGTAAACATACCCAGCTCCTTCAACCGCTTGTCACAAGGCTTGGTTTTGAGACCCTCTTGGTTGCCCTCCTCTGCACACATTCCAGCTTGTCAACATCCTTCTTAAATTGTGGTGCCCAGAATTGGACACAGTATTCCAGGTGTGGTCTGACCAAGGCAAGACTACCATCCAAAGGTAAATTTTACATCCATTGCTCCACCCACCTTTATCACTGGCCCCACCCACCATGGACTTGTGACCTCTTTAAAGTTGCCAAGAAGGGATTGAGGCCCTTGGGCTGTAGAAGGTTTCACATCCCTTGCTTTACTTCAGCCAGGTTTTTCTTGTAATCTGTATCATAGTAACTCTTCACAAGCATCATTGCACCTGCATTTGAATGAGTTTAATGTTCTCAGAAATAAAAAATGGCAAGTTACATGCAGGAATGCTAGCAATAGGAGGAAAGAAAAGCCAAGTTCTACACACCCGTGCATTTGTGCCATTCAACAACAAAGAGAATTAAAGCTATGGGCACCATAGAGTGCTGCCAACGTCACTGGCAACCAAGCCCCATTGAAATCAATGCAAACAAAGCCTTCAGCATGTGCCCCATTGCTTTCAATGGGCTATATCCAATGAACTCATCCCATTGCACAATGGGTCTTCCTCTCATCCTTTCCTTGCACCTCCCCAAAGCTGCTCCTAAGGGCTAGGGGAGCAGGCAGAGGGGAAAATAAAAAGAAGTCACACTGTGCAGGATGAGGTCCTTCCTTGCACTAATCAGGTGACTTCATTGAATATAACCCAGCAAGACTAAGGCTCAACTTGGGAGTAAGTTCCTCTGAACACTAAGGAACTTGTTTCTGAGTACTGTATACACGTGTAAGGTTGCACTTTTAGTCACAACAATCTGTACCTGGATTGGGACCAGTGTTCTAGTTACACAACAGAAGCGAAGTGCTATTGGCAATGCTCATTTGCTACATTCACAAGCAACCCACAGCCTCGCAGAAGGCATCACATGAATTCCTGTAAATCTGCTTGCAAGAAGGAACCACATTAAAACCTGATAAATTATTAACTTTCTCATATTGATTATGAAGTTTTGCCGTTTACAAGAGCAGCTACTCAATTTCAAGCTGGCAGAGCCGTTACTACATTACAGCAGTTCCCAAAATTCTAAAATCTGAAGTACGCTCTCTCTCTCTCTATATATATGGAATTAAAATGGCAGGCACTCATCAATCCTACACCCTGGAAAATTAACCTTGAGATTGAGTAAGAATTACCCTCAGAGATGTGTTTCCAACACCCTTTCCAGGTCTTTGCATGAATCTATGGTAATTTGGCATGCTTCCTCATGGGAAAGAAACAAGCCTGGAATGGTGACTCAAAAGACAAGGTGGTCAGTCAGACCAAATTTGTATTTTGCATTCTCCACGAGTGATTTCAAAGCGGAGAAAACTCACCAGCATCTCCTGGCTCCCCACTGCTGCCAGCCGCTATTTTGGTTTCCCCCCTGAATGCTCCAGAACTACACTATGTCATGATACACCATTGTTCTGAGGGGCATTCTGGGTGGGTGGGTGGGGAATTCCCACCATTTAAGAGCGGTTGCTCCTCAGAGGGATGCTACAGCACAATACAGCTTCAGGGTGGTAGCCAATGTTAGCCCTACTCAGAGTAGACCTAATGAAAATAAGAGGCATGATTAACTTATGCCCATTAATTTCTACGCGTCTACTCCAAGTACAACTTGGCTGGTTACAATCCTTAGCCCCAAGGCATCACCAGCTCTGGCCCCCAACATTAGGTGTGGCCGCCTGCAAAGTAAATCCTATGTAATGAGGCCTTGCACACACTTGAGAATCCTGTGGTGGGAGGGGGCCGATGCAGTCACATGACCTTCAAGGGGTTAGCACCGCAAAAGTGCAACTCCATTTAAAACATGAAGGGGGCTGTTGTCCTGCAGTATTCTGGGGGGAAAATAAATATGGACAACAGAAGCGAGGCCTTTATTTTGCTCCACCCCTCCTCTGCAGAATGCCCCCAAACATTCTGGGGACCACTGAACTTGAAATCCTCCCCACATCTTCACCAGCTGAATTGCCACCCCCTGCATTTATGGTCTGTGAATGGAGCTGATGAAAGAGGCGGTGCCATTTTTTCAAACCTCTGGCGGAGGCTGAATGAAGAGGCCAGGCGAGAGCTGTGAGATGCACCAACTCACCTGCTCTGCGGGTTAGTACTTGGACTCACAGGAGGGGCTAACTCCCAATTCAGCAACCCAAAACAATTTTTCTGCCCCACTTCAGCACGTACCAATTTCTGTGATGGCAATAAAAATAAAAATGCAATAAAACAGACACGGTGCTGGGGTGGGTGGAGCACCCTGATGGGAATGAAAACTGCACCCTTCCCTAGTCATCAAATAGATCAGGGGTGGCCAACTCCGAAGAGACTGCGATCTACTCACAGAGTTAAAAATTGGCAGTGATCTACCTCCTTTTGGGGTGTTCAGGTCAAAGTTGTTTAGGGAGGAGGAAAGCCCTGTTTTTAGGGGTTCAGGTCAAAGGTGTTGAGATTGTTTTTAGGAAGGAGGAAGGCCCATTTTTTAGGGGTTCAGGTCAGAGTTGTTGAGCTTTTCTGAGGTGGGAAGAAAGCCCTGTTTTTTTTGGGGGGGGGGTGAAGGGCTAAAATGTTGAGCATTTTTAGGGGAGCCAAAGTTGTTGAGCTTCTTTGGGCGAAGCCAGTGATCTACCACAGACGTCCAGTGATCTACCGGTAGATCATGATCTACTTGTTGGACGTGCCTGAAATAGATCATGTGATGAGCTGAAAGGGAACAAGAACTCCCCTCCTCAGCTGATCTGCCTGTGTACAATTTGTGTGTGTTTGTGTATGCAAGAGAGTTTGACATGGCCACACCCACACTTGCCATGTGGCCCCTAGAGAGCTTGCCGATGGGGAATGTGGCCCTTTGGCTCCCAAAAAATACTATCAACCACCCCTTCTTTAATTATGTCTCCTAGCATCCAATTAGTTTTTTCTACTGCATAGGAAGATACTGCAGTACAGAATCTGGGGACCAACTGCATTGCAGTTCAACGAGACAGAAAGTGCGGCCGCTGACATGGTTACGGTTTTTATTTTAAAGGACCAACACAAGATATCACAAGGACGACATTTACTTTAATACTGAAAGCTTTTCTTCCACAGCCGCAGCCTGCAATTTCTAGCTGAAGTGAAGATCTGGAAGCTGGTTTTCCTTTTGATTCTCTCTCCCTTCTTCCTTTCCGTTCAGACCGTGCCTCAAATGTAACAATGCGAAAAAGAAACAAACAAATCACACGGCAAATCTTAAATACATCGACTGCAATCTCGGTGTGTGCTTATTTTCTTTTGTGTGTGTGTGTGGGTTTGGTGAGCCTTGTGGGGATATTACAGTTCTTCAAAGTCGTGAGCACTTGTATTCATCGCTTCTGGGTGCATCACTCTCCCCATGAAAATGATGGTACCTAAAGGGAAGAGAAAAAGAGAGAGATGTACAAAGGAGGAGAAGGCATCAGAAGGAGGGCAAGCGACCCCGGGGGGGGAGGGGGGTTTGCTGCATCTTTCAAAATGTATGGATTCAAGGCTGGAAAACTCATGGATAAAATAGCTCAGTAGTAGAGTCTCTGCTTTTTATGCAAAAGGTCCCAGGTTCAATCCTTGGCAGTTTATTTATTTGTTGAATTTATATACCGCCCTATACTCCGGGGTGTCAGGGCTGGGAATATCTGCTGCTTGAGTCCCTGGAGAGCTGCTGCCAGTCAGTGTAGACAATACTGAGCTGCACAGACAAAATGGATAATCTTTAACCAAGTCTTCAGGTCTCATGGCTGAACTGAATGGGCTTAGGCATGGGTAGGCAAACTAAGGCCCGGGGGCAGGATCTGGCCCAGTCGCCTTCTAAATTCGGCCCGCAGATGATCTGGGAATCAGGGTGTTTTTACATGAGTAGAATGTGTGCTTTTATTTAAAATGCACCTCTGGGTTATTTCTGGGGCATGGTAATTCATTTATTTTCTCCCCTTCAAAATATAGTTCGCCCCCCCCCCCCAAGGTCTGAGGGACAGTGGACTGGCACCCCGCTGAAAAAGTTTGCTGACCCCTGGGCCTAGGATTCACCCCAAGCCCCTTCTCTCTGGTCCTGCCCATGCCAAACCCCTAGAATGCCTCAATTTGGAGAATTAACGCCAACCTTCGCATAGCTGCCTGAGCCCTGGCTGCTTCATGCCCTTTAAATGTGGTATTGTGTGGATGTGAGCCTGCCCATGGGCAAATCTGGAGAATCCATTCTGGTTTCTCATTTTTCTAGTCCTAAATTCTGTTCCCCACATCTCTGTATCAGTCTGCAAAAATATTTTTATTCAAAAGTACCCACGAAAGCTCACCAGCATTTTAGTGCGAATTTCTGCACAGCACACACATTTCTGCAAAGCACTTTCCCTAACAATGTATTTTGGGTATACCGCCCCTGCCAATGTATGCATTTTATGCACACTTCATCCTAGCACATACATTTTTGTACAAGTTACCCAGCTGGAGAACAAGCACTGCAAATTTGGTGCAGTTAAAATTTCAAAGGATGGCTGTGTTTTGGTTTGCATACGCTTTCAGAGAGCGTGAATTAGGTTGGGTTGCCTTTAAATGCAGAATGAGTCAAATTTATTCCAACTCCGCATGTTGGATAGAAGAATTCTCCATCCACTAGAGAACTATGCATGCAGTAGGTGGAGAATTGCTCAATTATCTGGTCTTCTTTTATGGCTTAATTTCATAACCGGTGAGAGACTTATGGGACCTGCTGGAAGGTTAACAGATAGTTTCCCACTACTAACAGAATTTGTAAATATTTGAGGTTCATGCACTCTGTTTTAAAATTTATACTGTGTTGTGCCGCATCTTTCTGTAAGGCCAGCTGCAAAAAAGTTTCCTTGTTTGAGAAGTGGATTTATTTTATTTTTTAAAAAAGATGCCGAACACCACAATATGCCCCAAAAACAATCCAATTATGGAGTGGTTTGGATAAGGCTATGAGTAGAGCAGGCACATAGGGACCCAGGTGGCGCTGTGGGCTAAACCACTGAGCCTAGGGCTTGCTGATCAGAAGGTCGGCGGTTCGAATCCCTGTGACGGGGTGAGCTCCTGTTGCTCGGTCCCAGCTCCTGCCAACCTAGCAGTTCGAAAGCACGTCAAAATGCAAGTAGATAAATAGGAACCGCTACAGCGGGAAGGTAAACGGCGTTTCCATGTGCTGCTCTGGTTTGCCAGAAGCGGCTTTGTCATGCTGGCCACATGACCTGGAAGCTATACGCCGGCTCCCTCGGCCAATAATGCGAGATGAGCGCGCAACCCCAGAGTCGGTCACGACTGGACCTAATGGTCAGGGGTCCCTTTACCATTTACCTTTAGAGCAGGCACAGGCAAACTCGGCCCTCAGATGTTTTGGGACTAGGGAACATGGGAGTTGTAGTCCCAAAACATCTGGGCCGAGTTTGTCTATGCCTGGAGTAGAGGGAAGTGTTGATCCAATCCACCAGACCCATCAATTCAATCTCTAGGACACGGATAGGCCACTACGTATGTATTATTGCATCATTTGCTAGTGAAACATACAAAGCTGTCTTAGTCGGACCACCGGTCCATTTTGCCCAGCAGTTCTCCTGAGTCGTGTGTAGAACAGATCTTACCCCAGTCCTGCTAACCAATGCTGTAATTTTAATTGGCGCTGCTGGGGACTGAATCTGAAACATCCTGCATGCAAAGCTTGTTCTCTACCATTCAGCTGTTGCTTCTTCCCAAGACTACAGGCGAAGAAAACTCCATATACTCTTAAAATCAATCTGTTTTGTTAGATAGCAGGCTATTCTCACCACTCCTGTCCAACACATGAATAACGGATCGTACTGGTGCACTGGGTACTCTCGGTTCAAAGTTTTAGTATTCTGCTGCAATACTGACGAGCGGGATAAGACTCAAAAGGTGCAGCATATTATGAGAACATAAGAGCAGCTCCGCTGGTTCAGACCAAAGGTCTGCCTAGTCCAGCATTCTGTTCTCACAGTAGCCAATGGGAAGCCTCAAAGCAGGACATGGCACTCCCTGCACTTGTAGTTTGCAGAAACTCAGTTTCAGAAGCTGATACTGGATGAAAGGAGGACAGCTGCATGCGTCTTTTAAGCTAGGCCACAAGGGAGTCAAAACGCTGGCTCGCTCTTGCAAATTGGCAGTGGCTCTCACCATCCTGAGAATGGCTTCTCACAAGTAATTCTGTTTTATACAAATAAATGAGTTCTATACACATTATCTGGGTTTGTTGTTTTTTGCTGCTGCTGCTGCTGCTGGGAAAAAACATCAAGTCAGTCGCTGAGATGAGAGAATCACTGAATTGTAGAGGTGGAAGGGACCCGGAGGATCATCTAGTCCAGGCACAGGCAAACTCGGCCCTCCAGATGTTTTGAGACTACAATTCCCATCATCCCTGACCACTGGTCCTGTTAGCTAGGGATGATGGGAGTTGTAGTCCCAAACCATCTGGAGGGCAGAGTTTGCCTATGCCTAATCTAGTCCAACTCCCTGCAGTGCAGGAATACGCAGCTGCCCCGTAGGGGGATCAAGCATGCAACCTTGGTGCTATTAGCACCATGCCCCAACCAATTGAGCTATACAGCAGAGATTGTCTGGAGGGGCACAATAGCGCTCCCCCATGGACCGGAAGCGCGACTCTTGCTAATGAGAAGTCATGCCTCCAGTGCTGAGGGTCCAAGCCTGTGGAACAGCCTCCTACTAGAAGTCAGAAAGGCACTACCCTTGTTGAGTTTCAGACACCTGCTTAAAACCTGCTTTTATTTCAAGAGGCCTCTGCCATCACAAATGCTTCTCTGGCGTTTTATAAATTCCCAATGGTTTCTGTTGACATGTTAACTTCACGAGGTCTCTCCGTTTTGGAGCTTTCCTCTTTGTTTTTAAATGGTGTATATTTTTTTATCACCGTAAGCTGCTTTGAGACCTTGACAGTGAAAATCAAGATATACATTAAAATAAATAAATGAAAAGCAGCGATTTGAAGTTTAAATTGTCTTACAGCCATTTCATATATTATTTCCCCTGCTGCCACCCCCCGAAACAGATGTGTTGAGAGGAGCAGGAGCAGGAGCAGGAGCAAACAATTGTATTTTGGGATGTGTGTACAGGGGACTGGAGAGCCAATTTGCTTCTGGGAGGCCACTATGGCACTCAAGACACTCATTACAGAATTGCAGGCTCAGCCTATATTTAGGAGGTTTACCCCAGCATGACAAATTGCATGTTCTGCTGGAGGAGAACAAGTCAGAAAACCCCATCATTGTAATTAATTAAATGTATATAAACACCCATCAATAACTATTCCCTGAGTATTCCCTATTTTAAAAAAAATAGTGACACCTTCAGTTATTAATATTTTGTATATTGTCTTGTAAAAATACAAGGTGTTAATAACTGGAAATAATACTAAGCTTTTTTTTTAAAGCAAGTAACTTTTCTTGCAAATGGAGAGAGCATATGCACTTTTACAACCCAAATTAAACTGCCTAAGGTCATAACAATCCGAAGTTAGTTTGAGCCACAATTAAGAAATCTGTGTGAATAACAAAGTCTTCTTCAACTGATGATGAAAAGACCATAGAGAAAGTGCCAGACAAGCCTCTCTAGGGAGGCTATTCTACAGCTGCGGGGCCACTCCTGTAAAGGCCCTCTCCTAGGTGGCGACCTGCCTCACTTCACTTGGTGCAACGCTAATATCAGGGCATCTGAAAATGATCTTAAGGTTTGGGCATGCCTATGTGGGAGGAGGTGATCATCATGTCCTATTTATTAGGAGTCATCAATGGACAACTTTCTGAAGGTAAGAGCTGTTCGACAGTGGAATGGACTATGGTGGTGGACTCTCGTTCAATGGAGGTTTTTAAAAAGAGGTTGGATGGCCACCTGTCAGGGATCCCTCCTCTGTGATTCCTGAATTTCAGGGGACTGGACTGGACTGGACTTGGAGTCATCTCTCCATTCCAACTCTAGAGTTCTATAATTCTACAAACATACAGGGACCACCCGTCAGAGCAGGCATCATAATACTGGGCTATCTGGTTAAATAAGCTCACCGGGCTTAAGGCAGCTTCTTAATATCCTGGTGAGGATTCAACAGGAGTAACAAGAACAACTAAAAAAAGAGATGAATGCACTCACTTGTTCTTCTGTTCCTGACCATGAAGAGAAAAGGATGGTCCACTATAACTTGGGGGTACAGCACGGCCATCCTGCTTATGGCTATCATTCCTGGGGAGAGACGACAAAGGGGCAACCTTTGAAATATCCCACCAATGTCCTTGTATTACAATCCCCCCACTCTTCTTCTATGTCACACCATTAAGGACACATGTAAAGACAGCGCAAAATGGGAAATCTGAAAAAACACACACCACAACTCTTCTGTGCAAGCGAAGGCTGTCAACAAGACACACAGCTAGCAATCTCATCTTAAAATGAAAAGAGACTCACAAAGAAATGGATGTGCTGAGTTATGCTCTGGGAATGATGAACAACTGGCAGTAGCGCCATTTATTTCTCACTGCTGGGGGAACGGCTTATAACTTACAAAAAGAGGCAGAACTTTGAGAGAGAGAGTTATGACAGCCATTCCCTTTCAACCTAGGAAATGCATTGCATTCGACAGTCCCGCCACCCACATGGGTTATGATAAGCAGTGGTAGAACACATTAGGTGAACGTGGAAACCCATTCCCTCTTGGCTCTAATGGACTGTGGTCATTTCCTGCAACTTGCTCTGGCCTTCTTTGAAATCTAATATTTGGGCCCAAAAGAAATGCAAGCTCTTGAATAGGTTATTGCAAAACGTTTGTTAATTTACTCTGGTTACAGACGTTAAGTGTGCATAGCACTTGTGGGCTTACGGTTGGAAATAATCACACCACTTTTGCTGCAGTGTGTACCCTCAGCAACAGACAAGATTCTTCTTTAGGAGTTGGTACAGATGTGATGCTAGATCCCTACTAACCACCGTGAGCAAATGGAGGGTTGTTCTTGTGAAGGCGAAGTCACTCTTCCCAGCTCTTCGTATAAGAAAAATGCTGGGTCTAGTCCAGCATCCTGGTCTTTTAGTGGCAAAATAGATGTCTCTTGGAAGCCCCCACACTGGGCATGAAGGCAATAGACTCAGCTTGCTGCTGTTGCTTTCCCCCTAGGAAGTGGAGGGATTTGCTCCTGGGAGGATAAGTGCTGCAGGATGGCTGGCTTCAGCGTGTGAGGTGGGCTGTTGCTCCCATTCATTGGAACTGGGATGGGGTGGGCAGGATGGCGATGGCGATGTACTAGGTTGGTGGGGCTGCAGGTGGGCACAGGCACAGCATACCCCCCACACCATAGGGGCAAGCAGCAGCTTCACACCCAGGAGGGTGCCTCATGTATCATTGCTATATAGAGCTTGTTCCCAGTTGGTGAACAGGGAACCATTGTCCCATGTGCACCGAGTCCTATTTGTCCCGGTGGAAACCTCTGCTTTTCTTGCAGAAGCTACAGCCACGGAAGAACCAGGGTGTCCTGGTGGAGATAACAGATGGATAGGCACTTTGAGGAGCTGAATAGGTGGCTGAACTGGGGGAGAACACACAGAAATGGCTGAACATTTATTATATTCCTGAGGGAGAGGTCCAACAGCAAGCAGATTTGATTTTTAATACCTGGCACACGCAAGGAACACTGTAGGCTGAACATATTAGTAGAGAGGCAGGGCTTGATCTTAATAAAATTTGGAAATCTTTTATGACTGATCTCTTGAGCTTTGCATTTCCCAAGGGTTTTATTAACTTCTTAACTTTTATTGCGTTGACATGTGGGAAAACAACAACACAGCAACAATAAGCCTGAGTAAATAAAATGTCCATGCATGCCCAGGCATGAATCCTCACTTGGAACAGTTTGGGGAATGTGGTTTTTCAGCCAGAATTATAGCTGTACAGGGGGCTTGCCGCAAAGATTATTTCTTTTTTCTCCTAATGAAATAATTGGACCTGGGGAGATCAATTCAAACCACAGAAGAAACAAAAATGATTTGCTGGTGGGAAAAGCCAATATTTGCAAGTGACAAGCAAACAGTTCTACCATCTGGTCCTTCCGTAACAGTTAGAAAGATGCCCCCCCCGGCACTTCTTTATTCATATACAATGCCTTTATCCGAATGCAACTGAATTCTTGCACTATTTCCAGCCTTGTTGTTGTTGTTGTTTAGTCGTTTAGTCGTGTCCGACTCTTCGTGACCCCATGGACCATAGCACGCCAGGCACTCCTGTCTTGCACTGCCTCCCGCAGTTTGGTCAAACTCATGTTCGTAGCTTCGAGAACACTGTCCAACCATCTTGTCCTCTGACGTCCCCTTCTCCTAGTGCCCTCAAGCTTTCCCAACATCAGGGTCTTTTCCAAGGATTCTTCTCTTCTCATGAGGTGGCCAAAGTATTGGAGCCTCAGCTTCACGATCTGTCCTTCCAGGGAGCACTCAGGGCTGATTTCCTTAAGAATGGATAGGTTTGATGTTCTTGCAGTCCATGGGACTCTCAAGAGTCTCCTCCAGCACCATAATTCAAAAGCATCAATTCTTCGGCGATCAGCCTTCTTTATGGTCCAGCTCTCACTTCCATACATCACTACTGGGAAAACCATAGCTTTAACTATACGGACCTTTGTCGGCAAGGTGATGTCTCTGCTTTTTAAGATGCTGTCTAGGTTTGTCATTGCAAACCAGCCTACTTGGAAACAAAAAGTTCTGACTCCAATTCAACATTTTGCTATATAGCAGCAACAGGGCACAGGTTCCAACTTTATGAATAGCTCTCAGACCACCAAGGACCATCTAATGTCTAGTAGTGCTGTGCATGGGTCCTCTGATCTGATTTAGGGCCTCATCTGGCGCTTCTCCCTGCTGCCTCTTCACTGCATGTTTAAAATCCTAATTGAGCACATAGTTGGGGGTAGGGAGAAGGAGACACACAGCTTGCCTGAGTTTCTCCTCCATGCCAAATCCTCACTGCCAGACTGCTCTCCCTTTCAACAGCCCCAGATCACTATGGGTGGATCCAGTGAGGCTGCCTCAGCCCAATCCAGGGTTGACCTTAGAATTATAGAATTGTAGAGATGAAAGGGACTTTGAGGCTTATCTAGTCCAATGCCCTGCAATGCAGGAATATGAGCTGGTATGCTATCTGGCTTGCTCCGCTGCAACGCCCTGCTATCTAGTCCAGCGTTCTGCTTCTCACAAGGGCCAAGCCCACAAGGTCAAAAGGATTCTCTGAGCAAGTTACACCCATGTCATTATCCCATACAACAGACCAGGAAGTGAGGTGGAGGCAGTAGCTTAAAGCCATTCAAGCGAGCTCACGGCTGAACTATAATCTGAACCCAGAACTTTTAAACTCTCATTTTATGCTCCAAGTCATTACACCCTGCCGATGCATAGCGGTGGTTCCTGTAACTGAGTCAATAGTTTGAGGAGGTACAAACCTGAGGCAGCGGCAGCTTCTGAGCCTTCTTCATTCACTTCGAAGATAGACTTGTGAACTGCCTTTGAAAGGTGAAGTTCTTTGTTGTCTGGAGGAGGAAGGAGAAACAAAGGTCAGAGGAAAAGTAGGAATGGGTGGACGTGTCATAGTTTTTCATCCCCCCCCCCCAGTCTCAAGTTTTGTTCACTCCATTTCAGCATCACTTTGCAGTTTTATTTTTGTATGTGTGTGTTTGGTATGTATCAGGGATTGTACATATCTCCTCTTCTAGACAGCTGGGCTCACCTCTTTCCGTTTGTGCCGACCCTAAACATATTCTCTGAAGCACGGCCCACACATGTACCATTCATGTACACAAATCTGCATTCACTTGTGTGGATTTCTCTGAATATACACATTTTGTACGCAATTTTGTTGAATTTATGCCAAATGCAAAGCATTTGTGTGTTATTTCCACTGATATACACATTTATGTATGCAGCTTATTTTTTAGGTAACCCTAGGTTCACTGCCTCCTCCTCTTAATTTTTTTTTATCAGTGTGCTCAAAACACCCACACACCAATGAAACATTAAATATGTGTGTGTGTGTGTGGGGGGGGAACAGAAGCAGAAATAAAATAACCAATGATTTATTTTGAAGTTCTTGGGCTTGGTATAATAATATAAAGTCTTACGATTAAGCCATTTATATGCAAAATTAATTACCGGTACTAAATCATACTACTTTCTTTTAAAACCTTGCATTTATTTCAAATGTTGTTTCTTCAACCTGTCCTTTCCCCCTGCAAAGCTATTAGCAATTTCCAACTGTGTGTGTCCATACTTCATTTAATAAAATAGCATACGTGTTTCATCAAAACATATGTATTCAAGTGTGTATTTTATCTCAATGTACTCATTTATAAGTTTATTTTATCCTAGAATGCACTTTTTTATTAAAAAAAAATTAATGGATTTTGGTTCTTTTTTGAGCCTAGATTATATCGCAAAATTCAGAGAAGTGCAAAATGCAAACGATAATTATACTCTAATCTGTTTATTGCTCCAGGAGGTGCAAATTAGATCACTTCACTAGGTTATGCTCTCCCCGTTTCTCCTAATGATCACAAATCTCAGGGACACCTTGTGAGCTTGGCTTTCCCTTGAGAGAGATCGTCCGAGATTTAGTATGTGTACTGTGAGTTTATATACAGCTGACGTGGGTGGCACTGTGGTCTAAACCACTGAGCCTCTTGGACTTGCCCATCAGAAGTTCGGCAGTTCGAATCCCCGCGACAGAGTGAGCTCCCATTGCTCTGTCCCAGCTCCTGCCCACATAGCAGTTTGAAAGCACACCAGTGCAAGTAGATAAATAGGTACCACTGTGGCGGGAAGGTAAACAGAGTTTCTGTGCACTTTAACTTCTGTCATGGTGTTCCATTGCGCCAAAAGTGGTTTAGTCATGCTGGCCACATGACCTGGAAATCTGTCTGTGGACAAATGCCGGCTCCCTTGGCCTGAAAGTGAGATGAGCGCCGCAACCCCATAGTTGCCTTTGACTGGATTTAACCGTCCAGGGGTCCTTTGCCTTTTTACCTGTACCTTATTTACAGATACAGTGGTACCTCTACTTACGAATAACTCTACTTACGAATGTTTCTACTTACGAACGGAGCTCCGTCCGCCATCTTGGATGCGGTTTAGATAGGATTTTTTCTACTTACGAATTTTTAGATAGGGTTGCTTCTACTTACGAATGCATTCCTATGGGAATCGACTTACAATTTTTTCCGACTTACAAATGTGCGTTCGGAACGCATTAAATTCGTAAGTAGAGGTACCACTGTATACAGGTTGAGTGCAGGAGGAGGAAGCTAAGCTAAAACACTCCCAGCAATCTACCACTCTCACATCAGATCTCTCCAAAGGCACTTGCTCTCTGTCTCTGCCCACATTTACACCATACATCTAAAGCTGTAGGTTTAACAATCAATCTCTCATCAAGGGCAACTCCAATGAGCGTGTTGCACTAATGTCAAGTCAATTCAATGATTCCTTTAGCCCAGTAATGTCTACTCTGACTGGCAGTGGCTCTCCAGGATCGAAGGCAGAATGTCTATCCCATCACTGTCACCTAATTCTTTTAACCAGATGTGCTGAACAGACACCCATAACCCAAATCATCATCAGCATGAACACAAATGAGGCCAAAAGATTTGCCCATCAGACCCTAAACTGGGAAAACAGCCTGAGCATCAAAATTGCAATTTTATACACTCATGTTTTGCATGCTTAGAGGAGAAATGACTGAGAGGAAAATCCTGTGTGAGAGGAAAATCCTGTGTTTCATTTTTCTTTTCTCGCCCTGCTAATAATTAAAAAAGGGGGAAAGTAGCCTTTGTGAGAAACAAAAATAAATGAAGCACTGCATTTACCACATCAAGCCAGAGCTCTTAAGTAATTTAAAGATGGTACTTTGAAATTATCGCTGGGTGCTTAATTCAATAAAACCCAACTGTGAGCAAACCTTTCCGCCACCACCTGGGATGCCTCTGTTACTCACACAGAAAAATTAACAGCCCTGCTGTGGAGCCCATTAATCTTCTCCATGCTTAATGCTCAACGTTCCTCTATAAACAACTTAATCTTTAAAACGGTAGAGGAGTTAATTTGGGCGCGTAAAAGCAGGTCTGTGGGTTTAAGGTTTGCCTGCTGGTTTTCATAAGGTAAAGGTGCAGAAAAAGTATAAATCTCTCGGAAAACAATTTGTCTCTTGGATGAAATGCAAAGCCAGTTCAAAGCAGCTGCTGAGTTTTGTTCTTTACAGCCCAATCCTAGGGCCCGCTGCATCAGCACTTTGAAGGAGCTAAATAAAGGTGCAGAAGTAGTCAGAAATGCTCTACTAGATCAAGCCGAAGAGTAATCGAGGCCACTGTTTTGTTGCTGGCACTGGCCAGGCAACCACATGCCTCTGGAAAGCTGGTTGCGGAGGCAAACCTGCTTCTCTTGTGGCCTAGCTGCTGGTTTTCAGTTTAAGGCAGGAGTGGGGAAATTCAGAGCCAGGGGCTGAATTCAGCCATTGAGGGCTCTCTATCTGACCCTGGGCCCTTTCCCCAGGCCACACGCCTCACTGGCCTTGCCACTGTTTTTGCTTGGCTGGAATGTGCCCTTGGAATCTTGACACAGGCGCCAACTCTATGAGCCTGAGGACATTTCAGCCCGTCCCCCAAAGCTCGTATGGGGATGAGTCTCTGTCAATTTTGAGGGGCTGGGCTTCCCCTTGATGGCGGCGGGGCCTTGTTGGGCCTCCCTGCATTGGGGCACCTGTGAACTTCGATAATGCTTCCTGCTTGCCTGTATGAAGGGCAGAGAGGCATGCGAGTAGAAACTCGCCTACATTTGTTGTCCCACCTATTTTTGCCTCTGGCCCCACCCACTACCGACATGTGGCCCTCAGAGGGCTGTCCCTTGGGCTGTGGCCCTTGGGGTATAAAATGTTCTCCACACCTGGTTGAAGAGAAAAGATTATCAACAAGGCTTTTAGGAGAAATTTCCTATTGTTAAATAGGGTGTGTGACAGTACAGTCATACCTTGGTTGTCGAATGCCCTGGAACTCGGATGTTTTGGCTCCCGAACGCTGCAAACTCGGAAGTGTTTGTTCCGGATTGTGAACATTCTTTTGAAACCCGAATGTCTGGCGGGGCTTCCGTAGCTTCTGATTGGCTGCAGGAGCTTCCTTCAGCCAATCAGAAGCCGCCATTTGGTTTTCAAATGTTTTGGAAGTTGAACGGACTTCCGGGAACGGATTCCAAGGTACGACTGTAAATGGATTGTTTTGGGAAGGCTCTCCTTCACTGGAGACAACGAAGCAGAGGCTAGACAGGGATGCTGTATGACCCTGGCAATTTGTGGGCCTCCAGATGTTCTGGGATTCCAACTCCCATCAATCCCAGGAACCACCGTTCATGGTAAGAGATGATGGGAGTTTTGGTCCAACAACAACTGGCAGTCCACAAGCTCCCCACTGTTGCTGAAGTTGCATCCTGCATTGTAGATCCTGCACTCAGCAGTGGATTGAACTACAGCAGCCTTTTTCAACCTTGGGTCCCTTGATGTTGGTGGACAACATCCTCCATCACCTCTGACCACTGGCCCTGCTGGCTAAGGATGATGGGACTTGTAGTTCAGAACATCTAGGAATCCAAGGGTGGGAATAGCTAAGCTGGAGGACCTCCAAGGTCCCTTCCAACTCACAAATCCTATAGCAGAGGGACTTAGGATCCCCTCCGTTCCATTGGTGACTCCTACTGTTAACACGTTGACTCTCCAGGTAGTCAGAGGCTGTGGTAATTGATAATAAGGTTGTGAACACTTGAGCATTGAAGCAGATGACCTACATATCCAGTCTTAGTCTAGTAGCTGTTTTGTTTCCTCCCCTCTAGAGAGTTTGTTCTATCCTTTTGCTAATGTGCTACTCTTTATTATTACTGTTGGTTCAACAAATGTACCAAGTGGAAACATGTAATTTCTTTTGTTTTTACATCACCTACACGCTCAATTTAATCCACTGGTGTGCTGTTCTAGCAACAGGCTAAAGAATTGTTGCTTATTCGCTTCTGCCTGACTCATTCTACTCCTGATTTTATATATGACCCGGAAAGCTGTCTGTGGACAAACGCCGGCTGCCTCGGCCTGAAAGCGAGATGAGCGCCACAACCCCATAGTCGCCTTTGACTGGACCTCACTGTCCAGGGGTCCTTTACCTTTTATGCACAGTCACATGTGCTCTGATGTGGCAGTTCTAAACACACACATTCACACATAGATTCTTGGATCAAAGGGACTTGCCTCCAAATAAGGGGATTTAGAATCAGTGTTTTAATCCTGTCCTGCAAGCTGGAAAGGTCCAATACTTTAAAAAACAACAGCAACATTGTGCTGTGGCTTCTGGTCACCCATTGCTGATTAATACAGCTGGTTGATTGTATTAAAGACAGCTCATGATTAAAAGTCTCCTGAAAGCTGGGGGTCTCTCTGTGTTTCTGAATATGATGCTCACCAGGGCTTGCAGAAGATGAAACCCCTCCAGTTAAGGGAAGGAAGGCAGGAAATCCAAATGGATTTTTTAAAAAACAAAAATGGCAAGACCATATAACACCAGTCCATATAACATTGGCTCCCAGTACGTTTTCGAGCACAATTCAAAGTGTTGGTGCTGACCTTTAAAGCCCTAAACGGCCTTGGCCCAGTATACCTGAAGGAGCGTCTCCACCCCCATTGTTCAGTTTGGACACCTGAGGTCCAGCTCTGAAGGCCTCCTGGTGGTTCCCTCACAGGGAACCAAGCAGAGGGCCTTCTTGGTAGTGGCGCCCGCCCTGTGGAATACCCTCCCATCAGATGTCAAGAAAATAAACAACTATCTGACTTTTAGAAGACATCTGAAGGCAACCCTGTATCGGACGATCTTTAATGTCTAATGCTTTACGAATTTTTATGTGCTGTAAGATGCCCAGAGTGGCAGGCGAAACCCAGCCAGATGGGCAGGGTATAAATATTGCACCAGCCTAACACAGAGACCAGTGCTTAACAACTGACCTGGTCGCCACAGGTCAGCAAGCAGGTTGGCAAAGGAGAGACAGACCACTTTGTCCCTCCTCTACCAGCCTAACTGATTTCAGTACTAGCTGCAAAGGAAAGAAAAACCAGAGGAGTGATCAGTTTCATTTCCTCCAGTCCTTTAGGCGGAAGGCAATTGTTTGACTAGCCTGCTAACAGATTTGACGCCTGCATTTTCTAACTTGCCTTGGAAACACCAGTGTGGAAACTAGCAATTTGTAGTAACTGACTGGTCCAGCAACTTGCATTAAGGGGTCTTTGTGACTAGCCCTGCCTTCAAACGTTGCAGCCACACGGCAAGCTGAATTCGCAGCAAGACGATTCTAATATTTTCATTTTTTTGTTTTGTTTGGTAAAAAGTAGATGTCTTTCTGGAGCAAGTTGTCTATCAACATCCATTAAGCTAGGAAACATAACTGGAACTTCCATGTCTCAGCACAATGTATCTCCCATGGATCAAATCAGGTGGTCAAGTAGGAAAATAGCATTATACTAGGGTCACAAAATAAGCTGGAAAATTCTGGTAATGTCCAGGGGTTGGGAGCTAAATTGGTGCCCCAAAGGAATTTTAAATTTAAAAATTTAAAAGCTCAACAACTTTGGATTGTCCAAAAAAATCTGAGCTGTCTGGATTTTTACTTCTTGAAATATGGCAACCCTGTGTTATACCCTGTGTGATGGGGCCCTCTTGATTGTTCTCTCCAGAAAGCCTAATCTAAGCAGGCGGTAAAAATGGATTAATTGAACGCTCCATTACTAACCTAGTTTGACACAAACATTTTTGGCACATCCCTTCCAGAGCAGAGTGTTGGACCTAATGGATCACAATTCTAATGAAGTGAGGCTGTTCTTTTCCATTTTTCAAAAAAGGAACGGAGCAAATGACTCACACACACGAGAAGATTTACTTAAATCACTGCTAGCGCAATGTCTTACTGTGAAAATATAAGATGCCTACACGATCTGGGTAGCCCTGCAATGCATAATAGGACACAAAAACTCTATCACTTCTGTTGCGGTCATGACAGGTCTCCATCTCGCCGTGGCCCTAACATTGTAATTATCAGCCGGCTACTGTTGCTGGCTGTACGCCAGCTGCCAGTGCTGTCCTTACTGCTCACCTGAACCACCCAATACAGAGAGGCATCAAACGGCGGGTGAGAAATGCACAGGGATAAAGGGGAGAGAACACGTGAGTGAGAACTTTAACAAGCATGGCAGTCAGACCTAATTGGAGGTGGGAGTCAGAAACCTTAATAGAGGAGGGCATGACTAATACTTTGTTAAAAGTCATGGCAGTGTGTGGAGGCTTCCCATTGATGCAGAGGGCTTTTGTAACAGTTTCTTGAAGAAGCAGAACTCTTTGGGCAGACGCCGATTGCATTGTTCTTACGGAATGATAGTTCAGCCAATTCCACTGTCGTTAAAAAGATTTTTATCTCCACAGTGATGCCTTCATAGATCCCCCCCTTTGCTATTTTACAAAGCACAAGTATCCTTTATCAGAGACATTTAATGATGTCTTAATCTTCGATTGGAAACTGCCTTGAGCACCTCTTGGTGGACAAGCAGCCACTCCAATTTATACACAAACAAGCGGTGGAATTGTATTTATTTTGTTTCCCCAAGTTCCGCCTTTCCCCTGTTTAAGACTGCAATCCTAGACATACCTAGACCAGGCTCCATTGAACTCAGTGGGACTTGCTTCTTAATAAAAGTGCATAGGTGTGTGCTGTTTATCAGCCCAGTTGCTGGTCATTCAGATATACCTGCCCATCATGAAAGCAAGATTACATTCACTGGGCAATCCACTGGATTATATTAGGTGGTTTCATTATGTGTGGATGTACCAGTGTTTCACCATTTTAGGATGCACCGAGCCCCCTGCCCCGCTTGCGCTGTCCCTACGTAGCATCAAAAGGGTGGTCTTTTATAGTCTGCTGCCGACATTAGTTGGTTGTATTGTTAAACAACTCTGGCCTTCCCCCCTAAAAAAAGCTCAACAACTTTTGCCTCTCTCCCCTAAAAAAAGCTCCTCCTTTCTCCAATGACATTGGGTAGATCACTGCCAGTTTTTTAAATACTGGGAGTAGATTGCAGTTTCTTGGGAGTTGGACGTGCCCGCCATATGAGGTCAATTTAATCTTCCCCCATTTAAGAACATGTGCAAGGATGCAACACACATGTGCAAAAAGCCTCTTACCAGACATTGCGGTGAGATCAGCGCTCCGGCTGAACACTTCTGTAATTCCAAGGCCCTTCAGAACATCCTTCAGTTCAATTTCCTGTTCTATTGTGAACCTAGAGGACATAAAAAAGAATGAAAACTCACTAGCCTCTTTCTCTTCCCCCTGGAAGCAGATCAGCAAGACGGCACTGGTCTTCAGGAAGCACAGCATGAGAAAAAGCAGTTTTTAGAACTGTGTATGTGTGTGTGTGTGTTTTTTTAAAAAAGCGATAAATCGTATTTATTGAGCTGGCATTCATCACTAGTTTATTGATGGCCATTGGTTTGCTTGCTGTAATATGGTCAGTTAAACTAACAGCTCTGCAGTCGAAACAGCACTTTCCCCAAAGGAGTTTGTGTCAACAAAATGGGTGAGGGTGATAGTTTTGTGTATGAAGCCACCTGGCATGCAGTTTTTTAAAAATAGGACCTGAGACTGAATTTGAAAGACAAACTTTTCATTGTTTTTAATGGTTATTATTATTATTATTATTATTAAAACAGGCACATCCTACCAAAGTAAACCAAAATATGAGGAATATAAACCCAATGTAGAAGTCTATCAAAGGTCATAGGTAGAGGTTAGCAAGCTTTTTTTTCTGTTGAGGGACACACAATCCCCCCATAAAAATCTGCCAGGTGCCATAGGGGGCAGAGCTGAAGTCCAAAGAATTATCTCTCTTTCTGACACTCCCCACCCCTATTTACATGAAATTAAGGTTTGCAGGTTGCCCAACCTTGAACTACACGAATAAAAGAAATGAGGAATGTATCATGTGGTATACCAAGGGAGAGACCAGAAGCCTTTGAACAGAGAGAGATTAGGCTACCTGGCCAGCTAAGTCCAGCCTTCTGCCCCAAAGCAGAAACAGCCAGCCATGGACAGACTTATGCAATCCAGACCACCATGTGCTGCAGGTGGGCATTGCAGAATGGTGCTTTCAAGAACAAAACAGCCTCAAATCAAGGAAACCATAAACATCCCAGCAGGGAAATTGTCCACCTGTGCACAAGCTGCCATTCCATCATGAGCACAGCAATGCGTCTTCTGAGCACTGAATCAAATATAGTGAAATGATGCCACTATATCACACAGAAATGAGCTCCCAAGTAGTACTGTTGTCATTAGGTGCAACCATACTATTTTCTAGCACAAGGGGGGGGGGTTGACTTCTCAATGTGTGGGGCACCCATTAGCCTCAAAACTTGCTCATTCATGCATTTTACTGCTTAAGCCCCTGCCCACAAGTCAGAAGCCCTTCATTCTTAGGCCCGGTGATCACACAGATTGCAAAGCCCCTTGCAAAGTGCCCTGCACTGTCCTTTGAAGTCCTGCTGATCAGCTGATTGTGTTCCAAAGTACCAGACAGGTGGTGCCTGGTGTGATTCTGACATCAGGTGATTAACAGGTGGCCAGCCGCACCCATCTGTCAAATTTTGCTTGTGAACCGTGTGTGTGTGTGTGTGTGTGTGTGTGTGTGTAGGGAATGTAAGTTGTCCATCCCTGCATAAGAGGTACAAAACAAGACAAACGCCCCTGGCCACCTGGATTCCTGCAGCAAATGAGTTTGTCTGAAAAGCAACGTCGAGAAATAGTAACCGGAGGCTGCTTAAAAATGTCACAGAGGCATAATTGCCAGACAAAGCAGCATAGCTGAAAACACCAGAGGAACGAAAAGGCTTTTATTAGAATGACGGGCACATTAATTATGAAGGATTTCGGTTCCACAGACGGCCGTTGTGGAATGCACAGGGGAGCACGCAGCACACAAGTGGGACATGTGACAGCAGCCTTCACAAACTTGGTGCTCTCTAGGTGTTTTGGACTGCACAGCGAGTGCTGCATCTCTAGGTTCAGGGCCGTCATCCCAAACATCTGGAGAGCACTGGGTTTGGAAAACTGCGTTTCAGGGTTCTTCAGGAAGCCAGCTGGTCTGAGACGATTGGCAGAGTTCGCCAAGCACTCTTTTGGAAAGAAGTCCACAGAAAAGTGATGTAGAAGACAGCTGGTCTTTAAGGTAGTATTGGATTGTTGGTTGGACTCCACAAAATTACAAAGGACTCAATGGAAGCTGATCCATTAGGGCAAATGGGGCACTGCCCCACAACTCTTAGTGTGCCCTGAGCTGGCCTCATCTGCTTGCCTTCTTACTTACAGCCAGTCCAAGGGGGGCAGCATTCCCAGTCAGTTTCCTCCTCCTAAGGCTCAGTGTTGCTCTCATAGTACTGAGCAGCGAGGAGGTGGGTGGAGACAAAACTAGAATTATGCCCGTCATATTTATTGGGCTCCCCTTACTGTGGGGCTCCCTGCCTTCGGCTGTACCATTCCCTGGTGGGCACTACCCCCACCACTGATGAAAATAAACATGGCACCAAACATGGGGCTGGTGTGAATAACCTATTCCTCCCTGCCCTATTCTTGTGGCAAGGTGTAACAGGGCTGTAAAACAGCTGAGCAAGCCAAAACAAGGCGTTTTAAAAACAAGATATCCAGTGGCATTAACTGGGCTGCATTTGCCAAGTCATATTTGACTGCAGTCAAATAGAAGGGGAAGAAATGGAGGCAGTGAGAGGTTTTACTTTCTTGGGCTCCTTGATCACTGCAGATGGTGACAGCAGTCACGAAATTAAAAGACGCCTGCTTCTTGGGAGAAAAGCAATGACAAACCTAGACAGCATCTTAAAAAAGCAGAGACATCACCTTGCCGACAAAGGTCCGTATAGTTAAAGCTATGGTTTTCCCAGTAGTGATGTATGGAAGTGAGAGCTGGACCATAAAGAAGGCTGATCGCCGAAGAATTGATGCTTTTGAACGATGGTGCTGGAGGAGACTCTTGAGAGTCCCATGGACTGCTAGAAGATCAAACCTATCCATTCTTAAGGAAATCAGCCCTGAGTGCTCCCTGGAAGGACAGATCGTGAAGCTGAGGCTCCAATACTTTGGCCACCTCATGAGAAGAGAAGAATCCTTGGAAAAGACCCTGATGTTGGGAAAGATTGAGGGCACTAGGAGAAGGGGACGACAGAGGACAAGATGGTTGGACAGTGTTCTCGAAGCTACGAACATGAGTTTGACCAAACTACGGGAGGCAGTGCAAGACAGGAGTGCCTGGCGTGCTATGGTCCATGGGGTCACGAAGAGTCGGACACGACTAAAAAACTAAACAACAACATTTGACTGCAGTGTTTAGCCAAGGTTCCTCAAGTTGGAGCAGCAGGGGGAGTTCAGCGCTTTCTTCACTCACCACTATAACTCTACTGCCATGTGCTGGGTTATGTATCTAGTAGCATAACGGGTAGAGATGTTGGGAGATTTGAGACTGGATACACTGGAGCTGTTATTTGACCTGTGGGGCAAAGCTTACAGACAGGTACCAGATGTCTCATGTAGTTTGGTGCTGCTACAAAGGGAAATAAATGACCAAGCTCCGAACAGCCTGGTTATACCCTGAACGATACACACTGGAATTCTGTATATTTATCTTTTTGAATGGCCCAAACCAAACCAGGTCCCCACTCCAATCAATCAATCAATCAATCAATTGTATTTTTATTCAACAAACGCCCAACCTTAAGCAAGTGGAGTGTTATGAGCCATTGTATGCATTTATAAAAATGTGAAAAAACGTACAGAGTAGCACCTCCAAAAGGCTGGAAAGGAGATGTAATCTATGAGAAAGCCAAGCTACCATGATCATCATTGATGGGAGAGATCCAGGTTCAAATCCTTACTCAGCCATGAACCTCGCTGAATAACCTTGAGGAATCTAACTCTGTAATCTCTCTCAACATAATCTACCTCACATGGCTGTTGTGGGGATAAAGCCATGCATGCTACTCTAAGCTTATCGAAGGAATAGTAGAATAAAAACACACAAAGAAAATATGACCTATTTTCTATCTTTGTTGCTTTGTGGCAACACAAGTGAATCTGAGAAATGCTGGAAACAATGGTAAACAACTGTGACCATAAACTATGCATTTTATGTTTCCATGACATTTTGAGATTCTGTTGTGTGTTCAGCAAACAGAGAATCATTTCTGGTAGTGGCAAGGAAGTCCTTTGAGCCTTCCAGTTACAATTACCTAGGAGACGACAATAAATTTGGAATTAATTTGATCCAAATAGAAATCCGTCTTACTGTCACCTTTGATTTCCTGGCTGACATGCTGATTTCTGCCAGTTACCTGGAGCAACGGCAGAGATATGCCCATGGGTACAAATGCCTTGTCAGACTTTTTCATATATGATGGGAATGCACAAGGGTACCCATACAAACTTGTCAGTCACCTTAGATAAGTACATATTACAGTTATATAAACTGAGCTTTCAGCGTGTCCTTTAATTTGTGAGGGGTTTGGAGCTCTCAGCAGTGATACCAGCGCATGATTCGAAGTCTGCCCCCTTAATTTGTTTGCGAAGGGAGTCACCCACATATCCTGCAGCATTCTGCTGATGTTTTAAGCAATGTGGACCACTTTGGAAAAGGCAAATAAAAAAGTTATGTACTGTGGGGAATTCCACAGCACTGTAAGATCATAGCTGCAAGATGTGAGGTTACAGGGAACCAGGCAGAGGGCCTTCTTGGTCAGGGCCGGCCCTACGGCCAGGCTGGGTGGTGCAGGGCGCCTGCCCGCCAGGGGGGGGGTGCTGCGCAGCTGTGCCCGCCCGCCCGCGCAGCTCCGCCTGCCCACCGCGCTGGGAAACAGAGCAGGGCAGGGGCGCTGGAGGGATCCGTCGCACCACGGCGCCAAATATACTTAAGACGGCCCTGTTCTTGGTAGTGGCGCCTGCCCTGTGAAACGCCCTACCATCAGATTTCAAGGAAATAAACAACTGTCTGACTTTTAGAAGTCATCTAAAGGCAGCCCTGTTTAGGGAAGTTTTTAATGTTTGATGTTTTATCGTGTTTTTAATATTCCGTTGGGAGCCACCCAGAGGGGCTGGGGAAACCCAGCCAGATGGGCAGGGTATAAATAATGATAATTACATGGACCAGTGGAATGACTCAGCATAAGGCAGATTTCTATGACGCAATTTAGCATTGGAGGGGACTTGGGAGGTCACCTAGTTCAACTTCCTGCTCCATGCAGGTTCTATAATGCAGGATGCAACTGCAGCATTCCTGGCATATAGCCGTCCAGCATCTGCTTAAATGCACCCAGCAAAGGGAGAGCGCAGACCCCGAGCCCCTAAGACAGCCTGCTCACTCCAAAACAGCTCTTACTGTTGGAAAGTGTCTCTTAATGTTCAGCCAATATCTGCTCCCTTTCAATTTCCATTTATTCGTGTTGTTTTGATCATTTCATTTTTTTAAAATCAAGTTTTTGTCATAATTGTGATATGCTAATCTGAGACTAGCAAGCATATTTTTTTTTATATAAAAAAGATTTCTTGGTCAATTTTTACATACAGCAAGATAGAGGGTTGTGTCCAATGCCAGGCCTACTCAGAGTAGACTAACCGAAGCCAATATTATTTATACCCCGCCCATCTGGCTGGGCTTCCCCTGCCACTCTGGGTGGCTTCCAACAAACATTAAAATACATCAAATATCACAGATTAAAAACTTCCCTAAACAAGGCTGCCTTTAGGTATTTTCTAAATGTCAGGTAGTTGTTTATCTCTCTGACCTCTGATGGGAGGGTGTTCCACAGGGCGGGTGCCACTACCGAGAAGGCCCTCTGCCTGGTTCCCTATAGCTTTGCTTCTCGCAGTGAGGGAACCGGCAGAAGGCCCTCGGCGCTGGACCTCAGTGTCCGGGCAGAACGATGGGGGTGGAGACGCTCCTTCAGGTAGACTGGACCGAGGCCGTTTAGGGCTTTAAAGGTCAGCACCAACACTTTGAATTGTGCTCGGAAACGTACTGGGAGCCAATGTAGCATGACAAACCTGGGTTCATGGGTTTCAATGGGTCTGCAACCGGATAAAAATTGAGATTTCACTTTTACATATTGAACTAGCAACTTGACAGCCATAACAACAGAGTTGCACGTGCTGAATGAGGGTTTGCATGTTTCAAAGTCCCTGGAGAGGCTGATAAAGCCAACAGCACGCTCTTTGTGAGATGAGATCTCGGCCATTCTGAGTAAAATTTAGTTAAAGTCCACCTTTGCTACTGCTGTTAGCTGCTTTGAGGGCTCCAATTAATTGCTGGAACTGCTGCATACAAGCATTAAATTGAATCAAATTGATGGTGCTACAGAAATAATTGTGAATACTATGGGCAAAATTAAGAGATCCATCCTGGGCTGTCATCTGGAGGGAACTAGATGGACAACTTCCAGCCTTCAGAGATTCTAGCGACTGCAGTCTTTGAGCTGAAAGCATGCTCATATCTGCCTAGCCCCAATGAAGGATCTGTCTCTTGGTCACAGTACAGCGTGACGCTAGAATGTGACGGATCCTTGGGGACTGGATTTTATAAACAGAGCAGATACTTCCAGAATTTGCCCAAACATTCTTAAGGCTCTTTGTAAATATTAATGAGTGAAGCATAGCGGAGAATGGATAAAATGAGATGCCGTTCCTCTCCGGCGTATTTTCATAATAGGAATATAAAAGGTAGCTAGCTAGCCAGCTAGCGCAAACTTTAAGTGCAGCACCCCAATGCTGTAATTCCCTTATTAAATTGCAGAAATTAATTATATACTTCCGAGGTTGAATTTCTCTGAGGATGGCAAGCAGATCTGGTGGATGCTATCAATGCACTAAATAAATACTCCATAAATATTTTATGCTATTTCTCCCTTTCCCTCCACCCCCTCAAAGAAGGCGAGGGACCAAGATGGAAGGGAAAGGAATGTGTGGGCCCGCGGGCCGTGCACACTGAGAAATAGCAGTGGAATAAAATTAAATTTCCAGCGCCCCAAAAGAGTCCATCCACTTATGAAGTGAACATTTTTTAAAAAAACTTTTGCATTTGTAATAGGGCTTGAACGACTAAGCAAAGCTGAGTTAATCACAACATTTCCAATTTTCTGTCTGCACTATCTGCGTCCAACTGAAACTGCAGTTTGCTTGTCTTAATAGCAAAACGGGGGTGGGGAAACAGAACAGAGGATTGTTAAATTATACTCCGTTCCGTTCTCAAATCATTGTTTCGGAGCCAAAGAGATCAACATTTTTTTAATCCACTTTTGTGTAGCAGGGAAACAGACCATGAAACTAATTTGCAAAAATGATTTCCAAGCATAATTTAGCCAGGGAATGCAATAGGGGGGCAAGGACCAGCTAATAGCAGTAACCAAGTCTGCAACATTCTCCTTCGGAATCATTTCACTCTGTACCATGGTATTTGGGGGTTTGTGCATTTGTTTCCCCGATAATTGTTCATCGTTTGAATATCTTCCCCTCAAGGAAGCCATCTGGAGTAAGGACACTGCATTGCTAATGCACACCCTTCTTCTTTTTAGTCTGTATAAGGGAACTTCTTATGTTCGCCAAATATTTTTTTATTAACTTCCCAAATTATTACAAATCCAACCAAATTACTTTAGTTTAATACAATTTCTTAAGGTTTCCCGCTCCTGTTGCAAACATATGTCGATCATTTCCTCCCATAGCTGCATCATTTCTTATACTTGCAGAAATGTGACGCTTCCCTTTCTCCTCCCTTCAATATTTATTGGGTTCCCCTTACTGTGGGGCTCCCTGTGGGGCTTCAATGTTTTGGCCTACAACTCCCATGATCCCTAGCTAACAGGATCAGTGGTCAGGGAAGATGGGAATTGTAGTCCAAAACATCTGGAGGGCCGAAGTTTGGGGATTCCTGATATACGGCAACTGGATGTTGGGTGAGATTCAACAACGGGCTTATTTGGATCACTCTCTGATGATGCAATGCATGGTGAAAACAGGACTGCCTACCCAACATGCTTGGCCCCACCAGATATCCACATATAGGTCCACAAACATGTGTAATCCAATTGCAAGAGACCCAGATTTTATGGGGGGGGTGACTGTGAGATATGGGTCTATGCACATTGGATTTAGCCTATGTACTCCATTTCTGAACATTAAACCCACATGTGGGCATACACTGATACTTGGGGAGGGACCGGCTTGCCAGGTTTGATGGAAGTGGGAGAGAGCTGTTATTTCACCACACTGCACCGGGTGTGTGTGTGTGAGAGAGAGCTCACCCCCCCTCCAAAGCTCCTGCAAAAAATCCACAAGTTTTCTAGTACAGTATTGCAGGTAACGTATCACAGCTTTGTGTCAAAGCATATGCTGGAATGAGTTCAAAGGTCTGGATGTGACCAGAAATGGAAGAGAAGATGCAGCTTGGTGAGCAGAAGGTGATACCACTGATGAGCACCGTTTTCAGGACTCTGCCTTGTATCCAAAGAACCATGAGTGGGTCCACTCATGCCCACAGGGCATTTTCACCTGCCTTCCGGTACATTCCCTCGTGCCTGTGCATCAAAAAGCTGCTTTGATGTGTCAGGGGAGTCTCATGCGTGACACGCAATGGGGCATGAAGGGCTGTGTATGGTTGGGTGAGAAATTCAGTGGGGAAATCAGAGTGAGCTCCCACCCCGACTTTGTGCAAGCACTAGGGACTCTGAACATGCAGCCTTATGGTTCCCTACAGAAGACCTCTCCTAAAGTTTAGTCAGCCTTTGCACACCTGCAAAAATAGATTGCGACGGTCTGCCGAAACTGACAGCGGCTCCTGCCTCAAACCATCTTACCAATCCAAAATGGCATAAGAAATGCCTGGTGGATCAAGCCCAGGGGTCAGCAAACTTTTTCAGCAGGGGGCTGGTCCACTGTCCCTCAGACCTTGTGGGGGGCCAGACTATATTTTGAAAAATATATATGAATGAATTCCTATGCCCCACAAATAACCCAGAGGTGCATTTTAAATAAAATGACACATTCTACTCATGTAAAAACACCAGGCAGGCCCCACAAATAGCTCAGAGATCCATTTTAAATAAAAGGACACATTCTACTCATGTAAAAACATGTTGATTCCCGGGCCGTCCGCGTGCTGGATTTAGAAGGCGATTGGGCCACATCCGGCCCCCGGGCCTCAGTTTGGGGACCCCTATCAAGCCATTGGCCCATCCAGTCCAGCATCCTGTTCTCATTGTAGCCAAACAGATGCCCACGGGAAGTTTTTAATGTTCAATGTTTTATCGTGTTTTTAATATTCTGTTGGGAGTCGCCCAGAGTGGCTGGGAAAACCCAGCCAGATGGACGGGGTATAAAAAATAAATTATTATTATTATTATTATTATTATTATTATTATTATTATTAGCCCCAAAGCAGGACCTGAGCGCAATAGTCCTCTCCTCACAGCTATGTTATTATGCGCTCTCCAAATGACAATCTTGGTGTTTCCATTTTACATGACACTGAGGTAAAACAAAAGAAAAATGGAGAGAAACTTTTCAAACGAGCTGCAGGGTCGAGCTGTTTATTTGAATCCAAAATGCCCTTCTCAGTCCCTAGCCTGGCCAGTATCCAACATGCTACTATGGCTGGGCGATATCTGGTATTCAACGTCGTGATATTTGGGTGATGCGTGGTTTTCAACGTAGCTGAACATTGCAATATACCTGGTTACAGGTAGGTAGCCGTGTTGGTCTGGATCGAAGTAAAATAAAAAAATTCCTTCAGTAGCACCTTAAAGACCAACTAAGTTTTTATTTTGGTATGAGCTTTCGTGTGCATGCACACTTCTTCAGATACAGTGAAATGGATTCGCTTCCCATCCCCACCCCTCCCCACCCCTTCTCTACATAAGTGCCTGGAAACTTCCATTTCACTGTATCTGAAGAAGTGTGCATGCACACGAAAGCTCATACCAAAATAAAAACTTAGTTGGTCTTTAAGGTGCTACTGAAGGAATTTTTTTATTTTATTGCAATATACCGATATATCACAATGACTGAAATAAGGACGGAGCTATGTAGAGGCATTGGCTGGCTTTGTGGTAGTATTTCCTGCATCGTGATTTTTGCCGGTGCCTGCTCTTGTGATTCGCTGCCCACTGCAGGAGGCAGGGGAGATCTCAGCCGGCAGAGGAGCTGCAGGAATCGAGAGAAGCATTGGCTGGCTTCACGGTTTTTCCCACACTGCGATTCAAGATACCGTATATTGTTGTTTAGTCGTTTAGTCGTGTCCGACTCTTCGTGACCCCACGGACCATAGCACGCCAGGCACTCCTGTCTTCCACTGCCTCCCGCAGTTTGGTCAAACTCATGTTCGTAGCTTCGAGAGCACTGTCCAACCATCTCGTCCTCTGTCGTCCCCTTCTCCTACCGTGTTTCTCATATTATAAGACATGTCTTATATTTATTTTTTCCTCAAAAAAAACACACACTATGGCTTATTTTCAAGGGATGTCTTATTTTTTTCCTCCTCCTCCTGCCACGGTCGGCATTGCTGCTGCGCCTATCACTATGTCTTATTTTTGGGGTATGGCTTATATTCCTTGAATGCTTAAAAATCCTGCTATGGCTTATTTTATGGGTATGTCTTAAAATATGAGAAACAGGGTAGTGCCCTCCATCTTTCCCAACATCAGGGTCTTTTCCAGGGAGTCTTCTCTTCTCATGAGGTGGCCAAAGTATTGGAGCCTCAGCTTCAGGATCTGTCCTTCCAGTGAGTCCTTCCAACCGTACATTGCCAGGTCAAAATTATGAAACTATGGACTTCACACGGATTTTGGACGCTGTACCTATATATCACCCAGCTCTATGTGCCACCCACTAAGCCAAACTGGCTCTCCCTTCCACCCTGCCAGGAGCTGGAAAAGCATTCTCACCTGGGTAGATAGACTTCCACCTTCTGCTTCTTTACGGAGCTTGCCCATTCCTCAATCAGCTGGGCCTTGACCAGAGGTTCCAGTGTGGCTAGGGGGACTTCTTGCCTGGAAAGAACAATCATCATGCTGAACTCATCTCCTTCGTAGGGGATTTCCAGAACTTGATAGATGCCCCCGGCTTCATTGGAGCCGTCACTGAACTCCCCTAAAAGAAAAACGAAAAACAGCCCGGTTGGGTTTTCGGAGATCATTTCCACTTACCTGTACTGAAATTCATAGGATGGTCTCCAGCTGAGAACAGGCCTTGGGGCAAATTATGACCAGCCGTTAAAACCGCTTGATTGTCTTTTCACATTTTCAATATCAATTATTTCACCTTTAGATGGGTACACACACACACACACACTGTTCCTGGCATAGGATTGGTGGGTAATATTGTTGTTGTTGTTTAGTCGTTTAGTCGTGTCCGACTCTTCGTGACCCCATGGACCATAGCACGCCAGGCACTCCTGTCTTCCACTGCCTCCAATTATAATAATTATTATAATTATTATAATTATTATAATTATATATAATTATAATAATATTACTTACATATGAATGTATCTTAATGTTTTTTTCCCTTTAGTCTTATGTTGTATTGTAATAAATGCTATCTTTAAAAAATTTTTTTAATAAAAAGGATTGGTGGGTTTATCCTCTTCGTTGTTTGTTTCTTTTTGGGGGGCGGGTACTTCCCCCTTTTTCGTGGGGAAAAAAATACAAAGGCTGCATTCACATGGATGTTTATTCCATTTTCATGAAATTTCCCTAACTGTTGATTTCCACAAAATAAAAAATTTCCTTCAGTAGCACCTTAAAGACCAACTAAGTTTTTATTTTGGTATGAGCTTTCGTGTGCATGCACACTTCTTCAGATACACTTGAAACAGAAGTGTCAGACCCTTATATATATACAGAGGGTGGTGGGGGTGGGTGGGAATGGGTGATGGGCTGATGGGAGTGGTAAACCTGTGGATGGCTGTTAATGGCTGCTGATGGCTGCAATTAGTCCTGGGAGGGAAAAGCAAGGGCTGAGGCGCTAACGAAAGCTTGATCATGCATAATGAGATGTCTTTATTCATGCATAATCCGATGTCTTTATTCATCCCAGGTGGCTCCATGGTTTTAAGCTTGGTAATGAGTTGATTTCCACATTATATTTGAACTTTCACATTATATAAAATCAACTTCCGGAACTACAGTGGACTATAGCCCAGGTTCAGCACTCATTTTCATCTTATTTGCATACAGATTTTCTTTTTTCTGGAAGCAAATAACACGAATATGAGTGCTAAGCTTGTGCTAAATTCCACTATAGTGCCAAAAATAGCTTTTATGTCATATGAATGACCAGATATGATGGAGAACTTAACAGGGAAAAGATGTGAAAACAAAATACACTGCCCTGTGAATGTAGCAAAAATGAAAATGCTGTGCTATCATATTTTTAACACTTCTTTAACTTTTGGGCATAACTAACAAAAGAACCTCTGTTATGTATGGTTTAGACGTATCAGTCAAACATAAGGTGAAACACATTGTGCTAATCATACTTATTAATGCACATCATGGATTGAGCATCCAGATGTACAGCAAACAAGTCATGGTTTCTGGAGCTGCTTGCCAGCTTTTGTTTCCCATGTACTCAACTTCACAGCAGCAGCTTCTTGGGGCAGATCAATGGCCCAACTGTTGTTTCTCAATGGACTGTGAATTCAGACATAACAGCAAATCCACAGTTAGAGTAAACCGTTGTTTGCAAACCAGGCCATGGTTTGTTGGCAGATTTTGATTCAGACATGATTTGTATTAGGCCTGGACGCTGCCCACATATTCTAGCTCAGAGACGAGATCCAGAAACTTTCTTCTGTGCATTACAGTACGGACCCCAGAAAGTGGTGTGAAAATATAACCTGTTATTTCATCTCCAAAACCAAACAGGTTATCGTTCTGTCCAGCAGCTGCATGAGGAGCTGCCTGGAATTACCTACATAAGTTCCTTCGATCATGAGCAGGATACAGATTATAGTAATAAGAATAACATTTGTATACCACTTTCATGTGTCGAAAGCACTTTGTGTGCATTATCTAAATCCGTGGTTCCCAAACTTTCTCCCCTCACAGACCACTTGAAAATTACCGAGGGTTTTGGGACACCACTTAATATTTTTTCCTGACTGTTGTAGCGATTGTAGGACACCACTGTATTATTTTTAATTGTATTTTTATTGTTTCCTCCCTTTTTTTTCTTATACAGTATATTATAATAAAATACAATGAAAGAAAAGAAGCAATAAAAATGCAATTAAAAATCAATATGCATTGGGTGTGCCACCTTCCATCTTCAATCACAAATCCACAGACATGCCGTAGAATTGTGAACAAAGCTCAGGTCACAGTTTGGAAATTTCTGGTCTAGATACAGGGTCAGCAGCATACATGATGCAGGATGAAGCCGCTGCCTTCGGCAGTGGAAGCCTGCTGTGCCCTGGCACTAGCAATGTGGTGCATTTCTGTCAAGATCTCACTGAAATCTCTTGAGATTTTGCTAGAAACTGCTGAAGTCTTGAGAAATATCACTGGAAAACGCCATCACCATTGCTACAGATCAGGGAGGATTTACTGGTGTGAGGTGTCACGGCAGCATTTTCCTGTTTCGCCTTGGGCGGCAGAATAATAATAATAATAATAATAATAATAATAATAATAATAATAATAATAATAATTTGTATTTATACCCCGCCCTACCCGGCCAAAACCAGACCCAGAGTGGCTAACATCAAATGTATAACACATTAACATAAAATCAGGCAATCAATTAAAATACAGGGCCGGCTCTTGGGGTAGGCTGGGTGGCGTGGGGCGCCAGGGCGCCAGGTTGGCAGGAGGGCGCTGCGCGGCAAAGCCGCGCGGAAACCACCAGCCACGGGAAGAAACCGGGCGGGGCGGGGGTGCCGGAGCGATCTGCGCACCACGGCGCCAGGGCGCCCGACCTGCTTAAGACGGCCCTGTTAAAATACATCCTAAAATCAGATCAGGATCAGAATAAAATCAAATCAGATGGCAATCCGCAGATTAGGGTTCGGGAACTTAAATGTTCACCAGGCCCAACTGTTTGTGCTGAACTTATATGAGCCTGAGAGAAAAATTGGGAGGCTGCTTTCATGCAAGTTCTTATGAAAGGGGGGGGGGGGAGTCAGACTGAACTCTGACCAAAGGCCTGGGGGAACAGCTCCGTCTTGCAGGCCCTGTGGAAAGATGCCCCTGTCTCGATGCAATCCTTAAAAGAACCCTGGAAGGTAAAGGTAAAAGGTAAAAGACCTCTGGACGGTTAAGTCCAGTCAAAGGCGACTATGGGGTTGCAGCGCTCATCTCGCTTTCAGGCTGAGGGAGCTGCCATTTGTCCACAGACAGCTTTCCGGGTCATGTGGCCAGCATGACTAAACTGCTTCTGGTGCAACGGAACACCGTGACAGAAACGAGAGCGCACAGAAAAGCCCTTTACCTTCCCGCCGCAGCAGTACCTATTTATCTACTTGCACTGCCGTGCTTTCGACCTGCTAGATTGGCAGGAGCTGGGGCAGAGTAACGGGAGCTCACCCCGTCGCAGGCATTCGAACCGCCAACCTTCAGATCGGCAAGCCCAAGAGCCTCAGTAGTTTAGAGACCACAGTGCCACCCACGTCCCCCAGTATTCACATCTTCCATACAGATACACCAATGAAAACATTGCAGTTGACACAATAATCATGGAAGGCTCCTTTGGAAGCTTACATTTCTGAGGCCCCGGTGAAAACAATGTGATTTCATTTTCATCTAGTTCGCAATTGTGCAGGAGATGTTATTAGCAGGTGTGAATTGGCATGAAGTGCTGAAAAAGGGTGATAGTGTATACCTAGAAAATTAATCTTTTCTGCTAGAAAGAAAACATGTACGATATTGCTCACCGTAATAAAATTCTCCCTGCTGATACATCATTGGAATTTGCACTTCACTTTCATCATCTTTAGTGAAGGAGAAGGTTCTTGTGTTTTCTGGCCTGAACTGAGACTTCCAATTTCCCTTAAAGTAGATTGCATTGACGAGGGCCAAGTGAGTGAGAGCGCCGAAATCCCTGGCCGACACAAAATCTTTGATCATGTCTGTCGGTTGAAAGGGGAGAGAAGGAGCACATCGATCAGAATGCCTAATTGAACATTTATATCAAAACTGCAAACACCCACCCCAAAAAACCAGCACCGTGGAAAGAAAACAAAAAATCTCAAAGCAACTCATTTCCATATTCCCACATTTAACTGTCCAGTGTTTGGTCGGAGAAGAACTTAGGCTCCACTGCAGGCAGATCAACCTGCACAACAAATTCAATATACAATAGTCTAAAATAGTGTTGAAGCATTAAAATTGTCTTACAACATTTAACCAGCTGGTATGTTAGATCAAGGCGGTGCCCATAAAAAACAGTGAAAAACAAAACAGAAAACAACAGGCTGAGTTTGAAAAAAACGTAAAACAACCTTAATAATGACCCATTCTTTCCAGATGGAAAAGCTTGTTGGTGGGGGAAGTATTTTAAATTGTTTCCAGAAAGCAAAGATAGTGGGTGCTTGTCTTACCTCGATAGGAATGCTATTCCACTGAACACAGCCAGGCTGAAAGCCCTGCTCCAAATTACTTTGGAGTGGGCTCAGTTCTATGGAATTTGCAGGAGAAACTCTCCTGCATGCCACAGTGACCTACTGGGTGTATATAAGTGGTAAGGTGGACTCTCAAGTAACCACACCTCCTCTCTGCAGGCCACACCCCTCAATGTCCTGTGCAGTCATTGCAAAGCTTGTGGAACTCCCTCCCACAAGGGAGACTAGACAGGCACCCTCCTTGCTGAACTCCAGGCACAGACTAAGACTCTCCTGTTCCGGCAAGCATTAATAAGGCAACGTTTGGTTTTATGACACTTCTCTCTCTCCCCGCCCCCCCAATTGTCCCCATTTTCTGCAGATTGCTCTTATTGCACGCTGCTTACAAATGCAAACAACTGATATAGAAATGCCTTAAATAAATAAATAATAGACCCCCCACTTTGTATGCTGCTTGTGCCTGGCTGGAATGTGCCCTTAAACTCTGATTAATGCCTCTTGTCTGCTGGGCTGGGGCTGGCGGTAGGACACTGAGGGAGATGTGTGTAGAAACTAGCCTACTTGAACAAAGGTCTTGTTTCCATTGGTTAATTTGCCTGCTTTTTGGCTCTGGCCCCGCCCACCTGCATGTGACTGTCGGAAGGCTGCCGTGATGGAAATGTGATTCCTGAAAGTGGTTCCCCCCTCCCTCCCATCCAATACACTAACACGAATATACAACACCAAAGCAAGCACTCCTGGCTCAGGGCTTCTGAAACTTAAGTCAGCATCCTCCTACCTTAAAGGGATTGTTCTGTTGACAACCTCCCATCTGCAAATACTTTTCGGTACAAAATTGACACAGGATCCAGAGAGCAACCCTATCAACTTCAAACTTTCCTCATGCTACTATTTCTGCTTGCTTTTACCTCGGCAACATCCCACAGGCTTCGAGAGTAATAAGCGAGTAATAAAACGGGGAACGCATCTCAGCAGCCACCCCGCTGACATTTACTCAAGGAAAGGAAGAGATGTCTTACATCTGTTCGAGTCAGGAGAGGCTTGTTAGCCAAGCCTAGCAGCTGCTGTGCCCACATTCCTAAATAAATCACTCCAATCAGAAGGCATTGTCTGCTACCTGGTGCTGCCAACTGGGAACGGCTTGCTTGATTTTCGGTATGATAATTTCGGCTTTGGATTTCTGCGCCGACAGTGATGAATCGAGGGGACGTGTGGAAATCCCACAGATCACTACAGACGGGGGTCTCTGTGTTTTATCTGGGATAAAATAAGCTGCGTGCATCAGAGACACTCGGGTACAGAGTCACCGATCCGAACAGCCGTGCGCATTCTGGAGCGCAACTGGGGCTGAGTGTACACTGTGGCTTTGCCTGCATGGTAGAAGCAAGTCCGCCAAGCCATTCACTAGCGGGGGTAATTTAGAACCAAACATTTATATGGAGATAAGAGATCTGCAACCACTAACTACATCAGTTTAACAGACCGGAGAGCTCAAGTCAATAGACCGTGAGACTCAATTTCAGGGTTGTGGGCTCAAGCCCCACAATGGGCAAAAGATTCCTGCATTGCAGGGGGTTGGACTAGATGACTCTTGTGGTCCCTTCCAACTCTACAATTCTGAGAGGCTGATCTTCCAAGGTGCCATGCCCGGAAGTGGGTTCAGAATGGCCTGGTCACCATGCTTCAGAACTACAATATAATGGCACCACTGCAGGGCAGTTCATCCCAGTGTTTCTGAAAAATGATGGGAATTTTTGGGACCAAGATGTAAAATGCTTTAAAGGGGGTGGGGGTGGGGAACCCAAAGGCTTTCAAACCAGTGGCATATAGCTTCCGGAAGGTTTCCCTGAAAGGATTGCAGCCCCTGGGCTGAGTGTATTTTTAAGCTCTCTCCAAAGAAAGAAACACAAGACATTTGGTGCGATTGACAACTTTAGCAATGAGCCATTTTAAGACATTCAACAGCATCCCAATGAGCATAAAATGACAACTGTTGACAGTAAGGAGGAATGTAAAAATATAGGAACGTACTATTTGTGTGATTCTCCACCCATCTATTGATGTGGCTGGCGACTGCTATGTTTTGACTGAAATCCACATCTTCCACTTCAGCCTTGAAGTACGTCTTCATCAGCTGCAAAAATTTGTCATTGACATGAAACCCATTCTGCATATAGAGGGAATTGACAAGCTTCATCACATACTGGCTGTCTTCAGCGCTTGCCATGTCAGAAAGGTCCTTCAAGAAGGAAAATTCTTCACCTGGAAGTAAGGTGCGAGATAGGAAATATTTCTGTCAGAGTTAAGTAAATATATTGAGGGCTTAAAGAATCCCATTGTCTTCCCACTGGAAAATCAGAGTGATATTTTCGCTTTCGACAGAGGAGGTCACTGCAAAATGGTATATAGGGTGGCCTGACTCTTCTTCAAAAAGACTTGGGACTAATAAAACATTAGAAGCAGGGGCAGCCGCCCAAAACGATTCAAGGGTCCTCATGAGCAGCCAAAGCTACATTTAAATGGAGAATTCTCCATTAATGCCAAGAAGTGTTCAATATGTATACCTATTATGTCATGCTTTGCATACATGGAAAATAATGGGCAGCCCCCTCTTACCACAGAGCAAGTTTGGGAAACCTTTAACCCTCCAGATTTTCTCAACTACAAGCCCCAGCTATTGACAGATCTATCTCCAAGAATACAGTGGTACCTCTACTTAGGAATTTAATGCGTTCCAAATGCACATTCGTAAGTAGAAAAAAATTGTAAGTCGAATCCCATAGGAATGCATTGGGAGAAAAAATTCGTAAGTCGAAGCAACCCTATCTAAAAATTCGTAAGTAGAAAAAATCCTATCTAAACCGCATCCAAGATGGCGGACGGAGCTCCGTTCATAAGTAGAAACATTCATAAGTAGAGTTATTCATAAGCAGAGGTACCACTATATGTCTAATCCCCCTTTACAGAGATGTAAGCTGAGGGCCCGTGACAGTGAATTTCACAAGTTAAATTATGCATTGCTCAAGGTATTTTTGTCCTGAGTCTACTGCCAACCAATTCCACTGGGTGACCCGAATTCCTAATATTATGGCAGGGGAACAAAAACTTCTTTGCAGCCATTTTCATGTGCAATCCGTTTGTTCTTTCAATTCCACCCTCACCTTTCCTCTTGCAAGTTCCCTGCTTGCACATCATTCCCTTTTTGAAAAAAATAAATAAATCATAACCAAGGCAATGAACTAGAGTGCAAGGCAGCCCTTCAGCAGAGAACAGCATTCATCAGTTGACAATCAACTATTTTATAAACCAGCATTATGTGCCCATATGTTTCCAACTTTTAATGGGAGGTTCCCAACCACTTTTGTTAAATATTTACACTGTTGGGCCAGCTGTTTAAAATTTCCTCTGCTATTCTAAAGATTCCCATAGAGCTCCTTCAAGATTTCCCCAAAAGCCGCACTAACAATGTTTACATAGGATTAGCGCATACCATTTGCACAGACAAATTAACCATCTCAGCGTGCTGCAAATGTTGCCACGTTTAGAAAATGATGACAGACTGTCACCTTGCCTCCAAAATGAGAACGGGACTTATTTTTAAATTCCTTCACCCCTTTAGTTCAGCGCTGCAAGGTTTGCAGGAAAATAAAAATCAAATTTGGTTCTGTCAGCAGGGATGGTTTAAAAGAGCTGAGGGTACAAACAGGCCTGCAGACAGGACACATAAGGAATTTAGTGCGAGGCCCAAGCTCATTGCAAGGCAGTGGGGCTGGCAGTTGTCTTTACCCTCACATAAAATTGTTGAAAAAGTGAGGATTGTAGATACTGCGGTGACCGTGAAAAAATAGGGGAATCGGGGTGCAGTATACATTTTGGGTTGTATCCAACACCCTACACACAGACTTCCACTCATGCCACACAACTTATTCCTCCTCTGCTATCCCCGGGTGCCCCCAAATCTGCTCCGGGGGACCCCAGATACCTCTGTTCTTCCATGAAGAGGCATGGAATCACACAGAGCAAGGGACCAAATTCTTGAGGAGGGGGGAACCTTATCCCCATGTCTCAGATACAATAAAAAGGGTGAAGACTGAAGGATCAGGTTAGCAGTTAGCCACAGTGGCCCATTATGTGGTAACCTCACATTTAAATTCTGTAATGCACCTCTGAAGGGAGACTGAAAGCTGCAGCATGTTCAGAAAACAGCGCACAGGATTGAGAGTGACCAGCCTTGCACTAACTGCAACAGCTACCATATGCTACCAGGTCCAGATCAACATTTTATTGCAATCCAAGAACACAAGGTTCCCTCCTCTGCCCTAAAGGTATGCTTGGCTCCCACTCCACAGAGTTTTAAGCAGACTGTGAAGATACACCTTAATCCGGCCTTTGATTAAGCTAATGCTGTTCGTAATTTTAACTCCGTTGCACGTGGACTGAATGCTGAATTTTTGGTGAAGTGGGTGAATGTTTATAATGGGAACTGATTATAGTCTTAACTGGTTTTGTTATGTAATACTGTTGCTTTAATCATATGCATGAGTAAACAACCCTTGAATCTTTTCTGTGAAGTGTGCTTAAAAATGCATAACTAAATTAGTTAAATAATCTATAAAAGAAGACTAGCAATGAATTCTTTAGCATCTGAATGTGACATATACATGCCAGCCAACTGAACGTTGGTCTACCTTTCTGATCATTGCATGGCACTCATCTTTTCCATTTTAAAACAATGTAGCAGGCATATTTTATGTGTTTGTTCATCCCCTTGTTACCTAGAGACATTCCAGTTTGGTTTAAGGCCCGTATTTGGCACCAAAACAGCCTTAGGGGTTGCCCTGATTTATGACCTTTTTCAGGAGAGAGAGGAAGGGAGTCAGACCCTGTTGGTTCTCCTTGGTCTCTAAGTGGTTTTTGATACCTCTGACTATGGTATTCTTCTGGAGCGACTTAGGGAGGTTGGAGTTCTCTGTTACAGTGGTTCTGCTGCTACCTGCAGGGTCACTACCAGAAAGAAGTACTAGGAGATTGCTGCTAGCTCCATAGCCTTTGGGCTTTGGGCTCCAACATAGGTCCATTATATCTCCTATATGAAACTGATGAAGCTATTATACATGGATTTGAAACACAACAGTATGCTGATGGCACACAGCTTTCTCTTCACTATGCCGTATGAATCATGAGAGGCTATGAAAGTGTTGGACCAACATCTGGAGGCAATGAAGGATGAGTGGGGCAAATAAACTGGTGCTAAACCCTTACAAAATGTAAAGAGAGGTGGGCAGGAGGTTTTTGAGTCCTGGAATCAGGTGTACAACTTGTTCCGGGAGTGGCTGAACTCCGCTTGAAGGAATAAGTTCATAGGCCGGGAGTACTCCTAGATTTCAACTTGTCCCTCGAGTCTCAAGTGGCTCCTGTGTGCTTATGCCTAGCTTAGAATGTTTTAATGTATGTTTTAATGTATTTTTGTTGGAAGCTGCCCGGAGTGGCTGGGGAAACCCAGCCAGGTGGATGGGGTAAAAATGTATGCAAAAGTAAAATAAAATAATAATTAGAATGATTCATCACAATTGCAGTTTCTGGATCAGAATAGCCTGGCCTCAGCTGTCCATGCTGTGGTGACCTCCCATCTGGACTTCTGCAATGCACTGTTTGTGGGGTTGCCCTTGAAGATGGTACAGAGGCTTGCCTCTAGTTCAGAAAGTGGCTGTTAGGCTTGTAAGCAGGATATAAATTGAGTTAATAAAATAAATAAAAATAGCAATTATTTATAATTTTTTTAAAAATGATTTGTTTAAAAAGGAATGCAGAGCAACTTCCGGAATTGTGTGTGTGTTGATTTGTGACACCATATACATCAGCCAATCAGCATGATGCTGTAATGGAATGAGGTGTTCCCCAAGAAGCCTCCCTGATCGAAAAAATAAAAATGTAATATCTTCCTTCAAGCAGCTTTTCATTCAATATGCATAAAAAAATTAATTTATTTTTTATCAGCTCTTATCTGATTTTTATGTATTATTTTTATTGAAAATTTTATTGTCAGCTGCCTTGGGCATTTTTATTATTGAAAGCCGAGGTATTAATATACCAACTCATCATTTTCTCTTTAATAATACATATTAAGGGCCCCCATTCTTTCCTTCAAGCAGATGAGACCTTGTAGAAATATTACAGTTCCCTTCCATCAACACAGGTGATCAATCCTGTCTAGAATTATGTGAAAGAGCCATTTATTAAGAAGAAGAAAATGTGGCACTCATACTTCCTCGGTTGTTATGCAGGACCACCCTGTGTGTGTCTGCTAAGATGTTAATACCTGCTGAGTTCAATGGAATTTAGTCCCAGGTGAGTGTTAAGCTGTTGCTTTAATGTATTGACTGGACAAATAATAATCAAAGAATTGTTGCTTGATGCTTTGTTGAACACTCATTACCGTTTTTCAAACCTTCATATCCCATGGCGTGTCTGATTTCCTTAAGGGTGGACCCATGAGCTCCGAGTTCCACCATTCCCATGGCGATTGATATTCCCAGTGGAGAGAAAATAATGTTTTCATCTTCCCCCGCAGCTCTCAGCTGATTGTAAACATTCACAGAAAACTCCGCAATGGTTTCATCAGGAAAACTGGTGCTGAAGCCTTTGCTTTGCAAAACAAGCAGAGACAGGAGGCCAAGGAGAAGCATGTTGAACGGAGGGCGTTTCAGGTCTGTAAGGAAAATTTAAGAATTGACGAGTTAATATTATATTGTGCACATAATAGATTAGTGGGATCATTAATTCTATAAGCACAGTGTCATTTTCTTAAAAAACAACAACAACCCCAGCAACTCAGAAGCCATTCACAAACACACAAGAGTGAATTAGAAAAATGTATAACAATTATCACAATTGGAGAGAGACCTGTTGGAATGTAATGTCAAAGTGCTGCCTACTCTAAAATGCACTAGCAGGATTATTTTGCCACCCAATATAATAAAATCTGAGAAACAACAAATCAAAGAGCAATTCAACCAGCTTAAGCAGTTCAAATGTCTTGAATTGAATGTTCTGGATCAACAATGTCCTTAATTATACCAGGCACATGGACAATCCAGGGATCACTGAGCATATATAAATTGTATCATGATGAGTGGACTTTCTGTCCACTCTTATCTTCGTGAAATTAGAAAGGGAGAGAATGGAAAAGAGAGCATCGCCCTGAAGAAGAGCCCAACACGCTGTTGGTTCCTGCCTTGAGGTGCCCCCCCCCCCGCATAACACTACTGAATTAATCCCTTTTGTTCGACATCAATACACTAATAATCCATCAGGGAAACAGTGGCTGGCCTGAAACCATCAAATTATTTGCCCTGGAAGGTTTAGCTTGCAAAGCATGAAGAGAGAACATTGTCATTACACAATCTGCTTATGAATCTGTGCGATGCCCCAACCTTTTATTTTTATTTTTATTTAAAAGTGCAGAGACAGCGTCTTGTTTGACTTGGATATGGTTTATTTATGGTGGTTGTTAATAGGTGGTTTGTTTCCTTCTCTTCGGTGACCTTTTGCGATAATAATACTTAACATTTATACGGTGTATCTTATTAGCACAGTGCTCCACAAACATTATCCAATTAAATATTGTGACAGCTCAGAGTGGTGTGTAATTGAATATTATTAAACCCATTTTATAGGTGAAGAAACATGGTGTAATAGGGCTGTTGTGTGTGTTTTGGCAGCAGCGTGAATGCCTACTATATGCAAACAGCAGGTGGAGATGGCTAAAATCATTCCTGGTAGGAGAACTGCATGGCTGACTCCTTCCCATGCAAATAATTGTTCCTATGTACAACTCTAGAATATTAGGGTAAAGGCTAGGCAAAACTGGAACTCCTCTCACTTAAACTTTTCTTTACTACCGGTATGTAGAACATTTTTATTTTTTTGCAACATGGAGGACTATTCAATCATGTGTAATCTTTCCAAATTCTACAGTTGCACAGTCCCCCCGCCCAGATGCTCTTAGACTACAAATCCCATCAAGCCCAGTCAGTAAGTCCAATAGTCAGTGCTTGAAAGGGATACGGCCTCATAGATATTCCTTTCAGTGCTCAGCCAAATATGAGCTTCCTCTATTCACGTTACACAGAGCACTCAGCTATACAGCTGCAAATAAAACATTTCTAAGTGCGTTGTAAAGTGCATTATACAAATGTGACATTAGATGGCGATGGTGAGCTATGGCAAATCCAATATATTTTTCAAAACGTTTTTAACATGTGTCTAGATTCCACCAGAGTCGCATGTGCAACTCACAGTTAACAGACATTTTGAGTACGTGATCATTATGACATAGCATCAGTCGAAGAGTTTCTCTGCAAGCAACCAATTTTGCTTAAATCACCAAAGCCCCAAACTTAAGTTACGTGAAGACAATTATACAAAATTTGCTTCAGGGGGCATCAGTAGGTGAATTCTCTGCCCCACAACCACATGTTTCACTTCATAGACCACACATACAATGGTAAGCTTGTTTCAGCTTTGCCTTCCACAACAGAGGGATAAGATTGGTTTGAGTCACGCAACATGTCAAGCCAAATGATGGCTTGGCGGGATAGTGTAGACTCCTGGATCTGAGCTTGCAGATGTTTCATTCATCCCTGGCTACCATGCTGAGCTGCTGGTCTTAGCATGTCATTCCAACCCAGGCTCTTGGCTGTGAAGACTAACCACAAGCTGTAAAGGTAAAGGGACCCCTGACCATTAGGTCCAGTCGTGACCGACTTGGGGGTTGCAGTGCTCATCTCGCATTATTGGCCGAGGGAGCCGGCGTACAGCTTCCAGGTCATGTGGCCAGCATGACAAAGCCGCTTCTGGCGAACCAGAGCAGCACACGGAAATGCCGTTTACCTTCCCGCTGTAGCGGTACCTATTTATCTACTTGCGCTTTGACGTGCTTTTGAACGGCTAGGTTGGCATGAGCTGGGACTGAGCAACGGGAGCTCACCCCGTCGCAGGGATTCGAACCGCCGACCTTCTGATCGGCAAGCCCAAGAGGCTCAGTGGTTTAGACTACAGAGCCACCTGTGTCCAACCACAAGCTGTAACCAAGGTTTATTCTTGGTTACAAAGCATGGCTAGTCTAGAGAGCGAGCTTGGGTTTGGGTGACACACTAAACCAAACCTTGGAGTGCCTTAGCACAGTGCAGCAGGAGAAATGCAGTTGTGAGATCCTCTCCAGGTTTGGCTTACTGTGAACTGCAAATCAGGTCATTGAATTTTTCATCTGTGGAGGACAGTACATCTATGATGCTACACTTAAAAAAAACCCAAATCATTTTCCACACATCATTTATTGAGTATTTAGCAAGCTGAGGAAGAAGTAATAATAGCTCCACTGTCCACATCTCTTATTTACCTCACTATTTGCTGTAGTAGGGTGAAAAATAAATTATCTGGTTGGCTTTGAGGCTCAACTACCTATTTCAGCAGTGCCATAAAGCCATTTAACATTTTCCTAGGGGAGAGGTGAGAAATATCTCCCACTCTCAGAGGCATGGCCACCATCATTTTCTTTCAAGGGCTGTAAGGCAAACAATTCATTTGAACAAAAACAGAAATAAACCTTTATTCATTATTACTCCCTAGGTACTTTTGTTCCTCAATGAAATCTGCTGTGTGCCAGTATATAGCAGAACTGGACTCTGATAAGGGGATTTTGACAAGTCCCAGCTCTGCCTTGGGCTCATTCTGCAACCGTGGGCAACCTATTATCTCTATGAAATGAGAATAATAGTAAACTATCTCACAAGGCAAAACACCCCGAGGTTTTGAAACTACTACATAATGAGTTTCAATGCCACTACTTATTCGTACCTGCCTGCTCTATATATACTTTCTTGAAATTCAGACCTCATCGATTTGGTGCACAGGGGTAGCTTAACTACTGTTGTCTATGCTCTGGTAACCTCGAGGTTAGATTGCTGTAATGCATTATACGTGGGGCTGCCTCTGAAGACGGTTTGGAAACTTCAGCTAGTGCAGAATTCAGTGGCCAGGTTGCTCACCGGGGCGAGACTGTTTGAGCATATTACACTGATCCTGGTCTGACTGCACTGGCTACCAATAAGTCTCTGGGCCCAATTCAAAGTGCTGGTTTTGACCTACAAAGTCTTTAAAGGCTTAGGGCCGCCTCTCGCCATATGAACCTCTCCAGACCCTAAGATCACCTTCTGAGGCCCTTCTTTGTGTGTCTCCTCATGAGAACAGGCAACATGAGAACAGGCCTTTTCTGCAGTGACTCCCTGCTTGTGGAATGCTCTCCCCAGGGAAATTCACCCGGTGCCTTCATTATACACAATTAGGCACCAGGCAAAAACATTCCTCTTTAACCAGACCTTTGGGCTGATTGACATCCAATGCCCTTTTAAAAATGTGTTGCGGAAGGGGTGTGTGTGTTATTGGTTTGTTGTTGTTTTTATTTTTATTATGCGTTTTGTGGTTTTTATATTGTGATTTTATGCTGTGAACTGCCCCGAGATCTGCGGGTATAGGGCAGTGTACAAATTTAATAAATAAAAATAATTAAAATAAAGGCACCGACCCATACATTCAAACATAAGAACTTAAGAGGAGCCCGCTGGATCAGGCCAGTGTCCCATCTAATCCAGCATCCTGTTCTCACAGGGGCCAACCTGATGGCTGCATAAAATGGGCAAGCAGGACCTCCTGTAGCTTCTAGGAACTGTTATTCAGAAGAATTACTGCCTCTGATCGTGGAAACAGAGCAAACCCATTATGGAGTGATGGGGAATGTTACCAAGCTCCTTTTCTCCTATTTTACTTCTCCTTGTAGTATTTAGATTATAAACTCATAAATCAAACTTGGCGAACTTGCCCCCTGACAGTCCTTCAATACATATGCTCTGTGTAATGTATGTAATGTATGCATTGGGACGCGGGTGGCGCTGTGGGTTAAACCACAGAGCCTAGGGCTTGCCAATCAGAAGGTCGGCGGTTCGAATCCCCACGATGGGGTGAGCTCTCGTTGCTCGGTCCCTGCTCATGGCAACCTATCAGTTCGAAAGCACCTCAAAGTGCAAGTAGATAAATAGGTACCACTAGAGTGGGAAGGTAAACGGCGTTTCCGTGCGCTGCTCTGGTTCACCAGAAGCGGCTTTGTCATGCTGGCCACATGACCTGGAAGCTGTACGCCGGTTCCCTCAGCCAATAACGTGAAATGAGTGTCACAACCCCAGAGTTGGTCACGACTGGACCTAATGGTCAGGGGTCCCTTTACCTAATGTATGCATTACCATCTAAATATCTGGCATATGCGATCCATTAAGAGGAAAAGCTATGACCCAGGAGGCTGGTTTCTGGGTGCTGACTCCGAGACACGGCATGGAAGGAGAAGTTAATTTCTATTCTGTGCAGGTTCCCAGGCCTCATCAAGAATGGTTTGTTCTGCCTTTAACTCAGCTTGTAGCGAGTTTCTACGTAAACAGCAGAAGATCGCACACTCTGCAGAATGCATCCTGCCTGTCATAATTACAGACATTGCGTTATGACAATCATACAAGATGAACTTTGGCCCTGTTAATTAACAGATGGCAATGAAGAGGTTGCCTTCAAGTATTGAGGAATAAAATGATCCAAAATATTAGGAATAATCTGGGCAAAGTTATGCATTTTTTAAGCAACGGGACTCTTGGTTGTGTCAACAGATTTTTCAGCAAATTTCCCACTGATGGGGCGCTCAAGATTAGTCAAGGTGGAAAACAGACATTCCATTTTCCTAATAAGGGGGTGGGGGGAAGCAGGAAAGCTTTCCAAATTTTGGCGTATTGTGTTTTAATGGAGGAATCTCAGTAATGGTCTTCTTTCTGCACCCAATATAACTGCATACAAATAATAAAGGGGTTGTTTAATCTCCCCTAAATTGAGAGTGCTTTCTTCTTAAAACATAAAAACCTCACTTCAAAAGGAAGGAAACAATATTAACAATAAAAAATGAAAGTCACAGACTCTCCAAATGATGTGCATATTCAGTTGTTACAAAGATCATAATATTCTGATGCCAAACATCTCACAAGTCCTACTACTGCATTAGAGATTTGGGGGGCTGCTTAGTCTCTGAACAGGGGTTCACAATGAACTGCCCCTCATTGATACAAACCCTGGACTGACAGGTTGAGAGATTCCCCCGTGAGATGATTTCAGCAGAGCTGTGTTATGTCTGGGGGTGTAAGACTGACATAACACACTGAAAAGTTTGCAGATGTTTTGCAGTATCTCAAGGTAAACAACAAGCTGTCAAGAATCTTTTCAAGTTAGCACTTATGAGGGAAAGGGATATGTCAGTCTGGTTTACACCAAAAATCTTGAGGGCTTGTAGCCTGATCCTATCGATGGAGGTTCACTAAAACATATAATCTAGGCATAGGCAAACTTGGCCCTCCAGATGTTTTGGGACTACAACTCCCATCATCCCTGACCACTGGTCCTATTAGCTAGGGATTATGGGAGTTGTAGTCCCAAAACATCTGGAGGGCCAAGTTTGCCTATGCCTGGCATAATCTACTGAATTCAGAGGATTTTAACCTAAGTCATTAGGGGACATTTTCTTGTACGTTGAGTGTATCTTATATCAACTAAAGTGGACTCCATTATCCTTTATTGCCTACACCTGGGGCTACTCTAGATTAGTGCAATTTGGGAAGTGTAGAGGTAGTAAATTTGGGGGGTAGCAGAATAAGGTGTTAGCGGGTATTAGATAAATATAGCTTCCAGACTTTGGGCAGGAAATTTCTGTTCCTCTCAGCCTAGAATCATTGGCTCCTGCTGGGTAAGATATAAATTGGAAGAGAGATGAAGGTAGGCACCCTTCCTCCTTTTAAAGCACTTGCAGCCATTTAAAATATTTAATTCAAATGTGGTCATTAGATTGACTTACAGCTTCTGAAATGGTTACTAGGGTGGTTTGCCATGACAAGCTAACAGTGAAATCCTTAGGAACCCTGTCTCCTGAGACAGATGGATCCCAAAAACATATAAAACAATATAAGACTCTGGACTTCTAAAAGCCTGGGAGAATAAAAAGGCAATCACCGGACATCAGAATGATAGCAAAGACGGTACCAGGGGAGGCTTCCTTGGGAGCTGGCGGAGGAAGATTTAGGGCTACTGCACTGAGTGCTGAGCTTAGGGGGTGTCAAAAGACATCACAACTGTTATGTACTGAGCTGAATCATAGAACAATAGGATCCAGAATCAGCAGTCTGATTGGTCTGCAGGAGCCACCCAATCCAACTCCAGGTGGAAGTGAATCCGCAACCTGATTGGCCTGCAGGAGCAGCCAATCAGGCTGCTGGCAGAAGTCAATCCACAAACTGATTGGCCCACAGGTTTAGCCCTGAAGTAGCCAATCACGAAAAGCCCATTGTGTAAATAATGTATATAAGCAGATGGTTTGGGGGAAAGGGCATTCTTCTCTCCTTCTCCTTGATGACTATGAGCTGAATAAAGAGCATGAAATTCACTCTCGACTCCGAGTATATTTCAACAACTATGAACAGAAGACGAGAGGCAGGGGGCACAAAAATTTGGCCTTGCACAGGGCACCACTGAAATTTGGAAGACTGAAGTCCTCCCCTAGAACTAGATGCATAAATGGGCACCACCACTGAAAATGCCCTTTCTTGCATCCCTGCCTGCTTCACCTGAGGCACTCAGAGGAGGAGCCTACACCCATGACCCCAGCACAGAGGCAGATGTTTCTTCAGGTAACCAGATCTCAAGCTTTCTGGTTTTCTGAGAATGAAGACTGGGTGGTATCTGCCCAATAGTCAGCCCTCAGTGATTTCATCCTGACACGCAAAAACAGAAATCACTGGGGGAACTGGCAGTTAGGAGATGGGACAGTTAGCTAATTTTGCTTTGGAGGAAAGCAAACCCCACCCCACTGTGTGAAACCTGGGCACCTGCCCACCAGTTCACAGAGTGTTTACTACTGTTAGACTAATTCTTCTTCTTCTTTAGCTATCACTCGTAGCTGAGTAAGATTGTCTTCCATGAACACGGTCTTAACAGTGAGTCCGTAAGTGACTGGATCCACACATCCTTCCACAGTGGGGACAAGGGTTTCCGGGCAAGAGTTGATCATGGTGAGGGTTTGCCAAGCATGCCTTCCTCTTAGCACCCCAATGGGCCTCCCTCCCTCCTAAAAAAAAGCTCAACAACTTTGACCTGAACCCCAAAAAAGGGGATAGATCACTGCCAGTTTTTAACTCTGTGTGTAGTTTGCAGTCTCTTGGGAGTTGGCCACCCCTGGTTTAAAGCACTGTAAATTTAAACAGGGAAAACAGGTACTGTAGAGGGAAAATGGGGCTCCATGTCGCCACCTGGTGGCACAGTGTTATAAAAGGTAAATAAAAGGTAAATGACTCCTGGATGGTTAAGTCCAGTCAAAGGTGACTATGGGGTTGTGGTGCTCATCTCGCTTCAGGCCGAGGGAGCCGGCGTTTGTCCACAAACAGCTTTCTGGGTCATGTGGCCAGCATGATTAAACCGCTTCTGGCGCAACGGAACACTGTGATGGAAACCATAGTGCATGGAAACTCTGTTTACCATCCTGCCACAAAGGTACCGCACGTATTTATCTACTTGCACTGGTGTGCTTTTGAACTGCTAGGTTGGCAGGAACTGAGACAGAGCAACGGGAGCTCACCCCGTCATGCAGATTCAAATCCCCGCTCTTCTGATCGGTAAACCCAAGAGGCTTGGTGGTTTAGACCACAGCGCCACCCGCTCCCCGGCACAATGTTATATTGCACATGTAAAGGTAAAGGTAAAGGGACCCCTGACCATTAGGTCCAGTCGTGACCGACTCGGGGGTTGCGCGCTCATCTCGCATTATTGGCCGAGGGAGCCGGCGTATAGCTTCCAGGTCATGTGGCCAGCATGACAAAGCCGCTTCTGGCAAACCAGAGCAGCACATGGAAACGCCGTTTACCTTCCCGCTGTAGCGGTTCCTATTTATCTACTTGCATTTTGACGTGTTTTCGAACTGCTAGGTTGGCAGGAGCTGGGACCAAGCAACGGGAGCTCACCCCGTCACAGGGAATCGAACCGCCGACCTTCTGATCAGCAAGCCCTAGGCTCAGTGGTTTAACCACAGCGCCACCTGGGTCCCTTATATTGCACATACAACGCATATAAATTGCTTTTCCCCTACCAGTCTAGCTGAGTCCTGAATCATTTCCAGCCATTCTCTTTATCTCACACTATAAGCTTACTTTTAAACAATGGGGAAAATAATTCAAGCATTTAAAGCATAAATATGCTAATTTTGCATTTGCTGATTAAAGCATGAAGCTCTTCACAACTAAGACAGATGTCCCTGTGGCTTCCTGATGACATCGTTCTGCTGCTGCACTCTATGACTGAAATTAAATCTGCCCTTTTAGTGTATATAGGCAGAGGCAGAGCCTCAGCTGGTGTTGAATATGCAAGTTCTATCCATTTCTGTGCTTGTTCCAGGTAATGATCATGATTTTTGGAAGGTCTTATATTTATACATTCTAAGATTCCTTACTCAAGTTACTGTACCTTTGAAGCAGTTTTATTCACCCACCCTTATCCAGTCATAGAGTTGTAAAAGGTAAAAAGGTAAAGGACCCCGGGACGGTTAAGTCCAGTCAAAGGTGACTATGGGGTTGTGGTGCTCATCTCACTTTCAGGCTGAGGGAGATGCCATTTGTCCCCAGACAGCTTTTCAGGTCATGCGACCAGCATGACTAAACCGCTTCTGGAGCAATGGGACACTGTGACGGAAACCAGAGCGTATAGAAACACCAATTACCTTCCCGTCGCAGCAATACCTATTTATCTGCTTGCACTGGTGTGCTTTTGAACTGCTAGGTTGGCAGGAACTAGGACAGAGCAACGGGAGCTCACCCCATCGCAGGGATTCGAACCGCCTACCTTCTGATCGGCAAGCCAAAGATGCTCAGTGGTTTAGACCACAGCGCAATCTGCGTCCCCATTGGTGAAATGAAAAGTCCTCCATTTTGCCTCCTGAAGCTATGGATGACCCTCGTGGTCCGCTCCATAGAATTGTAGAGCTGGAAGGGACCACGAGGGTCATCCATAGCTTCAGGAGGCAAAATGGAGGACTCTTCATTTCACTGAGACTTTGATTCCCCAGCAATATCTTTTATTGCCTTTACATCCCACCTTTCCTCCACAGATCTCAAGATGGGGTACATGACTCTTCTTTTACACCCACAACAACCCTGTGAGGTTATTTTAGGCTGAGAGAAAGTCTCAGGCCGAAGGTCACCCAGTAGGCTTCATGGCCAAGTGGGGGCTTGAATTCCGGTCTCCCACATCCAGTCAGCTACTCTACCGCACTGCACCATTTTAGACTTTTTCCTCCTGCTACATTGGATTCATTCGCTTGTATTTTTTAAGGCTTATGGATTTAGTTGGTCTTAACAAGTTGGTTTTATGGATCACTGTGAACTACCCTGAGAATTTTGGATTGGATCAGAAATGCAGGCTGTAAGATTATTTAGAAATAGGTAATTAAGACCACGAGGCTTGCAAAATCAGATGAAAGGTTCATCTCTGTAGTTCATAGCCTTCCTTCCTTCCTACAGAGGCCAACTAGAAGTTTCTTGGAAGTGGTGTACAATCAAAAGCCCCGTTCTTCTGTCGATCTCCAGGAACAAGTATTTAGCTGGCATGCTACCTACGAACAAGGAGATCCCACAGAGCTATAATGGCCAATAGCCACTAAAAGACTTAATAATTTATCTAACCCAATTTTAAAGACAACTGAGCCAGTGGCCATTGCCCTGTCTTAAGGAAGTAAATTCCCTATGTTCAAATTATTCTTGGTATGAAGAAGTACTTTTGTGCATGCAATTTCTCTTATAATCATTACACTTTACAACCATAGGGAGGTGACACCGTTTATACTTCGTCCCCTTAGGTACCTAAATGTTTTGGTTTTTCTCCAGCTTTGACAGAAGACTGTTTTGGAGCTTATTCTTGGAGCAGCAGGGACTTCAAAACCCCTGTTCAGAGAACAGCAAATCTGTCTAAGCAAATAAAAATAGCAGCCAAAAATAGCACATTTTTGTGTGCCCAGACAGGTGTAGAAATTCACCTCCTTAGGTTGCTAGTTCACTAATAATAATAATAATAATAATAATAATAATAATAATGGTTCCCAAGTTCTTTTTGATGGTTTCTGAGGCACTATGGGGAAGTCTATTTCTTTCTTTCTTTCTTTCTTTCTTTCTTTCTTTCTTTCTTTCTCTCTTTCTCTTTCTCTCTCTCTCTCTCTCTCTCTCTCTCTCTCTCTCTCTCTCTCTCTCTCTCTCTCTCTCACACACACACACACACACACACTTTTCCTTCATTCCAATGCCTCAGAACCCATTGTATATAACCTGGGAACTGTCACCATCATATTTTTTAAAAAACAACATCAACCACTAGGAAGTTACACTTAGCTCAGCACTGGCAAGGTCGCTCAGGAACGCCAAGACCCTGTCAGCTAGCTGCCTTATTGCAAACTTGCCAAAGAGCATTTCAGGCATAAGAGATGGAATATATATATATATATATATATATATATATATATATATATATATATATTCCTTCCAGTAGCACCTTAGAGACCAACTAAGTTTGTCATTGGTATGAGCTTTCGTATGCATGTACACTTCTTCAGACACCATGCATGCACATGAAAGCTCATACTTGGTCTCTAAGGTGTTATTGGAAGGAATTTTTTTGTTTTGTTTTGATTACGGCAGACCAACACGGCTACCTACCTGTAAATGGAAATTTTAGTTAGTCGTCTGGTTTTATTCCTCTGAATTGTACTGGATTGTTGGTCATAATCATATTTGCATTGCATTCGTAGCACTGTATAGGTGAATCTTTTTTTACGTGGGGGCTATGTTCCAAACCCCTGTGTCCATACATGGAATTGCATAAAATGGGGAGCACCTTGGAGAGTCCTCCTGGCCCCTGAGGAGACCCAACTCACGGGTGCCACTGCTGCTTCCCTGCATATCAGCTGAGGAAGCCTCGCTACCCCCTCTGGCTTGTGGAGCCTCTCCTCAGAGTCTGAAGAGGATATCCTCTTCGGGCTCTGAGGAGGGTCTCCTCACAAGCCAGGAGGACTCTTCAGGGTGCTCCCCATTTCCGGGATCCGCTTTTGGGATCCCGGTACTGCGTGTGTGCCTGGTTACATGCAAATAGAGCACATGCAAATGGGGAGTTGCATGCATTCTAATTCCTTTGTACCCCACCCTTAAATCAAAATTTTAAAAAGTAAGGCACAAAAAACTGACGGAAATAGTGTCTATCTGTCTGTGTCTCTCTCTGTTTGTGCCGTAAGAAAACAAGTACTTAATTTGATGCCAGAAAGCTCAAGATTTGCACTGGGGAGAGCTTAGGAGTGATAGTTTTCCCCCTCTCCTTTCTGACCCCTTTCTGTAATACAGCTGAAGCTAGCCAGTTCCATAATGCTACAATTTTTCAAGGCCACGTGAGATTTGTCTTCATTCTTGACTTTGAAAGCTCAGCACAGTAAGAAAAATAAAATAAAAAGTTCTCTCTGCTCATGTAGCAATGGCAGCATGGCAGATAACAGCCTTGTTATGTTCACTTCAGTCAATATACAAGGCTAGAAAAGCAAACCACCCCAGAACGCATTCAGGAAAAAGGCTGAAGTGTGCAAACAAACTGGCAAAAGGACAGTCATGTTTGATGGGAGGGTGGGATGGGGAACAAGGCACAACGAAATGTGGAGCCTCGTCTGCAGTTCACAACCTAGCCCTGATTCCTGCACCCGCAAATCAAATTGCTGTCTAGGCTCCAAGGAAGAGATGATCCCACCTGCTTATGCCTGAGACATTAGATTTCCTTCTCTCTCCTTTTAAACCAGACTCTTGTTTCTGTGTGCCATAGCAGTAGGATTGAGCCTGGGACTCTCTGTAAGCAAAGCAGATGCGCTACCACTGAGCTTTGATGGAATACCGAGAACTGAATTTTCTGTTTACTGATGGATCATTCAATAGATAAAATGTTTTGGCGGCAGTACAAAAAGACACAAGCCCCATTTGCACATCACAGTACACCATAAACCATGGCTTACTGTGAAAAGAGCAGGGTGCTGATGCATGCTGCTGACATTGCTCCCATTTCACTCTGCCCTTCCAAGAGCAACAGTCCCCAAGCCTTGGCTTACCATGATGTGCAAACCAGCACTTATGGTTTGTTTCTCCCAAATAAACCACGGTATTTCTAGCTTACCAATCTTTTTTGCCCTGGTTTAGCCCGTAGATGTTAACAAAGCTATTCAAGCTCACGGCCTTGGAACCCGAGTCTTTATGACCATATGCCACAATTTTTTAGATTTGTTCTGCTTTCCTTAGTGATGTGCAGTTATATTCATATTTCAGCATGCATGAGTGCCAACAACAAAACTGCAGTGTTTTAACGCCAGCTGTTGATTCACCTAGATGCTTGCTTCCTAGAGCCAGGAAAACTTGAAGCCGATTTCCATTTTGTTTGCTGCATGATGTCCAATTTAGAAGGATAAATAAAACAACGGCAAGGATGTCATCCCAGAGACAATAAACAAGCAGCTCTTCATGCAAACTGTTAAGGCACATATATTATGAACTGCTTGAAAACAAAAAGACTGTGCTGTGCCTTTAATGTGAGCCAGGCCTGAACAATTAGTGACTCACCAAGGCAAACTGAGTTCACGTATGACAGCTCACCAGGTCTCATGATAGGTCCTGGTTTTTCTGTCCGCCTTGGTCTGAAAAAAATGGGGCAGGTCACATGACATGGTGAATTGTGCTCAGCTTGGTAGGTCACTACCTGAGAAGACCTGCAATTCTTGAACATACAATTCAAATCCTCAGGGAAGCATACCATACGTCATGGCCTGATGGCCTAATAGGAATAGAAACGGGGAAGAAACTCAATCCAGTTCACATTTAAAGATGAATCCACAATATTCACAATTTACGACACAACATGCTGTTCATCATTTAAAATGCATACTTCTCCAAATCTTGCAATGCATTTGTTCAGCCAAGTAATGTATCAAAAAATGCATATGATAAGGTAAAGTGTGCATTAAAAAATATGTCTTTGTGAAGATAACATATAGAAATGTGTTGTATCAGGGGAAACTGCTTTGCAAAATTTTCCACTAAAATGCTAATGAATTTTCATGAGGACCTTTAAAAACATCTTGCAGACTGATTTGGAAATGTGGAGAACTGAACTAAAGATTGGAAAAACAAGAAATGGAGATAAACTGAAATTGACATAATCACCCATCCCTGCAAGGGAAAAAGGGATAAAACTGAGCTGAAATGGGCAGGGTAATGTGAAATTATCAAGGAAAGTTTGAGGCTCTGCCTCCTAATGACATTTTGAAATGGGACTCGCCTCTACACTTACTCAGCCTTTTGGGAATCCTTGTAAACTATCTCCACCTTTTGACCCTTAAATTTTCCCTTCTATAACAGACAAACGAAGAATATCCTATCAGCAGCTAACACTTGACAAGTTTTATATTTATATTTTTAATAATCATATATAGGTAACACATATGTGCATATAATTTTAAGCATGGCATTTGGGAATAAGGGAGCAAGTCTATCTCTCAAGTGAATATCCAACAGAAATGAGCGTTTGCTGCTATTGGCCTGGAGAAAGAAAAACAACCAATGGAAATTGTGGGGTGGGGTGGGGGTGGGGGCGAGGAGAAACATATTGTTCTGGGTCACACAATAAAATTTCAGAGCTTAAATTTTAAGAAGTGCTGAGCTAGAGCATCTGGTTTTTTTTAAAAGGTCTTTTCCTCCATATTTAAATATAAATGTAAGTCCTTTAATATTTAATTGGGTTTGTTTTTGTTTTTTTATAAAAAAAAATCCAGGCTGTTTTATGCTGCCTAGGGCTACAATTAAATGGGTTTTTGCTGCTATCTTTTATTGTTCTTTGTTGAATTTAATTGTTATATATAATATTTTTAACATTTCTTTGCTTGTAAGCTGCCCTGGAAATAATGACTTTTGGGTGGCTATAATAATGTGGATGGGTGTGTGTGTGTGTGGCATAGCAGAGATTTATAAAGCTCTATGGCTGATGTGGACAGAGAAGAAAATGTTACTTGGTCTCTCAAAATACTGTAACTAGTTAATGGAGTAAAATTGATAGGCAGGAAATTCAGGATAAGTGAGGAATAGGGAACCTATGGTTCTCCAGGCATGATTAGATCCCTGCTCACATCAGCCCCAGCCAGCATGGCCAATGGTCAGGGATAATGGGAATTATAGTCCAAGAACATTGGGAAGTCTACAGATTCTCCATCACCAAATACACAAAAGGGCATATTTCACATCCTGCTACCACAGATATGGGGATTAACACCAGCTTCCTAGGATTAAAAGAAAGCAGTAAGGAGGGCAGTCTATCTTTGGTCATTTACATTGCCATTTTAAAATACAGTTACCACATTTGCAGTATGATTTTTGAGATGGAGCAATCAAAGCTGTATATTAGCATTGTAAATGTAACCTCACCAAAGGCTGAGGTTCTTCTTTTTTGAGCTTTCTCACTTCTTGGAATCTGGAAGTTGCATATTCTGTATTTTACTGTGAAATTTGGTATTTTGATGTTTACCTCCAGAAGCTGTTCCCCAGTTGCAATTTAATTAAAAGGGCAGTATCTAAGATTCACCATATGTGACTGCCATCTGTAATAGCTGCAGTTCAAGTCTAAGGGCGACATTACTGCATGTACTGAAGCGTAGTTTTATAAGCGATGAAAGCTGTCACTTATGGTGTAGAAATTGTTATTATGGCTCATGATATTAGCACATCAGTGGGCTATAAAAGCTATCATTGGTTTTATTTTAATAACACATTTAACAGCGGGGGGAGTGGGGGGATGAAGAGTTTCAATCCACAAACCAGACAGATACATAATAAGAAAAAACAATCCTGAAGATCCACATATATCCTTGGACTCAAAAATTAGGCTGAAAATTCCTTCCAATTATAAGCTACTGGGAGCATAGCAAACTTAAGGTCAGACATTTCAAATATTGTGTATTGAGAACATGTGCAAGAATTTGAACTTTGAAGAACTGTAGAATGAAACACCTAAGGGGATGTGGAATAAGGAAAAAACAAGGCCATGAACCCCATCTGAATTTCAGCTGGATTGACAACCTGTTAGATTCTTTATGAAAACAAAACACATGAAAATTGTTGTGTTTTTCAGCTGTTATGCTTTGAGCCACAACTTCAGAATTCAGTCTAATTTGCTGCAAAAGGGAGCTGATTTTTTTTTTTTATACAGGAGGTGGTTTTCTGGGGCAATGGGGTTGAGGTGGTCCATGTGTCACAAAAAGAGTGACTGGCAGACCAGGTAGACTTAATGAGAAGTTGGAGTTGTGTGATTGGTCACCCCAACTGACCACAGCTTGTGACGTCAGCCGGCACCAGCACCATGGTCAGATCCAACTCTATACATCTCATAAGAATATGGGGCTTTTGAGATTGCAGCTCTACCAAGCAGGAACAATGGTGGGTGGCATCTTCTTAAATGGGAGAGATTTATCCTTGTGAAATGGAGCAACAGTATGTATGCTCTGGATAGAATGGGGAGTTGGAGAAGTAGAAGAGAGAAACAACCCAAGGTGGATTTTCTACCCTATCCTGCAACCTGAAGAGCATAGGAGCAGGAAGCAAAAGTACCTAGATAGGTTTCTACCACGCTGTTCACTACACTTGCCATGGTTAGTGAATCACACTGCCCTTTGGTTAGGGAAGCCAGACCTCCTCCCAACTTTGAAGCTGCATAAGTGGCTGTCGTGGGCCAGGAGTCAGCTTCACCTGCGGAACAGCAGCCTGAAGCGGGAGAATGCGAAGTGACTCCCCTTGCAGCTGAGCAGTCTTCAAGAAAAAGAAGGCACTGATGAGAACCAGTGGGCTTCGACCTTCTTAAGCAGAGCTTCCAGCAGCAGTCAAGATGCCGACAATGATGCTTGTCGTTCCTGGCCCTAACTTGCAGCTTCCTTTTCATCTTGACCCTTGACCTCCTGACCACTGAGATTCCCTGACCACTGGATCATCTGACCACATGGATGGTTGTTTGCCCGACCGTAGGAATGGACCTGACTTTGGATGCTGCCTCTGCCTCTAGGTGAGTACATCTCAGAGTACATTCCCCTGAGCTCTGCCCATCTCAGAGTACATTCCCCTGAGCTCTGCCCATGGCTGCTCAGCAACGAGACTACGGCAGTGGCCAGGTGTCATCGTGGCAGTTTCGCGGCATCTCCCCAGCTCCAAAGTTTGGAGGCTGTGGGTTGTTGTTTGACATCTGTGTGACCAAAGCATCTCCCTGGAGAGCCATGGTTGCACAGTGCCAAGCGGGCAACCTCCTCCCCAAAGTTGTCAGGATGCCACTACCTGAAGCCATTTAGGGAACTTTCAGAGCAGTGGCAGCCAAGCAGATACTGTACATGTCCCCCCTCCCCTCCCTGGGCCTCTTCTCACAGAAAAGGCCATCTGGGAATGGACCATAGCTCAGTGACAGAGCATTTGCCTTGCATTCAGAAGGCTTCCATCCCTGGCATCTCCAGGTAGGTTCCATCCCTGGCATCTCCAGGTAGGGCTGAGAATTGTCACGTGCCTGAAACCCTTGGAGAGTCATCACCAGTCAGTGAAGACAATACTGAGCTTTGGCCTGATTCATTCTAAGCTGTTTCCTGTGTCCCTGTCCTGTTGGCCCTTCCCTTTGGGCAAGGCTGACAGGGAGGATATTAGGCACTGTTACTCAAAGCCATCTTCAAGTGGTGGCACTCAGTCAGGCATGCTTTTCTTGCCAGCTCTTCCAACTCAGGAACGTGAACTCAGCCCACAGATATTTCAACCTAGCATTGTAGCCCGCACAGATTTCTTACTGTTACTTTGATCTGGTATGCACGCATGACTGAATCATAAAGTAATTACAGCATTATTACACTTCCCCAGTGCTATTAAATCCTATTAACCATCTTTATGTGGTGCACCACACCATTTAATACTGGTAACTCCTGCTGCCGAGCATTTCAAAAAAAATGCTCACATAAGAGGAGGCACAGGAGACTTTAATTACCACCAGCGTTAGTCTGCTGGTAGCAGGAAAGCCTGTTAACTTTGAAATAGTTGCCGCGACCTTTGGAAGCAGAAATGAATCACCAGCGCTTAACGTCGAGGAAAAGCAATGCCTGGGGCTCAGAACTCTCTGAAAATAATGCCATATGTAGAAACTCTTTGCTGCGGTGGGGGAAATATACTTTGCACCTGCTTGGAGGCACTTCCAGCAATTCTTCATTTAATTGATACCCCGTCATTCTACCTCCCGTCAATGAACCCATGCCAGTGTATACAGGGAGTTTCCAGGGAATTTTTAAAGTATTTGGTATGTTCATGGACTGCACCAAATCTTAAGGGGGGAGCAGGGATTCTAGGAATGCATCCTGGTGAGTCCTAGCACAAATCAAGACCTGTGGAGTATGGTATAATGCATATTATGCAGGATGTGGCTCCTAGGCAGGGCAGCTAAAGTGATCGTCTTGAAAGCACTGCATGGGCTGCCAGTGAGCTACCAGGCTACGTTCAAGGTGTTAGCACTAATATATAAGGCCCTAACTGGCTTGACACCTAAAAGAGCACCTTCCCCAACAAACCATTTTGCATCCTACGATCATAGAATCACAGAACCTTTCAGCTGGAAGGGACCCAACTAGGGTTATCAAGTCCAACCCCCTGCAATGCAGGAATCTCAGCTACAGCATCCATGACAGGTGACTCTTCAACAGCAGTGTCCCCAACTTTAGTTCACCCCAGGCATCTAACCTCTGCTTAAAAACCTCCATGGAAGGAGAGTCCATCGTCTTCCAAGGAGGTCCGTTCCACTGCCAAACAGCTCTTACTGTCAGAAAGTTTTTTCCCCTGAATGTTTAGTCAGAATTTCCTTTTTTTGTAACTTGAAGCCATTGGTTTGAGTCCTCCCCTCCAGAGCAGGAGTAAATTAGCATGTTCCCTCTTCCATGTGACAGCCCTTGAGATATTTGAGGATGGTTGTCTGAAGATCAGCAGGTGATAACTTGTTGGTGCTGCTGTCACCACTAGGGAAAGTCTGGCTAACATTGATCCAATCCAACGTCTGAAGGGTCACAGGTTAGCCATCCTTGTTCGACACATGAAGTAAAATGCTTGGTCTAGAGAAAATTATCAACATCCTCCACCCCCCCCACAAAGAATCCCTTGGTGAGAGCTGTCCCCCCCCCCAAAAAAATGCCAATGGTTCTCTATTTTCATAAACAAGGCTAAAAATCCAAGGCTAAAAATCACATCCAGGAAGATATTAAATGAAATTCTTTTCAGATAACACATTCCTCACAAAACACTGGAGTTCTGCTGCTTCAAAGAGTGGCAAAACATAAATGCCTTTTTTGTAGTGACAAGTTTACCTTGTTCCTAAACAACATCATTTTGCTTCCAAAGAATTCGGCAGAATGGTAACTATGTACGTCTGCTAGGTTCAGCAAAGTTACATTTCATTTATGATTACGCAGATGACAATCAGCCCTAGGAGCCAAAACCCTAGTGACAGAGTACCCATCGATTGCCCAGGCTAGGGGCTCTATAACGAGGAGGAAAGCCACAGAATATCAGCTTTTTAGGAGTGGAATAAGATGTCACGTTTCACTAGGTTAGGAATGCCAATATATCATTATCAAGGATTTGTTTTAAACTCGCAGCAGTTGCTTCTCCAATGTTTTTCAGTGTTATAGCCAATTATAGCACGTGAGATGAAAAACTGCAGTAGCAGTCAGTTGTGAGCTCCCAGTCAGGCTGTAATTACTCTTGGAAGAGAGGATATGAATCAACAGACAGTCACGGTAGCCAGAACAACAGCCAGCCAGCCCCCGAAAATGGAGCTATTCAAAATGGAGCTACATTGACTCTGAAACACATAATCAACAGGCCGACAAAGACCCAGCCATTCTCGGCAGCTTATGTGTTGGCGATGATTCTCAACCTCAATAAGTAGTGCTGGCAACGGGGCGCTAAAGCTCAAACCCATTCAAGGTAATGGAGATGTCCTGGCAGGAGCTGTCCACAAATGCCATCAACAACTGGGGGGTTTCAAGGCCCCTACTTTGTGGGTGCTCTTTTGGCAGAGACGCTCTAACTCTGAAAGACTATAACAGCTATCGACGCAACCACAGTTGCCAAGTTCTGATGGATGCCAACGAAAAAGACCGACTCACAAAGCTATTTTTGAAGCCTTCTGCCTAATAGGACGAAACAACAAAAGAAAGGTTTGAACAAATACATTCCCGGAGAATAACTGGATTACATTACCTGTTTCTAGGTGTATTCATTCTATTTATTTAGTTTTTTGATGAATGGGCAGCGGTTAGAAAATGCTAGCACTGAGAATAGAAGTTACTGGGTACTATTCAACCATTTGTTATTTTATCTGTCATTTATTTTTTAAATTTGTATACCACCCTATACCCACAGGTCGCAGGGTGGTTCACAACATAAAATCACAATATAAAAACACAAAAAACATAATAAAAAGAACAACCAGGTTTTAGTCAGATGTATTGAAATCAATGGACTTCACAGTCACGCTCATTAGTTTCCATGAGTCTTCTCACAGAAGGTTATCTATCCCATTTAGACCCTGTTTGTACGTCGTGTTTAGCTAAACCAGGGCTTAGTACTAACTTGTGTACTCCCAAAAGAATCCTTTCCCTAGTATCATGTAGCATCACAGATGTTGCAGATAGAGCATGCAACATTGAGGTAGGCCTACTCAGCCCAGTCCTCTTCCTTGGTCCCAATGTTATTCAAGATGGAAGCAATGAACACCCTAACAGGGTTCTTAACATCACTAGCGATTTCAGTCTAATTCAGAGCACATTCAGAAGGAACTACGCTCTTTGGTCATGGAGACAATGTAAATGTCTGGAGACCTGCTTTTTATCATATATTAAAAAGATCAACCATGAAGGGATTTCCCATGCGATCATCCAAAGGAAATCAAAGAACAGACTTCATCACTATGGAAAACACCTTGAGGTCAGCTTCCCCCCCCCCCGCCTGAAAAATAGTTGTTTGATGCTTAATGAAATCCACCACTTTCCCCTCCGTCCATTTCTATAGAGCTCTTCCATGCTTATTTCACTGCTCCCTTTCTGCTGGTGCTACACATCAGAGAATCCCTCATGCAATTGTTTCCCACAATCTCAAGTGTCGTTGAGAAATGAAGCACTGCAAAAAGAAAAGAGGTAACTAAGATCCACTTTAATAATATAGGATGCTCGCAATGACTGGGGATGCTATTGAGAGTGGAACACAGGTAACTGCATCACAGCAAGCTGTTGCTCTCTGGTTAACTATCACCACCTTTTTTTAGGTCGTAAGCTTGACAATGGACAGTTGCTTTTTGATGCGATTCAGAGCAAGATAATTAGGATTTCCTGGTACAGGTGGGGGTTCCACAATATTACAGGGCAGGTAACAACTAGAGATGAGCTGGGTGACTTGGTTCTGCTCTGAAAAGTCCATCAAAACACCAAGCAAGCACAAATGGTCTTGGCAGCACCTGAAATGCTCCAACACCTAATGCAACTTCCCACAAGCATGTTGGTGGTTCCTGTGACTTGAAGCTGCATGCAAAATGTCTCAACGGAGCTATGCCATGGGAGCATCAGAGGTGTCCAAATCCAAAACAGATGTGCATGGTTGGAATGTAGCCTCCTTAGCAAGATTAGAATCACACCCATTGCTCCACCCACTTTTGCCTCTAGCCCTGCCCACCATTGACATGAAGGCCCTGGAAGTTGCCCACCGCTTCCTTAAGGCCACAAGTCGGCTACTTCAGTCCTAAGTTTTTCCAATGAACGCATGCCCTGTGCCTCTCATCGAGCCTCAATTGAAGTGCTACCTTTTTTATTACCTTTAGAGTACGAGACTCATATTTCAGGGTTGTAGCAAAAGATTCCTGCAATGCAGGGGGTTGGACTAGATGACATTCAGGGTCACTTCCAAATCTACAGTTCTATGATTCTAAGTGGCTTGTAACATGGGCACTCAACCTATGCAAATTGTTGTCAGACCCGAATCCTTTCTCTACCAAGCTAAGGAGCAATGGGCTTACTGCTGAAACCATTGTGAAAATAAAGCAGCCGACGCAAACAAAATGTTCAAGTTCATAGAACTGTTGAGTTGGAAGGGACCCGGAGGACCATCTAGTCTAACCCCCTGCAATGCAAGAATATGCAACTGTCCTATACAGGGATCGAACCTGCAACCTTGGCGCTATCAGCACCACAATCTATCAACTGAGCCATCCAACTGTCTTCAAATAGCAGTTTTTAAGAGGAACAGGTTTTCCTGGCATGAGAAAGAAAAGGCTTCACTTCCCCTCCCAGTCTGCTTTTTTAGCTTGGCACGCAAGTGAGCAGGCATCAATAAATATTTCAGGCTGCAAAGGCATTTATGATCTATTTATTTGGCGGCAAGAATGGCATCCTGAAAAATGTCAGCAACCATTCATCAACATGATGGATGATATCCTCTCAACAATGCAGATTAGTCTCCTTGTCAGTCATTATAAGAGCTCTCTATTGCAGATGTCTAGCATTCTATGCTATTTGGATATTTAGGATTATTGAGGGAAAGGGGGTATTAAGAGGCTTCCAAGATCACATCGCCAGGCTAAATCAGACAAGAGGATTAAAGGCTTGCAAGTTTCCTTTGAGCCTTGGCTCAGTGGGCCATGCTGCAGCAACACAAGCGCTTCCTTGAACTCCCACACACCTGCCAACGCCATCTTTGCAACGTGCTGACTATGCCAGGTAAGTAGATTTGGGGGTTTTATAGAGCAGTAGCAGCTGAGCCCAAAAGCACTAATGTAGATTTAGACTCAACAGAGGCATCCAGGGCAAAGGGCCATCGCTCAGTGGCAGAGCATGTGCCATGCATGCAGAAGGTCAGTTGGGTTAGAACATAGTGCAGATAATGCCAAGGTTGCAGGTTCGATCCCCGTATGAGACAACTGCATATTCCTGCATTTCAGGGGGTTGGACTAGAGGATCCTCAGGGTCCCTTTCAATTCTATGAAGGCTCCCTTGGAGAATCCAGGGCATCTCCAGGTAGGGCTGGGGATGTAATATTTGCAAACAAACTCAAAAGCCAAGGTTCCTTTGATGTACCCAATAGCACATTTTAGATCACCAGATATTTAGCACATTTTATTTAACTCCTGTTAAAAACACACACACACACCACAGAGGTAAACTTCAAGCTCCAAGTTGAATCTTGACAATTTCCATTGATTTACAGATTTAATTTTGCTTTCTCCCACAACAGGCCCCAGTCTAAAAATAATTCCGAAGTCTGTGCAACTACTTTCACCTCCTAAAAGGAACAAGCAGCAGCTATTCGTTTTCAGAAGCATTATATGTGCCGGAATAAATATCTCTGGCTTTGGAAGCTTAATTCCGCCGAGTCAATGTCACTATGCAGTTTTTTCTTTTCTTTTCTTTAAAAAGGAGGTTTAGTAGAGTCTTATTATGATGAATGAGGCAGAATTCATTTTGAAATGAGAACTAAAATTTGGCATATTTCCTTTTTTTTATAATAATTTTATTAATTTTCAAACAAAACTAAACAAACTACACAACTACACAGACATACAATACAACACTGTCCCTTCGTCTTCCCTCCACCCACTGGTCCACCTCTGCCACCAGTGAAACCAGTGCGCTTTGAGAATCCAAGGGGGTCCATTGTGAGCTGGGTTTGACCTCCCCCCTCCCTCCTCCCCCCTTTCCCCCCCCCTGCCACTGAAGGGACAGGAATGGAGGAGCTCTGAGGATTGGTTTTCCCCAGCTCTTTCATAAACATACTTAAACAAACATACACATAACAATAGTAGGGGAGAGTTTTGACTCCCCAATTCTTATTATCTTAACCTTAAAATTGTGACTTCCTCGATAGTCTTCCTCCTGGTTTTCCCTAGACAAAATCTAAAAGCTTATGGCGGGTTTTCTATTTCAGTTTAAAATCCTTTTCTTATACTATTAACTCAATCCTCCTCCTTTTCCATGCTGCCCTCCCACAGGCCCCCTCCTGCCACAAGAGGAACCTGTAGGGCACAGCATTTCCAAGGTTCCATTATATCCCCTCCTCACCCCCCCCCCGAGCACTCCCTGCCACTGAGTAGCTCAGAGTAAGGAGAGGAGAGTAGGCAGCTTTCTGCCTAAAAACCTAACTTAACTTACAAAAATTTACATTAACTTGAATACTTTCCTAAGCCGTTCTTATGAAAATTTGGCATATTTCCACCGACACAAGCATACAACAATAATTCTGCATGGCTCAAGACCAATTCATACACTTGCCTTTTCTCCAGGTTGCTGGCCTACTTTCCCACAGATGTACCTATGATGGCATGAAGAACCGCCAAACTGAACCAAACACAGATAACATGTAGAGCCGGCAGCCCAGAACAAATGAGAGCTTAGAGAAGCCTTTCCTCTAATGGCCTACCTGCTGGAAGGATTACTAAAGACTGAGTATAACACTTTGCAATCTTGCAAAGTATAACAATTGACACTAGACATTTACTGGTTCATTTACTGGTCAGGCTATATAATCCTCTTCACAGTTGGCTACCTGAAATTTATTTTTAGGGCAGTATAGAGATCTGAGAAGTTGGGAGTTGATAAGTGATCTATTATCAGAAGCCAGAGTCTTGGTGGCCCAGGTCTGGAGTGACTTCCATGCGTATCTGTAGATGCCTGAGTGCCAAAAGATTTGGCAGGTAGCACTACTTGAGAAATTGGCCATGAAGCAGGGCCGGTGTAGAAATGAGTCATTTTTGGCAGTATGGCATGATTTCATTGTCTTTACAAGCATAGAGGAACATACCCCAGTCTCTACTGATGCATTTCCTCACCTGTGAGTTTTATGAACAGGAAAGAGATATACTGTATTAAAGTTTAATAATGACCTTAATATTGACAGTCCACAACAGCTCCTCTGAAGCATCTTCCAGGATAATTTGTTCTTTGTAATTTATATTTGCTCCATTTTATTTCATGTTTGCCCTTATGTCTATAGTGCTTTATATAATTTGAGATGTGGATGTGCTTTGTTTTCCCCTTCACCCATCTTCTGCAACCACTGTGTGCAATTATTCCCAGTTTTGCTACATAATTTGCTATTAGTATATAACAATATCAAACATTACACACACACACACACACACACACACACACACACACAAGTACGTATCCCACTTCCTCCACCCAAGGAACCCTCCTTGGGGGCTTACAGAAACAACAGAAACATATGCATTAAAATATCCCACAAAATGCAGCATTAGAGAACAATGCACATCTTTCTCCTGTACTAAGCAGTTATTTCAAGGTACGCTTCCTATGAAAACTTTAAGAAAATGCATCTCATGGAAGCATTTAACCTCAAGCAAGTCTGACTTGCACAATGCTTTTTAGTGCACAAAGCATGCTAAAATAAACAAATGGATTTAAAAAATTGCCAGCAGGGGAAATAAATTATTTCCCCAAATGCTTCTATAGCTTGCATAAAGACATCAATTACGGCAGCCTGTCTTGTAAGTTAATGATTCACAGTGATGGATTATTTATGCAAGCCGGCCAACTGAACATTCTACTTTGACTCTAAAAGGGGGAAAGTATAGCATGTCTCAATTAATTATGCTTTGTGGAGGTTTGGAGACAGTCATCAGAAACGTAAATAAAATGTTTTCCACCTAGTAAAATTTCAAAAACAGAAAGATTTAGGATTGTCAACACACACACACACACACCACCTTTAAATCTGAAAAATAATGTTAATTGGCTAGTTAGGTCAGATCACAGGCCCATCTAAGGTTAGTGTTATGTTTCTAACACCAGCCATTCATTACTGAATATGGAAGTTCTGTTTAGTGAGCAATAGACCTTTGGGGAATATAATTTTTTCGGAAGAAAGTTGACCAATAAATATTATTGGTTTAAACCAAATTGTTCCCAACCTTTTGGTATATTGCTCCTATGATGCAAATGTGCTTGGTATGATGATGCATCCTTTTATTGTCACATTAATTTTGGACCTTAGTTTATTTGGCTGCCATCAGTTTCATGCATTTTGACTGCCTATTTTATAACTCAAGGCATCCAAGTGAAAAATCATGCAACACCCTTATTAATGTGAAATTTGTTGAAATATTTATAGTCCTTACACAGTTATTCAGAGTTTTGTTTATGGGAATGTAAGAATGCCAACCATCTGACTGCAGGATATTGCTTCAAAAGCTATAAAAATGCATTCTAAAAACATACGGTTACACAAGTACTGTAGTGTTAAAAATAATCATACTTGTAATATCCAGTAGTTTCATTCACAGTAAAGTCCATTTGGGCAAGTTTCAGGGGGATGGCTAAGCTTGCATTTTGCCAATGAGTAGGTCAATGAATTGACGATTGCCAGGAATAGTCTCAGATCATTATCGATACATAGCATACCTCTAGATTTTGTCTTCCTAAGATAGGGTTAATAAATTCTTACTTTAAGCAAACTTCAAATTGCCTTTGGCTAACCCTGGCAGCAGATCTAGTGAAATTTCATCACAAAGTGCTTATACAGCAAGTTGTTCTTTTTAGGCATTTTGGACTCTTGTGGTCTCTTCCAACTATGATTCTATGACTCACAGCTGTCCATGGAGGTGCAGGTCAATTCTGTGTCCAGGGCAGCTGTCTATCAGCTCCATCTGGTACACAGGCTGAGACCCTACCTGCTTTTAGACTGTCTTGCCAGAGTGGTGCATGCTCTAGTTGTCTCCCGCTTGGACTACTGCAATGCGCTCTACGTGGGGCTACCTTTGAAGGTGACCCGGAAACTGCAACTAATCCAGAATGCAGCAGCTAGACTGGTGACTGGGAGCAGTCGCCGAGACCACATAACACCGGTCTTAAAAGATCTACATTGGCTCCCAGTACGTTTCGGAGCACAATTCAAAGTGTTGGTGCTGACCTTTAAAGCCCTAAATGGCCTCCGTCCAGTATACCTGAAGGAGTGTCCCCACCCCCCATCGTTCTGCCTGGACACTGAGGTCCAGTGCCGAGGGTCTTCTGGCGGTTCCCTCGTTGCGAGAAGCCAAGTTGCAGGGAACCAGGCAGAGGGCGTTCTCGGTAGTGGTGCCTGCCCTGTGGAACGCCCTCCCACCAGATGTCAAAGAGAAAAACAGCTACCAGATTTTTAGAAGACATCTGAAGGCACCACTTTTAATAAGACTCACCTTCTTTTGTCTGTACTGACCCTGCCTCTAGCCCATTTCATTGTGTGTCCCAAGTTATAGGCTAATGGCAGACTGACGAAGACTGCTACGCACACTGTTAAGTTTCCATAAACTTATGCTATTCATCATCTTTTTTATTCAAGTGAAAAGCCTTCTATGTTGTACCCTTTTCTCAGAGGAAAGAGGTTCCTAACTCTTGATCATTTCTGTTGCCCTCCTCTTTATCTTTTCTAGCCCTTCTCTTCTGTGGTCTCTGCAATATTCTATAGATGAAAAACTCTCATAAGAGAGAGCACTGGACCCTCAAGCAACCCTGCAATACGAGTCTCCGATTACTCTTTTAAGAAATACGTTTTACTCGGCAAATTGACTTCAGCTCTGTTCTATCAAAGCTTGATGAAGCAATTCAAATTTTATCCAATTCCGTCTGTCTCATATCATTTCTGCTACATTGCAAGGCTGCAATTGCCTACTTCCAGAGTACGGGGGGAAGCTAATTCTCTTAGATTTGCTCTAACCATACTCAACATAATGAATTTTTGCATGAGTGACAACACATTTCAGTTTCTCGTATGCTTTCTAAGCAAAAAATAAATGAAACTGTTGCCTTTACAACGAGTAGCTTTATATGTATTCTTTAGTGTGAAAAATTGTTTCCTTGCTATTCTATTCCCAAAACAGCTATTCCCCTTTCACAGAGGGACAGAAGACCCCCAGTGAGTGCATTACTAAATTGGTCTCTAGTTCCAACACTCTATCTGCCGGGACCATAGTCTTAAAACATGCTAAGATGTAGTAGTGTTGAGAATACTTCTCTGGAAGCATCTCCCATTAACACCAGAATTACTTATGTGCAAACATAGTTCAGACTGGTGTTTAAGTGGGACTTACTTTTGAGTAAACACAATTAGTATCTGTCACAGTGGCCGGAGTGGACTACTTCAGAGTAACGACGCTACGCAGCTCTGCATTTTATTCTTTTATTGGTGCTGCGTATTTACAGTGCTGAAGTCATGCTATTTACACGGAGTGATGTGATCAGTCGGTTTCAGAACCTCCTAATGGCTTTTGGCGCGTCTTTCTCCAACACAAAAGCTTTGGCAGACCCATCCTCTTTCCCCTCCTCTTTCTGCGTAGTTCTGGCGTTGGGGGGATGGGTCTCCCTCCCTTATTCGCCCCTTCCTGTCCCGCCTGGGACCCTGGCTCCTCTACCTTGCCTGAGCCTCGGACCCGACTTCCTGCTTCCCTACTGGAATCGGAACTCTCTCTGCTTTCCCCTGTGCTCGGTGATTGGCTTGAACTCAGGAGGGGAGGGACTTCGCGATATCCCCTGTCCCTCACATCCACCCCCCTCCCAAGCTCTCCTTCACCCCTCCCCAGGTCCCCCCCAGGTGTCGGTGACGACTGGAAGCCTAAGAACTCAGTGCTTTCCGAGCCCGTTGGTGTGAACACCTCCCCCCAGTCCTGCAAGCCCCCCCCTTCCGCCTGGGAGGATGGGAATCCCAAAAAGTCCGTGGCGTCAGAGCTGGTGGGGGTAAAAATGTTCTGCCAATCTGCTCCTTCCTCTGACTGGGTGGATGGGCTGGGGCTGTTGTCTGCTGACTGTGCCTGGCTGCTGCCCCTTGTCTCCTGCAGCCAGGCTTTCCCGTTTCCCTGCTGTGGTGCTGCGTCAGTGGGGGAGGGCACAACCGTTCCCGCCTTTCCTTGCCACTCCCTGCGATGTGGGCAGTCTCTGACGAGATGCTGGGGGGAGTTGCAGAGAAAGCAATTCCCACCCCTTCCCTCCTTGCGTCTTGGCGCCGCTGGGGTTTGAAAAGCCCCCGCGCGCGCGCTATCAATCTGCATGGGTTCCTGGTCCTGACTGGCCCCAGGCGTGGCTTGAAAGGGTTGTTGGGGGAGTGGCTTTTCCTGCGACCGTGGGAACCAAGCCCGCTTTGCGCGCGTTGCTTGCTTGTCGCTCCACCGGGATTCCTGTCTCACCCCCACCGCCAGAGCCGCTTTGCTCAGCTGATCCATATTACTGGGCTTTGGACCTCTCGAGAGCTCATCCTTCACCTCCTCATGCAACCCCAAGTAGAACGCCGCTTGCATTGGGGGTGACTCGAGTTCCCACCCCAATCTGTGCACCAGCATGGTGAATTTCGCCCAATACGCGCGAACTGTCATATTTCCTTGGCGTAAATTATGAAGTTCCTCCTTAGTCTGGTCCATATGACTATCGGACGAATACATCGTTTTCAAACCTTCTAGAAATAGTTTGACATTCTTCATGCAAGGATTCTTTGTTGCGATTAACGGTCTTAGCCACTCCCTGGCTGCCCCGGTAAGGTGCTCCACAATAAACGCTACCCTGTGCTCATCATCAGGGAACTCAGCGTGGTGCAGCTCAAGAGCATACACAATCTCAGTCTCAAAGCCCTGATATTCCCTCGGGTCTCCATTGAACTTGCTTACTAGCGTCCCGGCTCTCCTTCCTGGCAGCACTTGGACTTGGGGTGCCCCTCCCGCCTTGTTTTTCTCTGCATCCAGCTTGTTTTGGAGGTCTACCGCCACCGCCCTTAATTCCTGCTCTCTTTCCTGTAGCGCTCTCACCTGTTCCGCAAGTTGTAGCCGGTCGTCCTGGACCTTCCTAGTCTCTTCTTTAGCTGCCTTCAATTCCCCCTGCGCCTGCAGCGACAGCTGCTGCAGTTCTTGCTGGGCTTGCTCCGCGATCTGCCGCCATTTCTCCGCCTCTGACACGCTCATCCCGGCAACTCCAAAGTAGCCCCAAAAAGGATTAGGAGGTTGCTGTCACAGTGGCCGGAGTGGACTACTTCAGAGTAACGACGCTACGCAGCTCTGCATTTTATTCTTTTATTGGTGCTGCGTATTTACAGTGCTGAAGTCATGCTATTTACACGGAGTGATGTGATCAGTCGGTTTCAGAACCTCCTAATGGCTTTTGGCGCGTCTTTCTCCAACACAAAAGCTTTGGCAGACCCATCCTCTTTCCCCTCCTCTTTCTGCGTAGTTCTGGCGTTGGGGGGATGGGTCTCCCTCCCTTATTCGCCCCTTCCTGTCCCGCCTGGGACCCTGGCTCCTCTACCTTGCCTGAGCCTCGGACCCGACTTCCTGCTTCCCTACTGGAATCGGAACTCTCTCTGCTTTCCCCTGTGCTCGGTGATTGGCTTGAACTCAGGAGGGGAGGGACTTCGCGATATCCCCTGTCCCTCACAGTATCAATAGGTCATAATTCATGTGGGTATTCTTTCCGAAATGAAGGAGTTTGCTCCAGTCTATGTTTCATGGAGGAAGAGGTATTCACTACGAATGTGAATACATTTGGAAAAATCGAAATCTGCACTTGGAGAATTCTATGTGCCACAGATCAGACTATACTCACAAGGCTACTGTATGACTAATGGACCCCTGTCAAATATATTTCCTTTGCAGCTTTGCAGCTCTATTTTTCTCATTTTGAATTCCATCATCTTTATGACCTATGTTAACAGGTGGCATTTGGATCAGAGCTTTGGCACACTGGGTACGCCGCCACACAAGCTCATCCCAGGAAAAGGTATATATCATCTGCTGCAAGATATATAGAGTTCAGGGCTTCCAAATTGAAACCTTGATCAATGAACTTGCTCCTCGTATTCCTGCCTTGCATTTACTTTTACATTTACCATTTGCTAGTATGTCGTGTTGCTTACCAAAGCTGCATTCTAGCTGTGGGTGTAGTTAGTTGCTGAAATCAACAGGACTTCCCAATGTGTAGCTTATGGAATTCCTAATGTTGATCCCTTCTCAATGCTCTCAACCTGTCTTCTCTTTCTGGAACATCCTTTTATCAGGTTTCATTCAGGCTGCTGCATGCAACCTGAATTCATTCAACATGTCACATGTTGAACAAAGGAACCCCTAATATCCCCCCTTTCCTGGGCTGGCCAAGATGGACAGGTAGATTCGGTTGCCCACCTATCACCCAACGACATAATATCAGTTGAGAATGAGCTCCTTTGAAGCTGTTTGGGGCCGACAGCCCATCTCACCCTCAGTGCCGAGAGAACTGGTGGCTGCTGAGAGGGAGCCCCTTTGAAGTCCGTTCGTAGACATGTGCTCTGAATTCAAATTCCACCTGCAAATGGACATTTCCCTCTTCTTGCAGACAGGCAGAGGGAAGACAGTCGTTGGCAAGCATGGTTTGAGTCAGATCATGCCCACTTGAAAATAGAGGCCCGTAATGTTGTGTGTAGCTTATGGAGACTCGGCTACTTCAGTGGGCAGGGCCACCAACATGTCAATCACATGATTGACACGTTGGTGGAGGGTCCTAGTGATGGCAGGAGCCTACCAAAAGGCAGCTTTGCCCAGGACCCCTTCCAATTTTGAATCGGCTCCTCTACTGGCAGGTGGGGCCTCCTGGATGGTATCACGCAAATGATGGAACTCCTTCCCTAAATACATTCCATACTATCTTTCAGGGGTTAGACAGAGCCCATCCATTTTTTTAAAAAAAGAATCTGACTTGTCTTTTTATGGTGCTTGCCCTTTGTGTTTTGTTTGAATGTCTCCCTGTCTGTGAATTTTATTATTTTTGTGCTCCCTTTGTTGTTTTTCCTTGGCTCTTTTGTTCCTTCTTTAGCTGTCTTGAAATACTTTTTTTTAAAAAAGGCCTTAAAATGAACAGAATAAAATAAGCACACTTCTCATCCCAGGAGCCCACAAGGTTTCAATCAATTTCAATGTGGCTGAAAGGCTCAGTGGAAAAGAACCCAAAGGAGACAAAGACAGGCATCTGGGCATTAATTATTATCTTGTCTGCCGGATTACCTGGAAGGTACTTAACCTTTTTGCTGGAGGTGTTTCTTTGCCAAGCCATTTCTTTCATTGACCATTCTCTCTCCTCTTCTATCTGGCAACCAAACGCTTGACATTGTACAGATGTAGCCAAATCCAACAGAGAAATAAACTAGTATATGCAGAGTTTGGCTTTTCCCACAACATAATGGCAGCAAAAATCACAGCAGCGTTTTGTGAAGCTAGTGGGTTTGGGGACTTTTTTTTTATTTTGCAGGGAGGAGGAGAATATCAACACCTCATTGATTCAGTCCATGTCATGCTGGGAGACAAAGATGGTTAATTTGTGCAGGGAGCATTCTAATGTGATGAATATATACACGAGACAATCTGAAATCTGGGGTAGAATTTATTATACAATCTAGCCACACATCACACGCTAGGGTTACGTTCCAGAGACAGTGCCTTTATGCAAAAATTGTCTATAGACAAAACTACCTGTTTTCACCTGGCTTCTGGTTGGCAAGGGGGGGGGGAAGAGCCCTGTGGGGAGGCTCTCCCTGTGTCTCTACTGTCTTTGCTCACTCTTCCACCTACAAGCTGTCTAGAGGACAGAAGGGAGGAGGGATGCAGACAGAAAGAGACACAGGCAGAAGAAAAAGGCTTGAATGGATCTGGGATGGAGCTGCAGCCAAACATGCAACATTGAATTTGCACAAATTAAATGCGCATGTGATCCTGATCGACTGTATACACATACAGAGCCTGCTCACTGGTTAACCACACTGATATACTAGAATGTCAAGACACATCTCTAAAAACAGGTTTTTATAAAAAAAAACTTAACCCATTCCATTTTCTGGAGGCACAGAGGGAAGTACAACATTCCAGTGCGGTTCAACCCACCAGTGTGAATGGAAGAAGCAGGAGGAAATGGATTTCACAGCAGGGAGAAATTACATGTATGCGTCACATAGGCTAAGGTGTCAGGGTCAGGCCAGGATGTGAAAAACCACACTGACTCCCCACCAAAAAAAATAAAATAAAATGCCTGTACACATCCTAATTTAATGTGTGAGATACACAGCAGATAATTGCTCTAAATCTTGCTTTAATATGAGCAGGGGGAAAGTATTCCAGAAAAGCAGATTTTCAGAGTCAATTAAATTAAGTATTAATTCATATTAGCTGTAGTGTTGAATCACTGAGGAGAGAACAAGCAGCGTCAGTTCGTCCAATATGGGAAAGGAGATTGCCAGAAGGCGACATTTGCCTATCATTTTAAATATATGTGCCCAAAGTGGTATTTGATGGTTGTGGGAAGAACACACAAAAAAGTGCAATCCACAGAGGACATACGCATCCGAATCTCATGTAGGAATCAACGGTCAAAAGAAGAATTAAACTATAATTGTAAATCAATGCAGAACTAGTTCAGTGGCTGACAGCCAGGTTCCAGTATTTTTTCTTAGACAGACTACTGGTTGGGCATCACTCTCGTGATCCAAAGGAGTTGTGTTAATCATTATTGAAGCCTAAATAAACTTGTCCTCTTGAGCTGCCTATGGAAGATTATGCAGGAATTCACTCGCTTCCTTCCACTAACTGATGAACTGCAAATCCAGAGCACTTGTTTATAACAGTGAGTGTGTGTAGCTTTATGTTCCAAACCTTCCCAATGCAGATGGAAAAGGAGCTTTCAAACTCAGCAAAAATTAGGATGGCAATGAGTTTTCACTGGAGGCCACCACATCCTAAAAATCTAGATCAGGGTTTCCCAAACTTGGGTCTCCAGTTGTTTTGGGACTACAGTTCTCATCATCCCTGACCACTGCTCCTACTAACTACAGGAAGATGGGAGTTGTAGTGCAAAAAGAGCTGGAGACCCAAGTTTGGGAAGCCCTGAATGACTTTCTGGGAACCCACCTAAGTGACTCTTCACATGGGAAACCAGAAATGAAGTCCCGTTTGCAGAGAGTTCCTTTCCAACACTCTTCCAGTATGGCCTCATTGTTTCTTCAATACGCAGCAGCAGAGAAGAACAAAGAAGTAGCAGGCAAATGGGAAGGAATCCCAGAGCGAACATTCTCTAGATAAGTCTTCCCCATCCTTGGACACCCCCATATCTTGTTGGACATGAACCTCCATCATCCCCAGTGGTCAGAGGTGATGGCACCTGAAGTCCCACAACAGCATCTGGGGACCTAAGCTTGAGGAAGGGAGACATATGCCAGTGGCAGGTGGGGCTGGAGTAAAAAAGTGGGTGGAGCAATGGATGTGGCTCACATCTGCATAATAAGCAACATTGCAAAGTCAAAAAAACCACACACACATAAATATACCTCTACAGTTTCATCCAAGTAAACAAGAAGAATTATCACAATTCAATGATATTTTTCAGCCATGCAAATGCACCTGAGAATGCAGATGAAGGTCAGTGAAGGGTGTGACCTGGGAAGTGTGTGTGTGTGTGCGTGTGCGTGTGTGTGAGAGAGAGAGAGACCCAAGGAGGTGGCATGGCGTGGGGGCCAAGCAGAGATGCTTGGAAGCTGGACCCACCCATTCTCTAGGAAAAAAAAGTTCAATCACATGGGTGTGGGAGTGAATTCAAACTAGCTGTGATTCCCACTGATAATTCATATGGGCAGAAATTGGTTCCACGCAGACACCTGCCAGCTATTAAGGACCCCGTGGTGAACTGCGAGTGAATTGTGCCTTCGAATTATGGACTAAACAAACAACCACCACCTCTCAGAATGCATGATTCATAAATATGCCCACAGCGTTCATACCAGTCTTGAGGGGGGGAAAACATCCAAGAGGAATGATCTACAAAGAGATTTCGGTCATGCGTGCCTAGTCGCCCCCATCAAACTACTTCTGAATGCGACGTGAGATCAAGGACATTAAGGCTCTGCAACCTCAGTGGGCAGAAAGCTGCGCTCATGAAACAGAACAGAGAGCTGGGAGGCTTTTTATCATGCCCAAGTACCCTTCCCTTGATGCACCACCAGAGATCTATTTCAGGGCTGCAAAAGCAGACATCAGAAGTCTTGCCTTATGCCAGAGGGAGGGTGCAGAGTTTATCTCATCTTAATATACCCTGTTTCCCCCTTTTTAATACATAGTCATAAAGTAAGCCATGGCAGGGTTTTTAAGCATTTGAGAAATATAAGACATACCCCCAAAATAAGCCATACTTCCGCGCCATGGAAACCAACCCCCACAGGCACCTCCACTCACAGAGTCACTCCATGCGGCCAAGAGCTCTGCTTAACAGCTGATCGCGCTCCCGCCTTGCTGGCTGCATCCCCGTGCTCCGCTTGCCACCACCACTTGCCACCACCGCTGGGCTCACTGCTTCTTCCTTGCCTGGCCCAGCCAAGGAGCTTGGAGCACCCTGCAGCGGCGGGGGGAGCGCCTGAGCCAGTGGCCTCCGCCTGGCCTGGCCAAGGATGCCTGCTGCCCCGCCGCCCGGAACCGGTGGCTGCTGCAGTGCTGAGCACTCAAGAGAGCACAGCAGCGCCCTGAGCCAGCGCCCTGAGCCGTAAAAACCGTACCAGTAATTAAAAAATAAGACATCCCGCCGAAAGTAAGCCACCCTGTGTTTTTTTGAGGAAAAAAAGTTATAAGACGGTGTCTTAAAAAGGGGGAAACACGGTAGTATTTGTTTGCTTCCTTTATATACAGTACCACCCTTTTTTAAAGGAGGAGTGAAGGACCCTTTTTCAGCCAGAGGGCCAGGTTCCCTTCCGAGGGCCGCACACCATTGGTGGGTGGAGCAAGAAGGGGAAAGTGGGCAGGGCATTAAATGTACATTTTACCATAGCCTAATTTCTACACAGGTGGTGCTGTGGGTTAAACCACAGAGTCTAGGGCTTGCTGATCAGAAGGTCAGCAGTTCGAATCCCTGCAATGGGGTGAGCTCCTGTTGCTTGGTCCCAGCTCCTGCCCACCTAGCAGTTCGAAAGCACATCAAAGTGCAAGTAGATAAATAGGGACCGCTCTGGCGGGAAGGTAAACGGCGTTTCCGTGCGCTGCTCTGGTTTGCCAGAAGCAGCTTTGTCATGCTGGCCACATGACCCAGAAGCTGTCTGTGGAAAAACGCCGGCTCCCTCGGCCTATAGAGCGAGATGAGCGCCGCAACCCCAGAGTCGGACACGACTGGACCTGATGGTCAGGGGCCCCTTTACCTTTACCCTTTTAAATTTCTACACACATTCCTTTCTATCCTTCATCCAATCAAGGAAGGGGCATAATCAAAGTCCAAGGACACATTCCTGCAAGAAAAGGGGTGTGTTGTGTAGAGTCCTGGCTTGTGCATGATGTGCAGTTTCACTCTAATGCCCACTGCATCGATGTATCTGGAAACCAATATGTTTTTATGGCAGGACAGGGGCGCCGCCATGCTCTTGGAAATGTTCAGGATTGGGGTTTCAGGCAGCTGAGGCAGAATGGAAAGTTCTCCTATAAAACCCGAGCAGTGTAGAAATATTGATTAAAGCTATGCTGGAATGAGACAGACACAGGTATACAAGTTGTATAGTGTATCTTATTACTCAGATTTATTGCCGAGTTTATGTCCTATATTTCATCAGTTACCTGAGGAGAATTTAAGGATTAAAATTTGCCATCTCACAAATCTAAAGAGGAAGCAGTTCCATTACACATTTTCACACGAGGCAGGAAAATGTTAAGATTAATGTACTCCTCTAGTGACTGCAAAGCCAACCTACTTATGGCGTTTCATGTTATTAAATCTAACTGAAATTATCTTCCGGACACTTCCCTTCCAAAACCTAGATTTGAGTTTCCATACTTCCTCCAAGTCAGTTGACGAACAAGGACTATGGAAGAGATACAACTTGAGGTGTTACAGCTGTGCCCAATGCTCTATAAGGGAAACTTTGCTTGTGCCAAAAAACAAAACAAAAAACCAGCTCTGGAGAATTCCCCAACCCTCCAGATGTAATTTTGAAGGTTTATGGGGGCTGTAGGGGAGAGGAGGTGATGGTTCCATTCCACAAGTGGGAGTATTTTACGCTAGTGGAACAGGTACTTTGGAAATTACCCAACGCACTTGCCTTGAGTCAGAATTAGGGGTGACTGACTTCAAACCCCACCCAACCATGTGGGAGTTTGGTTCAGATGCAATTGGAAACCGCAGCTTAGGTTGTGAACAGGTTGTGGCAGAACCTGGGCTTACCTGCTGCCCTGCTCTTCCAACTTTATGCCCACAAGGAAGATTTTTAAACTTTCCTATTTAGATTTTAAGTTAGCTAACAGTAGTTCGCTGTGATGTCCAAACTTGGGGAACTGCAGTGTGCTAAAAATAGGGATAGTAAGAACAAATCATGATCTGAAACCATGGTTTGCTCCCCTGGTTTATCCTCAATAGTTGTGGTTAAAGCAAACCACAGTTGTGAGTCTGGACATCACAGCAAGCTGTAGTTTGAAGATCAGCTACTTCTTCTGGGCACAGAAAGGAAGGGGGTGGTGGCATACAAGCCAAACGCCCCCTCAGCTCTCTTATGTAAAACAGTTTCCCTTTTATGTTTGAACTAAGCCCCAATCATTGGTATGACACATATATACCCCTTTGGAGGCATGCAATATACCAGCAGGTTAACAATATAAGGCCCTTGTTGTGAAAAAGAAGAGTGAATTTGCTAATCTCTGACCATTTGTTAGCTAGGAGAATCAATTCATTTCTGCCACATGTATAGCTTTGATTTATTAAAATTAGTTGAATCATCAGAGCGAGCAGAACAGAATCTGCCATCCTTGTTTCGTTCAAACTAATGGAAAGTAACAAACAAAGCTATTAAAAGGAGGGGGACATAACGGCTGCCAATACACTCATCAAATCACGCAAATCAATTTGCTCTTTAAAATCCTGATTCTAGGCTTTCCTGAACTTATGAAACATTAAGCCTCACTCCAAAAAGAACATCTGCCTTATCTTTTACACAGCATGCACAACTGGGCATTGCCAAATATTCTCATTAGTAAGGAGGAGCATTAAAAAAACAAGACGACTTTGGCAGGGCTGAGGGAGAGATGCACACACACACACACACACACACACACACACACACACACACACAGACACCCTATTTCCTTTGTATGACAAAGAAAATACTATAATGACTTCGTACAAGGTGGCCTTTCTGTGGAACTTCAAAACTCAGCATCAATTCACAACAGTTTTGAAATTACTATTAATGCATGTGGTTGCTATTATATGCCCCACCCACCAATTATACTCCTGAGATGCAGTGTTTCAGATGGAGTTTCCCAGAAACTCCCCTAAGCTTCAGCATTTTTAAAAAAAATCCTCGCAAGATCTGCAAGGGGACCTAGACTCAGATTTGGACACTTCCAGTTTTTGGAAATTTCATCTTGATTAAGTATTACTTTGATTTAAAGATTCTGGGCAGGGATCTACTGGTTACTAGGCTGTGTTTATACTTCAACACACCCTGGGCATTAGCCTTCCTTATGTAAGAGCTGTGACTTCTTTGAATTTATGTCAAGCAGAACTAGAGAGTGCTCTGAGTTGTGTTCAGAGTTTTTTTAAAAACCAAATACTGGTCTGTCGGGGGTTCGAAACAAGCATCTAACTAATAACAAGTGCTGTGCCGAAATCTCTCCTCCAGTTTATCAAAAGTTCTATTCATCTCCTCTCAACAAGCCTAAATGGAGATTGTTATCCCAGTTGGCCTCTGTATTAGATTTGAAATGGATTTTATACATGCAGTTGTTGTTTCTTGTTTTACAGGTAATTTGTTTTTGTTTTGTTTTTAAATGTTTTCATATATGCAATTGCTTTAAACTGATTTTATATAGGCTTTTATTGAGTAGTAAATTGATTCAAGATAACTCAGAGGAAGCAATTCAAAAATGAGTTAAATAAATAAATGTTTTTGGAAGGGGCACTCCAAAATTCTTTAGCATTTTGGTCAGTGAGCATGTATTATTCTGAGCATGTATTATTACTGTAAGGTGACCAAGTGTAGTGTGTGTGTGTGTTCCATCAAACATTTGCCCAGCACACTGCAGCCTCCCTGGTTGCATGCAGCACCTGACCTGAAAAAGCCCTGTGGGTGGAGTTACCTTTAGATGTCTTCCCCTGGTAACACAATAAGTGCTTAATAAAATAAAATAAAATAAAATAGTGCTTTCCTTATTTGCATGCCCTTTTCTCGCAATTACTTAACACTTTTATGATGTCGCTTGGTTTTCACTCCGTGGAGAGCATTTGTTTGCACCCTGCTGGTTAGAGGGGACAAGATCTTGCTTGGTCCACACTGAGGAACCGGGAGAAACAATAAACATGCCTATGGGAGGGATTGCTACGCTGCACTTAAGCCTTGAGGCAGACCAAGTTATTTTCTCTTTCTTTTGCCTGTTAAGAGAGGAAGAGAAGAATAATTGAATTTCGTCTTACAGTGTATGCCACCAGGCTTAATAATTCTGCCACTTCCCCCTGGGAAAGATAATCAACACTTTGCTTGGGAACATTGGCTGATTATACACATTGATTGTGCAACCCTATTCCCAGAAATAAGCCTGAATTCAACACATGGGTTTCCAAGCAGATGTGCATGGGACTGCACCCACCCTTGTTCTTTTGCTCTACAGTGGTAGGCACTAGGACGTAATATTTTTGATCCTTGTTGCCCAATGCATCTGTCTGACCTGTAGCAGCTCATAGTATGCACATAGCTACCACCCTGTTTCTCCTAAAATAAGACATACCCATAAAATAAGCCATAGCAGGATTTCTAAGCATTTGTGCAATATAAGCCATACCCCAAAAATAAGACATAGTGATAGGCGCAGTTCTGGAGGGCTCCAAGGAAGAGGCTAGGCTGGACATGTAATGCAAATGGACCCAATTCACACAAAAGAAAAGAAGACAGTTTCTTCACACTGTTATAAAAGCCAACAGGCAATGGACAGAGCAAGCTAGATGAAAGAGGCGAGGAGTGGGGTCTGGGTCACATGACATGGCAAACTAAAATATGTGCCCAGAGATAAGCATGAAGCTGCTCTATGGCCCCTTGGTTGTTGTTGTTGTTTCTTTAAGGTTGCATTCACACATGGGTTTATTCTCTTAGCCTGTCGCTTCCCAGTTAAGGTTTGTGCTTTCACACGATATATAGGCCACTTCTGGAAACTGGGATAGAAAAGCTAGAAAATGGGTTAGAAACCGGGATAGAAAAGCTAGGAGCCAAATGGCTTCTGGGACATGGGTTGTGGGCACCAAAACAGAATGTCTAGCCGCCACCAGGCAACCACTTTTTCTTTATTATTTTGATAAGCATGAATTAATATGCAATTCACATAAGTGACACATTGCTAATATCACATTTTTAGCAGAAATTATCACGCTTCATTTGGTGTTCACAATAAAAATATAGGTACCACACTTCAGTTTTCAAAACTACTAACTATTGTTAAGGAAATCAGCCCTGAGTGCTCCCTGGAAGGACAGATCGTGAAGCTGAGGCTCCAATACTTTGGCCACCTCATGAGAAGAGAAGAATCATTGGAAAAGACCCTGATGTTGGGAAAGATTGAGGGCACTAGGAGAAGGGGACGACAGAGGATGAGATGGTTGGACAGTGTTCTTGAAGCTACGAACATGAGTTTGACCAAACTGCTGGAGGCAGTACAAGACAGGAGTGCCTGGCGTGCTATGGTCTATGGGGTCACGAAGAGTCGGACACGACTAAACGACTAAACGACAACAACAAACTATTGTTAAACACCTTAACGTATTGTCTATCCTTAACATATACTTTTGAGTCTTCAAAGCACATCCATTTCAGTAATTCTTGAGTGACAGCCAGGTGCAAAAAATGGCACCCAGACTTTTGGAGGTGCTTGCAAATGATGAATGTTTAGTTGCAAAAACGCGCCTGGCACCCTACTAATTTCAAACCCTGAGCTCACTCCCATGCCAATAGCTTTCATAAAAAAAACCTGTTTGCAATCCCATTTGTTGTTGTTGTTGTTTAGTCGTTTAGTCGTGTCCGACTCTTCGCAATCCCATTAGCCCCCACAATTGCAGGAGTAAAGTGATAGAATATAGTAAGTGTTTCCGTGTTATTTGATTCCTGAACAAATCTGTTTGCAGCCCCCATAAACAGGAAAATAGCTGCAGTAAAGTGCCAACATCTGGGGCAGTATACAGTTTTTTCCTGCTGTTTTAATGGGGGAATTGTGGGGGAACAGAAGCACAAACATGTGGGAAGGGTTGGGGAACAGAGATGTCAGCCAATGGTGTTTGTTGCGTCACACCACCATCACTGGTATGAATTACTTTTAGTGCAACATATCAGTCAAAAAGCCGCCGTCCCAGAAAGCAACAGGTACTGCTGCGTGATAGGAAGATTAGTAAACAGGATAGATAGAAGCAATAGTATAATAATCAGGGAAACTAAGCAATATTCTCTACATCTGAAAACACCCTGACCGGTGTGCTGAGCTAAGCCAAGGTTTGACTTAGCGCATTGTCTGAATCTGAGCTTGAAGTTAAGCTCTCCCCTTGATATCACGAGCTGGAGCCAATAAGCCATGCAAGTCGATGAGACACACTTCCTGAGAAAACATGCTTAGGATTGTGATGCTCAATTGATATTTTGAGCTTTAGGATAAACTTTAAAAGGCAAGCATAACGGGGCTGGGATCCAAAAGGCCACATGGGGAACATCTGAAGGCAGAACAAAGCTTGCAAGCACTCCTCTCCTACTTCTGACTGCAGACTTCCACTCCAGACAACAAGCCCTGCTCAAAAACTCGGGGGACCTTTAGAAAAGCTTCCGATACAACTCAAGAAGCTGCACTAGACGGGAGGGAGGAGGTTCTGGTGTGCTTTTGTGTGTTCAAGTGCTTCAGTGTGCCTTAGGGACTCCTTGGATCTCCTGTAAATAGGAATGAAAGCTAAAAGGAACATAATATCCTGCCTCAGTGGGACACCTGTGTGTTACTGCAAAGAGAGAGGGTTGGATTCAGACTTGGCAGGAGAACAAGTCACTTCTGCAAGTGTACTAGGTGGTAGAGAGAAGCAATTTTTGTCCATTTCTGAAGGGTGCATTGCACGCTGTCATTCTCCTTGTGCAACAAACTGCAAGGAAATGTTTCTCTCCTCTCCTCTGCAGCCTCCTGTGCTCCAGAGCGTTGGAGGAGACCACCCATAGCAGATTTTGTGGTTTCGCAAAGAGAAGAGGGTGATGCTCCATTGTTTAAGCCAAACTCCATGTACCTGTACAAAGCCAGGCATCCACAACCTTTGGCCCTCCAGATGTTTTGGATACAATTCCCATTCATAGCTGACCACTGGTCCTGTTAGCTAAGGACCACGGGAGTTGTAGGCCAAAACATCTGGAGGGCCAAAGGTTGGGGATGCCTGCACACAGCACTGGATTCAGTCCTGTACCTCCTAAGAATCTGCTCTGGATGGTTAAGCAACCCTCCAGAACAGTGTGGGAAACGAATGTGGGAATTGCGAAAAGAATAAAGGTTAAAAACCACCTCCACTCCTTTCTCCAGTGGCTTTTGCATCCTTCCACAGATGGAAGGGAAAGTCTAAATCCAACACAGAAATTGTGCAGTATGGAAACCTACAGAAACAGAAGTTTATTGTAGAACTTCGATGTTCAGCTGATCAATATTAAAACTCTTTTGGTGAAGATGCCCTGCCTTATGGGCAGGACAGGTTTTTTTTTAAAAAAATCTAATATTTACAAAAATGGTAGCTGGAGGCTGCCATCATGGAAATGGCATTCCCTTGTGTAGTAAAGGTAAAACAGTGCCTTCTACAAATCATGGGTGCATCATCTATAAGTTTGGTTTTCTGCCTTCAGGACTACTCCTTTTGTTCACGTGTAAGAGTATGCAGATTTAATCAATAATTTAGTCATCAAAATTCATAATTAATCAAAACTCACATAATTAACCCACTAAGATTTATTTAATCAGGTAGCAATTTATAGAAGCTCATGTCATAATAAAAAACCTACTTCATTCTATCTTCAAAGCTACAGCAGTTTGTCATGAAGGAGATGGAGAAGGCTTATTCTCCATTGCTCATAGAGCAGGACTAGAACTAATAAGTGGAAGCAGATTTCGGCTGCATCCACACAGCAGTTTATTCCATTTCCTCTGATGGTTCCCTAACTTGTTCATTTCTGCATTATGTTTGAGCGTTCACATGATGTAAACTGCACTTCAGGGAAACCAAGGACATATATATATGAGGGGCTGATTTCTCTGGTATTGGATTCTAAGGGGGGAAACAGTTGGCAGTCCCCTTAAACCAGAACAAGAGAAAGAACTGGGGGTGGTACATAAGCATACAGTTCTTTCCTGAAATTTTCACGGGGGAACAGAAGCACACATGCAGAAAACATGGGGGAGAGTGATGCTGTCCAATAACACCCATTGTTGTATCACACTATGCCTACTGGTGTGAATCAGAGAATTATAGAGCTGGAAGAGACCCCAAGGGTCATCCAATCCAACCCCCTGCAATCATTCATGACAGATGGCCACCCAACCTCTGCTTACAATCTTCAAAGGAAGGAGAATCCAGCACCTCTTGTGGGAATCTGTTCCATTGTCAAACAGCGCTTACCAACAGAAAGTGCCTACTGATGTTTAGTTGCAAAACAAAATTTAGCTGCAGCATGGCAATATGTTGAGTCCAAAAGCTGCAGCTGCATAACCCAACAGGTACACTGCAGTGTGAAAGGACATTAGAAAATGGAACAGAAATGCTAGCACTACAACCAGGAAAATGAATGCAATATTCTCCATGTCCGAACACACCCTGTGTGTAGATGGCCTAACAGGAGGACGAGTCCGACGTTGGAACAGACCACTTTGGGAGATCATGGGCTTTGCTATGTGGTGGTGCAGAGGCTGTAGGGTCATCCATCAGGGCTGCTGTTGTTGCTGGACTACAGCTCCCATCATTCTTGACCACTGGGCTATGCTGGCTGGGGATTTTTTGTAGTTAAAAAACGGAAGAAGACCAAACCGAAACAGTATGATTACCTTGGATCACTCTCCCGCATGTCGTTATAGTTTATAAAGATAAAAACAGATATATTTCGCCCGTGGAATTGGTCAACGTGTTGCCTCTTTTTTTGGTATTTTGACTCAAGTCTGCAACACGGGGGTTGTTTCCGGGAGCTGTAGTCCAACAACAGCCAGAGACGTGAGGCTATGAAAGGCGGGACTTAGGTGACCTCCCATTATTCTGTGATCACAGGCATGAATTGGATAGAGAAGTAGCTACATTCAGAGATACCCTGATTGAGCAGAAAGATGAACTCCTTACTGTTGCTCTTATGCAACCTCAAGTTGGCCAATGCAAAGGCACTGGATGGAGGTTCTGTATGTTGCTGCATATGCGCCCCTTGCTGGACAGCAACCCAAGAAAAGATCTGCTGGCAGAAGGCTCATCTAAGTCCAGCATCGTGTTCTCCCAGCGACCAACCAGATGCCCGTGGGAAACCTGCCAAGACCAAACGCAGCATCCCTAATTGTGTCATCAGTACCGAGTTCACCGGTCTTCCATATGCCTATTACAGCTCATTTGTGCATGACTGGAAAAAAACAGGATTAACCAAAGGCAACAGCAGTCAGAAACTTGTGGGAATGTAAGATATGGGCCCCTGTAAGCCGGAGTGGGAAACATGAATACAAAGCATAATCAAAGCACCAAAATATGAGCTATGTCCTAATCCTAAAAAACCTTGTGGCACTGGCACATACATGCTCAGGACCAGGCATTTAGACCGCTGCACCCACTGCTATGTTCAAAGGGCGTATTTGGGAATCCTGAAGACTGTTAAATATTAGCAACTATCACTGTGGTGTACAACACTGAAAATACAGTAAATACAATATAGAAAAACAAGTTGCCCTAAGAAATCTGATATTGCGTGCTGGTCAACGCATCTTTCTGGGGAAGCCTATATAATTAGGAGAGTTTTGGCATCTGACAAGGTGTATACAATGTCAGAGTGAGTATAAAGGGCAGTGCATTCTAGAGGAGTACAGCAAAACAAAAGTGATGCAATTCATCAGTTACTCCAAAGTAATTTCACAGACGGCAACAATTACATTTGTTAATGATGTACAGAGTTTTACTCACCACTGCGTGAAAGGTTTCAGAATATAAATTGGCTGCATCCTAAGGGAATAAGTTCCGCTGAACTGATCTGAGCTTATTTACTATGTGGAAGGGCTGTAGCTCAGTGGTATATCTGTTCCACAAGCTGAAGGTAACAGGTTCAATCACTGGCCCAACCAGGTAGGTGTCTGAAACCTTCGAGTGCTACTTCCAGTGTAGAAATACTAAGCTAGATGGACCAATGGTTTGGGATAAGGGCATCGTCCTAAGTAAACACATTTAGGATTACACCTTAAAAAAAAAACACCAGAAACTTCCATAACAAAATCCTAGACAATCTTTTATTTTCACCTAGGCGTGACTGACATCGGTTTCCTATTATTATTTTGGCTCAAATCCAGTTTGGAAGCATAAATTGTCAAGCTTAAGAAAATGCCAACATCTGCTCCTCTCAACACTTGAATTCTTCTCATAATCTCATGGACTGTTCTGAAAAACACAACGCTGGAAACTTGACATGTCTGCATTTCTCTGTCATAGGATTACTTCACCTTTAGCCTACAAGTAGCATCACAGAACACAATGCTGAGAAGCGCTCTGTGATTCACTATGGGAAGAAAGGGGAAAATGTGAAGACTAGCACACTAAGGAGATTTTTCTTCTTCTTAAGAGGGCATAATATTCGGATAACGTTCTTGCTTCTTACCCTTTGTCAAATGGGGGAAATTGATGAATGATGACACACTATGCTGCTGTCTCACTTGCTCTGAACAGAGGCAGTAGTTTCAAAGGTAACACAGATTTTCTGCACAGTAGTTCTTCATTATCACCACTGGTTGACAGGGTCAATCATCTGATGCAACTAGTATGGAGGATTGCTGATTCTCTTTCCCCTGGCTTAATTTTAAACACCAACTTTTGGTTTTGCAATTTCACATGAAATGTGAAACTTCCAAAGTTCTAATCAAAGATGGGTCTCGTATTTTCAAGTGGCATGCATTAGCAACCATCTAGAGACAAGCAGATTATAGAATTGGAAGCATAATATAAAGGAGACTCACTGATTAGTAGGAATAAATCTCTGCACACTTACCCAGAAGTATGTCCCAATGAATTCAGCAGGCCCTACTTCTGAGTAAACATAGGCTGCAGATCCAGGTTTCTCAGCACACAACCAGATCTGTACACAGAAGTAAACCTCTCTGTGTTGAATGGGGCACACTCTTAAGAAAGCATACAGAGAATAACCTTAAGTGTACTGGAGACCCAAATGTAGGTCTTGTTAAAACTGCATAATTCTCCCCCTCTCGATCACTACATCACCTCCTTTTCTATTGTTGGTAAGATTGTTTAATACTGTATACAGTTTGAGAACTCACTTTCATTTTCTTCTTTTAACAGCAGCTGGAGCTACTAAACAATGATACATTGAAGTAAATTGCAAAACTGTCACCGATTTCAGTTTGCATCAATAGACATGAAAATTTACAATGCCTACAGGCTGTGGATACTTTTACTGGACTGATATTAAATATACATAAAGATTCAATATAAAACGTCCAACATGTTTCAAAAACAGTTCATTAAGAGAAACCCTGATGCTATGAAGCAGAAAGCACCGTTAGGAGCAGATAGGTGTGAAATTAACACAGATAGCATCTAGAACAAATATCAAGAGCACCAAATCTAAGGTGATACATATTCAGAGGCAGCATTCATATCGTCTCTGTCACACGCACACAGACGCACCCACGAACACTAAAATGCTACTTCTCAGTGTTACATTTTAAAGTTCTGCACATCTCTTACAGTACATGGCAGCATTGCCTGAATGACTCCCAGCAAAGAGCACATGTGAATCGCCGCTTGCGGAGAATGGCAATGGGTGAAAACGAGACTCCCTTCGAGTAGAAGGAGCATTTTCTCTAATGACTCAGAGAAATCGGGCATTGGCCAAAATCCCGATGAGGAAAAGAAAGAGAAAGAAAAGACCGCAGGGCTTAGTTTGGCTTTTGTTTCTGAAGGAAACGCGTCTAGTTTGCATAATATGCGGGCACAAGAATATACACACCCTCTTAGGCACCAGAGGGAAGAAAACAGCCGCGGCTCTTTATCAGTGCCTCGGAGGGATTCGCAAAGCAGCGTCTATGAAACCGAGGCGGCATTTCCTAAGAGATCGAAAGTGGCTTAAGTTGTTTTGCTGAAACATCTGGCATCCGCGATAAAAGAAAAAGGAACAGCGTGCCGTTCTTTTGAGCAGCAAGGGAACATTTTTTTTAAAAAAATCTTTTTGAGCACGCCACCCAACACAACCCCTTGTGCTGTTGCTGTTCTTTCAAAAGCGCTGAAAATAACTACAGTATTCTATTTAAGAGAGAGAGATAGCCCAGCTCTGCTTCTTCCACGCCGCAAAAGCGGCGGGCGAAGCGGCGCTGGCTGCAGCACCCGGTTGTTGCTGCTGTTGGCGCGCTCGCCTACCTGAGAGCCGGTCTGGCAATGCGGGCGACGCAGCTGTTGCAGGTGTGGCTGCACCCCTGGCTCACTCCGCAGCAGCAGCTCCTTTCACCGGAGCAGAGAACGCAGCAGCGAACGCGAGCACCGCCTCCGGGGTTGTTTCTCTCGCGTCTCTCAGCGCCTGGAATAGTTTCCCCCTTTTCCCCGCCCCGCTCTTTCCATACATGGTCAACGCCGCGCCTCCTTCCCCTGTCCCGCTCCCTGATTGGCTGGCTCTCCCACCCTCCTCCTGGCCCCTTTCATGCCTCCCTTTCTTTCCCCTTCCCGCCCCCTCCGTCGCCTGGCTTCGTCCTTCCCGCAATGCTTCTCGGGAGCTGTAGTCTTTCCGAGAAGCGGACTACAGGTCCCATGGGCCCGCGCGGTCGCCGGCTAGTTCCGGACAACGCCTGGTTGTGTGGTAACGGCGGCGGCGGCGGCTGGCGAGAGGAGGAGGAGGAGGGTGCTTCCTTTCCGGCTGGTACTTCCGGGAGCAGCGACGGTGGAGCCCGCTCGGGAGCCCTAAAAGGCTTCGAGGGGCGGGTGGGGCAGGGAGGGGAGGTAAGGAGGCTTAACTGCTGCGGCTCCGGCGGCCTTTACCGCTGTTGTTGTCGTCGTTTACCACAGCCATTACTATTACCCTTATCATTAGCGCTGGCAATGTCCGCAGGGGTCACTGGTAGGTTTGCGCGGGGCCTAGCCGCACCGCAGAGGTTACGCCGCCCCGGAGGCGTAAGAGGCCTTGGAGAATCCCGTGGTCGGGATAGAACCGGCGAGGGGCCTAGTTGCCTCCGTCAGGCGCAGCTCGGAGGAACCCCAAGCAGGAGAGATCCTCCCTCCCCCCGCCAGCCTTCTCCCCTGTGGGGCAGGGCCTCTCGCCGACCCCGCCCCGAGATCTTCCAAGCGGAAGAGATTTGCCGGGAGAGGCCAGGCCGGTGTGTCTCCCAGGGAGGCGAGGGACGGGGCGGGGGGAGCAGGTGCAAGCTCTACGAAGCGGGGAGGTATGGCGTGTCCCGTTGGGGAGGATCTGGGGCTAGGGTGGCTTTGGTGCTGGGGGGCCAAGTACACATCAAGGGTAAGCGGGGAAGGTCAGAGGGAGAGAGAGAAGTGGGGTGGGGGTGGGGGAGAACTGGGAAGAGGAAGCAGTCTCGATGTGGGAGAGACCTTGAGCCTCTTGAAGCAAGGGAGGGTGTGTGTTTGCAGATATATATAACAAATATATTCCCCCCCCCTTGACGGTATTTTGTCCAAATTATGCCAGTTATTTTGCTGAATAATAATATAATATTGCAGGGGGTTGGGGACAGTAATGTTTTCCTCCCTCTGCCCAAAGAGGAACACAGCAGCATAGGCCAGACAAGCCTGGTCTGTGTAAATAACAGAAGAAAAGAGACTGTCTCCTTTCAGGTTGCAGGTGGTAATGTGGTGGGCCATGTTCATTATTATTACAGTGGTACCTCGGTTTAAGTACACAATTGGTTCTAGAAGTCTGTACTTAACCTGAAGCGAACTTTCCCATTGAAAGTAATGGAAAGTGTGTTAATCCGTTCCAGACGGGTCCACGGAGTACTCAACCTGAAGCGCACTTAACCCGAAGTATGAGTGTAATTGGTTCTGGAAGTCCGTACTTAACCTGAAGCGAACTTTCCCATTGAAAGTAATGGAAAGTGGATTAATCTGTTCCAGACGGGTCCCCGGAGTACTTAAACTGAAAGTACTCAAACCGAAGCGTACTTAAACCGAGGTATGACTGTATTACTATTATTAATGCTTTCTGGCATGGGGAGGAAAGCTGGCATATCGTGGAAAAGAGTGTTATATTGTTATACAGCCCGTAGCAGGAAGTACCGGTAGCCCGGGAATGTTTTTGCTGCTTTCATCTGTTTCAGTAGACCGGTACTTCACTGGAGGGGTGTTCCTGTTGTGTGTCCACACATGTCCATCTCTCAAGTGTGGAGAGTTGATGTGCTTGTTAGAGATTTAAGACTTTGAAATGGTTAAGTTTGCCTAATACTGCACATGTAGTTTGTATCCACTCATTCTCCTTCCTTGGAGGTTTTTAAGGAAAGGTTGGATGGCCATCTGTCATGTATGATCCAGTTGAGATTCCTAAATTGCAGGGGGTTAGACTAGATGACCCTTGGGGTCACTTCCAAATCTACGATTCTATGATTCATTGTCACAAAGGAATTTATGAAATGAAAAAATGCATAAAAATAAAACTTAGAAAATCTTTCCAATTTGGGAAATTTCCACCACACATCAATGGGCATAGCTTAGTTATTTTGTTTATTAGGTTATACTATGTTGTCATGTGGCTTGGAAGTACTGTGAGGGTTGGTAGAATAATAGCAAGAAGAGTGTGTACAGTAGCTAAAGAGTTTGCTTTGGAGTCATTGAACTGAGCATGCAGGTTGCTGTCATAGACAAATTGTTATTGATAGGTCCTCTGCCTTTTGAACCAAGGCTCCCATGTTTTCAGCTGGAGAAGGCAGGAGTGGCATAACATGTCTACCATCTTGATGTGACCAGGCTGAGCAGCTTTGGAATCCAGAGACTTGCAGAATTTGAGAGACCGTTTTTCTAACATGGCCAGGGAATAGGGCTGTTTGGAGACAGATGCCAGGCAGTAAATACTGTACAGTGGTACCTCTGGTTACAAACTTAATTTGTTCCGGTGGTCCGTTCTTAAGCTGAAACTGTTCTTATCCTGAGACGTGCTTTCGCTAACGGGGTCCCCCACTGTGCACGCGCCTCCGGCACGCGATTTCCGTTCGCATCCTGGAGTAAAGTTCACAACCAGGAGCAGCTACTTCCGGGTTAGCGGAGCTCGTCACCTGAAGTGTTCATAACCAGAAGCGTTCATAACCAGAGGTACCGCTGTATACTGAAATTGTGAGGCAGGCAGTCTTGAAGTTTAGAGGTAGGTTTCTAAAAAAGAGGTGCTGATCTTTAGTGTATTGCTTCATGGTAAAGAGAGATTGATTTAATGACAGAAACCAGTTGTGTAGTAATGGTGCTCATTCCATTTGAAGTCTTCATTGGCTTAGCACTCATTCATGTGAAACTCTTGTGTTTATACACTTGATAGTTGCACTTCCTGGATCTTTTGAGTTGCTTGGATTCTTTTATGGGCTGTTTATCTCATAATGCATCTAAAAACAGAAAATGAAACTGGATTTGAATGTTCTTTCAGTTTTTATAAGTTAATGAAGACTACAGAAATAGCTAGGTACAGAGCTGTTTACCATCTGACTTATCTTCTTTTTGAGGTTGTTTAAAAAAACACAAAAACATTTAACGTACATCAGCAAAATGTTGCTTTCCCCATTAGAACATTACTAATCAGTGTTCAAAATTAGCCAGGCACCAGACACATTTTGCACCTGGCTATTGACCACTTTTGACCAAGCAAAGATGCCTGGGTCCCAGAATGGTGCCTGACATGTCCTACATCTGGAAGCACATGCCTGGGGATCATTGGATCTGGAATATTTACACATACTACCAACACATCCTGTAGAATTCTATCAGTTATATTGTATCTGCATAATCGGAATGAATTTCTGGAACAAAAATGCTTTTTCAGTGCAGCCTGAGCAGGAGCAGTCACCATTAGGAAAAAGAGGTTGGAATGGGGCAATATATATGGACTGCTCCTGGATCAAGTGACTTTTCTTCTCTTAAACTCTCAACCTAGCACAAGGTTGTCATCTGAATTAGCCAGATATTTAACTGAGAATCAGTCATATTCAGGTCTTCATTTGAAAAAGAAGACTTTAGAGCTGTCTTGCTCAAAAATGGCAACCAGACATTCCATTTCGGTGACTGAAACCTGAGTTTAAGGAGCCATTTGGCACCTAGCTTATGTATCTGAGTTTCTAACACTACTACTATTGCTAGTTGTCTTCAAGGTCACAGATGCATGGTAATCCCACACCATTCAGAATGTCCATGTAATTATACTTTTTGAGGTTTAGGTAGTCTTCCTGGTAGTATTCACTATTTTTTATAATTAAACTTTAAAGGTACAGTGGTACCTCTGCTTACGAATAACTCTACTTACGAAAGTTTCTACTTACGAATGGAGCTCCATCCGCCATCTTGGATGCGGTTTAGATAGGAATTTTTCTACTTACGAATTTTTAGATAGGGTTGCTTCTACTTACGAATTTTTTCTCCCAATGCATTCCTATGGGACTCGACTTACAATTTTTTTCAACTTACAAATGTGTGTTCGGAACGCATTAAATTTGTAAGTAGAGGTACCACTGTACACAAAATAGGTGCAGATGTGGTGGAGGAGCAGAAGTAAGGAATTGTATTCTTTTTTCTGATACAGTAGTTTCAAAAAGTGGCTTGCGATCCTTATGCTGCCACATTATACATGGGGTACTCTGCTCTGTTTTAAAAGCTACACTAGTTGGTGAAAGAATGGCATTTCCCCAGTGCCAGAATATTGTCTCTGCTCTGGAAAGTACAACGCCCAATAATAATGTTCATATAGTTGGGAAAATTTATATTGCAATCCTATGTACAAGAAACTGATGGAAAGTAAGCTGGTATGAGTTAAGCCAGCAGAAAGTTACACCAAATCCAAATCCTGGTCATCAGTGGGGCTGATGCAGCTCTGTCTACGCTTGGTGGAGGGAGAGAACGATGCTTTAAATTAGAGTTCTGTGTTGGGTTGCCAGGTCATGTGACTGAGCTTATGGTCCAGCCTAAGTCCGTTCTCCCCTGTCCCAGTCCTGCTGTTGGAATGCCCCCTTTTGAGGACTTGGCTCAGATAGCTTCAGTTCAGTTAGGAAGAGCACATATTTGGCTGAGGGACATGGGTGGAGCTGGGATTGGGGGTTTAACACTGGCTGAAACAGATCCATTGCATCCTAAGCTGCCCATCTTGATGGATCTTACCATACGATTGTCCCCTGTGAAATTTTTTAAATAAAGAAAAGACATTGAAGAAAGGTGCCTGGATTCATAACAAGTGAAGAAGAGCTCTGTGCTTGTGCACCAGGAAACTTGTCATTTGGAACTGCCCTTAATGAAAACCCTATACCTATTTATTGTTTTTTTAATTGAAATGTAATCTAATAATAGCAACTAATCTGTTAAATTTATATAGAATTTTTAAATAATGGGTAAGCAAATAAGTGATGTACTTGCAGAAGCAAAAATTGGTTAGAAAAGCTATTTTCCTTCAAAATGTATTGTTGCTCGTTTCTAAAGCTTGGCAGCTTACTACCGGTAGTATTTGGAGAGAGAAAAGTGTTAGTCTTTAAAATAAACATGCTTATTTCAGACCATTAGAAACTTAAACAGTTGACTGTTTTTGTATCACTGCGGAAATGTTCTTAAACTTTGACAGACTTCAAGGGTAGGAAGTTGTAGAATTAAGTGACAGTAATGATAACGTTCTCCATGCAAACTTGTTGTTCTTGCCACAGACTATAGCACATCATTAGCAGATAGTGTTCTGCAGCAGTTAGGCAGCCATTTTCCATGGTAAGTGAGTCTAGCACTGTAGAGGTCAACATGGGCATCCTGGATTGTGCCTAAAAATCAAATGTAGAGGGCCATTCTGTTAAATTCATGAAGTTTGGCCAGCACTACTCCAAAAAAACACTAAATAGTTTTGAATCAACGTAGAATAGGCCCTTGTTCTGTGTATAGATAAGCTCACAGAGGAATGGGTGAAGGTAACTTTGTTGTTTAGTCGTGTCCAACTCTTCTCGACCCCATGGACCAGAGCACTCCAGGCACTCCTGTCTTCCACTGCCTCCCACAGTTTGGTCAGACTCATGTTGGTAGCTTCGAGAACACTGTCCAACCATCTTGTCCTCTTTTGTCCCCTTCTCCTTGTGCCCTCGATCTTTCCCAGCATCAGGGAGGTGGCCAAAGTATTGGAGCCTCAGCTTCACGATCTGTCCTTCCAGTGAGCACTCGGGGCTGATTTCCTTCAGAATGGTTAGGTTTGATCTTCTTGCAGTCCATGGGACTCTCAAGAATCTCCTCCAGCACCATAATTCAAAAGCATCAATTCTTCGGCATCAATTCTTCAGTAAGGTAACTTACTGATGTCTAAGTGGTGCTGAAAACATTTCTGCCACCACCTCCTAAGCAACTGTTGTTGTTGGCATCAGACTGTCTTGGGCAATGGACTGCTACTTCAGGGGTTAAACCAGACAGCTGGAGAATTGCAGTCCCTGTGTTGCCTCCGGCATTGTTTTTGCTGCATTAGCAGCACCCAAGTGACCTCCCCAGGGCGCAAGCCTGGGCAATGTGGTTGAAGGTCCTGGGCTGCCCAGTTTATTATTATTACTACTATTATTATTACTATTATTAATATCCCACCCTACATCCGGAAGGCGGTTCACAGGATAAAATCAAAATATAAAAACACAGAATACATAATCAAAATAAAAACAAACACACACACACATTTTTAAAAAGGGCATTTGATGACAAGCAACCAAATGCCTGGTTAAAAAGGAACATTTTCACCTGGCGCTTCACTGATGTGGTCCAAAGGAAAGCTGGGCAAAACATTAGGCACCAATCTGGCTGCAGGAGTTGCCAGAAGGAGGAGTACAGGACTCCTCCCAACTGTTTTAGGGACTCTACTCCAGATTTGTGTAGGGTTTACCCCTTAGCCTTTTCTTCTCTCAAAGGTGTCCTGAAAGGCAGCTGAGTACAGATTTTTCCTCAGGGTTTATTCCTGAAGCCTTTCTCATGCATGAGTATAGCTGCAAGCCAGCAGAGGTTTAGGTTTAGGATCAGAGTTTTTCTTCTTCTAGATAAGCTACCTTCCCAGGTTGATGGGCCCCATTTCCCCCTTAAGCAGCTGTAATTAGCTACTATTAGAAGTGGACCCAGGTGGCGCTGTGGGTTAAACCACTGAGCCTAGGGCTTGCTGATCAGAAGGTCGGCGGTTCGAATCCCCACGATGGGGTGAGCTCCCGTTGCTTGGTCCCAGCTCCTGCCAACCTAGCAGTTCGAAAGCACGTCAAAGTGCAAGTAGATAAATAGGAACCGCTACAGCGGGAAGGTAAACGGTGTTTGCATGTGCTGCTCTGGTTTGCCAGAAGCGGCTTTGTCATGCTGGCCACACGACCTGGAAGCTATACGCCGACTCCCTCGGCCAATAATGCGAGATGAGCGCGCAACCCCAGAGTCGGTCACAACTGGACCTAATGGTCAGGGGTCCCTTTACCTTAGAAGTGGTAAACTGCCTTGTGATCTGATTTGGTTTGGCAGTACCGTACCTGTCCTGGGTTTGGTAAGTCATTAGTCATCATGATAAGATAAAATAATAGAGTTAAATAAATAAAAAGCTGTGGGACTGAAATTTCAAGCTAGTGCTTTCTTCTCCGGAGACTTTTAGAGAACAGGCTCTCTTCTGGAATGAAAATCTTCTCATAGACTTCATTAAGAGCAGGTAGTTCTTAATGGCAGTTTCCCCTGTGGCATATCAAGGTAAACTAGGTCAAAATAATTATGTAGAGAAATGCTGAATATTATGATACTCATGACTGCGTATGCACTGAAGAAGTTGCCATATATTTAACACTTGTACAAGTAAGAGTATAAACAGAGCATTGTATGCAAACGTAAAAGTTAGATTATTTTTGGACAATTGTATGTGAGTTTCCATTTAGGATAATTGTTTGTTTACTTTAAGAGTCCTGTTTCTGTCCTCTCCAAGCACTGCTGTATCTCCCCAACAGGTAGAACAAAACAGCAGGGAAGTATTCCATTCTTCATCTAATTTACTGTAATTATATTACTCTTCAAAATTTGGGATCTGATAAAATCCTACACACCTAGATATTTGATGCTGGTACTTGAGAATTTGAAAATTTAGCTCTGTTCAAGACTCGCAGTGGCTCATAATTTTGTCTGGTGCTCTCAGTATGAAATGGATTCAGCTCTGAATGCATACCTGAAATTTGAATATGGTGTAATAATAATAATAGTAATAATAAAAGTAATAATAATATTAATAATAAATATTTTTACTATTTATACCCCTCCCATCTGGCTGGGTTTCCCCAGCCACTTTGGACGGCTTCCAACAAAATATTAAAATACAACAGGGCTGCCTTCAGATGTCTTCTAAAAGTCTGGTATATGTTTTTCTATTTGACATCTGGTGGCAGGGTGTTCCACAGGGCAGGTGCCACTACCGAGAAGGCCCTCTGCCTGGTTTCTGTAACTTGGCTTCTTGCAGCGAGGGAACTGCCAGAAGGCCCTTGGCACTGGATCTCAGTGTCCGGGCAGAACGATGGGGGTGGAGACGCTCCTTCAGGTATACTGGACTGAGGCCGTTTAGGGCTTTAAAAGTCAGCACCAACACTTTGAATTGTGCTCAGAAACATACTGGGAGCCAAGGTAGTTCTTTCAAGACCTTCGCTGGTTCTGATTTGAAAGAGAGGTAGAGCTGGGTATCATCCGCATACTGATGAACACACAGCCCAAACCCCCTGATGATCTCTCCCAGCGGCTGTACAGTGGTGCCTCGCTTAACAAACGCCCCGTAAGACAAAATTTTCGCTTAAAGAAAGGATTTTTCTAGAGGAGGTTGCCTCGCTAGACAAATTCATTTTATGGAAAATTCGTCTAGCGAATCGCGGTTTCCCATAGGAATGCATTGAAATTCAATTAATGCATTCCTATGGGCATTTTTTTAAAAAAAAATAAAAAATTGAATGCATTCCTATGGGATTCGCTAGACAAATTTTTCGTTATAAGAATAGACCCGTGGAACGAATTAAATTCGTCTAGTGAGGCACCACTGTATGTAGATGTTGAAAAGCATGTGGAAGAGGACAGAATCCTGAGGCACTCCACAAGTGAGAGCCCGGGGGTCTGAACACTCATCCCCCACCACCACTTTCTGAACACAGCCCAGGAGGAAGGAGCAGAACCACTGTATAACGGTGCCCACAGCTCCGAGCCCCTCTAGATGTTATGGTCGATTGTATCAAAGGCAGCTGAGAGATCCAGCAAAACTAGGAAACCGCTCTCACCTTTGTCTCTAGCCCGCCGGAGATAATCAACCAGTGTGACCAAGGCAGTTTCAGTCCCATGGTGAGGCCTGAAACCTGACGGGAAGGGATCCAAATGGTCCGCTTCTTCCAGGCATGCCTGGAATTGTTCAGCATCTACTAGCTCAATCACCTTGCCCAAGATTGGAAGATTTGAGACTGGGCGATAGTTGGCCGTATTGGCTGGGTCTAAATATGTTTTTTTAAGAAGCGGTTTAATGACCGCCTCTTTCAGCGGGTCTGGGAAGGCTCCCTCACAGAAAGAAGCATTCACCACCCCAAGAAGCCCAATGCCCAGCCCTTCCCGGCTAGCTTTTGTAAGCTAGCCGGGCAAGGATCAAGGAGACATGTGGTTGGTTTCACTTGTCCAAGCAGCCTGTCCACATCCTCGGAGGTACCGGTAACAGATTGGAATTGGTGTACATTTCATTAGCCCAAAATGTTCTTTTGAAATCCAGTTTCAGCTTTTTTCAGAAATCCTGACTGGAGGCTGCAGTCTCTTCTGAAGCATGAGTGTTAATTTCTGTAAAAAGCTAAGTGTAGAAATAGTGTACGCTAACTTGGCTTGGCAGTATGCTTGTACTTTGGCCAAATACACAGCTGCCAGCTTCTATTTGCTTTTCTATTTGGCTTGCATGCTCAGGGAATATACATTAGAAAATTGGTCAAGGTTAATTGCCTTGCTGTAGCTTCCCCTAAGCTTTTTGTCTGTAAACCAGTAAATTTACTGCAGTGTAGCTAGACAGATGTCATCTTCCTTCTTCAAAACTTAACCTCTCTTTGCTAGGGAAATGCTGAATTCTGCGTGAGTTTAGATAAAACCAGCCTTGCAGGCAGTACTTGTGGAGTTGGTTATCCTCATGTCTCATAAGAGCCTGCAAGTGGTCCATCCTGCTCTCAAAGTAGTTAAACAGATCCCTATGGGAAGCAAACAAGCAGAAGCAGAGCATAACAATCCCCACTTGTGATTCACAGCAACTGGCATGCTGCTTTGACAGTGGATGTCGAACACATAGCCATTGTAGATAGTAGCACTTGATAGGCTTAACCTACATGAATTTGTCTAATCCTCTTTTAAAGCCATCCAAGTTGGCGACCATCACTACTACTTGTGGGTGAAACTACTCCAGAGTTTAACTGTAGTAGTAGTAGTAGTAATAATAATAATAATAATAATAATAATTTCTTATTTATACCCTGCTCATCTGGCTATGTGCTATGTGTCTGTCCTGAATCTTCCAGTGTTCAGCTTCATTGGATTTCCCTGAGTTCTAGTGTTATGAGAGAGGATGAAAAACTTGGCTCTGACAACTTTATCACCATGCATAATTTTATGCACTGCTACCAAATCTCCGCTTACTCACTTTCCCCCTTAAACTGAAAGCCCCTTTCCTCATAGAGGTTGTTCCATCCCTTTGATCCTTTTGGTTGTCCCTTTCTGAGCCTTTTCCAGCTCTACAGTTGCCTTTTTACATGAGGCAGCCACAACTCTGCATATTACATCAAGTGTGATCACTCCATAGATTTGTAAATTGGCATTGTGATATTTGCAATTTTGTTTTCAATTCCTTTCCTAATGATCCCTATAATGGAATTTGTCTTTTTCACAGCTTCTGTACATTGGATTAACATATTCACTGGATTATCTACTGTGGCTCCAAGGACTTGTTGCTGGCCATTAAACCCCATGAGCGTATATGTGAAATTATGATATTTTTGGCCCAATGTGCATCACTTTAAACTATCCCCCCCACCCCACCCCATTTTCCTACCCATTTACTCATGCTTGGGTGAGTGAATGTACTTGTTCAATACCTTATTAGATGAACCTGACATTCTAGAGGCTGTGCAGCTAACATTAACCTCAAAATGAGTTTTTATACTTAAAGTTGAAGGAAATCAGAGAGGAGCTCTTGACTGAAGCAATGCATGGATAATGGAAGTTAGCTTTTGTATGAGACAGGATCATAAAGTGATTTGGTAGAAACTGGAGCAGTAATTTCCAACCTTTTCAGACTCTGCACTCTCCTGAAATCTAGGGAACTTTGAATCTTTCTTTTGCCCTTTCTCCCTTCATTCCCCCTTACTTTCCATCTCCTTTGCTCACACTTTCCACTGTACCACTGGATAGCTCAGTTGATTAGAGTGTGGTGCTGATAACACCAAGGTTGCAGGTTCAATACCCATACAGGACAGCTGCATATTCCTGCAATGCAGGGGGTTGGGCTCGGTGTTAGAACTCATATATAAGCCAATGGCCAAATGGCACCTTAAACCTAGGTTATAGTTACTACAATGGAATGTTTAGTTGCCTTTCTTTTTGCTGTGGGAATTAACCAGTATTATTATTGTCATTTCTCATTTCTATATGGGTTTATATTTTAAACAAAAAAAGCAGTTTACAGCACATTAAAACATCAAATAAAACAATCCAGAATAAAACAAATTCAAGCTTAAAGGAAATTATTTCAGATTTTTCTTTAAGTGGCATTTTGCTTTCCCCATATTTATTTACTTACTTAATTTATATAGCTGTCCCATAGAAGTACCAGTGTGGAAGCCAGTGTGGTATAGTGATTAGAATGTCAAACTAGGACTTGGGAGATTAGGCTTCAAATCCCCACTCATCATAAAACTCACCTTGGTCCAGTCATAGCCTCTTAGCCTACCTCACAGGGACATTGTAGGTATTAAACGAGATGGGGAGGAAAACATATACTGTAGTCCAGGCATCCCCAAACTTCGTCCCTCCAGATGCTTTGGACTACAATCCCCATCATCTCTGACCACTGGTCCTGTTAGCTAAGGATCATGGGAGTTGTAGGCCAAAACATCTGGAGGGCCGCAGTTTGGGGATGTCTGCTGTAGTCCATGGAGAAAAGGGTGGGATATAAATGCAATAAATAAGCTCTTCTGCTTACCTGCTTAAAAAATCTGGAGGGGCCAACCAGTTGGGGATGCCAGTTGCCAACCCAGCATCCAGAGATCTCCGCAAGGTCATAATTGGACCTGTGCCAGTAACAAAACATGTCTTGGGCCTGCAGGATTTTGAACAGTGGTTGGACTAGATGATCCTCAGAGTCCCACAAACTTGCCATGAGTCAACAGTGTGATGTAGCAGCTTAAAAAGCCAATGAAATTCTGGGCTGCATCAATAGGAGTATAGCATCTAGATCAAGGGAAGTAATAATACCACTGTATTCTGCTCTGGTCAGACCTCACCTGGAATACTGTGTCCATTTCTGGGCACCACAGTTCAAGAAGGATACTGACAAGCTGGAACGTGTCCAGAGGAGGGCAACCAAAATGGTCAAAGGCCTGGAAACGATGCCTTATGAGGAACGGCTTAGGGAGCTGGACATGTTTAGGTGAAGGGGTGATATGATAGCCAGGTTCAAATATATTAAAGGATGCCATATAGAGGAGGGAGAAAGGTTGTTTTCTGCTGCTCCAGAGAAGTGGACACGGAACAATGGATTCCAACTACAAGAAAGAAGATTCCACCTAAACATTAGGAAGAACTTCCTGACAGTAAGAGCTGTTCAACAGTGGAATTTGCTGCCAAGGAGTGTGGTGGAGTCTCCTTCTTTGGAGGTCTTTAAGCAGAGGCTTGACAGCCATCTGTCAGGAATGCTTTGATGGTGTTTCCTGCTTGGCAGGGGGTTGGACTGGATGGCCCTTGTGGTCTCTTCCAACTCTATGATTCCCTTCTACCTCTACAATTCTATGATTCTTCCTTGCCTTTTCTCTATAGCAGTTTAGCACATAACCTAAAATAGAGATTGTGTTGCTTTGTGACTCACTTTGGGTTCAAGGCAACCCGCTTGCGTTGCCTGGGTCACTGGTTGAAGACCAATGGACTAGATTAATTTTACCTGTCATATTATTAAAATCCCATTTAATAGATATTTTGAAACATATATGTCCTCCACAAACTTCTCATGAGGAAGAAAAAAATATTTCAGGTGTGTCGCGAGTTGGCATACTTAATTGTTAAGATCAAATTTTTAGGCATACACTTGGTTAATGCTTTTCCAGCATAGTTTTTCATGTCTTCCGTGAAATAAGAGTAATTCCTTACCAATACTTGAAATTCAGGTCCACTGTTCTCTGGGCTGGGCTGGGCTGGGCAGGGTGGAGGATCTCAAACCAGATTCTGTTTCATGAACCATTATTTTCCATTGAGCTAACAGTTGCTGGCACACCCTTATGAAAACAGAGCTTGAGACTTTTGTTTGTTTTAAGCAACCTAAGCATAGAGGTTTGTGTAGCTTTTTGTACATTTTAAACTTATTACAGCATAGTCATACCTATATAGTAAATCTATCAAATAGACTATCAGATGACATTATGCTGGCATATATACAATTTACATGTTACTTGCTATTTTGGGACTCTTCGATCACTTTCCAAGCAAGTCACTGTTGGATGTATGACTAACTTTACTAGCGCTGATGAACACTTACTGTATAAATTATAAAAATAGTATTGACCTTTAGCATTTTAAAGACATCATTTCTCATTTCCATTGCTCTTTTCAAGAAAGTGGCTGAAATGAGAACTTGTGATAAATCCTCAAGAACTTCATTAATTGCATACAGATCATCAGCTAACCTGCAGCACATTTGAACTATGATTAGAAGGGAACTGATCTTATTGGGGCAGTACTGAATCTACTGCATTACATTTTTGGTAGTACTTCTTGTCTGAAAAGTGATACTGATCATAATGAAGCCTTTCTCTCTCTCTTCCTTCCAGGGTAGTTTTTTTAAAGTGCTCTAAGCATTCTGATACAACTAGAAGAAAGAAGAAACGCTTCATTGAATGAGAAGTCCATTGCTTTGATAGCCTTTTTCTTCAAGAGTGGGTCTTTGAATGAGGATGACAATGGAAGAGATGAAGAATGAAGCAGAGACCACTTCTATGGTTTCCATGCCTCTCTATGCTGTTATGTATCCTGTCTTTAATGAGGTAAGATGCCTTCTAGTTGATTTTCTATGTATAACAGTATCTGGGAAGCAGGAGGTTGTCTACAATCTCAGAGGATACCCTAACATACTGTTTATACTTGGTAAGCTAACGTTTTCTACCAAGTCTTTACGAACTGCTCTAATGAGTCCTGCTTTCTATCTTTCTTTGGCTTGGCTTATTTCCATGAAATCAATATCTATAACCTTAACTTTTTGGCCCCAGTTTGTTTCTTAGTTCTGGCATTCTTTTCAGGACTTAAAGGCTCTTAAGATACTTCTCAGCATATGCAAGTTTATGAAATGTAAACCCAGTTGGTTTTAATTAGTATCCAGGTTTTAGGCAGCCACAGAGATGGCAGAAAGTCTTGTACTGTGTTTCTGCAGTTTCACATAATTGATCTGTTTTAAAATGGCAAAATCCAGAAATATTTGCTGATCCAGGAAGCTGGAACTTTTGTTTAAGTATGCAAGGGAACAGCCCTTCTCTGGTGTGCATTTCAGAAAATAATATAGAAATATTAAATTGTCTTTGGAATTATTACTCCTTGGAAGTATAAGCATCTCAATTTGTCTGTCTATAATAAGCTGTGTTCCAGTTGTCTTTCTTCAGTCTGTTATACACAACTGTATATGTTTAGGAGTACTTTTTTTGTCTGTCCTATGAATGGTTTGTTGCAACGCATCACTGCACCACCCCTGGCTGTATGTTAGTCAAAACCCTGGCCTTTGTGGAAATGGTTCTCCACCAGCTGTCAAATTCTACCAGATAACCAGTAATTTTTAGGTCTTTGCTCCATTCACAGAACCATTTTGCCATGTGAATATAGAGAGCAAAAAATCACACTGCTATCTAATTTTATGCTTGTAAATGGCTGTGTGAACCCTTAATTTTGAGCTGAGAGGCGGTGCCTGCTACTCTTAAACATAGAATCAACTTAAGTGAGTTGACAGAAAAATTGGAAGTGGAGTTTCATAAGGCAAAGTGTTTTTTGTTTTGCATGTTTTATATTAGTGTAACAATTTACTTTTAACTCCACCTTGCAGCTAGAACGAGTAAATCTATCTGCAGCTCAGACACTCAGAGCAGCTTTTATTAAGGTAAGAATAATTAACATTGTGTGTATTTGTACATGAGCTCCATACAGCAATGTAAAAATTGGATTAACTGCATACCGAATTTAGCTACTGGTCTGGTTCTGTCCTGATCCATTACTTTTCTTCTCCCTAGGGACCCCAAGCAAATTCTTATTTCCTGCACTAATTAGCATGCATCTGGTTGAGACAGGCAGAAAGCTATCTGCTGTTTGGCTATAGCTCGGATGTGAAGCATCTGCTTTGCATGCTAAAGGTCCTAGTTAAATTCTGGTATCTTTCGTAGGAATTGTGAATGACCTTTGCAGAGATATTGAAGATCTTCTAGAGTAGAAGTATTGGGCTAAATACCCTGACTTGGTTTAACTTCATAAGTTAAATGCCTATGGCAGTGGTGTCCAAACTTTTTTCAAAGAGGGCCAGATTTGATGAAGTGAGGGCCGACCAGAGGGCCAACCAAAGTTGTTAACCTTTTTTTTAGGGTTGAAGTTGTTGAGTAATTTTAGGGCTGAAGTTGTTTAGGTTTTTTAAGGATTTTACCCCAGAAAATAAATTGCCACGGGGGCTGGAATTAACCGACCGGCGGGCCGGATTAAGCCCCCGAAACAGACTTTGGACATGCCTGGCCTATGGCATTGGTGATGTATTCCAAATTTGCAGACAGTTAAGGAGATTCTGCTCCTTTTCTCTGAGCTTGGTATGCCAGTCTCCCATTGCAAACCTGGTCCCATTCATGCTCTCTCCTCTTCCTGTCATTTACTGTATTGTTTCCCTGGCCGCAAAAGGCTTAAAAGGGTTCCCTCTCACACAACTTTAAAGGAGATACAGCAGAGATAGCCATGCAGTGCTAACCCTGTTTTTGGCTTTGGTTTTGAGGTCCGAGAAGTGAGTTTGAATTAGCCCAGCTTTGCTTCCCACCCTTTGGAAAGACTGCTGTGGCATTCATTGGGCTGCATTTCTTAAAGAGCCTAGAAATGCAGTTGTGATTGTTGCTTGGTATCTGTTTTCTTCTTTGGGCTAGAGCACAAAGAGCATGGTGGGAAGTCCAATGAGTTTTTCCACTCTAGCTAGTTCCTGGGACAGTTGCTGCTTGAATCAAAGAAATTGGAAAGCATGGCTTTATATTTTGTGGGGTTGCGACCTTGGCTCGGTGCTTTGCTTCTACTTTCTGTCACTAAGCGGTCATGAATTACTGAAGCATAACTGCACCAGCTTAAGCAACTTCACTCCCAACTTATTTTGTTTTTGGTAGAGATATTACGGCTTCTGAAATGCTTGGTTTCCAGGGACAAGGAACTAAAATACTTCTTGATATGGCATTAGTAGAATTTGCTATGAAAGTACTATACTACTTTTTGTGTGCCATGGTTCAAGAATAATTTTTGGCAACCTAGAAGACTCGAGTGTGTACAGTGGGACCTCGACTTACAAACTACTCGACATCCGACATTTTCGACTTACGAGCAGAAAAAGTGGCCACGCGCTTACGATTTTTTTGACATCCGAACTGAAACCCGTTCGCGGCTAGATGCGGTTTCCTCGACTTATGAATTTTTCCGTTTCCAATGCATTCCTATGGGAAACCGCTTTTCCTATGGGAAACTCGACTTACGAAGTTTTCGACCTACAAGTGTGCATTCGTAACGGATTAAATTTGTAAGTCGAGGTCCCACTGTACCTGGAAAAATTGTATCATAAGCGAAAGATGTAAAGCACTCTTGTTAACTAGCTAACTTTAGTTTAGGAAACAACTGGTTATGGGGCTTTGTTGACATTCTGAAATGCTTTAAGAAGATTCATCCAGTAGAAAAAGAAGCCATATTCTTATGCTTCATTAAGGAAGGTTTTATGTTCAACATCAGGAACATGAATCTAGAAGCTTCAGCATTTGCCCTCAAAAGATTTCACAAACCCAGTGGGCACTTAGTAATTTCCCCTTCAAACACGTACCCTTTCTCCCATGCTGCATTGCAAATTACTTTTGAAAGCCCCTTTAATTTTTTGAAAAGGCTTGCCATGCAACATGGGAGGCCGCTGTTTAAAGGCAAACAATATCAAAAGACACACTGGGCAGACAGAATTAGCAATCTGGTTCTCTGGATTGTGGCCCATAAGAGTAGATGAGCAATGAATAAGCTGTCTGGGGAGTTTTTGGAATCTTCCTTTATGGTTGGGCAGGCATCTTTCTGTTAAGTCAATGCTACAGAGGTCCTTTGGGCGTCTCCATCTAGCACCGGGGTGGGGTTGCTGGTTCAGGAAGCAATGACTTGCATGCTGCAGTCTGGCTTGTATGAGAGCTACTTCACAAGCACGGTTTGCACACCACTAAAGCCAACAAATTCATTCAGTCTTTGGCTTTTGAACTGGCAGGCACCTCCCAGTGTAAAAGGGGAAAGGGCACTTGGTGATGTCTCCTTATCGGTCCTCTTTTGGTGATGCACGAGATGGTGTCTCATTCCTTTAGCCTGATGGACTGGGCTAGGGAGGGACAGAAGATCAATATTTGTGGCCTAGGATAGCCTGTCTCTGCCCTGGGATTTGGAGTATACCTTCAGATTCTGGTCTGAGAAACAAGCATGTGAAGTGGGAGTGCAGATTTCCCCATTTATAATTGAGAGGAATTTGGGCATAAGGGTGTGGAGCAGAAAGTATCAATCTTACTTCATAGTTTGTATAGTCATTACTGTGGTGGTTGACTGTTACTACTTCATGTTATATCCTCTGTAAAAAGCTAAAAAATCAATACTGTAAAAGCACTCTGAGGAAAGTGTAAGACATGGGATGTAGGAAATGTGAGGTTTTGCAGCTCCTTTTTATCCTCTTTGGAGTTCATTATCTCCTGTTACTGTTACAAGGTACGCACTTTGCTAGCTGTTGAAAAAGTTATTCTGGTGTATCTAAAGATAAGTAAGAGCTATGAAGATAAGTTGAACCGTACCTAATTCTGTGCAGTCTATAATGTTGTAGGGACTTAAATGTAATCATATAAATAAGTCTGTCCCTTAATTTAAGTTGGGTTAAAAAGAAGAAGAAAGGTTGTTATAGTGCATAGAAATAAATTTTGCACAGAAATAAATGAAATGGCTTACTGGGCAAAGTTACAAATGAAAAATGTTGATGCAGTCCAAGAAATATAGGTATTCCTTTCAAGGAGAAAATGGTGGTGCAGAACTGGATGTTTATTACGATGCAGTGCTGCTTGCTTAGCTTTTAAAAATATAATTTTGAATTTAGAACCTGTAGTGATTCTTGGATATCTTTTACTGTGTGCAAATTGACTGGTGGTGTACTAAATAAATAAAACTTATTTGAAATGCAGGCTGAGAAGGAAAATCCAGGTCTCACACAAGATATCATCATAAAAATTTTGGAGAAAAAAAGTGTTGAAGTTAACTTTACTGAGTCTCTCCTGCGCATGGCAGCTGACGATGTAGAAGGTATTTCTGCTAAACATCTATCAAGAAATGTGTTTTTTATTTTATTTTTAGAAAAAGAGAGATGAAAAATAATTGTGGTTGCTTTATTTCTTCTTGCAAAAATGACTTTCATCATGAAGATCAAAGTCAACAGATGGACTACAACTTTTATAACCCCATGCCATCCTCTCTGGGGCAGATGAGAGTTGAAGTCAACATTATTGGGGGGGGGGGTGTTGATTGTGCAATTGCAGTTTTACACTCTTGGCAACTGGCCAGCATGCAGTCACACAAATTAAATGTCTGCAAGGCAGAGAGCTTAAGAGTACTTTCTGGGAGGTTCCTGCGAGACTCTCCCAGAACCTGGTAAGCAAGGCGGAGATCAAGGCAAGCTCAGCGCACTGGCTCCAGAAAGGTAGGGATGGTCACATACGGAGGGTACTGAGGTGGTTCTAGCTGTATGTGATTTTGGCTTTGCATGTAATCCCTGGAACCTAAGCCCCACACAACTATTTAGTGTGGTGTTCCTCATAAACTGGTGGCTGGAGGAAGGCAGGCAAACCTGGCATTGCCCACCTGATTAATGCAGTTTGAATGCAAATCCAGGACTTTGTTCTGTTTACTGGCTCTGAAATACGCCTCATAGAGCAGCATTTGCTTATCCTGCATTGGCATTGTCCGTCAAGCATCCTTAAGGTGCTACTGAAGGAATTTTTTTATTTTAAGCATCCTTCAGGCAGTCAGGCACATGTCTTAGGAGTTCAGTTACCTACATTGTCTTACACTGAAGATGGAAAACCGGGTGGGTTCATAGTTCAGTTCTTGCCCACCATGTACATTGTGCGTTTGCTAATGGTGAGGTTTTTTGGGGAGACCCAGGTTCAAATCCCCACAGAAAAACAAAATTAATCTTATTGAAGTAAGTAACCAATTTCTTTTTCTCTCTCACCCCCTCAGAGTATATGATTGAAAGGCCAGAGCCGGAATTCCAAGACTTAAATGAAAAGGCACGAGCACTTAAACAGATTCTCAGTAAGATTCCAGATGAAATCAATGACAGAGTGAGGTTTCTTCAGACAATCAAGTAAGTGCTCCTGTCTAAACTAGTTTGCTGAATAAAGCAGAAGACTTTCCTTAAACCGATCTTTTACGCTGGTCTCCCCCCCCTCCTGCTTTGTATTTTTTGTTACAGTTTATATGTAGTGTAGCATTATTTATAGTGTTTTTAAATTATGGTTTTTATCATTTTAGTGTATGGTGCTTGTGAATTCTTGCTTCAAAATTAAATTTTCTTTCTGTCTGCTGTTCAAGCTGTGGAGGGACTTTAGCCACTGCAGTGCTAATAGTGGCTACAGCAGCTTAACCAGCATCTGTTACTCGGCAATGGGCATAAATGCCAATTTTGCCCAGTTTACAGTAATAAACTCTTACTTATAATAGTACTTTAAGCGTTCCATCAGATTTTTTAAAAATGGGCTTCCTCTAACCTTAAGGGAACCATGTGCCAGTTTGTATTATAGCTTTACTGAGTTTTTTAAAAACTTGGTAAAGTCTTTAGGGTAAAGAGGCTGTCACAGTGTCTACCTAAAGAGTAGCTATGATGGACACTAGAAGCGACTGACTTCCAATGGTGCCAAGACCCATATATGCAGCTGTTTTCATTTATTTAATCAGTTTATATTCTGCCCTTCCTCCCAAAAGAGCCCACAGCGGCAAACAAGTAATAATAAAACATCTCAGAAACAGTTCCAATGCAGATGAAAAACTGGGAAAGATCTCTACTTAAAGGACTGCTGGGAAGAGGAAGGTCTTCAGTAAGCACTGAAAACACCACATAATATTTAAAGGGAGGGGATTCAAAGAGTAGGTGTCAAAACTCTGAATAAGGTGGTTTCTGCAGAGCATAGTGATTGATGAAATGATATTTCAGGTACCCTGGTCCAAGCTGTATGGAGCTCGATACAGTGGTGCCTCGCTAGACGAATGCCCGGTAAGACGAATTTTTCGCTTAACGAATAGGTTTTGCGATCACAGGTTGCCTCACAAGACGACGAGGTTTTCTATGGCGGCCGCTTCGTCTTGCGAAGCTTGGCCATAAAAACCTCTGATCACAAAACCTAGTGAAAGGGGCATTTGTCTAGTGAAAGGGGAACCAGCTGTAGCAAGGGAAGAAGGCAAAGGAAGATCAGCTGAGAGGCGCTGATCTTCCTTTGCCTTCTTTCCGCGCTGCAGCTGGTTCCGCTGGTCTCTGCCGGTTGCTGCGAGCAGTGAGGGGAACAGCGGAACAGTAGCGCGGGAAGAAGGCAAAGGTCTTTCCCCCGCCGCCTGTCCGATCCAGGTGCACAGCCCGCATGGGGCGACTTCCGAAGCTGCGTCCCATGCCGGGGAAGGCAGGCAGGAGGCGGCGGCCGGGAGAAGAGAGCTTCTCCCCGCCGCCTCGCACACAGCCTGCATCGGATGGCGCTTCGGAGACCTTCTCCGAAGCCCCGGCGCATGCCACCGCCAGTCCCCCAGGGCCCATAGGAACCCATTGATTAAGTTTCAATGCATTCCTATGGGAGACTGGGACTCGCTAGACAAAAAATTCGTTACACGAATTGACCCGTGGAATGAATTAAATTCGTCTAGCGAGGCACCACTGTATGTTAAAACCAGTGCCTTGAAGTTAGCCTGGTAGCCAAGTGACAGCCAATGCAGTTATTTACCGCAGGATTGCCAATATGTTGGCAATCTCCTGCCCCAGTGAGCTGTTCACCTGCTGCATTTTGTACCACCTGCGGCTTTTGGACCAACTTTAAGGGCAGCCCCACATAGAGCATGTTGTAGTCATCCAGCCTGCAGGTTACCAGCACATGGGTGACAGTGGTCAGGCTATCGTGGTCCAGAATGATCATAACTGTCTTTATCAGCCAATCCTAGTCAGTCAATCCTAGTCAGTGAAGTCACCTGGGCCTGTAACAATAAAGGTGGATCCAGGAGCATCCCCAGACTACAAACCTGGTTTTTCAAGGGGCGTAAAACCCTATCGAATGCAGGTCACTGACCAAAATGTCTGCCAGAATTTAGCGACAATTTGGCCCTCTCATCCAGGCATTCATTTGAATCGTTTTGATTCATTTGAATCGTTTTATTGGAGCCTATTTTTTGTTTAAAAACAAAACAAAAAAAACCCCTTTAAATTAGTTTTGAGATTCATTTGGTGTAATTAACTTCTGTATAAGTTGATCCATGATTCCTTTGAATAGTTAAGCTAAAGGCACTTTGCCTATCCACAGGGCAGCAAAATTGAGCTCTTCGCAGATCGAGTAGGAGGGGGTTCTGCATACCTAGGGAGAACTCCCAGATAGGCAGAAAAAATGTGCAAAAAATCATGCACATGGTTCTGTAGCAGGTAGACTGAGAACACATATTTTCTTGTCCCAGTTGCACTCCTTTACTTATTCAAGAATATTTGAAATAGTTAAGGCCCCCTCTCCCCATGCATTTTAAATACTTCTCCCCTTGAGAAGTATTTGTTAGGATCAGAGAGAAAGCACTTCCACAAATCTTAATTAATCCCTCCAGCTCCCATTAAGGTTCATCCTCTTAACCCAACTTTCCCACAATCTCTTCCTTATGCTGAAGTCACCAGCTGCAAGCATGATTGGTGTGACATAACTAATTTTAGGGGGGTTATTGAACAGCTTGCTGCCCACAGAATCCCAAACCTTAAAAAATGGGAAAGTATATCCCAGTTGTGCAGTAGTACACATAGAAGACCTGCTGCCCGGCTTCAGTTGCCAATTTATAATCCCAACTCTTTTGTGCCTTTGGGTTTAATGTGGCAGTTCGACAGGCATTTTTGAAGATGGACTGCAAGGAAGCTGAAGTAGACCTGAATATGCTCAGTTACTCCAAGTATCTTAATGTCACACCTACTGCCTTGGGTGTAGATGCTTGTATGAACCCTTCTCAGGCTATGATTTTAATTTCACATGTGACTTAGGGGAGGATTCTGTGGCTTTGGTTGTAATTGTGAAAACCTGAGAGTTGTCCACAGATCACAGTGTTAACTGTCTTTTCTCTCTCCTGACCTCTATTAGCCCCAGCGCAAGGCTGTTTAGTCTTAAATTCTGCAAAGTTAGAACAAGATGAAATGGTATCCATTAATTCTGAGAGGGGCTGCTGCCATCAAATTGCTTTCAGTGATACTTGCTGTGACAGTTTTCTTCCAGGTGGTTTAACTTTATTTAAATGCCTAGAGACTTAGGTAGGACAAGATAACAGCCTCAATTCATGAGATCAGTGTTCACAAAATAGTTTAAGGTGAATCATGGGTCACTTTTTTCATATCTGTTCATTTTATTCATACTATATATTCAGAGTTCCTCTGAAGGGAGGGTATCATTCTGAAGATAGTCCAGAGCTCCTGCTGTGTAACACTATTGTGTCGAGTTCTAAATCCAGCAGATGCTACCTTTCCACATAGGAAAGCTTGCATTAAACCTAATTTGGACTTTGAAGTGCCATATAATCTAATTAGTTCTTGGTGTTCAGTCTTGCTGTGCCATATCTAAAACTCATTCTGTAAGACAGCAAATCCTTTAGAAATACATGTCAGACATAATTTTGGAAGTGATTAAAATTCTGCATTGAGTTAGTCTAATTTTAAAAGATGTTGCAATTATCTTTTCATTGCCAAATAGGGACATCGCCAGTGCAATAAAGGAACTTCTTGACACAGTAAATAATGTCTTCAAGAAATATCAATACCAGAACCGGAGGGTATGTGAATTATATTCTGCTATGTTGGCTTGTCAGAAATATAAACATATTAACTATAAATAATAAAGGATCCGCAATTTATAATGCTTGGATGGTGGGAATTATAAATCATTTCAACAACCACTGGCAGTTAAGACAAATAAACTTGCAGAGGAAGAAGCAAACAGAATGAAAACCAATCTTCTGTCACTAAGCTACTAGTTTTTCCTACTGCCTGATTTTTAGTATATGTGGATTTTTTGTCTGCAGTGGCTACATTTAAGGCTCAGTATAATTTTCTAATATGCTCTGTATGAATTTTGTTGCTGTAAACAAACATTCCCAGATGCATTTACAGAAGTGCTTTTAGCCATTTGATTTCTTAAACAGAATTTTGCTATCACAGCACTTATGCTTATTTTCTTCTGTTTATCTTTTTAATCTGTGTCCAGTGGCTAAAAAAATGGTTTATGAAGGTTGAGGCTTTGATTGAATTACTCTTTGCATATGTATATTTCAGGCACTTGAGCACCAAAAGAAAGAGTTTGTAAAATACTCCAAAAGTTTCAGCGACACTTTGAAAACCTATTTTAAAGATGGAAAGTAAGTATGCTTGGGGTTTTTTTTTCAGTCTTAACATTAACTTTTCTTGGGAATCAGGGATTTTTGTTAAATACTGAAACCTTTATTGGCTTATATAGAGATGGCTGCAAACCTGATGGGTTCAAAACAGGAAAAATCATCCAAGCATGTTTTCTTCTGCTCTTCCAACACTGTCCAGCATTCCCCAATTAAAATCAACACATTTAATGCTGCTGTGACAGATTGTTTGGGGAGGAGGAGTGGTTATCATATGGTCAAGTTAACGGCCATTTTAGGGATGAGGAAACTGGTCCTCCAGAGGTGGTTGGGCTCCAACTCTCATCAGACTCAGCCAGCATGGCTGATGTTCAGAGATTATGGAAGTTGTGACCTTCTAGATATCTTTGCTTATAAGACAGGATAGCTAAAATGGAGTCTCCAGCTATAGAAGTGATACATCCCAAAGTAAGACATACTGGGAGCAAATGGTGGAAGGACGTCCCTGGTCAGTAATCAAGATGCCTTTATGTTTTGTCCAGGACATTATGTATCTTGAGTACCAGTGGCTAAGGAACAACTTTGGGAGAGCACAAAAGGACTCTGAGAGTTGGCCACTGTTGGAAACAGCATGCTGAACTACATAGGCACCTGGTCTGGTCTTTGTCCACCCAGTGGTGTCCAAATGTATTTCAAAGAGGGCCAGATTTAATGAAGTGAAGGGCCGTGAGGGCTGACCAAAGGGCCAACCTCAGTTGTTGACCTTTTTGGGATTTTTGAGGTGTTTTTTTTAAGGATTTTACCCCAGGAAATAAACTGCCACAGGGGCCAGATTAAACTGATCGGTGGGCCGGATTAGGCCCCCGAAACAGACTTTGCACATGCCTGGCACACTTTCCCAACTGATCAGTTCCTTCTTACAGTTGGCACTTAATATATGGCATTGCAAGAGTGCATGCATTTTCACCACTCTTTAGTGGTGAGGGGGAGCATGTGCAATAAGACTAGCTGCTGCAGCCAGAGATGGAAATGATCAAACAGCAATTTTAGCTCTGGGTAGTGAGGAGGAAAAGAATCCATCTGTTCCTTGATCTGGTTCATTGTAGTTGGAGTTAAATGGACAATGCTGATATACACAAACTCCCCCAGTCTTCGGCATTGTACAGTGCTCAGTTTATTTAAAGTTTATACTACTGTATGGTATTATTCTGGTTTGTTGAACACTGGGCAGCCCAGGAATCCATTAGTTAGTAAGAGTGAAACTAACACATGCTGTGACTGGGTATAATTTGCAAACAAGGAGTGAAATTGATTTTTTTTGGGGGGGGGGGGAGAAAGGTCACTTTTACTAATCAAGCAACACCCGCATTTGAGTTTGATGGCCTTCACTAACTGTTATTTCGTTCTAGCTTTTCTTAGCATAAAAGCTGAGTTGTCTGGGGTCGCAAGTGTATGTAGGTCATTGGATTTTACTGCTATGGTCTTATCAAATTTTTATTTCCACATTTGCTGCTTGTGGGGTTCTCTGCTTTTGAAAAAAGTTAACAACATCCCTGACAATGTGCCAGCATTTGGGTGCTGCCAAGAGTATTCATTTGAGTCCTGGCCTATGTGTGTAACACTGGTTGGTGGGGGGAAGATAATTGTGTACAATGCTCCCATGGCTCTTACGTGGGGCTTCCCAGTAACTGAGGTTTTGGAGTCACTGTTAGTGGTCCCCCATGGCTCAGATGCATGGCTTGTATCCACCACATAGCTGCCAAGTTATCCCTTTTTTAAAGGGATTTTTCCTTATGCTGAATAGGCTTCCTCGCGAGAAAAGGGAAAACTTGGCAGCTATGATCCACCAGGACCTGTGTGTTCAGTATTGTGTGCACAATTTTATGGAGCACTATTCCATTTGTGCTCAGATGGTTCCCCTCTCTGTTGAACTTCCAATACTTTTTGAATTCACCCCCCCCCCCAACAAGCAGGCATTTTATAACAGAATTCCAAAATTCTGATTTAAACTTTCTACTTGTCTCAACTTTAAAAAAAAAATGTATTCAGCTACTTTTACATTGGTTAGAGAAAATTGAAATTGAGCAGTATATAGATTAATGAAATACAAGACATTTACTGCAAAGGGACTTAACTCGTCAGTACAGAGTTGAGGCATTAGTTGCTCAATGTATTTTGGACTGTTACTATAATTGTCTTTTTTATTTTATGGGTTTTTTAAATGAGGTACATCACTTTAAACATCTGAAAAAGTAGCTTAATGATGCTTTAGAAGTTACACTTTTAAGAAGCAAAAAATAAACACAAGTGTGTCAACTTTGCAACAGGATTTAAGATGGGCAAGACCACCTTACTTTCTTTGCTCACACTGATAATAAGAAAGATGTGTTCCTCATTGTGTCCTTTATTGAAGGGATCTTATGCAAGACTGTGTGAATGAGTTTCTTATTTCAAAATTGGAGGTGAGAGGTATGCTTTGTGGAATGTTTTGTGCAAATGAAGTATTTTTGCAAGTCCTTCATTCAGTTGGTTGGAGAGTTATCTGTGGGGAGAGAAACTAATTATTGGACACTTCAAACAAACAAACAAACAAAATAATTAGTTCAAGTTATCAGTCTAGGTGCTGCTCCTCTCTAGCACTGCATGATCAATTGATCAGTGTTCTTGCTTGGAGTTATAAGTGCTGAAAAATAAGCAGCATTGAAATTGACACTAGTGCCATTCCACTTGAATAACTTTTGAAATGTACTCTGTCTGATGGCTTCAGGTCTCCATTCTACTGCTGAAATGTGTTTTGTTTCTTACAACAGGGCAATAAATGTGTTCATAAGTGCCAACCGACTAATTCATCAAACCAACTTGATACTCCAGACCTTCAAAACTGTGGCCTGAAAAAAAACAAACTGTATATGTTGAGAGCTGTACTTTTCAATGGTGGATAGGATACCTTTATATGTAAACTTTAAAGTTTTGACTGTATAAATTATCAGTCCCAGTTGAAGGGACCTATTGCAGGATTTTGAATGGGATTTATTGCCATCTTACACCATATTTTTGTAAAAACATTGTAGCTTAATCATAATCTCACAATGAAGATTTTGCATCACTTTTTTGCTATTATCATTCTTTTCAGAATTATAAGCCAAAAGAATTTACGCCTTAATGTGTCATTATGTAACATTCCTTATAAGAATTGTAAATATTTGGTGTTCTGTTTCTGACATTTTAACTTGAAAGCAAAAAAAACAAACAAAAAACAAAAAAACTGCAAGATGATGTATTTAACGATATTGGTGGCAAATATTCAATAAATAGTTTACATCTGTTAGATTATCTGTATAATCTGTTTCCATTATATATTATCTTTTAGGATTGGAAATCCACTTCCACAAAGGTTTAAAATATTATCCCAAAGATGATAGCAGGGGAAGGGGAAACTACTTTTCTTATGTCCTCTTCAGGCATTCCATTAGTCACTAAAACATTGTGAAAGGTACTTCTCTTGAGTGTGACTGATGCTTGTGTCTTCTGCTGTGTGTGCCTGCTCAAAATGCTCACAGCCAAACTTAACCCCCTGCTTGTCAGCTCTTAGTAGCTAATTACCTTTTGAGTCCTTTCTGTAAAGGGCATTTCTTGGTTTCTCTGAAATGCTGTTGTTGGAAAGTTAACAGCTTTTAAACCTCCTAGCTTCCAGATGTTCTGTATTTCTGGTAGCAACTGAGAAACTATAGAGTGGTGGGGTGTGCAGCTGCTTGTCTCCCTCAAAGCCCTGTTTGCACACAAGTTTTATACATAGTACTTGGAGTTTGCAGCTGGTTTGCATGTTTCAAAGCTCTGCTCCATTTGTTATGCGCACAGCTCTTTCACGCCGGAGCTCATGGGGAAAGCCCTTGCCTCTTTTGGACCGCACAAAGATTTCTCAAGGCAGTTGACGGAAAAGAATATGAAACATTTAGTAAAATACATACAAGGCCACAACATATGCAGAACTGCAGAATATCAAAAGGATGTTGTGGATAATTAAAATGGATCTTCATTCAGCCCAAGTGGCTGTCAGGTCTTGGTTGAACAAGAGAGTTAAAATTCCACAATACAATTCACTATGATGGTTGCTCTTGCCAGTTGCTAGTTTAAAAGGTCCATAAAGTACTAGCAATTTGGACCTTGGTGTCTGCCCTTGGTTTTTGCTAAAGAATTGACGTTTGTGCCTTTACGACATTTTCAGTAGGCATGTGGGGGTGGGGGGCAGGCTTGATGACCTGTTGTCAGGTTTGAGGTGTGAAGCAGCTGATTGATCTGCCACAACATGAGAAAAGATGATGGACTTGCCATCACATTTCTTTCTTTTTGCTGGTAAGAGATCAGGTAACAAACCAGTGTGTGCATGGAACCCTCCCCACATTCAAATGTTAGATCAGGGCCCAGCAGGAGTTTTCCTATCTTTGCTTTTGATTGAAGTTTGATCTCCCGATTTGGAAGTAACATTTTCTTGTATTTTGAATAGCAGCTGCAGTTCTATTGGAGTACTAGAAAGCAGCTCCTGTCCAGGTTTGTCCCCCCCCCTGCTTTCTGAGATGGAGGTGTTAGTCCTTAGATTGTAGGGTGGGGACTAGGAGTAGAGAGAAAAAAATCAGTCCAGTATTCACTTAAAGCTGAATCTTACCAGTTTTCCAAAACTACATAAATTGATACACAGCTATCCTTCAAAACCTGCACTTATCTGAATTTTGTGACGTAGTTCTCTAGCCAGTATACAAAAATGCATATATTGGGGGGGAAGTGTGCATAAAAGTGAAGATATTGGTGAAAATTAACATGCAAAAATATATTGCATCAAGGAAAACTGCAAAAAATGTGTACACGAGTCAAAGCTGCATATAAAAAGTTACCTGGAGAAGTTTGCACTAAAATGCTGATGAACCGTGATATATATATTTTAAATCACAAAATGCTGAAAAATGGGGAGAACTGAGTTTAAGCCTGGAAAAAATGAGAAACGGAGAGCCAAAATTTGCCGGATCCTTCTATCCCTAGGATAGGTGTGCAGACTTCCCTCCCAGAAGGTCCAAAATTCAATCCCAGTGCCCACCAGTAAAAAAGGTTCAGGTAGTAGATGATGTGAAGGACCTCTGCCTTGAGAACCTGGAAATCTGCTGCTGCCAACACTATTAAGAAAACACCAATAAAGTGAAACACTATTTGGCTAGAAGAGGAAATGGTAGCTCCCTATGTACGGAACAGCAGCAAACTTCAGTAAAAGAAATTTTAAAAAAGAAATTGATTGTATGGGTTTTGGTTTCATGGGGATATAGCCCAGTAGCAGCCTCTCTATGTAAAGCTTTGACTTGCATTTTTGTTTTGTGAACATCTACAAAGCCTTGGATTACTCTCAACAGCAGGACAGAAATTGATCACAGCTCTAGAGGCAGCAGAAAAGGGATTAGCCTTTGAAGGTAGTTTTTAGGCCTGGTGACAGCGATGAAAGGGGCCTGTGATTTTAGTATAATTTGGAGTATCTGATGCATTGTGTAGGATAAGATCAAAGCATCCCCTGTTTAACGGGGACATAGCCATCAGAAAGAGCTGCATTGTCAATCCTTTCTCAATGCCCAGTGTTAAGCTTGGCTATGTTTGCTGCACAGCAGAATAATCTTGCAGCACCTAGAAGTGGAACAGTGGAGTGCCAACTGACTAGCAGATAGAGGCAAGTCTACCAAAATGTTTTCTTTAAAAAAATCCCATTCTTTCACCCATCAGCCCAGATGTCTTCAGTCTGGTGCTGAATCCCATGTTCAGTCAGGTGCTGGGACTGATAAAATTCAGTGGTCATCAAGCTTGTGACAATGACATCATTGTCCTGCCCTGTGGAACGCCCTCCCATCAGATGTCAATGAAATGAACAACTATTTGACTTTTAGAAGACATCTGAAGGCAGCCCTATTTAGGGAAGTTTTTAATGTTTGATGTTTTATTGTGTTTTTAATATTCTGTTGGGAGCCACCCAGAGTGGCTGGGGGAACCCAGTCAGATGGGCGGCATACAAATAATAACATAATTGTTACTTTTTTATTAAGGCTTGCAAACAGATGGAAGGCATTTTACAGTAGTTGGGGCTGGCCATGTGAAATCCTAATCAGTCTTCAGCCATGCCAGTTAGGGGCAGTGGAGGACTAGATGCAATCCCCTAGTCCCCTAGCGTCTGCCCCCCCTCTCTCTCACACACCCTATATTTCAGCAAGAGCAAAGAAACTACCACTGGTAGAGACCCTCTCTTGCCTAGCCCCTCCAGTTTTCATCCTTGATCATTGGTAGATGGACTTACGAAGCTCAGAAATGGGTTAAAGACCAAGGGATGTGGCTCTCTGGAGGTTGCAAGGCTCTAGCTCCCATCAGCCCCACCCAACATGGCTAGTGGTCAGAGATGATGGGAGTTCTGGTACAGCAACCTCTGAAGAGGGCATCTAATGGTTCGTGTGAGTTTCCTAATAGATGTATATGAATTAGCCCCAGAGAAGCCAAACTGTTGCTCAGAAGGCTCATCATTCACATGTGAGATTTTTTTCTGGTGGTTGGGTGGAGGGAGACTGCACACGGCGGCTACAGTTTACTATGGTAGTAATCTCCACCTCTCCTGCCGTTCCAGCTCCTTTTCTTTTGTGAGTAAAGCAAAAGCAGAGACCAAATACAACAAAGGAGCTCCTGGGCTGTCTTCTGCTCTGCGAACGGACTACAGGTGGTCTAAAATATGGATGGAAAACCTACAGACCTCCCAATGATGCTGGACTCCAACCATCCTTGTATTGTTTAATGTTCGATGGGTGGGGTACAAATAATAAATTATTGTTATTATCCCTATTGACCCTGTTGGCTGCGAGTAATGATAGCTGGAGGGCTATAGGTTCTTCACCTCTGGTCTAAAATTAGTAATCATTGTGTTACAGCCAGGATCCCACTCAGTGCTCTGTAGTAGTGCTCTATAACAGCCATGCCAATCAGCAGCTCATGAGGGTTACACAAGCACTATGCGTGTCTGTGTGCATGCACCTGTTCAGAATTCAAGGCCCTTTGCTCTTCTGAACGGCTTCCAAGTCTTTAAATCAAATAGGTGGGCTTCCTTTCCCGGCTTGCTGCAACAGATCCTTCCTAGCTAAGCAATTTCAGCCACTAATTGGGAGGGGTGGAAAGGGCAGTTAGCTAGTGTTGTGCAAGGTTGCTAAGGAACGCTAGCAAACTCAAGAAAAGGAAACTCAGCTACTCGAAGCAGTCCTGCGAAATGCCTATAGCCTCCACTCTGCACTCAAGAGAAAGTGCTGGAGCTAATCAAGTGTGGTTGGGAAAGATAATGGGATTTTAATCTAAATAAATAGCACATTAATAGCAACAAGGTAAGCAAAATGGATTTTCTCCAGGTGAACAGCTTCTGCTACATTTCCAGGAAGAAACTGTAAAAGGTTAGAAATTTGCTGGGATGGATTCTATTTACCATCAGAGAAAGCCACTTACGTTTCCCCGGCTCGCATACGGCATTCCAGAGCTCACATGCAACCTGTGAGAAATAAAAACCGAGATCATTGTGATCGAAGTCCGTGTTTTGTCCTTTTGGTTCTTGTCCATCCAAACTCTTTTTGACATTCCAGAGACGGCTGGCTCACTACAAATTATTCTGGAGGAAATTAAATTCTGAAAGGACCTAAAAGCCAAGCAAAGAACCACCTTTGGAGATGTATTGATTGAGATAAAAGCAAATTAGGCACGAGCACCACATTTCCTGGGTCAAAAAAAAGCCATGGCTGCTACTGGGAAGCAGCTGCTTAGCATGGCTGAAGATTCTGTGAGAGAGAAAAGTACAGAACGACTTGAAAACAGGCTGACTATTCATGATTTTATGAGGATGCAGGAGTTTTTTAAGGTAAGTTCTCAAGTGACCTGAGGAGCTTTAGGGTTGCTTAGGGAAGATCACCTTTCCTATTATCATTGAGGTAGAAAACAAAGGGGTGGAAAGAGAGATCAGAGCAATGAGAGCCCATTGGGTTGGGCAACATGTTTCCTCCCAAGGGACACATCCCTTTGTGGACAAACGTCTGGGGACTACATGGGGCAGGGATGGAGGCCAAGTGGGCAGAGTAATGCACAGGAGGCTGGCTTCTATATACTCTCATACATACTCCTCTCTATTCTCCATCCAGATGAGTCAGAAGTATTAGCAAAAATTCAAGGACACATTCCCACCATGCAAAAGAGAGTGCAATGAAGGGCTGGGGAGAGGGGCATGACTGAAGAGGGTATAGCCTAGGCATAGGCAAACTTGGCACTCCAGATGTTTTGGGACTACAACTCCCATCATCCCTGACCACTGGTCCTGTTAGCTAGGGATGATGGGCGTTGTTTGCCTAGCCTTTAGGGGAGTCCTTCAGACCAGATAGAGAGGCCTGGAGGGCTGTGTTAAGCCCCAAGGCTTGTGGGTCCACACTTCTGACCTGGAGCAGTCACAACAAACTTGCACATTTTTGCATTATTTGCTGCACATGGAGAATGCCATGATTCGATTGGGAGGTGCCCTGTACTTGCATCACCCTTCAAGTGGTGGTTCTGGAGAGGCAAGCGGGACCTAGGGAGACTGATCCACCCAATGCCAAGAAGGGCAGACCTATTGTGCTAATAGTTGCAAAAACCAGAAATATGCCTAGCATAAATCCCAACACATGTTGATCATAGGTTTGTTTCAAAAGCAAGACTTACTTTGAGCCAGGGCTTGCCACACTGTAGACCCTGAACCTATTTTTAGTGGCAACGCTCAGCTCTAGAAATGGGCTTATAATACTGATAAACCGCCTTGAACATAGGCAGAGTGCTATCTCTCCAGCACTTGGTGATGTCCGACAGCTTCCATCTGGGATTAAAGGGGGGGGAACCACCCTCCCAGTGCCCACTCCTCAGGGTCCAGCCTGTCCCTGAGGGTTGGCATGTTTTAGTTCAAGAGGCCTGTTCCTTTTCAAAAGTGTAATTAGAGAGGAGTCTGGAAAGGAAATGGCAGTGTTATATTTTGTAATCTGTAAACACACACATGTGAAGCCCAGTGACAGCGTGTATGAAAATAAATGGTTGCTTTCGATTGTACCTCACACACACACAAAAGGGGGGGGATGGCATAGATCTATTTTCAAAGGTTGCAAAAGCCAGAGGAGCAGAACAGCTTGGAACAAAAGCAGAAACAACCCCCAAACCTGAAGTGTGGCCCTGAGCTAACGCTGTAGCCCTGTGTGGGATGGCAGGTTAACAAACAGAGTGAGAGCATCAGTCTCAGAGTGGAGCTGGTCCAGCTGCTCTGAATTGTTAGACCCAGAAGGCCCACAGGTGCCATTTGCTCTCAAACTATACTCAGAGGAAGCTTTTACAGCCCGTGGAATTAAAAGGCAGTGGTGCTGTTGTTCTGCCATCACTCAGTAATGGGTCTCTGAGCAGTTCAAGTGCAAGTGATGGGGTTATGCTTTTTCGCTGGCTTTGCCTCGTCTGATTCTGGCAACCGGCTAAAAGGAAAAAATGTTGGCTCAGCCTGTAAAGCAGAAGAGGGAGGGGTGGGCTCCACACCTTTTTTTCTGCATAGGGCTGCATTTACTTGGAGGTTGCATGCTGGTGGGGCACCCCATTCTCTCCCTCTCTCTCTGCATGACTCCATTTTCTCACTTTCTTTTATCCTTTACTACCTGTTTTCTCCTCCTTTCCACCTATATGAAATTAAGGTTGCATTCACGTGGCCCTTTACTCCACTTCCCTGATTGTTTCCCTAACCGTTAATGTCAGAGGGTCGTCGTGGCTACTCTAGAGTAACTCCGCTTGAGTCCAGTTTGTCTTTAAAGACTTTTATTGTGCAAAGCATTTACAGTGCAGAGACGGCTTAAAACATGACCTCTCATTCCAAATCAGAATCCGGCAATGGTGTACGTTTGTTTCTACGCCAGCAAAGTAGTCGGGGCACCCCGAAACGCCTCCCCCTTGACCTGCATCGTGGTGCTCTCCTTAAGTCTTGCGCCGGAAGGAGTGGTGCCCTCTCAGCCTCCTCCCTGTCAAGGCGGTGGAAGGGCTCTCCAGCATCCTTGAGCCCTTGCTTACATCTCTTCTCCCCTGAGCCTTCCCATCATTGCGCACACTGGCTTCCCTCTTCATCCGAGTCTTTCCCCTGGCTGCTTCAGACCCACTGCTGCTCCCTGTGCTTGGCGAGGTGGACGTCAGGATGATGGAGTCCACCCTTACAGTTAATTTCCTCACTATATCTGAGTTTTCATACAATGTAAAAGCCACTTCTAGGAAAATGATGGAACGTAGCACATGTTTAGCACTCGTTTCCATGTTATTTGATTCCGGCAGTCCCCTTAACTTGGAAAACTGTGTGAGTAAAGTGACAAAACTTGGGGCGCAATACCGGCATGCAGTTCCTTCCTGCTGTATTAATGGGGGAATGAAATAATAATAATAATAATAATAATAATAATAATAATAATAATAATAATATATTACTTACCCCCCAGCCACTCTGGGTGGCTTCCAAAAGAATATAAAAAACATAGTGAATCATAAGATGTTAAAAACTTCCCAGTACAGGGCTGCCTTCGCAGAAGCACACAGAAGGGGTGCAGTAGTAGTGCCATTGTCCTGTGACATTGGTTGCTGAATGAAATTTAGCACGTCAATATATTGGTCCAAAAGCCACAGTCCCATAATACAAGGTTCTGCAGTGTGAAAGAAATGTTAGGCAGCAGAACAGAGTCTCTATTATAATCAGAAAAACCAACACGGTAAAGGTAAAGGTAAAGGTACCCCTGACCATTAGGTCCAGTCACAGACGACTCTGGGGTTGTGCGCTCATCTCGCTCTATAGGCCAAAGGAGCCGGCGCTTGTCCGCAGACACCTTCTGGGTCATGTGGCCAGCATGACTAAGCCGCTTCTGGCGAACCAGAGCAGTGCACGGAAACGCCGTTTACCTTCCCGCCGGAGCGGTCCCTATTTATCTACTTGCACTTTGATGTGCTTTCAAACTGCTAGGTTAGGGCAGGAGCTGGGACCGAGCAATGGGAGCTCACCCCGTTGCGGGGATTCGAACTGCCGACCTCCTGATCTGCAAGCCCTAGGCTCTTTGGTTTAGACCATGGCACCACCAACACATTATTCCCGAAATCTGAACGTAGTCTAGGCTGAGGGGTTGCAGGTTGCCCACAAAAACTCTGGTTTGGTGACACCTGACTTTTCAGTAATGCTGCCTCCTGGGGACCATTCAGCCAACAGTTCCTGATTTCCTGCTCTTTATGTGCTTTTCTCTGATCCTGCCTGTGAAGTGGAAAGGGAACAAGCAAAATAGCATTCAAAGAAGAAAATGGGGGAGAATAAAAGAGTGTTATTCATTAAAAGAATAAAATGGGGGAGGTGCATATGCATAATCCAAACAAAGCCAGTCCTTGGTGTCACAATAATTTTTGCTATTCTAACTGAGAAAGCAGCATGAGGTAACATGTTTAATTATCTGTTTTGGGGATGTGAATTTGGTCTGGGATGTGAATTTGGATGTCTTTCCAACTGAACATCATTTCTTAAGAAGTTCTTCTCCAGCTGAGAATTTGTTAATTGGTGAGTTTTCAGTTGCTCCTCAAAATATCGTCGTCGTTTTTTTTGGTCCAAGTCCTTGACACTAATCACAACTTGGATAGTCTAGTGTTGTGCCAAAGCTCATGGATACTTTTAAAGCCTTCTCCCTACAAATATAGAAAGAAGAGAACTGAAGGCTTCTGGAGGCAACTTAGGTGCTCAAGTGCAGAGAGAGAAGCAGTGAGATAGTAGAGATGGAATTTAAATATGAGAGCATGATCAGACTACCCAAACCTGGGATATTGCAGGAAAAGAAGCTCCATATCTTGAAAGTGGAGCCAGCTCAAAGGGTGTGGTGAGAGGAGCCACATGGAATGGAAGTCAACAAAGACCAATGTTAACATACATACCAGGAACATACCCTCCAACTCCCGGATTGAAAAATCCGGGATCAGCGGCGGTGTGGCACCGGAAATTGCTTCTACGCATGTCCAGACATGCTCAGAATTGACTTCTGGTGCCGGGCTGTCCGTGTCTGCATGTCTGGGCACCAGAAATCGCTTCTGCGCATGTCCAGACATGCACAGACAGCCGGGAGCCAGGAAATACGAGATATTTACGGAATATAATCAATTTGGGTTAACAGCAGGAAACGGTAACCAAATACGGGGGTTTCCTGCGAAAAACAGGAGACTTGCCAGCTATGACCTGGAACAGTTCCCAGGATTCTTCAGGAGAAGCCATGCAAGAGTGGCATAAGTGTGCTTTAAATGTAGATGTCACCATAGGACATATAGTGAGTGAGATCCTTGGCCCATTTAGCTGAGTACGGTCTATTATCAGATATGTGGAATTTGTGGTTCTCCATATGTTGTTTGACTTCAACTCCTGTCAAACCCAGCCAGCATGCCCAGTGGTCACAGATGATGGCAGGCAATGTCTGGAGGACTCCGGGTTCCCAACCTCAAATCTATACTGAGTGTCGGTGCTTCTCCAGGGTTTCCAGAAAGGTTTCCTCCAGACCTACCTGGAGGATACCAGGGATTGAGTTTGAGCCATTTTTGCACGCAAACCTTACCACCTGGGGCTACAGCCCTCCCAAAACATGTCTCTCCCATATCAGTTTCTGCAGCCACAGCAGGTGCTGCAACCTTCCAAGAGTTTGACTTCACCCCCAAAGGCACGCTCCTCCATTGTCTCCCGAGACAAACAGATACCAACCCATCACGGCCCTTCCAGAATAATACTGCATACCGAGGCAGAATATCTCAGTGAGCTCAAGGTATGAAAAGCAAATGACTATGGCTAGTTTATTACCAAAAGTCCTGCAATGTCAGGTAATGCATGTTACCCATGGGCATCAACACAGACGGAGACATGCACCCTGGCTGTCTCTTCCATGGGTTCTTGTTTTATTCCTTGCTATTCTACCGGCACAAGGGACCCAGGTGGCGCTGTGGTTAAACCAAAGAGCCTAGGGCTTGTCAAAATGCAAGTAGATAAATAGGAACCGCTACAGCGGGAAGGTAAACGGCGTTTCCATGTGCTGCTCTGGTTTGCCAGAAGCGGCTTTGTCATGCTGGCCACATGACCTGGAAGCTATACGCCGGCTCCCTCGGCCAATAATGCGAGATGAGCGCGCAACCCCAGAGTCGGTCACGACTGGACCTAATGGTCAGGGGTCCCTTTACCTTTACCTTTTATTCTACCGGCACAAGTCAGTTCTCTCGGAATGGGTGCTAACAGGTTAGGGACTGTGTGCAGGAGGAGATGCATACGTCCTTTGATCTGGCCTCGTCTGCCGCTGTAGTGCAGAAGAAGTACAATTGCAAGACCTCTTGCACTAACCTGCACCTCTGTAAGAGAGAGGAGAAGCAGCAAAAGCTTGACAGGCCGAGCTTTTGATCTCTAATTACTGTAGCATGTCAGGCCTGTGGTTTAAATTGGGTCTAATTGAGGTGATTGCGATTACAATAGCTTGCCTTCCACGAGCTGCCCTTTTCAACCTCTGCCAGCCGTTCTGCTAATGGGAGCTGACGGCATCCATATATAGGGGACTGTATCTTGGCAGAAAATGAGAGGAACGTGGCTTGCATCTCTTTTTTGAGCAAGACACGGGGGGGGGGGGCAGGCAGATTGAGGAGGTGACGGACCCTTTTCACAGTCAGCTTCGTTTTGGAGCTGCATGCACTGCTTTAATTTTACAAAGAGAAGGATCTTCTGCCGGACAAACTAAAAGGAGAGGTCTCGTTTCTGAGCTTCAACAGAGCAAGCGACTTGTCATTTCCTCACTGACAGATCACTTTCAGATCACCTGCAGGGCTCTTGCTCAATCGTTTATGCGATCGCCGGCTTTTCCATGGGAAAAGAATTGGCAGAAGGCGGGAGCAGGGGGTTTCCTTAACATGAAATGATTAAAACCTCAGATCTGCCGGTGGGTACACAAAACCACTTATTGGAGAGTGCCGCCAGCTGCTGGCAGCAGAAATTAGGGTTGCCAACCCATTATTTCTCCATCTCGCAGCAGTGGCATAAGAAGCTTAGTATCAACCCTTTCCCTATGCAGCAACGGGGAACTTCAGGTGCATATTTCTGATGGGTGGGTAGGTGTTAACGAAGGATCAACAGAGAAAAATGTTGGCAACTCTTGGTGAAGTGTTTCCCAAAGTGGGCAATAACGTGTTGGACCAATCCATCAACCTCTGATGGATGATTTAGAAGGATTGGGTCCGGCATCACTTTCACTTTCCAGTATTCATACACAGCAGAGTTACATCTCAACGCAGCATCTTCCTTGGAAGCGTCTTTGGGGTTGAAGGTAGACACAGTAGGCAATAAACACTCATGGGCGCCATAAGGATTGAGACAAGTGTAGAGGTTTACTTGACAGGCATATAAAAGCATATTGGTAGCAAACCTATACAGACATTCACCATTGCCGTGGTCAAGTCATGCTTCGAATCCAACAAGAGCCCAAGACACTCTGCTTCTCTCACCGCAAGACGCAAGCAAGAGACTCACAACAAGTTGCAACAAGTTACGCAGAACCGTTGTTATCAGTACATCCTGTGCATGTCCAAAGAACAGTTCCCACAGAAAACGTCCTTGCATAGACAAAACAATCTCAGCCTTTTGCTGCTTCTTGAACCTTCTCCTTTCTTCTCTGTTTCTGGAACAAATGATTCTCTCTCGCACAGAGAGAATATCCAACGTAATGTCCCCTGGGGGGCGCTGGAATGATCCGTGTGTGTGTGATTGTAGCCTCGGGTGCAGTTGGGGGGCATTGAATAAAAAAAGGGTGGTGTGGAAGCATAAAGAAAGAGAAGAAAATTACATACCTTCCAACATTTCTGTGATCGGGGTGCCAACTTGAATTTAAAAAAATGGGGGGACACTAAGGCCCACCTCACATGATCAATCACATGATGCTGTGCATGCTCTTAATTTGAATGGCAATGCCCATCAATTTTTGGGGGGCCTGGCCCCCTCAAATATTTTATTGGTGGGGCGAAGACCTCTTGGGACCTAGTGTTAGGTTTTTCCTTTACGACTGATGTGGTCAATGGTGCTACACAGAGATGTGTGTTTGTAACCTTGATCTGAATATTAACACACCTGTGAGCTTTTGCTAATTTGAATAATTGAAGGTAGAGTTTGCTTACTGTAATGTGATTGGGTAATTGACTATTGAATTCTGTATTTAAGCTACCCAAATGGTTCATGGGTGTGGTGGTGATGGATTGTGAAATGAGACAAATGGAGTAGAGGAGTGTGTTGTATATAATTGTAAATAAAAGCAAGCAAAGATACTGAAGACGACTGTTATTTTGTCGACCCTGCCGCTGTTGCCAATCAGTTGGTGCGTATTCCCCAACACCTGGCAGGTGGCTCCTATGTCTCTGATGAAAATAGGGACATCCTATTTAATCATCATCATCATCATGATTATATTGCTCCAGCTACTCTGAGTGGCATCCAGCATATCTAAAAATATAATAAAACATTAAACATTAAAGAAAACACTACCCTATACTGGGCTGCCTTCAGATGTCTTCTAAAGGTTGTATAGTTACTTATCTCCTTGGCTCGAGGGTTGCATAACTCCATACCATCCAATATTTCTCCAATGAAAATAGGGACGTCCAAAAAAAGTGGGGCATTCTGGGATCAAATCAGAAACTAGGGTGGCTTCTGTAAATCCAAGACAGTCCCTGGAAAATAGGGACACTTGGAGGGTCTGGAAATGGCTTAACAGGTGAGATAACAGGTAAGATGCTTTGGCATACGGGTAGGAAGAAGGGATAGGCAGCTTTGAGGTTAGTGCAGTGCAAACAGGTGAAAATAAATGCCTCTTTTGCAGGAGAAGAAAACTTTTGAGAAATTGGAGAACAGATTTTTGCACAGAATGTGTTAATCTACAGTTCCTGCCTGTATGGAGAAAGCTGCTTGGGATCTCCTTCCTGCCTGCTCTGCGTTAGCATGACTGCGGTTTGCTTATTCCATCAATTGCTCTATCTGGACAACTGTGAAGTCCCAGCATGCAAACATCTTGAGAATGATCACTCTCAGGCAGACAAATTCTACAACTCCTGAGTGTGATAGACAGTTTCATTGGCAGAATCAAAAGCCCCCACTGTTCAGACGTGGGTGGATGCAAAAGTCGTTCCCTTTCTTGGTGACAGCAGCTGCCGGCAAGGGCAGAAGGGAGGACAGAGAGCAGAATGGTCTCTCAAAAGCTCTGATTTACTGTTGTGTTCAAACAATCCCTTTTATTTTTCATTTTTTTCCTGCTTTTGAAAAACTACAGCTCTTCTTTGTGCATGGAGTTAGATAGGGTTGCCAGACTTAATAGAGGACAGGACTTCTGTGCCTTTAATTGCCCTGCTCTCTTTTGAGTCAGGAAACCTTAAAGAGAAACCAGCAGGCCCTTTGTTTAATTTCCAAGCAAAGGGTCTGCTGGTTTCTCTTTAAGGTTTCCAGACTCAAAAGAGAGCAGGGCAATTAAAGGCACAGAAGTCCTGTCCTCTATTGAGTCTGGCAACCCTAGAGTTAGACCTCCTCTTGTCCCTCAAAATCACCCAAGACAGTGAAATGTATTTAGACTGACTACTGTTGCCACCTCTTTTCCCCTGCTTGGTGATCTCTTTAGTCTTTAACAAGTTTTGCAAGGTGGCAGAGGGGCCTAGAAATTGTTCGTTGGCAAGGAAAAATTAGGTATAAAAGGAGAATTCCTAGGTACAATCCTAGAATTGTAGGCTTGGAAGGGACCACAAGAGTCATCTAGATCAACCGCCTGCAATTCAGGAATCTTTTGCCCAACATGGGGCTTGAACCCAGAACCATGAGATTAAGAGTCCCAAAAATTTGCACTGGCATGATACTAACTTCTAGCCCAGGCATCCCCAAACTGCGGCCCTCCAGATGTTTTGGCCTACAACTCCCATGATCCCTAGCTAACAGGACCAGTAGTCAGGGATGATGGGAATTGTAGTCCAAAACATCTGGAGGGCCGTAGTTTGGGGATGGCTGTTCTAGCCTCTAGACCCTTCTCCCTTTTGCAAGCAAATGAGGCGATAACAAGGCTTTCAATTTTTACAGTCATTTGTGACTTTAGCACAGAGAGGTCTTGGACTGTGTACTGCTTCTCTCTCTGCAATGAGTAAGCACAACTATTTGCAGTTTTGGACTCTCATTGGGTGTGTATCTATGGAGGCAAAGCTCCTGTGCTTGGAAATTTGCCATGATCTCATTGGTCCACGGCAGTGTACATCTCTCGCCACTCTGTTGGGGCTACTTGTGCATTTTTGCACAAAACTATATCTCAATTGGAATCTGCCTGCAGTTTGTAGCAATTGATGTGGTCATAATTTCACTCTCTCCCACACTGATACATACCGGTACTTTAGTATTTTGGTTGTCTCAAGACAAATATGAAGCGCTTTCCCAGGAGAGAGCTGTCTCATTTACATGTATTGTTAATACTTTTTTAAAAAAAAAAATCTGTGGGAGAAGCTGTTCTATGTTACCTCTGAGATTAGCATTACATTTGTATGGAAATGTGTAATTCAGCAGACGGAATGACCCAAGGGAGACAAAAGTATTTTCTTCCTTTACGTTATCATTAAATGAAGGGGTTTCTCTTTGCCAAGAGCCTGAGTATCTGTTACAAACAGGCTCTTTAGTTTCCACCTCCGTCATAAGATAGGACCACATTCGGATCCCTGAGGAATTCAATTTCAGTGAACTGCAATGCAAAATCAACCTGATTCACATCTCCTGCAGGAATCATAATGCACAGTGAAATGTACATGGTTTTGCATTTCTCCAAAATGTGTAATACGGTTCTCTGCTCATTTTTTAAAGAAAGTGTTTAAGGGGGATAAAATGTGTTTACAAATGCACATACTGTTTAGTTATGCATCATGTGATAAAATTTGTAATAAGGTATGTATTTGAATATGATGGTTAAAAGAAGGAATCACAGATTGAAAACAGGACAGAATGGGCTTATGAACAGGCATATGGAAAGTTGGTATGGGCCAGAAGTAGACCGATCACTCCATACCACTCCACTCCATACCTGAAGGAGCATCTCTCCCCCCCTATTGTTCTGCCTGGACACTGAGGTCCAGTGCCGAGGGCCTTCTGGTGGTTCCCTCACTGCGAGAAGCAAAGCTACAGGGAACCAGGCAGAGGGCCTTCTTGGTAGTGGCACCCACCCTGTGGAACGCCCTCCCATCAGATGTCAAAGAGATAAATAACTACTGTACCTGATATTTAGAAGACATCTGAAGGCAGCCCTGTTCAGGGAAGTTTTTTAATGTGTGATATTTTAATGTATTTTAAATTTTTGTTGGAAGCTGCCCAGAGTGGCTGGGGAAACCCAGCCAGATGGGTGGGGTACAATTATTATTATTATTATTATTATTATTATTATTATTATTATTATTATTATTATTACTCTAGGTCCACTGGGATGTGTCCATTCTGTTTGTGCCCCCACCTCCCTCTCCCTCGATCTCTTAGATTCAGGCACATGACTAGGGCAGTTCGGAAGGGCCCTCATGCAAACATGTGTGTGTGCAATGGTAGAGGCCTGGCTTAAAGCCCACTGCTACTACATGGGAGACAGATTGAAGAAAAGGAAATATGAATCCCCCCCCATCATTTGACCAATCGCGGCAAGGAGCAGCTAGGAACTAGATGGAGTTGTTGTTGTTGTTTAGTCGTTTAGTCATGTCCGACTCTTCGTGACCCCATGGACCATAGCATGCCAGGCACTCCTGTCTTCCACTGCTTCCCACAGTTTGGTCAGACTCATGTTGGTAGCTTCGAGAACACTGTCCAACCATCTCGTCCTCTGTCGTCCCCTTCTCCTAGTGCCCTCCATCTTTCCCAACATCAGGGTCTTTCCCAAGGATTCTTCTCTTCTCATGAGGTGGCCAAAGTCTTGGAGCCTCAGCTTCACGATCTCTCCTTCCAGTGAGCACTCAGGGCTGATTTCCTTCAGAATGGATAGGTTTGATCTTCTTGCAGTCCATGGGTCTTTTTAAAGAAAAGCATAGACTCACACACGCTGGCCAGCTTCCATTTTGACTTGAAATGTTCATTTTGGGCTTCTTAGAAATACATAATGGCAAGAAATGGGTTGGGCGAGTGCAACCCCACAATGGTGCCCACCTGTGTGATTGGACCAATGACAGTGTGATCATGTAAAAGATGATAGCAGGTCCAGTGAGTGTGCCCCCCTCCTCTCCATGATCAATGCATGGCCAGAGGGTGTTTTTTTACTGCTTCTGACACCTGTGGTGCATATTCTTAGCACCCAGTTTATATTTATGATGGTAACTGGTTTAAAACTGTTTTTAATATTGTGTTTCAGTGTTGTAACCTGCCTTTGGATGGTAGGGTGAAAGGCGGGAAACAAATAAAAAATTAAAAAATTAAATATTTGGTATTTTCCAGCTGCCCTGTCTGTCATATTTAGCTGCAGAAGGCCCAAAGAACAGGTGCAGGGTCATCTGTCAGTGGAGGAAATGCCATACACAGCTCGGTGGCTGAGCATCTGCTTTGCAGGCAGAAGGTCCCTTTCTAGGAAGAGAATCTCCAGGAAGAGCTGGGAATGCTTGCTGCTTGAAATCCAGGACAGCCACTGCCAGGAAGTGTGCACAATGCTGAGTGAGATGTACCCAATGGCCTCAATCAGCATGAAGCAGCTTTCCATGATCCTAAAAGGTAAAAAAAGGACCCCTGGACGCTTAAGTCCAGTCAAAGGCAACTAGCGGGTGCGGCGCTCATCTTGCTTTCAAGCTGAGAGAGCCGCTGTTTGTCCACAGACAGCTTTCCGGGTCATGTAGCCAGCCTGACTAAACCGCTTCTGGCACAACAGAACATCGTGACAGAAACCAGAGCGCATGGAAAGACCGTTTACCTTCCCGCCACAGCGGTACCTGTTTATCTAATTGCACTGGTGTGCTTTTGAACTGCTAGGTTGGCAGGAGCTGGGACAGAGCAACAGGAGCTCACCCCATCATGCGGATTCGAATCCCCGATTTTCTGGTCGGTAAACCCAAGAGGCTCAGTGGTTTAGACCACAGCGCCACCCACGTCCTTTACCTTCCTAATAGTCATCCTCTTCTACAGACCCTTGTTCCTGCTATCCATTTGGTGACCACACACTTACAGTGGTACCTCGGGTTGCGGACCCGATCCATTCCGGGGTGCCGTTGGCATCTCGAAAAGTCTGCAACCTGAGTGGTTGCAATAGAGCAATAGAGCGCTTCTGCGCATGCATGAAGCACACAGAACGCTTCTGCGCATGCACACATGGCAAAACCCGGAAGTAAACACTTCCGGGTCCACCGTGATCGTATCACGAAAAAACGCAACCCGCAGCAGACACAACATGAGGTATGAATGTATAGGGACTTGCTGCATAGACTGTTTTGAAATAAGATTTCACTCAACGAGTTAGTGCCTCTTATGTTTGCTCTCCAGATGAGCTCAAGCTTGTAGCTGTCAATCAATCATGATACTGATGGTGTTTCACGGATAACAAGAAGTATATTGAGTCCAGAGGTTCTGGCTGTGCAGCATTTTCAAAAACAAGGCTGTAAACCTAACTCTTAAAACAACACACCCACCCAGTGCCCCGATTCATTTCAGTTTCCTGTGTGTGTGTGTGTGTGTATACAGTGGTACCTCCACTTATGAATTTAATGCGTTCTGAATGCACATTTGTAAGTCGAAAAAAAATGTAAGTCAAATCCCATAGGGATGCATTGGGAGAAAAAATTCGTCAAAGCAATCCTATCTAAAAATTCGTAAGTAGTAAAAATCCTATCTAAACCGCATCCAAGATGGCGGACGGAGCTCCATTCGTAAGTAGAAACATTCGTAAGTAGAGTTATTCGTAAGTAGAGGTACCACTGTATAAGCAAAATAATATTGAAGGGGCAATGGAGTGTAATTTCCATTCTGAAATATTGTTTCATTAATATTCTATGTGGAACAAGGAGATGGATAGTATTGAAACACTAATGGGATTTTTTTCTTTAAAAAACGTGAAAATTAATTAAGCTCGATTTCCCACAAAGTTATCGTGGTGTTACACTTTAGATGCCACTCTCCCCCCTCTGTGTATGAAATGTTAAAACCGAAGTGTCATTTGATTTTTGATTTTTTTTTACTGCTGTTCAGTTAAATAATTACAACAGTGGATTAGGAAGAGGCCTTTTATAACATAACAACATTTCTTATCCCCTTGCCACAATGTTTTCATTTGTGGATATGAGAAAATTCAAGGAAGCCTCTACAGTATAAGAAAAGAAGTCCCCCAGGGAAGAGTGGATTGGATGATTATTAAATAGGATAAAGAGGCTTTTAGCAGAATGATCCAAAGTCATTATTCTGACAGCTTTTCATCAGAGCATATGGAAGCATACCTGGCCCCAGGTATCTATATGACAAAAATGTCCATTACAATCTGTTACTAAAGCAGAGGAAGCCAATTTACCAAGTATATTTTACAGAAGGAAATCAGCAGTTATTTATGGGGAATACAAAGTTGAGAATTGGCTTTTCACCAACCCATAACTTTAGTTACAGCTAGGTAGTCGTGTTGGTCTGACGTAGTCGAAACAAAATAAAAAAATTCCTTCCAGCAGCACCTTAGAGACCAACTATGTTTGTCATAGGTATGAGCTTTCATGTGTATGCACACTTCTTCTGAAGCTCATACCTATGACAAACGTAGTTGGTCTCTAAGGTGCTGCTGGAAGGATTTTTTTTTTTTTGCCATAACTTTAGAGGAGGTTTGTATTTAGTTGGATTAGGCCCTTGTGAGTTCAATACGGCTTACTCATGAGTAAGTGTGCATGCATAGAATTTTATTTAAGACATTCCTTACCCACTCTTCATTGCAAAGAGGACCCCAGAGTGAGATAAAAAATTTAAAATAAATCTAGGCCCACCATACAAGTACAGTACTAAATTTACATGTGGGGTTGCTTTGCCCCATATATCAAATTGCCCTCTCTTTAAATTGCTGAACCAGCACTGTTAGAGGCATAGCTGCCAAGTTATCCCCTTTTTTAAGGGATTTTCCCTTATGCTGAATAGGCTTCCTCGTGAGAAAAGGGAAAACTTGGCAGCTATGGTTAGAGGTGCCACATGATACTTGTTCTGCAATTGTAAGACATTCATGTTTAAGTGAAGCTGCACTTTGGAACTCCCTGCCTATTGACATCGGACAGATGCCTTCACTCTTTTTGGTACATGATAATAATAATAAAAACCACTTTTGTTTAGGCAAACCTACCCAGACATGTAAAAAATGTCTTGAGTTTTTAATCTAGTTTTAGTTTATTGTTGATTTTAATCATTTAAAAAAAGGTTTAAAAAACTTTAAAGCCCTAAGCGGCCTAGGCCCATTATACCTGAAGAAGTGTCTCCACCCCCATCATTCTGCCCAGACACTGAGCTCCAGCTCCAAGGGCCTTCTGGCGAATCCCTTCCGGTGAGAAGTGAAGTTACAGGGAACCAGGCAGAGAGCCCACCCTGTGGAATGCCCTCCCATCAGATGTCAAGGAAATAAACAACTATCTGATTTTTTATAAGACATCTAAGGCAACCCTGTATCATGAAGTTTTTAATGTTTGATGGTTTATCATGTTTTTAATATTCTGTTGGGAGCCGCCCAAAGTGGCTGGGGAGGCCCAGCCAGATGGGTGGGGTATTAATAATAATAATAATAATAATAATAATAATAATAATAATAAGACAAACAATCACCCAGGGTCAATTTTACACACTGCCCAGGGACTTTGTGGGTTGTATCCAATGAATCCACTGAAATTTAAAAATTTAAGTTAGTTTCAGTCATTAATTTCACTAGGTCTACTCAAAATATGACTAGCATTGGATACAGCCCTTAGCCATGTCACAGAGGATGCGTTACGACTACTCTAGAGTAACGACTCTCCAGACCTTTGCCTTTTCATGCTTTTATTGAGTGCAGGCTATTTACAGTGCTAGAGCTATACAGGATACATCCTCTTAGTCTGACCCAGAACCCTGGAATGGCGCTTCCCGCGTTTTCTTCCAACATAAGAGTCGGGGCACCCCAAATCTCCTCCTGCACTTCCTCCTGTGTAATTCCAGAACCGGAGGGGGAAAGGGTCTTCTTTCCGTGTTTTCCTTCTCCCATAGCTGCCAAGTTATCCCTTTTTTAAAGGGATTTTCCCTTATGCTGAATAGGCTTCCTTGCGAGAAAAGGGAAAACTTGGCAGCTATGCCTTCTCCCCCTCTTCCCCCTCTCTCTCTTCCTGTCCCACGTGCAGCAGGGGCTCTCCTATGCGGCCAGAGCCCCGTCCCCTTCTTCCTCCTTCCTCACTGGACTCTTCCCCCTCCCCGCTGATGCTACTGCTGGTGGAAGAGCTGCTCCTCAAGATGGGTGGGGGCTCTCTGTACTCTTTCCCCCTCACAGCCATATCCATTATTTTCAATGAGACCACTCTGAGTAAGACTAACATCAGGTAAATATAACCTTGTGGGCTTCCCATAGGCATCTGGTTGGCCACTGTGAGAACGGGATGCTTGAATAGATGGGCCCTGCACCTGAGTCTAGCCGTCAGGTTCTTCTTCTGTTCTGTAATGCCTCATGGAATGCATCACTATGGAAGATACTAGCCCTGGAATGGTGAATCGTAGAATTGTAGAGTTGGAAGGGACCACAGGCGTCATCTAGTCCAACCCCCTGCAATGCAGGATACGTTTTGCCCAACGTGGGGCTTGCACCCACAACCCTGAAATTAAGAGTCTCATGCTCTACCGACTGAGCTATTGAACATCCCCTGTAGATTGAATGTCACTGATGGAGCTTTCAAAGCACCTTGTCACCACTAAACATGGCACTTTCCCTCATTAAGACAGTTCTTCTTGAGAAGTGGGTCACTGAATGAATTACATGAGGATCGATCCTTAGCACCTTGGCAAACTCCTCATTCTCTCTTTGCTTTGCTTTCAAGCTCCCAGAATCAAATGAGAGCACAGGCACAATGACGAGAGACGAGTTTGTAGACAAAATGTCCACAGCAGTTCGGCAAGGCACCAGGGAAGAGTACGGTGAGTTGTTTGACAAGATAGATTTGATCCGAGATGGCCTTATTGACTGGGACAAATTGACCTCCTTTGTGCTGCTTGAGCTGTATGAGAGAGATGAACGGGCCAGGCGATCGGTCATCCCTCACTGGAAGGACCTTCGGTTTCTCCCTCTGATCCACAAAGATGCTGTTCAGAAAATAACACTATTGAAAAGCCCTATCAGCTACCTGACTGTGAGCAGGAGCGGTTTGCTTGGCTGCTGGGGAGAGAGTCTGAAGTTACAGAGGACTCTTCAGATCACCACAGAAGCTGTCAAGCCTAAAGACCTCTGGGTGACCTCTCTGGTTGCACTGCCAAATGTTAACAAGGTACGTAGCTGTGCTCATGGAAGTGTAACAATACTTCTGAAACCATGTTAGTGCTGATAATTTTCCACAGCTTCTCACGAATCCCATCCATGTTGGGAATCTCTTCCCAGTTGGATGTATCAATCACTTACTGCCCTTCGGAGCACAGAAAACATTAATTTTCCCTTCCACTAGCCTAGTCCCAAGGAAAGGATGGTCTGTTTTCTGATACAGCTCCTGCTACAGCTGATGGGTAGCACCCTAGTCCAGAAAGCAGAGCCCTCCTATTCACCTAAACCCTGACTGAATGATGGGAAATGATTCTAACTGGACTATCCAAAAGTTGCAAAGAACAGGACTGAGTTTAAGAGGATACTGAGCAAAGTTGCACTTGGTGGGCTCCCCTTTGTCTTGGTGAGCTTATGTAGCTGTTGCGATAGCTCTCAATATTGTGCTAGACGGGTGGGTTTACTCAGCATTTGAAGTTCCCACAAAGAGTGAGCTTAGGTTGAGGCATTGTGGGAACTTAAAACAGTGACTTAAGGCAGCTGCATGTTGTTGTTGTTTAGTCGTTTAGTCGTGTCCGACTCTTCGTGACCCCATGGACCATAGCACGCCAGGCACTCCTGTCTTGCACTGCCTCCCGCAGTTTGGTCAAACTCATGTTCGTAGCTTCAAGAACACTGTCCAACCATCTTGTCCTCTGTCGTCCCCTTCTCCTAGTGCCCTCAATCTTTCCCAACATCAGGGTCTTTTCCAAGGATTCTTCTCTTCTCATGAGGTGGCCAAAGTATTGGAGCCTCAGCTTCACGATCTGTCCTTCCAGGGAGCACTCAGGGCTGATTTCCTTAAGAATGGATAGGTTTGATCTTCTAGCAGTCCATGGGACTCTCAAGAGTCTCCTCCAGCACCATAATTCAAAAGCATCAATTCTTCGACGATCAGCCTTCTTTATGGTCCAGCTCTCACTTCCATACATCACTACTGGGAAAACCATAGCTTTAACTATACGGACCTTTATCGGCAAAGTGATGTCTCTGCTTTTTAAGATGCTGTCTAGGTTTGTCATTGCTTTTCTCCCAAGAAGCAGGCGTCTTTTAATTTCGGGACTGCTGTCACCATCTGCAGTGATCAAGGAGCCCAAGAAAGTAAAATCTCTCACTGCCTCCATTTCTTCCCCTTCTATTTGCCAGGAGGTGATGGGACCAGTGGCCATGATCTTGGTTTTTTTGATGTTGAGCTTCAGACCATATTTTGCGCTCTCCTCTTTCACCCTCATTAAAAGGTTCTTTAATTCCTCCTCACTTTCTGCCATCAAGGTTGTGTCATCTGCATATCTGAGGTTGTTGATATTTCTTCCGGCAATCTTAATTCCGGCTTGGGATTCATCTAGTCCAGCCTTTCGCATGATGAATTCTGCATATAAGTTAAATAAGCAGGGAGACAATATACAACCTTGTCGTACTCCTTTCCCAATTTTGAACCAATCAGTTGTTCCATATCCAGTTCTAACTGTAGCTTCTTGTCCCACATAGAGATTTCTCAGGAGACAGATGAGGTGATCAGGCACTCCCATTTCTTTAAGAACTTGCCATAGTTTGCTGTGGTCGACACAGTCAAAGGCTTTTGCATAGTCAATGAAGCAGAAGTAGACGTTTTTCTGGAACTCTCTAGCTTTCTCCATAATCCAGCGCATGTTTGCTATTTGGTCTCTGGTTCCTCTGCCCTTTCGAAATCCAGCTTGCACTTCTGGGAGTTCTCGGTCCACATACTGCCTAAGCCTGCCTTGTAGAATTTTAAGCATAACCTTGCTAGCGTGTGAAATGAGCGCAATTGTGCGGTAGTTAGAGCATTCTTTGGCACTGCCCTTCTTTGGAATTGGGATGTAGACTGATCTTTTCCAATCCTCTGGCCATTGCTGAGTTTTCCAAACTTGCTGGCATATTGGGTGTAGCACCTTAACAGCATCATCTTTTAAAATTTTAAATAGTTCAGCTGGAATATCATCACTTCCACTGGCCTTGTTATTAGCAATGCTTTCTAAGGCCCATTTGACTTCACTCTCCAAGATGTCTGGCTCAAGGTCAGCAACCACACTACCTGGGGTGTATGAGACCTCCATATCTTTCTGGTATAATTCCTCTGTGTATTCTTGCCACCTCTTTTTGATGTCTTCTGCTTCTGTTAGGTCCTTACCACTTTTGTCCTTGATTATGGTAATCTTTGTACGAAATGTTCCTTTCATATCTCCAATTTTCTTGAACAGATCTCTGGTTTTCCCCATTCTATTGTTTTCCTCTATTTCTTTGCATTGCTCATTTAAGAAGACCCTCTTGTCTCTCCTTGCTGTTTTTTGGAAATCTGCATTCAGTTTCCTGTATCTTTCCCTATCTCCCTTGCATTTTGCTTGCCTCCTCTCCTCCGCTATTTGTAAGGCCTCGTTGGATAGCCATTTTGCTTTCTTGCATTTCCTTTTCCTTGGGATGGTTTTCGTTGCTGCCTCCTGTATAATGTTACGAGCCTCCATCCATAGTTCTTCAGGCACTCTGTCCACCAAATCTAAATCCTTAAACCTGTTCCTCACTTCCACTGTGTATTCATAAGGGATTTGATTCAGATTGTATCTTACTGGCCCAGTGGTTTTTCCTACTTTCTTCAGTTTAAGCTGGAATTTTGCTATAAGAAGCTGATGATCTGAGTTACAGTCAGCTCCAGGTCTTGTTTTTGCTGACTGTATAGAGCTTCTCCATCTTTGGCTGCAGAGAATATAATCAATCTGATTTCGATGCTGCCCATTTGGTGATATCCATGTGTAGAGTCGTCTCTTGTGTTGTTGGAAGAGAGTGTTTGTGATGACCAGCTTGTTCTCTTGACAGAACTCTATTAGCCTTTGCCCTGCCTCATTTTGAACTCCAAGGCCAAACTTGCCTGTTGTTCCTTTTATCTCTTGATTCCCTACTTTAGCATTCCAATCCCCTGTAATGAGAAGAACATCCTTCTTTGGTGTCATTTCTAGAAGTTGTTGTAGGTCTTCATAGAATTGGTCAATTTCACTTTCTTCAGCACCGGTAGTTGGTGCATAAACTTGGATTACTGTGATGTTAAAAGGTCTGCCTTGGATTCGTATCGAGATCATTCTGTCATTTTTGAGATTGCATCCCATTACAGCTTTTGCCACTCTTTTGTTGACTATGAGGGCCACTCCATTTCTGCTACAGGATTCTTGCCCACAGTAGTAGATATGATAGTCACCCGAACTGAATTCGCCCATTCCCTTCCATTTTAGTTCACTGATGCCCAGGATGTCGATATTTATTCTTGTCATCTCATTTTTGACCACATCCAGCTTACCTCCACTCATGGTTCTTACATTCCAGGTTCCTATGCAATATTTTTCTTTACAGCATCGGACTTTCCTTTCGCTTCCAGGCATATCCGCAACTGAGCGTCCTTTCGGCTTTGGCCCAGCCGCTTCATCAGCTCTGAATCTACTTGTACTTGTCCTCCGCTCTTCCTCAGTAGCATGTTGGACGCCTTCCGACCTGAGGGGCTCATCTTCCAGCGTCATAACTTTTATATGCCTGTTGTCTTTGTCCATGGAGTTTTCTTGGCAGGGATACTGGAGTGGCTTGCCAGTTCCTTCTCCAGGTGGATCACGTTTAGTCAAAACTCTCCACTATGACCTGTCCATCTTGGGTGGCCCTGCATGGCATAGCTCATAGCTTCTCTGAGTTATTCAAGCCCCTTCGCCACGACAAGGCATTGATCCATGAAGGGGAGGCAGCTGCATAGCACTGCTTGAAATCTTGGACCAGAGTAAAACCTAAGAGGCAGTATGCCTTTAGGGAGCTGTCCAATGGTTCCAGGTGCTGAAGTTGGTCTTAGCAAGGATGATGCCTGCCTATAGTGCTGGGATGGAAGCTGATTGGGTGTCTGTGCCTGTGTGTGTGTGTGTGTTTGTGTGTGTACGTGTACACACAGCTCCTCAGTTAGTGGATCAAAGGACTGAGCAACTTTGCTGTGCTGAGCTTTTGACTCCAGCCTCAACAATTACCTCCTTCCCTATCTTCTTAGGCCATTGAGGCTTGTGTTATCTTTCTTTTTGCACTGTAGGCACCCAATATTTCTTGCCTGCCTTTCTGTAAAAACCTCTCTGTAGGCGGCAACAGGTCATAACATCAATGAAAAAATAAAATCTATCTCAAAACTAAAATTAAACACAGCATTTTAAAATTCACATTATGTCATATGTACAGGCAGAAAGAGGATACAAAGATAAAGATATCAAGAGATGAATGAGAGGGGAGGCTTTGTTTCAGAAAGATAAGAGAAATGAGGGGTGATGGCAGGAGTGGGGACCTTTGTGGGCTTCCAGATGTTGATGGGCTACAGCTCCCTACAGTCCCTATGATGGCCGGAGCTGATGGAGGTTAGGGTCAACCAATCTCTGGAGGGCTACAAATTCCTTATTCCTGGATTAAGACAAAGGCTTGAGCAGGGGTTTGAAGAAGAAAGTGAGAATGCTCACATGCCACATAGGAGTTCTTTGTATTAGATTGGAGACATAAAGGGAAACAGGGGCTAATGGGCAAGTCTTCTAAGAAATGAAGGCACTTTTGGATGCCTCCTGTATGGTAAACCTGGAGGAATGTTCTCTCCCCCCCACTAACTTTGTTTCTCTCCCACCCCATATAGGTAGCTGTCTCATTTACAAGCAAAGAGATCTATTTTGCTGAGCTGAATTCCAAACAAGGGTTCTCATGTCAGTATAGACTTCAAGGCTTTGTGGGAACTGTGATATGCATGGACTACTGGTACAACCCTCACGATGGAAACGATGCTATTCTGACAATGGGAGATGTCTGTGGGCAGGCAAGTACATCACAAAATGTCAGGACAACATCTGGGTGGCCACATGTTCCTCATCCCTGTTTTACCAGGATACCAGCTGCCTCTTGAAGTGTTTCAGAGTCCTGAGCCATTATACCTGTAGTGTCATGGAAGTCGGCCTGCCCTGGCTGGATGCAGAGGAATGGTGGGGGGCACCAGCTGGGGAAACCCCAAGGGAAGAAGGCTCGGAGCCTGGGGAGTGGTTGTGGGACAGTGATGAGTGGTTAGAGGGATAGGAAGGAGCAGACTGGGAGGAAGGAGAGCAGAGCCAGTGTGCTGTAGTAGTTAGGAGCGGTAGACTCGTAATCTGGGGAGCCAGGTTCGCATCTCTGCTCCTCCACATGCAGCTGCCGGGTGACCTTGAGCTAGTCACACTTCTCTCTGAAGTCTCTCAGCCCCACCCACCTCACCGGGTGTCTGTTGTGGGGGAGGAAGGGAAAGGAGATTGTTAGCCGCTTTGAGACTCCTTCGGGTAGTGATAAAGCGGGATATCAAATCCAAACTCTTCTCTTCTTCTTTAGACTGGGAGGAAGAGGTAACAGGGTTGAGTGAGCAGAGAGCAGTCTGTGGCAGAGAGCAGTCTAGAATCAGAGGCAGAGGCAGAGGCTGGAGATGAGGAGGGGGGACGCCAAGAGGCAGAGATGAGCAGGGCAGTCTCGAGCAGGTCGGGCGCCCTGGCACTGAGGCGCAGAGATCGCTCCGGTGCCCCCGCCCTCGCAGTGCGCAGCACGGCTTTCGCACGGCTTCACCGCGCAGCGCCCCACCTGTCGGCCCGGCGCCCTGACACCCTGTGCCACTGGGACTATGCCTAGGGCCGGCCCTGGAGATGAGTCAGGCTGGTGAAGAAGCCATGGTGCCTCCCCCTCCTGCTGTGACCAGCTCCCTTCCCCCCTGATCTCCCGAAACCTGAAGAGGTATTCAGAGGGCAGAGCAAAGACAGGCAAGATGACAGAGCCTCGAACTGCTTGGGAAGGAAGAATCTTAGGGAGCTGTAGGAAAGTGGGAGCAAGTTCTACATAGGGGCAAGTTCTACGGGGAAGAGTTGCTGTGCTCACCAGGGAACGGCCTCCTGGACTGTCTTTCTTCTTTGAATAAAGAGTTCACTGAAGTTGTGTGAGTTATTTCTGACCTGCTCCTGGTACCCAGTAATAGGGAAAGCCTGACTCTACCCAACAAAACATCTAGTGAGTAAAGTATGTAAGGGCACTATCCACAGAGATCGAGCACTTGTTATTTATTTAGTGACAGTACTTGTTCACAGTATTTATATATCACTGTTCAGGTAGACCTCACTAACCAGTTTACATAAGATTATTACAACAATAAGCACAGTGGGTTTTCCCTCCCTTTAAAGTTGCAATAGAATTGGGGGGAAAACAACTTGTTTTATTAAAAAAGAAAAATCAATTACTGCTGCTTCTCCCCTCAGGGTAAGGTGGGCTTTCAGCTGTCCCCTGTAGCAGCAGTTGAGGAGAGCAAGCGGAGGCGATGGGAACTGGATGGTGACTGCTCCTTCTGCATTCCTCTTGCCATTCACAAAGTTCAAGTTATATACTGAGTCAGTGCAGTCCACCTTCATATGTTCAATGGTGGAGATGATGCTTCAGAACTTCCAACTCCAGGGAGATTTAGCTTTTCTTCTTATGTTGAGTCAAAAGTCAATTCATCCCAATTGCTTCTCATTACTCATATTCATTCTCTTGAAAGTACATTCAGCTGCCCAAGGCTTTGTTCCCTTCATTTGCTTTTAGATTGGTTTAACCTCCCCCTTTTGTCATGTCTTGCCCAACTATACATGTTGGCTACCTATACATATTTAAGTTATTTCCGTTGTCCTCTCCTAAGCAAATCCCGGCAGCCTCATTAGCAAGAAAATAGCCTTAGCAGGGGCCGTGAAATTCAAACGCATGCAAGTTATGAATTTATAACAAAGGAGGGGTTTTGTGTGATATTCAGGTTATTGCCATCAGTTATGGGTTGCTTTGAAATGCTGAGAGTGGTAGAAGATTTTTTTATTTAAAAAAAATTAACTCTATCCTTCACAGGTCCATGCAATTGTCTTCAACACAGCTCTGATCTCATTGTTTGAACGACCTTCACATTCCACTGAAGATGAAAATGTGACAATGACTGTCACTTGGCAGGAGCTGGTCTCTGGGTATCACAAATGCTGCTATGTTTTAAGGCACAAACTCCATGATAAGGAATGGGTTAGACAAGGTACTGATATGAGAAATGACACAAGGAAGTCCTTTTAAAAAAGAAAGAAAGAAAGAAAAATCTTGGGTGCCAGCCTCTGGTGTAGATTGGGGTGTCAGACAAAAGCTCTTAAAGGCTGCAATCCTATGAGAGGCAGTGTGGTGTAGTGGTTAGAGTGGTGGACTAGGATCTAGGAGACCAGGGTTCAAATCCAAACTTGGCCAGGAACCTCAGTGGGTGATATCTGGCCAGTCATTGCCTCTTAGCCCAACTTATTTCATGGGGTTGTTGTAAGGATTAGTAAATGAGGAGAGGGAGAAATGTGTGTGTGTTTGCCATGTTGAGATCCTTGGAGAGAAAGGAGGGATACAAATGCAACTAATAATAAGAAACAATAAAAATATGTGGTTACCTTGAGGAAGCTCCCTTTGAACATAGTGGGACTTACTTCGGTGTAAACACACACAAGTTTGCATTGTTATTAGTGGGTCCTGGAGTTCTTGGCCTCAAGGGCAGCTGGGCTTACGCATCCTATGTGGTCCTGAGAATTCTCACACATTCATATGGACTTCCTTTCCATCAGCAATGTCAACCTGCTAATGGTTGCTCTCATGCTAGTGTTCACAGTTCCCAAGGGAAGCCTCTACAGCAAACTTCAACTTCTCAGATTGTAACGTTTTTCTGGGGGTTAATTTTGCTGATGTTTAGGCGGTGGTAATATTTTTTTATAGCTGCATCTTGGGGGTTTCTTTGGAGGGGGGACGACTTGTGGGGTGTTTGGCAGTAGGAGAGAGAGGAGGCTGCGACTTCTGGGCCTGCCTTTTGGAAATTAAGATTTTTGCTGCAAAGTCCTGCGCCAGAAAAGCCTGATTGCTTCCTTCCAGAAGCTTTTATAGCCTCTTTAACACCAAAGCTCATTTAAAAGTTTTAAATCAAAGCCAGAGGATAACAATGGTTCTGAAATAACATCTCCTGAAGTGACTCTATTTTCTTTTCTTAAAAAAAAAAGAGTTAAAGTAATTTGCATGCATGCAATCAACCTAGCTCTTCGTGCCTGAATAATGAATGGCCTTCCTAGCCCTGCTGGGGGGGGAATATCTTTCTTTTCTGCCACACAAGCATTCTGCTTAATACAACATTTCAACCTCGCATCTCAGAGTTATGCTTGCAATCTGGACCTTTGATGCCACAGTGTAATGCTGGAGAAGAAGAAGCCATGGCATCTTCTTCTTGTCCCACCCTTTCCACTTGCTTATGCTTTCCTACCTTGCCTGCTGCATAGCATCCCTGGAGAGCTCCTTTTTATTGCAGGTAGGAGAGGCAGCAGAACTGGGAGAGTAATGAGTGGTTGGGAAGAAGCCACTGCAGCTGTCTTGTCTCCATCTGTATCATGCAATCCAAAGATAGATCTCTGGGTTGCAGCCTGGTCCAATATCGTAACTCAAGGGATGCTTAGTTGTGACTCTCCAGCTATTGCTGGACTACAACTCCCATCACCCCTGCTCATTGGATGTAGTTGATGGGATTTGTAGTGCTACAGGATCCCGTTTTTAATTATTATTTTTTAATACTCAGTGCTCAAATATTTTTGCTAAATAAATATGAGGAACCCCCAACCCCTGCTGAAAACCTGAATTGGTACAGCCCAAACTTGGCTTTACCATTTCATTGTGATCAAGGCCCCAGCCTTTAGAGTTTCATTCAATTACAACAGGTCCCCTACCCTCTGCTTGTCGCGAATTTCTTCACGGCGCTTTAGCAGAGATGTTAAGAGTTCCAGTTTCTTTAGTGCAGTATATTTATTGTGAGCTATATACAAATATCTACAGGCAGTTCATACACAAGCAGTTCATACACTCTCTAAACCTCTCACTGACCACACCCTTCTACAACACCACCACAAACATTGCTGGATAGGTTTCCCTTTTAAACCACTGACAACCAATCAACTGACAGCACATTACTGCTGAGTCATTCTGACCCAGCACTTCTACAGAAAGTATTGCATCAGCCAGTTTCACTTTACTAGTACAGTACACTCAGGCCTGCAGACTTACTATTTCACACAGCATTCTGTGGATCCCAACACTCCTCCTTAAGTCAAAGGCTTGAGACCTAACAATTCTCTTAAGTCTCGAAATTTAGAAGCATCCAAACATTTTGTATATAAGTCTGCCACATTACATTTTGTGTTACAATGTTGTACTTTTAACACATTTCTTTCCAAAGCATTTTTAACATTGCCATATCTTATTGCAATAGGTTTACTTTTGCTCTTAAAGTTCTGTTGGTTGGCAAGCTGCTGTGCTGCCATGTTATCACTGAGCACAGTGATTGGCATTTCTGAAGGTATTCCTAGTTCTTTTGTTAGGCAAGCAAACCACTCTATTTGTGACACACATTCGCTTATGGCTGAGTACTCTGCTTCACAAGTACTTGTGGCAACAAACGTTTGCTTGAGGCTTTTCCATTGAACCAGGGCATTTCCAATATATATGGCATAGCCAGTGGTAGATTTTCCATTTTCTCTGTCTCCCCAGCTGGCATCAGCATATGCATATACTTGTTGATCACACCCTGTATCTAGCACCAGTTTGTAATCTTTTGTGCCTTTCAGATACCTCAGGATTCTTTTAAGTGCTACCCAATCTCTCTGAGCTGGGTCTGCACTTCTTTGGCTTAACATGTGCACTGCCAATGTTATGTCAGGTCTCGTCCAGCAACTTAAATATAACAGAGAACCCAACAAAGAATGAAATGCTGTTGCATTCTCACATTTCTGCCCCTCTGGTTCATTTTTATACTGTGTAGTTATGGGAGTGTCAGCCTCATTTGCCCTTTCCATTCCATATGTCTTCAGTAATTTTTCAATCTTTTCCTTCTGACTTAGGGAGTAGACACCCTCTTCATTCCTCTGAACCTCTACTCCTAAGTAATTTTGGATTTCTCCCAAATGCTTCAGTTTGTACTTGTTACCTAGGTTGTTCATGAACCAAGACACTTGCTTTTGTGCAGTTGTTATTAGACAAATATCATCAACATACAAAAGTAAATAACAAACGCTTCCTTGTACTGTTGCTGAATATAAACAGGAATCAGCCAGGCTTTGTTTGAATCCTATCTTTTTCAAAGTTGTGTCTATGCATTCATGCCATAGACGTGCACTTTGGTGTAAACCATATAGTGCCCTCTGCAGCTTTAAGACCATGCTGTCTCTTTCCAGCTCATAACCTGTATTTGCTGCAAATACACCTCTGCATCAATGGGAGCATTTAAATATGCTGAGGCAACATCAAAATGATTAACTTTTAACCCCCTCAGGCTTGCCATTGCTAAAACTGATTTTACTGTTTCAGATTTTGTTGTTGGGGCAAAGACTTCATCGTAGTGAATCAGTTTCTTTTGTGTAAAGCCTCTGGCAACTAGCCTGGCTTTCCTTTGGCAACTACCATCAGCCAGCGTTTTCACTTTAAAAACCCACCTACAGCTTATGGGCTTTTTACCTTTAGGCAATTCTGCAGGTACAAACACACTGTTGTATAGCAAAGAGTCATACTCTGCCTGCATTGCCTTTAACCACGCCTCTTTCTCTAGAGTAGGTAACTCTTGCAGTTCTTCAAAGTTTTCTGGCTCAATTACACACACCTGATTTATGCTGTCTGTGAACCCATAACGGGCTGGAGGTTGACCTTTATTACTTCTCTCAGACCTCCTAGGTTCATTAGGGCTACTTTCAGGACTGCTTTGGGGGTGGATTGACACTGGAGATTTACCTCCTCCTGTCCTGGTTACACTTTCCTTTTCCCTCTGCTCCACACGAGTAGTTGGAGAAAGTTGCTCAGTCTTTACCTCCTCCCTTTCAACTTTACTGGGAGAGCTGCCAATTCTTAGCTTTGTTTCAACTGCCTTATCAGATACACTCGGCAGTAAAACACTTTCTGGCAATTGGTTTGCATGTATCTTGGGCCAATTTCTTTGCTCATTAAAACTGGCTGACCGACTAAAACTCAAAAGGTTTTTATCGTTTTCAAACCGGTAAGCTTTTGTTCCACTTTCATACCCAAGAAATAACAACTGCTGTGCTCTTTTTCCACCTTTTCTTCGATTTTTCACAGGTATATCCACCCATGCCTTTGTTCCAAAGATTCTCAAATGTTGCAAACTGGGACTTTTGTTATAGAGAACCTTGTAGGGTATATCATCTAATACACTTGACCATAGGCGATTCCCAATATAATTAGCTGTTTTAATACTCTCAGCCCAATATTTAATTGGAAGATCTGCATCTGCTAACAATGCTTTCATTTGTGTCTGCAAAACTCCTCCCCTACGCTCTGCTACACCATTCTCTTGAGGAGTTGCCACATTGGCAAGCCTATGTTTAATCCCTTGGGTTCGCAACCAGTCTCAGAGAGTTTGCCATAAATTCACCTCCCCTGTCTGTCTGAATAGAAAACACCTTTTGGCCAAGTTGCCTTTCTACCCTTCTTACCCAGAACTTCAAAGTTTGGGGCACTTCAGACTTTTGCTTTAATGGGTAGACCCAGCCAAACCTAGAGTAGTCATCCACCAGAATTAAACAATACTTATTACGGGAGACACTTGGTGGAAAAGGACCTGTTACATCGGCATGAATCAACTCCAGTGGTCTTTTGGTTTCTCTCTGGCTTGCTCTTGCTACTGGGCAAGCCCTACTCTTAACCTCCTTGCAAATGTTGTTGTTGTTTAGTCGTTTAGTCGTGTCCGACTCTTCGTGACCCCATGGACCATAGCACGCCAGGCACTCCTGTCTTGCACTGCCTCCCGCAGTTTGGTCAAACTCATGTTCGTAGCTTCGAGAACACTGTCCAACCATCTTGTCCTCTGTCGTCCCCTTCTCCTTGTGCCCTCCATCTTTCCCAGCATCAAGGTCTTTTCCAAGGATTCTTCTCTTCTCATGAGGTGGCCAAAGTATTGGAGCCTCAGCTTCACGATCTGTCCTTCCAGGGAGCACTCAGGGCTGATTTCCTTAAGAATGGATAGGTTTGATCTTCTAGCAGTCCATGGGACTCTCAAGAGTCTCCTCCAGCACCATAATTCAAAAGCATCAATTCTTCGGCGATCAGCCTTCTTTATGGTCCAGCTCTCACTTCCATATATCACTACTGGGAAAACCATAGCTTTAACTATACGGACCTTTGTCGGCAAGGTGATGTCTCTGCTTTTTAAGATGCTGTCTAGGTTTGTCATTGCTTTTCTCCCAAGAAGCAGGCGTCTTTTAATTTCGTGACTGCTGTCACCATCTGCAGTGATCAAGGAGCCCAAGAAAGTAAAATCTCTCACTGCCTCCATTTCTTCCCCTTCTATTTGCCAGGAGGTGATGGGACCAGTGGCCATGATCTTGGTTTTTTTGATGTTGAGCTTCAGACCATATTTTGCGCTCTCCTCTTTCACCCTCATTAAAAGGTTCTTTAATTCCTCCTCACTTTCTGCCATCAAGGTTGTGTCATCTGCATATCTGAGGTTGTTGATATTTCTTCCGGCAATCTTAATTCCGGCTTGGGATTCATCTAGTCCAGCCTTTCGCATGATGAATTCTGCATATAAGTTAAATAAGCAGGGAGACAATATACAACCTTGTCGTACTCCTTTCCCAATTTTGAACCAATCAGTTGTTCCATATCCAGTTCTAACTGTAGCTTCTTGTCCCACATAGAGATTTCTCAGGAGACAGATGAGGTGATCAGGCACTCCCATTTCTTTAAGAACTTGCCATAGTTTGCTGTGGTCGACACAGTCAAAGGCTTTTGCATAGTCAATGAAGCAGAAGTAGACGTTTTTCTGGAACTCTCTAGCTTTCTCCATAATCCAGCGCATGTTTGCTATTTGGTCTCTGGTTCCTCTGCCCTTTCGAAATCCAGCTTGCACTTCTGGGAGTTCTCGATCCACATACTGCCTAAGCCTGCCTTGTAGAATTTTAAGCATAACCTTGCTAGCGTGTGAAATGAGCGCAATTGTGCGGTAGTTGGAGCATTCTTTGGCACTGCCCTTCTTTGGAATTGGGATGTAGACTGATCTTCTCCAATCCTCTGGCCATTGCTGAGTTTTCCAAACTTGTTGACCTTAGAACTAATATTGCAGTCCAAGTACTTACTACAACTCTTAATGTTTTTCATCCCCCCACACAACTCCAACGTTTTGTTCAGCACCTTAAAGCTAGCATGAGCCATGCGTCTATGCAGGAGATGAATACACATATTGTGGGTTGGGACATTTTGCACATTTGCAACCTTAGACTCACTCCGTAATACATACATATTAGTTCTAAGGTCAGCATTTGCCAACACTGCCCCATTTTGCTTTATCTGGCACTGGTCTCCCACAAAGTTTACTTCAAAGCCTGCTTTTGCCAAGTCAGGAATGCTTAGGAGATTGTTTTGCAAACTAGGCACACACAACACATTCCTGAATGTGTGTCCCAGTTGTGGGAACACAACCTCCCCCTCACAAACCACATTAGCTTTCTGGCCTGTAGCAAGACTTACATGTTTTTTGTTTGAAGCCCTAGCATCAGTCAGCAATGCTTTTCTTTTACAAAAAGTTTGAGAAGCTCCACTGTCCAGAACCCACAGCTCTTCATTTTCTTGACCATCTGCAGACACCCAGGCGGTAGACTCTCTCTGCTGCCTCCTGTGCTTCTGCTGTTTTTGGTGTTTTTTTGGGCAGTCCCGAAGCAGATGTGCACTGGACTTGCAGCAAAAACACCTTTTTACTTTGTTGACCACCGGCTGGGCTGCAGCAGCTCCTCCTGGCTGATTCTCTGGCTGCTGGCACCTCTGCTCCTCCCGGCTGTTGTTCCCTCTGGGATGCTCCAACAGCTGGGCTGAGGTCATCTTTCGCTCGGCACGCCTGTCCTCCTCTGCATACAACCGCCCGGTGATGTATTCCAGGGTCAGCTTATCAGCCTCCACCGACTCGAGAGAAGTGACCAGCATATCATAGCTGTCGTCAAGGGAACTTAGGACTATGAAAACTTTGTCCTCTTCCCCCACTGGCTTCCCTCTTAAGGCTAGCTCCTGGAAACAGCCTGTTAGGAACTTTAGGTGGTTTACCAGAGAGTCGCCCGGTTTCTTCCGACACCGGTACATTCTCCTGGTCAGCGTTATCAGTGAACCAGCTGTCTCACGCACATGGACAGCCCTGAGTGCATCCCACGCCTCCTTCGCCGTCACCTTATCTGTTACGTAGACAAGCTGGCTATCGTCCACTCCAAGAACAATAGTAGACAGTGCTCTCTCATCCTTTTCTAGCTCGGCCACCGCTTGTGCCAGCTTCTCATCATCGTCCCAATCCTCCTCAGGGGACTGTGGCGTAGTTTCCACCACCTTCCACAAACCCTCACGCTTGAGGAAGTGTTGCATGCGGACCGACCAGACGCTGTAGTTAGTGGCCGTCAGCTTCTCTAGCAACACGCCAGCTCTGGACTACTCCATACCTTCAGCTCACCTCCAGCTCCTCATGGCTAGACAACTGCTACCTGGACTCTTGCGCAGCGGGAGCGTGCTGGGCCCATAACCCTGTCGCAAATTTCTTCACGGCGCTTTAGCAGAGATGTTAAGAGTTCCAGTTTCTTTAGTGCAGTATATTTATTGTGAGCTATATACAAATATCTACAGGCAGTTCATACACAAGCAGTTCATACACTCTCTAAACCTCTCACTGACCACACCCTTCTACAACACCACCACAAACATTGCTGGATAGGTTTCCCTTTTAAACCACTGACAACCAATCAACTGACAGCACATTACTGCTGAGTCATTCTGACCCAGCACTTCTACAGAAAGTATTGCATCAGCCAGTTTCACTTTACTAGTACACTCAGGCCTGCAGACTTACTATTTCACACAGCATTCTGTGGATCCCAACACTGCTGTATGTGTTAACCATAGACCCATGGTATACATGGCAGGTTCTCTCCTGCTGGAGGCCTTCAAGCAGAGAGTGGACATGCTCTAGCTATGAATTCGCTGCCTTGAGCCAGAGATTGGATTAGATGATCTATAATACCCCTCCAGCCATATGATTCTACAGTACGAAGAACAGCAACTGGCTCAGTCTTTTCTTCAATGAACGTAACATTTTAATTTGCCATATATATTCTGATATGGGAATTACTCTTAAGACCACCATTTTCAGTCAGGCATCCTCCAAGGAGCTTGACTTACAATGTAATTTAGTCAGAAACAAGTTTATGTCTTTGTTGGAAACTGCGAAGATTTCTCAGCTCCTAATATTCATAACATTTTACTCTCATAAAAGTCCCTAGAGTCCAGAGAGGCAGGTTGTGTGTGTGTTTTATTGAAATTCCAACTATGCCATTCAATAGCAAACATTACAGCAGCATATAAAAACCAGATGGTTATACTTTTTTATAGATATCTGCAGAAGTAGTTAGACTACAACTCCCATCATCCAGACCTTTGACCATACTCACTGAGGCTGATTGGAGTTGAACAGCATCTTCTTCCCCATCACTGCTTTAGTGTAGCCACCAATTTTGTATTCAGAACTTCTTTCTCAATGGCCATCTTCACATGCTACATTTTTGCTGTGTACCCATTAAATGTGTTTACATATGCACATATAAAGGCAATGCATGAAAACACACACATGCAAATACAAATAATAATAATAATAATAATAATTTATTATTTGTACCCCACCCATATGACTGAGTCTCCCCAGCCACTCTGGGCGGCTCCCAATCCAATATTAAAACAATACAGCATGTTTGTCTGGCAGTTGGAGTGAGCCTTGGCTTTCCAACAAAAGTACAATTCATGTTTATGTTGCCATCTTGATGGCCTCTCAAACCATAAATTCAAGTGATGGGGCCTAGTTATGTTGAATGACCTCCCATTATTAAATGACAGAAACAAATCTGGTACCAGGTTGGGAGAAAGAATAGCACTAGATGTGAAGGCTTGGAAAAATTAAATTTCTACTGCAAATGTTTGATCGATTTATATCTATCCTCTTCTAGTCATTTATATCTCTCCTTTTCTACCCAAGTAGGGTACTAAGAACAGGCTGTAGAAACATTCAAAAAACCCTAATTTTAACACAGCACAACAAAACTTAAAAAACGATTCACCACAATTGACTCAGCTCTATGTAAGAACTTCTTACTTGATGACGAATCCAATCAAAATGCCGTCTCTTTACCGTTTCAGTTGCATACATCCCCTCCTTAGATGTCTTTCTGTCTGTTACAACCAGCCGCACAAACACATTGGTGCTAGCTTGGAGAGAGAAATTAAGTCCTCGTCTTACAACGACAACTTTCCACGTGGCTCAAGGAGTCAATGCTTTTGATTTCCATTCAAGGCTCAACTTGATAGGTATGTCGCTATAATTTGTTTTCTTGTAAAATCAGAAGTCTAAGAGTATGTCTGTGCTGTAGCAACGGTAACTGGTGCCCATGTGGGTTGGTCGACAGGAAGGGAGACTGACAGGAGGGAGAACCAGAGCCAGTGACAAGTGGAAGCACCTAATTCTAGTTTTCTCTCCATCCTCCTCACTACTGGAGGACAACAATGAGGTAACACTCAGACTGAGAAGGAGGGAGCTTGTAGAAAGGTGAGGAGTTTGCGACTGAGTACCCAATGCACCCTAATGGGCCAGTGTTTATTGCAGACTCAACCTAGCAAAGCAGCCATTTCCCTCTCCCAGGGGAACTCTAACAATTTCATTTTGGTAAAGTGGGCTAGGTAGAAATTCACTAACGGCAACTTCATTAAACTACGATGCCCAGAATTCTTTGGGGAAAGCCATGACAATTAAATCCACATAATATCAGTATAAATGAATAGGTGAAGGCAGAAACTCTAGTTTGGTTCGGATATAGCACCCAAGACAAGGCAAATACAGAAAACGGATGAGAGGAAATGGCTATAAGGGAAGGTCATTTTGAAAATGCCCATGAATCCAGTTGTGGCCTAGCTGGTTGTCCTTTGTCGGTAATATTTCTCCTCAGAGAGAGGGGTCTAGTCCAGGCATAGAAAAACTTGGCCCTCCAGATGTTTTGGGACTACAACTCCCATCATCCCTAGCTCGCAGAACCAGTGGTCAGGGATGATGGGAGTTGTACTCCCAAAACTTCTGGAGGGCCGAGTTTGCCTATGCCTGGTCTAGTCTCCAAGTTTCTGGCTGTTGGAGGGGGGTTATCATGTGGAAGGAAGTGTGATAAAGTATGGGAGTAATTTCTGGGCTGCATTCCATACAGAAAAGTGCAGTAAATTGTACTGATGTTGTAAAACATGACATTTACCTAGTGTTTGCTGTATCTTAGAACTCTTAAATGCCCAGGGCCCTATATATCAGGGTACTTCTGCCTGACAATTGTGAAATGATTTTAGATAAATACAACCAACATAGGTTCCCCCAAGGAACTCTTGCAAGTTGTGCTTTAGTGAGGTCTCTGAGTATTCTATTTTCTTGACCCTCATACAGAACAAAAATCCCAAGTGTTTCTTAGATGGAGTCATAATTGTCCAGCCAATTTAGGCTTACGGTGGTCAATTTTCCCCCCCCCCTCCTTTGGCTTAGCATCATCTCTACAGCCCACAAATGCCCGGAGGGTAGACTTTTGATTGCACCCTCCAAAAGCCAGGTGCAGGTGATAAAGCGTATATTGCCAACGAAACACTTGCCAGGGGAAGGAGCATAAGCTTCACACTGACTGAAAAGGAAATCCATTAAAAAACAAAACAAAACAAGTACAAATAGAGTTCTGTTCTGAATTGATGTGAAGCGGGGTGGTAGGGAAAGGGGAACAAAGGGGACCTGAGGCATTTGTAAGGTGATGGGTAGACAGCAAAACCAATAAAGAGATGTTGTAGAGGACTGGGGAGGCTGTTGTAAAGAAGAGGCAACCAAATATAGAACATATGCTATGACAGGGATAGGGAATCGGTGGCCCTCCAGATGTTGTTGGACTGCAGATCCCATCATCCCCTGACTATCAACTGTACTGTCATAGCTGAAGGGAGTTATCATCAGTGTACTCGTGTCACCTTGCTCCAAAATTCTTAATGGCTGCTTCCGACAGCTTCATCTGGATGCTAAATAGCAATGGAGACAAGATACTGCCCTGCAGCAACCCATAGCTCAAGAGCCAAGGGGCCGAGAAGCACTCATCCAGTGCTATTTTCTGGAACTGTCCCTGGAGCAAAGACTGAAGCTACTGTACTGTAGAATAGTGCCCACAAAAGCCATCTCCTGTAGGTGGTCCATGAAGATACCATGGTCAATGGCATCAAAAGCTGTTGTAAAAGCAACAGGATTGCATTCCGCCTGCCCCTCTCCCTATAGTGGTCATCCATCAGGGTGACCAAGGCAGATTCTGCCCTGATCTTGGGTTTAAACCCGGACCGAAATGGGTCTAGATAATCAGTTTCCTCCAGGAATGCCTGCAGCTGCTTTGCCTCTACCCTGTCAAGTACTGTGCTCAAAAAGAAAGTGTTTGTGATGGGGTGGGCATTTTCACCTCCTTCAAAGTGGTTGCAACTTGCCCCCCTTCATGCAGAGACATATTCACTGCAGCCTGAACCCATCCAGTCATGCCACTCAGGCTAGCTTTAGTCAGCAATGGAAGGCAGGGGTCCAAAGGGCATGTCATTGTGTGCATACACATAAGTACCTTGTCATCAACCTCAGACTGTGAAAACTGAAACTGATCTCATGAAACATGACTTGATGGAGCACTAAAAACCACACACACACAAAAACACCTTACTTGGAACTGACTCTATCAGTCCTGGCATCTAGCTTGCTACTGAGATGAACGGCTTTGTTCTCAAGCAATTCCCAGTGAGTCTCTGAGGTGTGCCGGGCTCCATCCCCTGATACAGGTGTCAACCACTAACCTGGAAGTGGTACTTCGGGTTACAAACTTTGCCCCAGGATGAGAATGGAAATCATGTGCCAGACGTGTGGCAGCAGCGGGAGGCCCCATTAGCTAAAGTGGTACCTCAGGTTAAGAACAGCTTCGGGTTAAGAACGAATTAAGTTCGTAACCCGAGGTACCACTGTATAGGGAATATGAGCAGGGCTTGGCTAAAACACCCTCACAGGCCAAATGGAGAGGCCTCTTTAGGCCTGTGGACCTGAGATTCCTCACCCCTGCCAAGGAGTGTCCACTGTAGGGCTGCACCAAGGTCTCCAGGACTCATCTTTCCTAGTCTCAGCCAGTGTTCCCTTTCTTTGGCTTGCATTGGCTCCATATCAAGTCAAGCAGCTGCAAAAACAGATTAATTTTTATGAAGGAAATGAATAGGGGGTGAGGGAGAAGCTGCATCAAGGCAATCAAATCTGGAGAGTGGAATGGAATCCATTAAACAAAAACTGTTTACAGTTGCTGCAACTTTGGCATATTTCTTTGTCATGCTTGGGGGTGTGGAAATACGTGTGTATAAATGAGTTTCGACTTTGTGACTTTGAACAGCGACCGCAGGAGTTAATCGCCATGTTTGCCTTTGGAATCCTTATGTCACGTCTAAGCCTGCCGGAGTCCTGGAGGGCCATTCCGACAGTGTAATCGCCGTCCGGTTCATTACTGAGCGCAAACTGCTCTTCAGCTTCGGAAAAGATAAGGTGAGCTTGGGAAGAGCCCGCGGAGCGGAGATCATTAGTCTTCCTCTAGGCAACGCTCCGGTTAAGAACATGGAACCCAGAAGGGCACTAGTTTTGAGTTTCTCAATCCAGCAGCTGCTCCACTTTGTAGTGCTTGTGATTAAGTCTACTCAACATGGGTAGAAATGGTCTCGTCCTTGGAGGCTCTAAGCAAAATGAAGCCTCTAAGACAGGGGTGGGGAACCTCAGGTTTGGGAGCCAAATGCAACCTTTCAAGCCCTTCTATCAGGCTCTCAAGACTCTCTCTACATCCCTCCTTCCCTAGCCACACCCACTCCCCTCAGGCAACACCCCTCACCACCATTGCTCTTCTTGAGTAGTTTTTGTGCACGTAGAAAACAGCTTATTGTATAAAGGTAAATTTTACATTTGTTGCTCTGCATACTTTTGATGCTGGTCCCACGGTGGTACTGAGAAACGTTCCCCTCACGTGTGCTAATATATGAAGGAGGCATATCCTCCTTCCATCCTGCTTCTCTCCTAAGATGAGAGCAGATTCACTTCTCAAGTGAAAAAGGAGTGTTTTCTTTTCTTTACAGGCTGTTACCAGAAATTAAGTCCACTTAGTATCTCCCAGCTGTCCTTCCTCCTTTCTTTTCTTCTAACCCTTGCCTCTTGAGACCCTCTGGTTAGCTATTCATTGCCACTTTTCTCTCTCCTGCTCCCTCCCTCTCCTCGATTCTCTTTGAAGGGCTATTTCAACGGCCAGTTCCCCAGGGTTAGAGAACAGAACATATCCCGTGGTTGTATTAAATGGAGTCATCCCTTTAGCACAATGAGTTCTACCTGAGCAATGAGACTTTATCTTCTCCTCTTCCTCCGTGGGCCCCTGTCCCCCAATCTGCTCCAGATGGCTGAAGGTTCCCAGGACACATTTGTGTGGCACAAAGGGAGAGGAAAGGGGGAGAGAGTCCCATTGTCTAGGCAGAAGTCCTTGCATCAATGGGACGACTTCATTGGGTTTCAACTCCTGGATTTTACCTTCGGCCTCCAGCTCACCTTTAGCTAGGCTCTCTTGGCGCTGTGGGTTAAACCACAGAGCCTAGAGCAGGCATCTCCAAACTGCAGCCCTCCAGATGTTTTGGCCTACAACTCCCATGATCCCTAGCTAAGAGGACCAGTGGTCGGGGAAGATGGGAATAGTAGCCCAAAACATCTGGAGGGCCAAAATTTGGGGATGCCTGGCCTAGAGCTTGCCGATCAGAAGGTTGGCGGTTCGAATCCCCGCAACGGGGTGAGCTCCCGTTGCTCGGTTCAAGCTCCTGCCAACCTAGCAGTTCAAAAGCACATCAAAGTGCAAGTAGATAAATAGGTACCGCTCTGGTGGGAAGGTAAACGGCATTTCCATGCGCCACAACCCCAAAGTCGGTCACGACTGGACCTACTGGTCAGAGGTCCTTTTACCTTTACTTCCTCTCTGGGCTTCCTTCCACTGTTTCTCACAGCTATGGCAAATCCCCTTGCCCATTCGCAGCAGCTGCTACCAGCTGCACCTGCTCTCCCTCCAACCCAATCCAGACTCTTTATCCTTAGGGATGCTGCCCTGGGGAATGTCTAGCCACAACCACAATGACATTTATTTTAACACCTTAAGAAATAACAAGACACCTCTCAATTGAATCTTGTGTTTTGTTTCACTGAAATATCTAGAATGCAAGTCAGCTTTTGCTGCCATTTGAAAAATGACTGATCGACATTTCTCAAATTTTTATTGCCACATTTTTACTGGCTCTGGATCAGTTATTTCCATTCCAGGAAAAACTTCACCTGCTGCATTGGTGTGAGGCTGCTTTTAAATGTACAGAAGCAGGGAAAGTGGGAAAGTTTTTGACCTTAAGCTAAGGTCCTTCTTTAGTTGTGTTTCTCATGCCAATCTGAGCTTGCAGCCTTGATTTGTGTCCAGTTAACATGTCCTTAAAAAAAAAACAAAAAAACTGCCACTAAGCTTCTTAATACATTCTGTGACCATTGCCTGTAGTGGTTTAGCCCTTATTTTACTGCCTTTTAGCATTCTCGACATCAACATGAATCTGTTTCACTTTGATGGATGAATGGGCATCTGAGCTGGTAGAGTATATTTACGTACAAACCTCCTGCTCTGCTAGAGCAACCGCCAACATACTGCCAGCCAACCCAAATGACACATCTGCTACGCAATGCCATGTAGGACAAGGGTTGGAATAAGAAAAGATAAAAAGGCTTCCTTTGCTGAAAGCCTTGGTTTGACAGCTCAGGAAGAAAAGAAATATAGGCGTCCGTGATTAGATTGCACTTCACATCAGAGAAGGCCTTGATTTGGGGAGAAAACAACTATTAATTTTAATTTGGTTGCATCCTCATAAGGAAACTAGGATATATTTCAGTCCAGGAATTTAAGAGTAATGATTTCTAAGAGGTTTGCCTGTGGGGGTAGAAAGGACCAGTGGGAAGTTTACTAAACAGTGCATGAAATGACATTGTCAAATAGCAGTCTGTGGCTGTTGAACTCAGCACCACCGCTCATGGAACTGATCTCTCTTCATGTGAGGTAGGTTAGGCTTAGAGACTGTGATTGGCAAGAGGTCACTATGTGGGGCTTCCACTGATGTACCCTCCAAGTGTCCCAATTTTCCAGGGACAGCTCCGGAATTATGAAAACCATTCTGACTCCTGATTTGATCCTGGAATGTCCCAATTTCCCCTGACAGCACTGCCACCGAGTTTGGGTAGAAGACGCCACCACCACAGAGGCCCATCCCTGCATGATGTGCTAGCTCTGAGGGGCAGGCAGAGGGCAGGGCCACCCTAGGCGGGAATAAAGGGGGGAGTGGAGGGCATCCCATTGGTGTAGCTGTGATGGTGCTCACCCTTCTTCTGCTTGGAAATGCTCCATGGGGAGGCACAAAAATGGGGGTTGAGGGGGGTCAGTTGGGAGGGGAGTGATAACTCCTGGGGGGCGGTGTGGCAGCAGAAACAAAGACACCAAAAGGTCAGCATGCCCTCCAGCAATCCTCAGATGAAAATGTCCCTATTTTCATCTGAGGAATGTTGGAGGGTTTGTGGACAAGCCAAGATTTGAACACAGGCCTCCACAAGAGAAATGCAAGATGCGGTGGGAGACAAAATTAAGATTCACCTAGTGCAGGCATCCCTAAACTTCGGCCCTCCAGATGTTTTGGACTACAATTCCCACCACCCCTGACCATTGGTCCTGTTAGCTAGGGATCATGGGAGTTGTAGGCCAAAACACATGGAGGGCCGAAGTTTAGGGATGCCTGCACTAGGTGAATCTTAATTTTATCT